>NC_064920.1:761294302-761900702 GCF_023897955.1 Schistocerca gregaria
GTGTACGAGGACGAGGTGACCACAGGTACGGTTGCCAGGGAGGAGGGGCAGGGCTGTAGCGGAGCAGTCGGCAGCCGAACCACGCAGCTATTACTGTGCGAGCGGCTGAGAGAAAGTTCTGCAGCGGCAGCCTTCCTGGAAAGTTACCGCAATTCACGCGTCTTCGGAGAACCAATCATAACCAGTATAAAAGAAACCTAACTACGAATAGTACCAACCATCGAATCGTTTTGAAGAATTTCAGATTGGAAAAGAAACAAAGTTTAGTAAATTTTCTTCTCACTCTCATTTTGAACAGAGGTACAACACATGCTTAGCATGCTCATACAAGAGCTGCTTGCTCTCCAGAGATCTTATATTGTTACTTGACTTGCCTTATTACGCAATGTATTGAATATCGCCGGAAATGTTAGGTTAATTTAGGAATTTCTCTAGAAGATTTGTCTAGCGTAGTTCTGAAGGAAATTTACCGCCAATTTCAAAGAGGGTCTTGGAGTGAGGATGACCAAGGCGTACCAAAAGTACAGTTCACTTCGTTCTTACACCATCTGAACATTTGTACATGAAACGTAAGCTAGGAGAGCGATGTGATTAATTCAAATACGGTTGTAATTAAATGTTTTTAAAGACCTTCCTTTAGCGTACGGCGTCCCTCCGATATTCAGCCCAGAAGCGTAGTAGACAACATAATCGAAATTACTGACGTTTCGTGACAAAGGGTGTCGTCCATTCTTGTCGACAGAATGATCATTTATTCATCAGCATATCTTCGATCTTTGTATAGATATACTGGTAGCGTGCAGTAACACGTATGTCAGCTTTCGATGTCAATCGAGTAGTGACATTTATTACTACCTACGAGACTGAAGTGCTGTTCTGAACGATTTAGAACGTCACAAAAACTACGGAATCCTATAACGCCATTGAAATTGTATTACCTTTGCGTAATACGAACGATGAAGTGCTACAGTCATGGAACTCTATCACACAAACTGACATAAAATGCATGCACGTATGTATGCTTGCATTCAACGTTTTCGCGGTTATACCGATTACTAATGTACCAGCATTTCACATTTGTAGTGGCTTATCTCACACTTACGTTAATCTAAGATCTTGCAATGTTAATCACTTGGATTCGTTACCTAGATGTATGTACTCCGTAAATTTCATTACTCTACATTAATTAATTTTTGATGCTACGATTTTTTCTCTTTCAGTGTTTACACATCGCTCTTGTAAAATTATTTGTCAAGTTATTGGTTCAAAGTGCTCTGAGCACTATGGGACTTAACATCTGAGGTCAGCAGTCCCCTAGAACTTAGATCTACTTAAACCTAACTAACCTAAGGACAATACACACGTCCATGTCCGAGGCAGGATTCGAACCTGCGAACGTAGCAGTCGCGCGGTTCCGGACTACAGCGCCTAGAACCACATGCCCACCGCGGCTGGTGAAGTAGATACTTCCTGCGATGTAGTATGGGTAGAAGCTATACTTGAATACTTGACAATTGGACTAAACTATTAATAGGATCGTTTTACCACCCCCCCCCCACCCCCCCCAAATCTCAGAAGATACAGTTGTGGAATAGTTCAAAGAAAATTTAAGTCTCATTTCAAAAAGGTACCCCAATCATACAAGTATAGTCGGTGGTGACTTCCGTCTACCCTCGATATGCCGGAAACAATATACACTAAAAGCCGGTGTTAGGCATAAAACGTTATCTGAAATTGTACTGAATGCTTTCTCAGAAAATTATTTTGAACAATTGGTTCATGAGCCCACTCGAAGCGTAAATGGTTGCGAAAGCATACCTGACCTCTTAGCAACAAATAATACTGGACACATAGTGAGTATCATGACGGATACAGAGATTAGTGACCACAAGGCAGTTGCTGCTAGGCTGACTACCGTAACACTCACAACCATAAAAAAGAAACGGAAAGTACATATATTTAAAAAAAAGCTGATAAAAATGTTCTTAACGCCTGTTTAAAAGATAGTCTCCACTCCTTCCAATCTGTTCACGTAAGCGTAGACAAGAAGTGGAATGATTTCAAAGAGATAGTATCGGCGGCAGATGAGACATATATACCATATAAATTAATACGTGATGGTACTGATCCCCCATGGTTCACAAAACAGGTTGCATCGCTGTTGCAGAAGCAGCGAAAAAAGCATGTCAAATTTCAAAACACAAATTCCCCCAGACTGGCAAAGTCTTCCAGAATTTCGAAAGGTAGCGCGTACTTGAATGCGAGATGCTTATAATAATTACCACAACGGAACTCTGTTCGGAATCTGTCAGAAAACCCAAGGAGATTCTGGTCATACATAAAGGACACCAGTGGTAAGACGTAATCAATACCTTGTCTGCGCGATAACAACGGTGACGTCACTGATGACAGTGTCACTAAACCAGAGTTATTAAACACGGTTTTCCGAAACTCCTTCACCAAAGAAGAAGAAGTAAATATTCCTGAATTCCAATTAAGAACAATTGTCGGGATGAGAAGCATAGAAGTAGATATCCTAGGTCTCGCAAAGAGCTTAAATCATTTAGTAAAGGCAAGGCCTTCGGTCCAGAGTAATCACATAGATGTAGATGTAGATGCAGAAGCAAAATGTGTTTGTCTGTAAGTAAGCGCTCACGGACCGCTTACATCCTTAGTGTCAGTGCTTAGGATGAAAGGAAAAGGGCAAAGTTTTGCCGCAATGTCCTAAACGCTTCAAGTGGTGGAGCAGACACAAAAGCCGCGCCTGTGACAGAAGAAAAGAGGAGGCCCCGTCATGTGGTAGCTGCGGTGGGCCACATGGCCCGAACTGATGCGGCTCTCGGGCCTTCTCTGGCTACAGCCGAGCCACGGATGAGAAGACCACGACCAAGAAGAAACGTCGTCGAAAGGGAAGACCGCAGCATCACCACCAAGAAGCAAGCAGAAACGTGGAGACTGCAATCACCGCCTGAGAATATGCAGCAGGGTAGCGACGAGAGGCGAATCACACTGTAACAAGATGTCAAGATGACAATGGCGGCCTGCCGCACCCCCTTGCAAACGGAGAGGGGGGCACTCTCGGCTGACTTGGAGGCAGCGAGGGCAGAATAGAAGGCTGTTTTTGCGGTACACGTTGAGGAAGCCAACCTCCGGCTGCGGAAGCACTCAAGGTCGATTATAGGAGGCAGTGAGGGCAGAATCCAAGATTTTTTCTTGTTTTTGTGACACATGTTGAGCAAGCCAACTTCCGGCTACGGAACCGCTCCTAGTTGATTACAGAAGACTGGACTATCTTCATGGGCGTCACGTCGAAACGCCTGGAAGGGTGGCGACACTGAGTCAACGAAGCTGCTCCAACAATGGTTAACGAGGTTGACGGAGGAAACGAGAATTCGCGGATCGCGACGCTACCATTTGGGACGACGCTTGGAATCGGCAGCAACTCCTCTGAACTGTTGGACGTCCCAACCGACAGCGATGCTGTGTCCGTGGAGCTCTCCCATCAGCAAATACCTGGACGGTGAATGGGCGTCCGCGGCTCTTGATGTGGCGACTCTAGGGAAGAGACTACAGCCAACCGGAGCCTGCTGCACCTAGTCTCCCCTGACAGAGCGCAGCAGAGGGGGCCCCCGAAACAGCGCACGGCGCTGCCGCAGATTCGGACAGAGACCTCTTTGTAACACTGGTATCGAGCTGCGTCGTACCGTCGCAGGCAGCAAGCAAGCAAGTCTGCTTCTGTCCTTACTACCTGTCCAGAATGGCGCAGAGGTTTTTTCTCATGGTGCCTGCTCTTGGTATATTTTCCTTCAACCTTAAAACTTCAATTTCTTCGTATGTTCCTGTCCATATTTCCAGATGGGCCCCCATTAGTGTGTAATCTTACCCAGATGTATGGATTGACAGTCCCGCTCCCAGAGATAACCTCGATGTAAATGAATAACTAGTACAGAGGTGAGAGTAGCATCTATTGTGATGGTAGCCATGTCAGTGCGGCGTGGAGGGGCTCCATTCTTAATATAAGAACTTGAAGACCTGCCAGCAATTATGACTACTGTTTCCTTTCCGACAGGATATCACATACCCAGTTTCACAGCTAAGATGATACTCCGTTGGTACACAATTTGATTAGTAGCTCTTCGTGAGGAACTGAGTCAAAATCAACTTTAATATCAGATCACGCCGCGGTTCGCAACTGGAAAGTATTCTAGTTCATGAAACAGTTGAAATATATTTTCATCTTGTGTAGCGCATAGCTCCTCCCGTGCGGTCGAGAGAATGTATGAACTCGTGTTGACTGCGTAAGGCAGGAACAGCGTTTGGGAATCCTCATTTGTACTCTGTTTGCACATTGCAAGCGTTGCGTTAAAAGTGTACATAACTTCCGCTTATTTTTTTAAAACATTATCTAACCTTTAGGAAACTGCAGATACAGAGTATAGGCACTTTCTCTAGGACACAGTGCATCCGAACTTTCTCGAGCAATGTGCGTTCAACGCAAATCTATATACGTGAATACGATAATGTAACTTGGAGCTACCGGCAAATAGAGAAAACGAACTCAACTTTAGAATTTCATATGTGGAAACGAGAAAAAAAATTGTATCACTGACAACAGCTCCCTCAGCAGAAAATTGTTTATTTGAAAATCGTTCATTTTTGCACCGTAACTGTGATGTCAACTCATTGGTTTCGACGATTTGTGCGTGTTAGGAGATGAAAAAAAAATTTATAGCGCAATGGATGTGATTCATAATGTTTCATTCAGAACCAAAAATAGTTACATTTTTAGCTCTGAAAAAATTTGTTTCTAGTTGGAACATTTCGAAAAATTATTAAAAAGTATGAAATATTTGTGTGTTGGTTTGCGATAATAGATGTTCAAAAGGGTTTCCCACTTGTTTTGAGCATAATTGTGTCTGACTTTCTGCACATTGGGATATCTGAATGCAGCAAACTCCTAGAACTAACCATAATTTTCCTTCTTGCATTGTAAGGCCTATCAGTTTTGAAAGGTTTTTCGACAGTACTAATTTTTCTCGTGTTTCCACTTGAAATTCCGAAGATGGGTTCTCTTTCTCAATTTCTCAGCAGATAACAGGCAATGTAAATTTCACCATCCTGTTTGTCCTTATCGACTTCTCTAAAATGACTTTAACCCTAAAAAGATCGGACTCACAGATTTCGAGTAAAAGTGGCAGAATGATAAGTCTGAAGCCTCCTATATTTTATCAACTGTTATGTCTAAAATTTATGTCACAGTGTACAATGAGGTCACAAAAGTCATGGGATACCTCCTAATATAATGTCGGTCCTCTTTTTACCCGGCATAGTGCAGGAAATCGACGTGGCACGGACTCAACAAGTCGCTGTAAGTCCCCTGCAGAAATATTGAGCCATAGCTGCCTCTCTGGCCGTCCATAATTGCGGAAGTGTTGCTGTTGCAGTATTTTGTGCACGAACTGTCCTGTCGATTATGTCCCATACATGTGCGATGGGATTCAAGTCGGGTGATCTGCGTGGGGAAATCATTCGCTCGAATGTCCAGAATGTTGTTAAGACCAGTCGCGAGCAGCTGTGGCCCAGTGACATGACATAGATGTTTGGGAACATGAAGTTCCTGAATAGCGGAAAATGGTCTCCATATAACCGAACATAACTATTTCCAGTCAATGATTGGTTCAGTTGGACCAGAAAACCCAGTCCATGCCATGTAAACGCAGCCCACACCACTGTGGAGCCACAACCGGCTTGCACAATGCCTTGTTGACAACTTCGGCCCATGGCTTCGTGGGATCTGCTCCACACTCGAACCCTCCCATCAGCTCTTAACAACTGAAATAGGGCTCATCTGACTATGGCACTGTTTTTCAGTTAATTGTGGTCCAACAGATATGGTCACGAGCCAGGGAGAGATGCTGCAGTCGATGTTGTGGTGTTAGAAAATTCACTCCTGTCGGTCTTTGCTGCCACAGCCCATTAACGCCAAATTTCGCCGCACTGTCCTAATGCATACCTTCGTCGTACGTCCCACATAGATTTCTGCGATTGTTTCATGCAGTGTTATTAGCAGTGACAAGTCTGCCCAAACACCGCTGCTCTCGGTCGTTATGCGAAGGCTATAGGCCACTACATTTTCCGTGCTGAGAGGTAATGTACGAACTTCGGTATTCTCGGCACTCTCTTGACGCTGTGGGTTTTGGAATAGTGAATTCACTAGTGATTTCCAAACTGGAATGTTTCACGCGTCTGGCTCCTACTGACATTTCGAGTTTAAATTCCGTTAATTCCTGCTGTGTGGCCAAAATCATGTCGATATTTTCCCGTGAGTTATGTGAGTATGTATAACAGCTCTGCGATTTCACTACCCTTTCATACTTTGTGTACGTGATACTACTGCCATTTGTATATGTGCAGATTACTGTCCGATCACTTTGTCACCAGAGTGTATCAAGACTTGACGTGCGTTGTCATTTTCGGATCTGAATGACCAGTGTCCTCCAATTTATACTTGGAATGAAGAGTCGACCTGTTGGCACTACACACACTGGCAGATGATGTACACCGGGCATTCGCCATACCCACACTATGCCATCGGATCGTCGAATTGTGTACCGTAATTCATCACTCGACACAACATTTTTCCACTGTTGAATCTTCCAGTGATTACGTTCCTTACACCAAGCGAGGCTTCGTTTGGCACTTACCGGCGTGATGTGTGGCTTACGAGCAAGCCACTCGACCATGAAATCCAACTTTTCTCACCTCCCGCCTAACTGTCATAGTACTTGCAATGGATCCTGATGCATTTTGGAATCCCTGTGTGTTGGTCTGGATAGATGTCTGCCTATTACACATTACGACCCTCCTCAACTGTTGGCGGTGTCTGTAAGTCAACAGACAAGGTTTGCCTGTACGCTTTTGTGCTGTACCTGTCCCTTCACGTTTCTTCTTCACTACCACGTCGCCTAGGGATGTTTAGAAGTGTGGAAATCTCGCCTACAGGTGTGCGACACAAATGACACCCAATCACCTGACCACGTTCGAAGTCTTTGAGTTCCTCGGAGCGCCCCTTCTGCTCTCTCTAATGACTACTGAGGTCACTCATACGGAGTACCTGTCAGTAAGTGGCAGCACAATGCACCTAATATGAAAAATGTATGTTTCTTGGGGTATACGGATACTTTTGGTCACATAGTGTATTAAAATTGTTGGATTTGTGAAAAAAAGACTTTACTGTTTTCTCTGTCTTCTGCTTGCAAAGCTGAATACCGAAGCAAGTTCATTAGATTATGACACAACTGATCCGTCTCCCAAGTCAAAGAAAATCAGAAGGTATGAATAAAAACCAGTGTCAGTATTTCACAAGAATTTGTAAGGAGGAAATATGTAAGGGAGGACAGACAATTTGGCACCTCGCATCTGTCATAACACATGCGAAGTATCGCTATGTTCTCTAAAAAATAAGACCGTTTATTCGAGAAGAATTGTCAAAATTCAGTGATATGACAGGAACGATCTTTCAGAGCAAAAGAGTCTGGTAAACAAGGGCTCTAAAATTCACAGCTTAAGAGCTATGTGCGCTTAAGCATCTTTGCTACTGCATACGTGCTCATAAATCATAAAACATTCACAATGGAGCCCAAAATTTTTGGCTTCCAATGATCTTTCCTGTCGAATCCCTGAATATTGATCTTCCCGCTTGAGACACCCTGTACAGTGCATAGACCTTTTCCTGTTAACTGGTCTTACGAAGCCACAATGAAAATGACGAACCTTCAAATACTGAATTTTCTGTGCTTTTGTGTATGCTTCTGCTGTCTTGGATGTATCTTTGCAGGAACATCTTCAACCCACAAGGTTTTCAAAGGATCGTCCAAATACATTCAGAATGACTTATTGGACGGTATATTATGCACATTTCAGATTGCTGTAAAAACGAAGATAGGAGTTCAAGTTTTATATGGGCCATAATAGGTGGAACAACTGAAATTCCGGCCTGAACACAAATATGAAATCGTTATACAAGCCAATGCACACCAACTGAACTTGATTGTGTCGTAATGTGCAAGAGAAAAGCCAAGAACCCTTTCTTGCAGTCGAACTGAAATCGACAATTTTCTGCACAATATCTCGCTTAATAAGTATATTGTTTACGTTGATTGCTTCAAATCTGTACAGCAGAATTAACATTATGTTAAACAATTGAACGTAGGTATGTTTCTCTGTCATATACTGATTTATTGATGTTATTTTAGGCCAATTTATTTAATTTGTCGTTATATTTTATGCAAAATGACATTTATAATGATTTTCTATGCACAACCAATTTTGATTTCGAATGTATACCGTATGTTGTATTAGTCATGATCCGTCATTACTAATATGTAAGAAAATGCTTTTTGCATGAAAGTGTCTACCCGTCAGATACGAGGGCAAGGGTAGTAGTCTGACGCTCACAGTGAAGCGTAGTGTTTATAGGTACACTTTTCGGGCAATACACGTTGTCTGATTTCTTTCTATAAGATTAATTCATTCCTATGTGATTCAGGAAGGTCTTCAAAACATCCTTCTACAGCCACAAAATTCTTTAGATGTGGGAACACATGAGGTTCAAGAAGGTGTCTAGGTTAGTGGACGGGGCCTCTGTGATGCGCTTGGTATGAACTTCAAACATCCTCACTTTTCCATTACCAAGCAATCTTTGTGGACTAGTGCAGAGTCATGGTGCAAGATGGCTTCCTTCTGTTTGCTTGACATATAAGATTCTTCTAGGGTACTTTCGTAATATACATAAGTTTCGAATTTATCCTTTCTGTGGTAATGTCGTGGGAAAATCCATTTTGAATCCGAAAAATTCTGACTAGAAGATTACAACAGCAGAACTTGATATCGACTTTCTTAGGCAGAATCTCAAACTTTCAGCCACTGCTCTGATTTCTGTTTCGATTCTGGCGTGAGGCGATGAACCTTCATCTCGTCTAGAGTAAAAACTAAATAAACGAATAAATAAAAAGAAAATATTCTGAGGAAAGGTGGATTTATAAATCGGACCAAACATTGTTGAGAAATTCGTTTCCCCATTTGGTTTTCGCTAAGCAATATGCAAATGGGACACCCATTGTACAAGAAGTCATCTCATTGTTAGTTCTCCATGTGTAACACACCTTACTCCTTCTGACAGGCCTAAAGCCTCACCTGTTCCATGCGTCCTTAGCCACCGATCGTATACTACCACATTGCTCACTTTTTCGGTGTTTCAGTTTTTGGGATATGCTTCACTTCGATGATTTTCAAGACAGGTTAACCGTGGGAGGCGGTGGTGGTGGTTCTGGAAGTCGGTCGTTCAAGTACTCGACAGTAGTTCATATTTAGGTTTTCCATTATTTTCCTAATTCACTTATCAATGGCAGGATGGTTATATAGGAACAACACAGCCGTTTTAAGCCCTAATATTTCTGTCTTTAAAAACCTTCTTCGGCTTGAGAGTACTTCTAAGAGGCGTTTTTCCCATGGGGCCGATTTCGGTTCATATACTTCCATGAAAGACACAGAACACGACTATTTAAGTGCATTATTAAGGAAATTATTTCCTAGATCCAGTTCGCAATTGGAGTTATATTAGTGCGGAATACGTACCATCAAAAGAAAAGTATGCTATGAAGAATAGTTTCGTGCCAAGCGGAGAACTTTTGACGTTATCCTCTGACTTCAATACCTATGATCATTGAACATTTCAAATACTACTGCCCGGACAGAATGGCTACTGCACTGAAGTAGCCCACACGAAAATGCAAGTACTTACTGTTTTCAAAGACTCGAAATTAGAGTGTAACAGTCGATGGAAGCTAACGTGTAATATTTAGCGAAGCATAAAGCAAATGTTATCAGGAAAAATCTGCATCAAATTAAAATTGTAATTAAAGTTAATTAAAATTAATGAGCGGATGTTTTCGTCGGCGACAGGAATCAAAAGCTGCAGCCTCGGTTTGGAGAGGTTTCCAGTGCAGCCAACCAAGCACAGCCGATGTCAGTTTCTCTGTCGCCAGTAGATAGCACTGCTTGTATGCTAGAAAATCATCCGTAAGTGTTTCAGAGGCTCTTTCTTGCCTTCCACTGCCGGCGAGTCGGAGAAAAGAGCAACTAGCTGTAACCAATATTTTAAGTGGAAATCACTGTTTCAAATGTTAATAAATTCAGCTGAAATGAGATACCTTTATAAGAAGATAGCTGACACTCTGCAGATAGTCTGCACGTTAGAACAATATGCGTGATAAGAAACTCTCAATAATAAAATGCTTTTTAATCATTATCACAGTCAATGTGACACCCATTTTCCGGCCAACAAATGTGAAAGGAGATACTATACTACTACATTATTCTACATTCTTAAATATGTTCTCGGTATTAATAGATAATTGTATTTCACAATATATTTCCTTAACAGATTTCTTCCTGATGAAAGGTTCTCGTTTATTTTAAGCATGGAGCAAATGCAGTTTGATTTGCCAGGTGACTATTTGCAAATTAAGCTGCATCCATCAAGTCTGCGAAATTTTCTTTCTTAGTTTTTTTTCCCTGATAATGTGTGAAAAGCAAATTAAGGATTAATAACTTGAAAGCTTATCCCTTAAAGAATAAATAAGTTAATATTTATTCTAAAAAATTAAATAAAAACAATCAACTTTAAAAAATTAAATTTTTTCTTAAGAAACAAGATTTCTTAGGAAACGATTAACATCTCATTTCCATAAATAATTAACAATGGTTATGACACATTAACTACAAATTATTTATAAATCACCCTAAATCTAGAGAAGTAATATAAATACTAAAATTTTGATAAACCCTGATACAAAAGGTACAACAAATAAAATCTACTTTACAAAATTTAAAATATTATGTGTCATGATTTTTCCAGTTAGAGCTCTTCAACTTATCGCCGACCGCGGTGGCCGAGCGGTTCTAGACGCTGCAGTCTCGAACCGCGCGAACGCTACAGTCGCAGGTTCGGGTCCTGCCCGGGCATGGATGTGTGTGTTGTCCTTAGGTTAGTTAGGTTTAAGTAGTTCTAAGTTCTAGGGGACTGATGACCTCGAATGTTTAGTCCCATAGTGCTCAGAGCCATTTCTTCAACTTACCAACAGACGTGGGACACCTCAAAACGCAATACGTCGTTTACCTGACAGTTTTAAATTCTTAGGATTACAACTTGATAGTAAATTCAACTGAGAGGAACAAATAACATATCCTTTTTTCAACCAACAGCGTAATTCACGGAATCGTTACTAGAAATGAGAATTATATATTCATAAATATTTAAAGTCATCACTTTGATCAAGAAAAGTACAATTATTCAACACACGATTTCAGTTACTTGTACGCAGTCATAAAAAATTTAAGCCTAGAAGATGTTTTGGTGGCCAGTACCTTTTACTTCACTAATGAATTCCTCACTAGGCCCTAATGATGTATTATTATTAATGATCTGCAAATCTTAATTGCAGTTAAATGCTCACTATAAATAAGTGTCTTAAACCGATTTTATCTTTGATACGTGGCTATAAAAGTGTAAGAATTATCGTGTGGATCTCAGGGCTTTACACACTTATATGTTTTGTGAAAAGTTTTTTATTACCTCTGAAATGAAAATTAAGAAAGTTTTATTTATTCCACATCCATACGACCTGTAAATTTGGGATCAACGAAGAGGCGTTAGCATTTTTTTCCTTTTTGTAAATATTTCTTATATATTCTTGTTTATGGCGTGTTATTCGTTTTGGAGGATCTACTCAATACAGATCTATGAAACAAAAACTATGTATAATTTCATCTGCCGTCAAGCTCCTCTAACAGCTAGTATCAAGGTTTCGTCAATACGAAGAACGTTGGAGGGAGTATTCAGAACACACGAAGGGGTTTCAGAAAGTAAATTATACATTATTGCACTTGCCAGACAAGTTTTATTGAACGTTTCAAAACACGTCAAAATGACACAGATTCATAAGAATATTTTTTTACTATAGGCACCAAGTCTCCATAAACAACGATCGGAGCGCTCTACCAATTGTTCAGTTTCTCGAAGACAGAATCCCGTTCCTTGATTAAGCCATTCGAGGACCACTGTGTTAATGTTCTGCCCATTGGAAAATCTCTTTCCCCAGATGTTCTTTCCGGTTTTCAAGTAGATAGAACCCATGTGCTGCAAGATATGGACTTTCCTACAACACCACCCATGTCGGTGAGGCCTTTTGGCACCATTTCGCAACTTGGCATTTCGCCCGCAAACCTTGAGAATTTCACGGTGAAAATATGTGCAATTCAGAATTTTTGCCAGAAAAATCATGCTGTATCGCGTACCTCAGCTTTGGAGTACGCTTCCTGACACTGCACCATTTCAGTTGCAGACTGTGATGTACCTGTCACCCGCACCGCGGCAGAACTGTGTCTGCAGGAAACCGGAACACGTACTCTCACTTGGTAATGCACCACGCTATCTGCGCAGTGGCGTTAGCGTGGGACGAATGTAGCTTGTTTCCTGCAGCCTCCAAGTATTATCGATGTATTTCGTCTTGTCATGTCATTTAGTGGATCTGACTGCAGAACATTTAGCTTTCAAACTGCGCTGAATCCTTAGAGTCTTGTATAATGGAGAATCCTGTAGCATTAACCATTTGCTTAAAGTCTTGTACATACCAGTTGTATAAAATCTATTTGTCTCATATGTATCGTATTTTGTGTATAATCTTTTTATTCTCGTTATACACTGGAGAGCCTAAGAAAGTGGCACACCTGCCTAATATCGTGTAGGGCCCCAGCTAGCACGCAGAAGTGCCGCAATACGACGTGGTATGTATTCGACAAATGTCTCAAGTAGTGCTGGACAGAATCGACACCACGAATCCTGCACAGCTGTCCCTAAATCGGCAAGAGTACGAGAGGGTGAAGGTCTCTTCTGAACAGCCCGTTGCAGGGCATTCCAGATGTGCTGGTACACTCGTCAAACTGTCGTACAGGAAAATATCCACTTCATCGCTACCTCGGAGATGATGTGTCCCATCGGTCTTCCACCGACTACAACACCACGTTAAAACTCACTCAAACCTTGATAAGCTGCCGTTGCAGCAGGAGTAACCGATCTAATAACTGCACCAGATACTTGTTGTATTATATAGACGTTGCCGACCGCAGTGTCCTATTCTACCTGTTGATATATCTCTGTATTTGGATACGCATGCTTATACCAGTTTCTTTGGCGCTTCGGTGTACTTCACCTCACTGAAAAACGACCGCAAGATGTGATGGGACCGATGGATTTCACGTACTATCAAAACGCACTGTCATCATTCCGGCCACAAGTTCAGGTTTAGCGTGATATGTAGCCAGTGTCTTAATGTGGAAAAGTAACTGATTTATTCCACGTGGTGGTATTCGGCGATGGATAGTGTTGTCGGCCGCATCTATGTATTTATTTTCGTGTGAAGGTATGAGACCGGGCGAATGTATAGCTCTGGGAGACCGGTATCCGGGTTTCCCGCACGCTTTGCGGCGAAACTTCCATTGGCCCGCAGCCTTTCCTCCGCTACCCGCCGCCTCCCTCCTGCCACTTTCCCAGTGCCCATGGCAGCCTCATCAGTTACCAGGAGACCGTTTATCTGCAGACTTTTTCTCGGGCAGGCAGAGTTGGTCTACACTGCCGGCTTCCCTTCTGGCGCTGCTGTCAATCGTGAGCGAGCGCATGCTGAAAGTGCACTCTTTATGTCTCTTCCACTGACGGGGATGTTTCCTAGTCTGAGAACTCGGAACGGGAAAATAATACACGACTTCCAGCTGGGAGGGAGGCCGCTGGAGTGTGGCGTAATCCCTGAATGTATAAAGAAAGTGAAAGATCAATTGGAACGTAGAAAACTTCGCGGTTGGAAGTAGAATCCGTATACCATTAACAAGTGGTAAATATTGCAGGATTTCATGTATGGCCGAGCGGTTCTAGGCGCTTCAGTCCGGAACCGCGCTGCTGCGACGGTTGCAGGTTCGAATCCTGCCTCGGGCACGGATTTGTGTGATGTACTTAGGTTAGTTAGGTTTAAGTAGTTCTACGTCTAGGGGACTGATGACCTCCACTGTTAAGTCCCATAGTGCTCAGAGCAATTTGAACCATTTTCACCGGTGCCTAGGCTTACACACTACTTACTCTGACTTACGCTTAGGCTAAGGACAACACACACACACACACACACACACACACACACACACACACACACACACACACACACACACCCATGCCCGAGGGAGGACTCGAAACTCGGACAGCGTGAGCCGCGCAGCTGTGGCAAGGCGTCTCAGACCGCGTGGTTTATCTTGGTGTAATCAGCTTGTCCGATAATTACTATACTCATTAAAATTTTCAACACAGCTATCTACCTAACGAAGGAAGACTATTAGCTTATCAGTGAAGTATACTGATCCGTTCATATAATAAAAGTACTCTGTCAGTAGTATTTGTAGCTGCAACGGCACAGTTAACGTCCCTCCTGCAGAAAATGTCCACTCAAAAATGTCCACTCACTTTCCGGTGCTTCCTTCTTCTGAACTCCTGGCCATACGCCTGACCTGTCGGAAAATGCGTTAGCTGCACTACACGTCTCCACAGGTTGCATCAAATCCTTTTCTGGTATAAGGTTATAAGAGCTATTAAACAATAGACAGTTTGAGGGGGAAAATTTCAATGTATTGTTACCAGCGTGATACAACACCACCAAACCCTCGCTTATCTTAGGTAACCGACACTCACACGCAGTAACAGTCAATCTTATTAGCCAGCTTATGTTATGTAAGCGAACATGTTATCAAAAATATTACGAAACGCGTTGTCTGTGACAGAATACTCACTCAAATATTCCACAACTCGATCCCTTTGAACGTTTAGTTACTGATCTCGACTTGCACAATATGCCATGCGGAATTTAGTAAAAAGTCACCACATCTGTTCAGAGCTCCTAATACATGCTTCCAAACATGATGAAGGCTGGGCTACGAACTTTACTTTAGACTTCAGAAAGCAATTCTTTATCACACAAAATACGCTCGAATGTACTGTCTCCTGATTGGCTGGTGTACATCACAATCAATCCGATATCGGTATTAAGCCGCGCAATCCCGCATATTTTATTAGAAACCAATTGCACCGTGATAGCTGCTCTGAGCAATTAATTACAATAACCGATGTATAAAACCCACCAATATCAAAATAATCCCTTCTTTAAACATTTGAACTATTGTAAAATGTATCTTGTTTCCCTGGTCCCATAAACTGGGTAACTGCACTTCGCAAATTTCATCTGAGAGTATAATTCACTCTCTTTGTACTAATGCAATTCCCACGCGACCATTTACTCAGTTAACAGATATTAATTTGCACTCAGACCATCATTCACACTAATAATTAGACATGTTAAATCAACGATAATCAACAGAATAAGTGATACTCAGAGAAGGTACTGTTTTGTTTCCATTATGTACTGTTTTGCCTGCATATGACTTACGTGCGTTAGACGCTGACAACTTTCGGCCGCGGTCGTAACTATCAGGAAGTGCTGCATAGTAAGTACATCTATCGTGTCAGAAGCGTTAACTTGTTTAGGTACCATTATTTTCAAATAAACGTAAATAAATTAGTTTTGGGGGTTGAAACAACTAATAAATGGACTAAATAAACAAAATAATGCTAAAACATATTTTATGCAACATAAAAACAACAACATGAAGCCGTTATTCACATTTTAAGTACATTGTAGTAATATTTTTGTGGCAATTTCGACGTTTCAACTATTTTTTCTTTCTTTCTTTTCTTTTCTTTTCTTTTCTTTCTTTCTTTCTTTTTGTTGTTCTCTTGTCTCTTGGTAATTCAGCAAAGTAATGTCCCCTTCCATCAAACCGAGGATCTTGTTTTGCCCTCTTACTGTGCCGCCATCTGTTGATAGTCACCCTCTTGTTACTTTCAAGTACTCCGGTGATGATTCGACGACGAAATGTCAAATGAGCTAGGGTTTTTTCATTCTTCTTGGAAGGCTCCCAGACATTTTACTCTGCAATGTCTATGAAATGTGCAGTAGTGTGATAAAACGCCTTTTTTCCTCTTATACAGCATCTATACAAGGATACATATGATGAGCTCGATCTATACTTCCGCAAGAGAATTGTAGGATTGTAATAGGTTAGGCTGACGTACGCTAATCCTTTTCCTTTATAACTCTGTCAAAGTTGGCGGCTACAGTAACAACTTATTGCCTTTCTAACGGACAGTGAAAATCCTTGATGCTGAGTCGGATCAAACTTCATGTGATGCTCTCTTTTCTTTGTTTCTCTGTTGATGACTAAGTACAACTTCTAATCCTGTTTTCTCTTATTGTTCCAGTTGCTTCCACGACCGTCTTTATTATGTCACGTAGTCTTTCAACACTGGTAAAGAGGATATCAAAGAAAATTCTATGTGCAATGCGTAGAAGCAACTGGTCCACGTACTTCATTACCACACTGTAGGCCACATCTTTGGTCTCATAATCCATCCTACTGGTACCAGTACCTTGGTTGGGTTCGATCCAAATAATATATCCACTACTAGTGCCTCCACAGCAGAATTTGAATCCGCATAGGAGTGGTTTCTTTTTATGAATTATTTACACCCATGACTTCGAAAGTGCGAGTCATCGGTTCATCGACAGAATGGTGTCGCACATGAGGCGCAAATTATTTGAATCTATCATTCACCATAAACAGTAATCGACGGGTTGTCCCCAAACGGTTTGACTTCTGTAAATTATCGTTGTCGCGTGCATGCATGTTGAGAAAGATGAAGTCTGATCGATCTCCGTACTTGGCATGTGCTATAGTGATGGAGAATATACATACATGAAAAAATGTTTGGCATCACCTCGGTTCCGAGAGTTCCAGAACCTGTACAGAAAATTGGAATAGAGATCAACACAAACATCATTTCCGTCCTTTTTATAGCTCATAAAAACGACAGATTGTATGTTGTACCATCATACAACGAGACCATCAGAAGTGGTGGTCCAGATATCTATACACACCGCTACCTATAATACCCAGTAGCACGTCCTCTTGCATTGATGAAAACCTGTATTCGCCATGGCATCAAAGCACTATTGGTCCAGATTGTCCCACTCCTCAACGGCGATTCCACGTAGATCCGTCAGAGTGGTTGGTGGATCACGTCGTCTATAAACATCCCTTTTCAATCTATCCCAGGCGTGTTCGATAGGGTTCATGTCTGGAGAACATGTTGGCCACTTCAGTCGATCGATGTCATTATCCTTAAGGAAGATGTGCACGACGGGAGCGCGAATTGTTGTCTATGAAGACGAATGTCTCACCAACATGCTGCCGATATGGTTGAACTACCGGTTGGAGGATGGCATTCACGTATCGTACAGCCGTTACAGCGCCTTCCATGACCACCAGCGGCGTACGTCGTTCCCCACATAATGCCACCTCAAAGCAGCTGGGAACCTCCACCTTACTGCAGTGGCCGGACAGTGTATCTAAGGCGTTCAGCCTGACAGGGTTGCATCCAAACACATCTCGACGATTGTCTGGTTGAAGGCGTATGCGACACTCATTGGTGAAGAGAACATGATGCCAATCCTGAGCTGTCCATTCGGCATGTTGTTGGGCCCATCTGTACCGTGCTGCATGGTGTCGTGGTTGCAAAGATGGACTTCGTCATAGATGTCAGGAGTGAAGTTGCACATCAGCCTATTGCGCACAGTTTGAGTCGTAATACGAAGTCCTGTGGCTGTACGAAAAGCGTTATTCAACATGGTGGCGTTGCTGTCAGGGTTCGTCCGACCCATAATACGTAGGTAGCGGTCTTCCACTGCAGTGGTAGCCCTTGGGCAGCCTGAGCGAGGTATGTCATCGACAGTTCCTGTCTCTGTATCTCCTCCATGTCCGAACAACATGGCTTTAAATCATATCTAGACGACTGGACACTTTCCTTGTTGAGAGCCCTTCCTGGCACAAAGTACCAATGCGGACGAGATCGAACCGCGGTATTGACTGTCTAGGCGTGGTTGAACTACGGACAACACGAGCCATGTACTTTGTGATATTCGCTATTTTTGGCTTCATTAAAAAAGCAAATAGTTAACACTTTCAGCCAGAAGGCAAATACTTGTTTATAAAGAATGATTAATGTATAATACGGCATCGCATAAAGATGGTGGTATTTCCTAAATAATGAAATTGGTCGTCTTTGGCAGCAACATAAACAGTAGAATACGGATGGATATGCGATCCTTCACTATTTTGTTCGCTGGAGAACAAATGAAGCCTTGAGCGCTGAAGACCTGCACAGTATTTCTTAAATAAGACGGACGCAGATTTGTGGCAGTCTGATCTAATTTTTTACTAAATAAATAAAAAAGTGTTCCGCCTAAGTTTGAGTGAAGTGTGAAAAGGAGAATTGTTATAACTTATCGTGACGACGCACGAGCGACGCAAGAGGACAATGGTTATATAAAAGAGCGCTCAATGGACATGAAACGGACCTAAAAATCTACCGTCATTGTAGTACAAAGCTTAAGGTACGATATATGTTTTAGTTGTTATAAATATATGTTCTGGAAATATTGGATAATTTAGCAGTGCTCATTCCTATCATCTCTCGGTATTATTTTCATTTTAATTATGCATTTTACTAAGATTACAGACACCAAGACCAGCAGTCACATTAACAAAAAGAAAACTGTTTTATCGTCTTCTTGCACCAGCTTTAATATTGAATTTCCTTTCTGTGTGATGTAACAGTTGTTTTTGCGCCATTAAGAACTTTCTGGTCCCTCAGGAAATTGTTTTGTCATAAGAATAACTTGACGGCCGTGTATGATCGTACCTACGATCATGAAGTAATTAGAAAGACGATAATGCAATTTCTTAACCAATAGCACGCTAGCTGTGACTGCTTCAAGCCACGCGAAACTGCAAGTAAAGACTATTCACATTTCGTAATGCAACATTTTATGACTATGGTCAATGCATGATTCTTACGCCAATTGTGACTGATTTTCCATTGAACAACAACATCACTTTTATTTTGTTACATCAGAACCTCCTTCCTGGTGGAATGACTGGAACTGATCGGTTGTCGGATCCCCTCCATGTAATAGGCGCTGCTCATGCATGGTTGTTTACATCTTTGGGTGGGTTTAGTGACATCTCTGAACAGCCAAAGGGACTGTGTCTGCGATACAGTATCCACAGTCAACGTCTATCTTCAGGAGTTCTGGGAACCGGGGGTGATGCAAAACTTTTCTTCATGTGTGTATTATTGAGGACTGAAGTCTCTGTTATGTGTATGTGTTTTGTTTATTAAGGATATGGAAGAACACTACGAACTTTTGCACAAACCCAATTTATTGTGTGAAAAAGGTGCAACAACAGGCTATTACGCATAAGTGTCTTGGCCATTAGTATACAGGGTGTCTCTCCCAAGACTCGTCAGGCGCTACTGCTTATGCAGGTATCTGAACTTTTGTTTTTGCAGTGGTTAGCTGGTGTCATCCCAGACAAGTACTGCTCGTCAAGTGCTCCGTGAGACGCTCTGTGCTGACAGAAATAGTCGGTTTGTTTCCCGACACGAGAAAAATTAGTTTGCAAGTGTAAATTGAAATACCCATCCGATAGAGCGGTCCCAAATTACTGGCTCTGAGCACTATGCGACTTAACGTCTGAGGTCATCAGTCTCCTAGAACTTAGAACTAATTAAACCTAACTAACCTAAGGACATCACACACATCCATGCCCGAGGCAGAATTCGAACCTGCGACCGTAGCAGTCGCGCGGTTCCGGACTGAGCGCCTAGAACCGCTAGACCACCGCGGCCGGCCTCAAATTTTTCTAATGCTATATTAGTTCCTACGTAAAACCCGTAGGAAAACTAGCACTCTAGTAACAACTGAACAGCGCGGCTGCATCTCATCAGCAATCAGAGCGGGCCTGGGCGTTGCTGGCGTTGCTGTCGTTGCTGGAGTACTGGTTTTTCTTCGTGTTTTACTGTCCCTGTTAATACAGATCGATAAAACGATTATCGCACTAAAGTAATTTGGGCTAGTGTATCGAATGGGCAATTAAAGCTGCGCTTTGATCGTAACAGGAAATAAACCGATTTCCATCGACACTGGGTTTCGCATGAAAGACGTGATAAGCAGTATTTGTTTGGGCTGCCTCCAGATACATATTGCAGAAGCTTAATTGCAAATATTTTGCAACCAGCAGAGAAAATGCGCCTGCCGACACACGGGAGAGATAGCATGTAGGTGATACATACAACGCGTTTTTCATGGGCTTAAGTCGGCATCGGTTTCGTCATACATGATGAGTGGTCAATAATCGTGGATGTGACACACATGATCGTTCGAAGCAAATTAGTGTAGTGCACATGAGCTCTCAAATGCAGACCGTAAGAGCTGTGTGTACTTGTACAGAAGAAGGATGTGTTTCACTGTAGCGAGGATGAAAAAGCGCTCATAACTCTTAAGTTATCCACTTTAGCGCCAATATCTACCGGATACTGTTTTATTGTTGCGGCCCATATTGACACTACTTAAAACGTGGTAAGCAAAGAGTATGAAGTAAAACACAATTTCAGTTCTTGTATCCAACATGTATGAAAGCTAAAGAAACAGTGATAACTTATTCTTTCGCGAAGACAATGTTGTATAAAACATTGTCGGACGTCTTGCGGCTTGAACTTAAGAAACCGTAATGAACGTGTTGTACAAGTTCTGTACCATCACAGGATTTCGTCATCGAGTAAAACTGAAGTGATATCAGGTGTTCCCCAGGGAAGGGTCCTGGGACCTCTGCTGTTCATAATAAATATAAATGACCTGGGTGACAATCTGAGCAGTTCTCTTAGGTTGTTCGCAGATGATGCTGTAATTTACCGACTAGTAAGGTCATCCGAAGACCAGTATCAGCGATTTAGAAAAGATTACTGTATGGTGTGGCAGGTGGCAGTTGACGCTAAATAAAGAAAAGTGAGGTGATCCACATGAGTTCCAAAAGAAATCCGTTGGAATTTGATTACTCGATAAATAGTACAATTCTCAAGGCTGTCAATTCAACTAAGTACCTGGGTGTTAAAATTACGAACAACTTCAGTTGGAAAGACCACATAGATAATATTGTGGGGAAGGCGAGTCAAAGGTTGCGTTTCATTGGCAGGACACTTAGAAGATGCAACAAGTCCACCAAAGAGACCGCTTACACTACACTCGTTCGTCCTATGTTAGAATATTGCTGCGCGGTGTGGGATCCTTACCAGGTGGGATTGACGGACGACATCGAAAGGGTGCCAAAAGGGCAGCTCGTTTTGTATTATCACGTAATAGGGGAGAGAGTGTGGCAGATATGATACGCGAGTAGAGATGGAAGTCATTAAAGCAAAGACGTTTTTCGTCGCGGCGAGATCTATTTACGAAATTTCAGTCACCAAATTTCTCTTCCGAATGCGAAAATATTTTGTTGAACCCAACCTACATACGTGGGAATGATCATCAAAATAAAATAAGAGAAATCAGACCTCGAACAGAAAGGTTTAGGTGTTCGTTTTTCCCGCGCGTTGTTCGGGAGTGGAATGGTAGAATAGTATGATTCTGGTTCGATGAACCCTCTGCCAAGAATTTAAATGTGAATTGCAGAGTAATCATGTGGATGTAGATGTAGATGTAGGGGTCTTAGCTCTCAAGTTATGCATTTTAGAGCCCATCTTTACTAGACTTGTTTGCTTCAATTGATCGTCCCTGCCATATCCATGAATATAGGCTCTTCAGCCTGGGGCAACCAGTTGGCTACAGCCGCAAGTTCGAATCCTGCCTCGGGCGTGGATGTGCGTGATGTCCTTAGGTTAGTAGGTTTAAATAGTTCTAAGTCTAGAGGACTGATGACCTCCCATAGTTCTTAGAGCCATTTGAACAACCAGTTGTTGTTGTTGTTGTGGTCTTCAGTCCAGAGACTGGTTTGCTGTAGCTCCTCATGCTACTCTATCCTGTGCAAGTTTTTTTCATTTCCCAGTACGCACTGCAACCCACATCCTTCTGAATCTGCTTAGTGTAGTCATCTCTTGGTCTCCCTCAACGATTTTTATCCTCTACACTGCACTCCAGTACTAAATTGGTGATCCATTGATGCCTCAGAACATGTCCTACCAACCGATCCCTTCTTCTTGTCAAGTTGTGCCACAAACTTCTCGTCTCCCCAATCCTGTTCAGTACCTCCTCATTAGTTATGTGATCTACCCATCTAATCTTCAGCATTCTAGCTTCTATTCTCTTCTTGTCCAAACTAGTTATCGTCCATGTTTCACTTCCATACGTGGCTACACTTCAGACAAATACTTTCAGAAACGTCTTCCTGACACTGTACTCGATGTTAACAGATTTCCCTTCTTCAGAAACGCTTTCCTTGCCATTGCCAGACTACATTCACAACCAGTATAACTCCAAATTCTCGAAGGGAAAGGCAGCAGCATAAAAACTAATCGCAAAGCAACATAAAAACTCATGACATGACATAGTTTGCTATAGAAGAATACTGAAGATAAGGTGGATAGATCACGTAACTAATGAGGAGGTATTGAATAGGATTGGGGAGAAGAGAAGTTTGTGGCACAACTTGACTAGAAGAAGGAATCGGTTGGTAGGACATGTTTTGAGGCATCAAGGGATCACAAATTTAGCATTGGAGGGCAGCGTGGAGGGTAAAAATCGTAGAGGGAGACCGAGAGATGAGTACACTAAGCAGATTCAGAAGGATGTAGGTTGCAGTAGGTACTGGGAGATGAAGCAGCTTGCACAGGATAGAGTAGCATAGAGAGCTGCATCAAACCAGTCTCAGGACTGAAGACAACAACAACAACATGACATAGTTTCAGACCCAAAAATTTTTCGTGGCTGAAGCACACTCTTTTTGACGAACCAGTGTATTCAGTGGTCAAAGTGAAGTTTTCCTTCCAACTTTTTAGCGTAATGCAAATATACAAGATGATTCAACTGCCCCTGCAGACAGTTCTCATGCTACCTGCAACGCCTTCAAAAACCACGCTCGAAATCTTCATATTCTCTCGCTTGTTACGCGAAATGTAGTAGTTCTACACAAAACAATGAAGAGAACATTTTTTATAGGAAATTTAATGTAATTAACTTTTGTACTGAGATACGTTTTTTCTGGAGGCAACAGTTTTCGAGCTATTCAAGAAAAACGCGTTTTAAGGTGTCTTTTGTAAGTTTTTCTTGAATAATTAGAAACCTACGGCCTCTAGCGAAAATGTATCCCAGTACAGAATATAATCGTCATTAAATTTTCTACAAAAATGTTCCTTTCATTTTTTCTGTAGACTAATAATTTTAGTGTGGTGAGGGAGACAGTATGATGATCCTGCATGTAGTATTTGAAGGCACTGCGGGTTGCATAAAACCCGTGAGGAGGCATGAATGAATCAGCCTATTATGTATGTAGATTTTTCACCGGCACTAGAACATCAAACGTATGATTTGACGTACAGGAAGAAGTGTTGTGTACATCGTGCGCTCTGTTCACTTTCCAGAAAGTACTTGCGAGCGGTGCCCTCTATAATGAACACACAGAGACGCCCTGTCTTGTGGAGGGAGCAATTTCGGGGGCCGCCGCGATTTACATTTAATTGGTAAATAATTCTGCAGGCTTCATTCTTGTCAGCCAGCCGTTGGGAAACTCTCGTTCGGATAAGTGGCATCGGACACATACATTTATTTCCGGATCATTTATGTTTTAATTAAGAAATGCCTTGATTTAGTTGAAACGGTTAAGCGTAGGCGTTAACGACTCTCTCTGGTGGCTCGAATAGTATTGAGAGATCTAAATTAGAAGCGAAGTCACCCTCACGTTTTGCTCTCGCACAGCTCCCACCCTTTATACAACACATCAAGCTCAATTATCAGACTATACGTGGCTTAGTCGAACTAACACCACATTTCGAGGAAAATGTTAGTTACCAGGTATCTACCCTTTCTACGCAGTCAAAGGCTTCTGTCACCACTGCCGGCCGCTGTGGCCGATAGGTTTTAGGCACTTCAGTCCAGAACCGCGCTGCTGCTACGGTCGCAGTTTCGAATCCTGCCTCGGGCATGCATGTGTGTGATCTCCTTAGGTTAGTTAGGTTTAAGTATTTCTAAGTCTAGGGGACTGACGACCTCAGATGTTAAGTCCCATAGGCTTAGAGCCACATGAACAACTTTTTTTTTTTGTCACCACTGTCAGATTTTGGGTAAGAGGATATACCCAATACGGGCAGTCACTACTCGTACACATCATACATTGACTTTTGTTAGAATAAGACTACAGATAGAAATACGTCAGACCTGACGAAATAAGAGTGCATATTCCGTCAACTACATTCCACATGTGAAACAAGTATCCATGCCCGTCCTTTGCCATGTTATTGCATTCGTATGTGAAAGCCAGGCAAATATTAAAATCAACTATCCTTTCCCTGACCTATTAAATCAAGTGCCAGAAACCGAGGAACTTTGAAGCTGACGTACGAAACAACAACTATCACAATAAGTTTCCATGTCTTCCATGAAAAGTCAGTGGCAAATGAGGTACAAAAACCAGCTAAAGGACAAAGGATCATAAGAGACTCCATTTGATAATTTTTGGAAAATCAAAAGTAGATTTCTTAAAAGACTGAGGTAGGAAAAACGTTGCAGCCTGATTCCACTGATGAGCTTCTCAACTGACTGTTAATATTTCCAGCAGTGGCATTAACGCTTAAAAATTTATATTTACCCATCTTTTGGTGCACTGTTGAACAATGGGTGGCAATTAAAGAAAGTGATTTAAGTTACTGTACGTGAACGTATATGCATCCCATCTCGCTCAGTTTTTGAAAATTCAATGTATCACGGCAGTGCCAGTGATTTCCATTTGATGCCTTGTTTCCTGAACTGGTGTTTCATAAGCTGCGACATCGTCGGGAAAAAAACAGTGACCCGTATATGTAATAAGTTTTCTTTAATTTACGTCTATGGTCACAATTTTTTTGTTTTCGGTCTTTAATGACCATCATCAGATCTGCAGCAAAAATGGGAAAAGCATAAATCCACTCGAAAACTGTATACAGTGCTTTCACCTGGTATGAATAAGTCAACGCAACCACCAATCGTAATGGGGAGTTTTTGAGAAGCTTCAATATTGTTGTGGGATTGAATTGAGCCTCTGGCGTAACGCGTCTCTTGTACTTACAATATTTATTTCGTTGCTAGATCACAAGACAATTCAGATTTGAGATATTAACTAACAAAGACTAACTGCAAATTATTTCTTCGTTGGCTTGTGTAGTTCGTTTGATACTAACGACAATCTGTGCGTGATTTTTAAGAAGCGTAGGGCACCTAAGAATGAAATTGTCGGTCTGGGTGCCTATTTCTTGCCAGTCACACAAACATTAATATTTGAAAACACAAAGAACGGGAAATACATGATTCACAGACAAATGACTCTCTGCTCTGTTTACGTGAAGTGGACATCTCTACAGGATGGTTATCCTCTCACAGAACTCAAAGTTTCAAATTGATAGCGGCGAAGGCCTTCCGTGTGCGAAACTCGCGAAAGAGAGCACGACATCAAAGGGAAAGAAAAGCAATAAACAGATCATTTCATTGGAAGAGATCGTTTTGATAGCAATTTGTTTGCAATCGGAAAGAAAGAAATTAGTTCGATATTGCTAGCCCGTAAACGTGTTTGTCAAAGCCAAGGCTACGATGTGTGGGAAAAGGATAAATGGAAAAAAAAGTGTGCGAGTTGAAGAGGGGAGGGCAGGAGAGGAAGGGATAGCAGTGCTGTCTACAGTGAAGAGGGCTGGTCCTGAGAGAGCGTGTGCAGTACTACATGACTGGCTCAGAGCTCCTAACGGACGTTCTTTGAATTTGCAATGTCCGAACCGACGATGCGAGCAAGCGCTTGGCAGGCACAAGCCCCTCTCAGTGAACGTGAATGAGACAGTAGAAATATGTTAATAGTGCTCCAGTCGAGATAAACTCCTTTTTTATTTTGGTTCATTAATGCTCTCTCCCCCCCCCCCCCCCCCCCCACCCCTCCCCATAGTAACACTTGACTGTAACTTTTCACAGACATATAACTTTCTAAGCGTTTAGAGGAACATTCTGTACCGTTCGAAAAAAAATGGATCATCGAAATGATAAAACCCAAGACTAATTTCTTGGTCCCCTTGATCACTTATTAGCAAATAAACTGTTATAACTGATATGCTATGCGTCAAACGTTTTCAACTTGTACGTTAAACGGAAAAGTTTTTCTTACGCAAGCACTAGCTATGAAATAATTCTTCGATTATATATAACTGGAAGTAAAAGCTAGTGTATCTGGGATTCGTCGCGGAATGCGTTCTTTCAATACGTAAATCGGTTTCAGTGGAATTATATGTTGTTCGTCAAGTAATCCATCAATTGTTTCCGTGAGCAGCAGCTGAGAGTAAAACCTGGCCCGCAGTTCTGGCTTAAATCCGATCACGTAGAAGAAGTCCCAGTATTATACGGAAAGGAAAATAGCGTTTAAGGAACTTTCAGGATGCAAAGTAAGTGTGGCGGTTGCAGGGCCTCACGCATTGACGTCAGAGAAATGGCATCTTCCGGGACAGGGATTTACTCGGTACTGTCGCAGATTACCAGCGGTAAGGACGCGTCTCCGCACACCCACTAATCTGCCCGCTAGGGAGACTTAAGCGCCATCTAAAAAATATTAAATGAGGTGAAGTTTACAAAGAGCCTAGCGCAAGCTCAAAATTCGACTTGTTTCTTAATGAATTTGTATCCACCCCTAGAGGTAGTTTTCTCATTCAGAAATAAAAAAAAAAAATGTTTTTTAGCATTTTTAGAAATTCAACCACTAAGTGGGTAAAGTAGTGGGTGAGAGTCTTTTGATAATAGATCACGGTTAAAGAACTATTAAGACATTTTTAAAACTACATGTGTGAAAACTTTTATTTGACTTGTCGGTAGGAAATGAAAACATACGTGTTTCATTGGTTTTTTAAAAGTGAACCCTCAAAGGGATGAAAATTTTTATGAAATTATTTCGTTATGGAACCTATTTAAAAGGTAAATCTATGAAATTTTGATTTGTATTTAGCTTGTCTGTTAGGAATAAAGAAAGTACATGTTCCACTCTTTTTGGAAATTCAGTCCCTAAGGGGGTGAAATAGGGGTGAAAATTAAAAAAAAAATATTCATTTTGTTAAAAAAAATTTAAAGCTAATTCTATAGAAACTGAAGTTTCACTTCTCGGTTAGATACAAAGAAATGTTCGTTATGGGATGAAAGTTTCTGTGGAAATATCACCGCAAGAACGCAAAACTTTGGGTTCCATTTACCAGAATCGCTTTTCTGTGGTGTCACCGCCAGACACCACACTTGCTAGCTGGTAGCCTTTAAATCGGCCCCGGTCCGGTAGTATACGTCGGACCCGCGTGTCGCCACTATCAGTGATAGCAGACCGAGCACCGCCACACGGCAGGTCTAAAGAGACTTCCTAGCACTCGCTCCAGTTGTACAGCCGACTTTGCTAGCGATGGTTCACTGACAAAATACGCTCTCAATTGCCGAGACGATAGTTGGCATGGCCTTCAGCTGCATTATTTGCTACGACCTAGCATGGCGCCATGATCAGTTTCTACTGATATTGTAAATCATGTACCGTCAAGAGCGACGTTCGCCATTAATGGATTAAAGTTAAGTGTTCCACCAGCTGCGTCCTTTTTTCACAATTCCAGTTCCCTTGTCATGTTCCAGACCTCACGCCAGCCTGCGTGAGGTGAGACGCGTGCATTTCGGACTCCCTTAGGTATACGGGTTGGCTCTCCTGCGAACCACAAGACTTTTCTGTTAGAAGTACATTCGAAAAAAACTATGCTGCTATGGCCTTAGTTAGTGTGAAGAGTTTAGAAGATATTGCAATTTGTGAACCGCATAAAAAATCATCAAGGAAAAACAAAACAAAACAAAAAAAATCAATTCAGGCCATATACCTTACGCTAGCGTAGTAGCGGGTGTTAAGCTAGTCTCTTACAAGACACTAAAACTTACTGGCCCTGTTACACGTTTTCGTCACCGTTGTCTGCTTGACTGATTATGATGCCAAGTTAGAGGCATGCTGAGGACCATCACATTGGCCGCCATCAGTATCGTGTAGACGCTAGGAGCTTATGACGAAAGTACTACTGTGGGAGTCGTTGACGTGAGAGATTACGCGGCCTATCAGACCACGGTTAAAGAACACGAGAACCACATACGGTTCGGACACCACAAATCCGCGATGGCAGAACACCAAAATGAATGTGGGAAAGTGTTTGTTTGGATGCAGAATGGAAACGTCTTTACCGCCCATATTAAAATTTTCTGAAATGAGAGTGGATTAAAGTGGCAGAAGAGTAAAACTTCAACTGCATTTAAGATATAAAAATGCCCTAAAAACTTATACGAACAACTGTGCGCGCGCGCTCGGATTCACACGCACGCACATCCACCCATCACTCCACGCCCCCCTCCCACCACCTCAACCCGCTTCCTCTTCCCCTCCCCCACACACATACAAATGTCAAAATCATGCAGTAGTCGGAAAGAATTAAAATGCTGTGGCAGACACCAGAAGCTGGATGAGCGCTGAAATAAAAATGATGCGCCAACCCCTCTTCATCATACTAAAATCATCAGCTTGAAAGCTTTTTTTGGAAGCCAGACACTACACAAGATTTTATAAGTTTGTATCGTCATCAGCTAAAACAGAAGGCATATCCACAAATAAAATTGTAGCTGCGCTCTCATCACAACGTGAAATGCACTTGATTGAACTCTGGCGTACAGTGATTTTCACTCCGAGCCATCACAGAGTGGAGGATCCATTTGACGGAATACGAAGCCGTGTGGTTGGGTACAGTGCCATATTCGAAGACCGACCAGGATTATTTCATGCCGTCCAGAGTGGACGGTATGAGTACGCCATGGCCAAATTGTTGTCTTCACCGATCGCTGTTTGTTCCCTTGCTGCCAGTCACAGGCAGAGTTGCGTGCGTCGCTCTCTCACTCAACAGTGACATGACAGCGTGGAAGGGGATGGCCTATTGGCGTATTGTGCCACGTCGTTTTCTCTGCATGCCTCCTAGTTTGTTTCTTCTACCTGTTCTGCTCATTAGATTCCCACGTGCCCTGGTACCCATTGGAGTAAAACATGTTTGCCTTCATGTTGAGGAATGTAAAAGGTGCCCGACATGATTCATTTTCTTTGATAGGTAAATTTTCTGCACTGCCTGTACCGCATTAAAAGCAATCGGAGCACAAGAAAAACTTCTTGTCCCAAAGACGACTCATCTTCTTTAGGGACTTGACGATCGCTCCGAGGTCAGTATGCACGGTGTTTCTATTGGGAAGGCGAGTCCTGAACACATCAGAAGAAACCGACGGAACAGCCAAGGGAATCCCCTTGCTTTGAACAGTAAGCCTTCACTATCTAAAATGGTATAAAGCAAAGATGTAATATTTAAAGGAAGTTGAGACTTTCTTAAAACATGTCAACTCTAAAAATGTGCTGAGAGTCTTCAGGAAGCAAGGTGGAAATCTACTCCAACGCTGATATAAAACTTTAAAATCATAACCCATCTTTAAAGGCAGTGCCTGTGTGAATGCGGTATAACCACATTGCTCGCTGTCGACTACTAAAAGGTGTTTCTGTGATGTGTGAGCAAAAGTATAGTATGCAGGCTTCTGTGGCATAGATGCCTTATAGACCTCTCCTGCCAAGAGTTGTCGTCGCCCGATGTTAAGCGGCAGCTCGGCAGTCTCAGCTTGGAGGATTGGTAAAGTGCTGTTTCTAAAGGCTCCAGAGATCAGTCTCATTCCATCATGGTGCATACCTTTCAACATTTTGAAATCGGATGGTCTTGCACAATCATACACGATACACTGATGATCAAACTGAAATCGCACAAAAGCTCTTTACAAATGGAGCAGACAAATTTGATCTACTCTCTTGAACTTTTGCTAGTACATATTACAATTCTTATTGCCTTTAGGGACCGTCTTTTCAGGTCCCAAAGATTTAGCCACCGGGTAAGCTTTAAAACAAATGTCAGTCTCATAAACCTCCCTGTTTCCACAAGATTAAAAACAGTACTCGTTATCCTCAACTCAGTAAAAAAAGTGGAATGGTTAAATAGTCACACTTCTAGGTGAGAAATTAAGACCTCTCTTCTCCGCCAATTTCTCCAACCTACTAACAGTCAACTGCAACGCACTAATTATTTTTGCAAGGCTACGGGAGAAACAAGCATCAGAGAAATCGTCTACAAACGAAGATGTTGTAAAACAATTTTGACTGTCATCTAGCTTGACGTGTTCTGTTCCCTTGTTCAAAGCAGACAGAGAGAACAACACCGATGCGATATTCAAGATAAATCGGTGATTATGGGGTGGGTGGATGAAGATTGTGGGGCGGTGGTGAGGGGAGGAGGAGGGGGTGGGGGGGAGACAGTCTAAAGATGTACTGAAAACGCCCAAACTCCCATACAGCTGTCCGAGAACATTTTGCCTCCAAGTAATATTACAGGTCTTCTCGACGTCAAACTACAATACATCTGCCTCCCGAGAATGACGTATTGCTTACCCGCTTCCAGGAAGGTCAGGCTATTACAGTTTGAGGAGACTCCGCAGGGTGGCTTGTTCTTAAACTGCAACGTAAACCTAATAGTCATTGCAATAATCTCAGGTTGCCCTCCAGAATAATGACTGGGGAACCTTATGACAACTAAATGAGACACTGATCTCAATTATTTTGATTTATTCCGATGGATTTACTGACAAAATAAATGAAAACAGTGACAACAATAATGTAATAAAGCCTCAGCATATCTCATATAAGAATTGGGGAAGAAGGGGGGGGGGGAAGCTAATAATCACGCAAGTGAATTAATTGTAATCATGAAGTGTCCAGTGACTGTCGTGATTTTAACTGACAACAGACGGTACTAAAGAAGGCAATATAACACACGAATGGTTGGAGCTGAAAGTAGACCTTTCACTGTCGTTAAAACACAAGTCTTCAGAGTGAAGTTCGAGGCAATCGAATTACTGTAAAATGACTTCAACATCCGTACCCATCAGCTTGTGATTGTGGCTCAACTCAGCGTAGTACTGCAGGTGGAGACTAAAGTGGGTCCTACATTTTTCTATTTCCCCTATACTGTAGCTCAGTCGGTCCCCAGCATGGAAGTCTCGCGACAGAAGCTCCCGAAGATCGAGAAATTTCTGATTGAATTTTAATTAATAGGAAACCTTGCATTGCCCTGTTTGTCTCCCTTACTAAATTCAGATTGGCTGGGCTCCGAATCTTCCAAGCGCAGACTGGAAAAAAATGCCCCTTATAAAGTCAGTAATTTTCGTCCTACCATCTTCTACAGAAAAGAGTCGCTTCACTGACCCTCTATCTTTATCTGTGACCAACAGGCAATCTTTATTGTCACTGCTACGTTTCACTGAGTAACCTGTAGCGTATTTGCGTTAGACAATGCTGGCGGTTCTTGCTTTTCGTCAACATTTGTTTTTTGTGAAGTCAATGCATTCAGGATTACCTCACGTTTTCAAAGGGCATAAACTGGGGGACACCATTAAGTTTTTGAGTTGTTTATCACCGGTGACCGGCGCTTTCTAGACGAACGGGCTACCTTTTACATATGGGGACAGTAGTGCCTTCTGCTAAAAAGCGAACCTTCTCACTCCACTCCCAGGTCGTAAAATGTTTCCGCCAGGAGCTTTTGCCACAGGAGATACTGTATGTATTCGTTCAGAACGAAGGTGGACGTCCCGGCAGTACAAAAGCGTCATCTATGGCCCGTGGCCTCGTCTCTCCATTGGCAGGCTTTCTGCGAATTATCGCCAGGGATAGCAACCGACTATACTGTCAATGGTGAGCTAAATGCTTTTTCCATCATTCAGAATCCTTTCAAAGTTGTCTCACTTCCACAAGGCACGCAAATTCAAAACAAGACTAAAAGAAGAGTAATGTTGCTTTAGTCAGTTACTGACAATTACTTACTCATTAGTACTTTTATCTTATTCCTTAGTGTGAATTACATGTTTCTATCAAATATTTAGTTATAAATTTGCATACGTTTTGTGACTATTCCTGAAAAAACGCACGTTGTATTTAGGTAGGCCCTTAACCACAAAGAAAGATACGAGAAGTGGTACAGATTCTTCATGAAGAGAGAGAGTCAAGTTGCTCACAATCATGAGCCGTGATGATCAGGGGCCTCCATCGCCATGACAGACAGCACTAGCCGACATGAGTTCGTGAGATCACCCCAACACACGCGGCAGCATACATTTCAGTGGAAAGCACCCAACTACAACCAGATGCGGTGGGAGCAGCACTACGTCAAAACATGTAGCTCCCTCCTGGTTCGCCACTGTGAATGAATAAAACTCTGTCTTCAATTACAATGCCTTCTTCACCGCTCCAGACATTTAATTAGGAAGCGAATTTTGCTCGCGCACTGTTTAAAGGACTATTCGGACAGGAGTCAAAACATTGTAGTATAGTCAACGTTGCGTTGCCGCTGTTATTTTACATACGTTGATGAATGCCTCTTTCACCAGTGACCGAATATCTGGTACAACAAATCATGACGCGATTTACAGTCCACTAAAATAACATGGAACCTTTTTCACCTTAGATACCACACAATATAAAATTATGTGCAAAGCTTTTTTCTAAAGCTTTTACGTCAGATAAACAATCCTGTAATCAGTGCATGTAATAGACACTGCCAATTTCGGAGGCAGTCATTGTTGCATCAAAGAAATCATCTGATTACTTCCCAGTTTGATACACTACTGGCCATTAAAATTGCTACACCAAGAAGAAATGCAGATGATAAACGGGTATTCATTGGAAAAATACATTATAACAGAACTGACATGTGATTACATTTTCTCGCAATTTGCGTGCATAGATCCTGAGAAACCAGTACCCAGAACACCAGAACAACCACCTATGGCCATAATAACGACCTTGATACGTCTGGGCATTGAGTCAAACGAAGCTTGGATGGAGTGTACAGGTACAGCTAGCTGCCCACGCAGCTTCAACACGACACCACAGTTCATCAAGAGTAGTGACTGGCGTTTTGTGACGAGCCACTTGCTCGGCCACCATTGACCAGATGTTTTCAATTGGCGAGAGATCTGGAGAATTTGCTGGCTACGGCAATATTCGAAAATTTTCTGTGTCCAGAAAAGCCCGCACAGGACCTGCGACATGCGATTGTGCATTATTCTGCTGCAATGCAGGGTTTCGCAGGGATCGAATGAAGGGTAGAGCCACGGGTCGTAATACATCTGAAATGTAACGTCCACTGTTCGAAGTGCCGTCAATGCGAACAAGAGGTGACCGAGACGTGTAACCAATGGCACCCACATACTATCACGCCGGGTGATACGCCTGTATGGCGAGGACGAATACACTCTTCCAATGTGGAAGCGACCATCATGATGCTGTAAACTAAACCTGGATTCATCAGAAAAAATGACGTTTTGCCATTCCTGCACCCAGGTTTGTCGTTGAGTACACCATCGCAGGGGCTCCTGTCTGTGATACAGCGTCAACGGTAACCGCAGCCATGATCTCCGAGTTGATAGGCCATGCTGCTGCAAATGTCGTCTAACTGTTCGTGCAGATGGCTGTTGTGTTCCAAACGTCCCCATATGTTGACTCAGGGATCGAGACATGGCTGCACGATTCGTTACAGTAATGCGGATAAGATGCCTGTCATCTCGACTGCTAGTGATACGAGGCCGTTGGGATCCAGCACGGCCTTCCGTATTACCCTCTTCAACACACTGATTCCATATTCTGCTCACATTCTGCTCATTGGATCTCGACCAACGCGAGCAGCAATGTCGCTTTAGGCTACAATCCGACCTTTATCAAATTCGAAAACGTGATGGTACGCATTTCTCCTCCTTACACGAGGCATCACAACAACGTTTCACCAGGCAACGCCGGTCAACTGCTGTTTGTGTATGACAAATCGGTTGAAAACTTTCCTCATATCAGCACGTTGTAGGTGTCTCCACAGGCGCCAACCTTGTGTGAATGCTCTGAAAAGGTAATCATTTGCATATGAGAGCGTCTTCTTCCTGTCGGTTCTATTTCGCGCCTGTAGCATGTCATCTTCGTGGTGTAGCAATTTTAATGGCCAGTGGTGTATATCTTATTTTCTATGGAGCAAGGATATCCACACAGAGGCAGCAGCACAGCTGAGACGCCGCGATCGAACTGAGCGGTGGCTTGCCTGAGCGAACGGCTGACTGGTTTCCTGTTTCCTGGCTACATACAAAGCACTACCAGGTGCGAACCGTATTTCGTCTTGAGGAAGCTGGGATACGGCTGGGGACGAAGCTACTCAGGCGTTCAAAGATGCCACGTGCGGCCTAGCTACGAACAGTTTCAAGCTAGACCGGTTTCAGAAGAGAACCCGTACGGCAGAGTGGAAGCTGGCTGCGTTACGTCAGCAGCTGAGACCGTCAATCCTAGAGACCACAGTTCAGTGACCGGCAAGAGCAATCGGCCCGAGCGGGAGAGAGGGCTGCGGTGTGGCCGCTTCACGCGGCGGTGCGCCGCGCCTCGGAGCGGGGCCCACGGAGGATCGGAAATCGAACGGCACTCGATCAGCCGGCCTCTCGCAATTAACAAACGCGGGCGGCTGCAGCCTGCAGGCGGGAAACAGCCGGCCCGCCGCACCGCGCCGAGCACTCGTTAGCTGCTGACTTGTCCCGTCCCGACTCCCGGCGCGCCACTTCCTATTAAAAAACCAACAAATGCTCGCTGCCTGCGGCACGGTGGCCGCAAAGTGCGCTGTTCGCCAACCGTTCAGGCTGTAAAACACTCAGCACATTCGTATTTTACAATGGTGGTACCATTCCAGCATATTACGAAGAAAATAAGAAAACAACCAAAAGGCAACGCCTGGCACTTTTTTCCATTGAAACGTTTCGCAAAATATCCGAAGAAATCAATAACATTCAAACTCTGATCCGCTGGAATCAGCTATCGCAGTTTTCCTAAGCCTTCCTGATACACTTAGACGTTAGCGCATGCGACGGTCGTTCAATACGTAATGCCACACATCTGTTTCAAAAAGCGATTTGTATATGTTGTGTACATATACTAATGTCCACGTTGTCAGTGCGTACACAACGTTCGCACTAGAGCGCGCCCCGCTAAGCACAACAGCGCAGGCGCGGCACTCGTCCTTCTCCGCACTACGAGATGGCGCTGCAGTAGATATGGACCAAATTCTGCTTCCGCCGATCCTCGTATTAATATGTAACGCAGCCAATGAGATTGCTGCTAATGTAGAACCTTTTCTCCTCGCGGATCACACTCGCGCAGTGATACATGAACGCGCGATGTATTATAACGAGTGTACAGACCTTCGTTTACTCAGTCTGCATTTGTCTGCACCAGTCTGTACCCGTCTGCATGTCTGTACCAGTCTACAGTCAAGTTTCAGTCTGCGCCTAATAAGATTACCATATTCCTGCACATAGCCATGAAGGTAAATGTATAGGCATTTTTTAAGGAGCAGAGATATATGTGAAAACAAGATTAACGTACCAATACCAAAAGAACTTCAGATTGTCAATTGTAAATAGCATCCAGAACCAAGTTAAGTAATTTTTATGCTTGATTAATTTTCACACACATTTATTAAAATAATAACAAGTTCTGTTTAAAGTAGCTCACTGTCAATCTGCTACTCTAAGCGTGCAAGTGGCATTTCTATCGTCTGACCTAACGGCAGAAGATAAACACGCCACGATAAGTCCACGAGACTTATTGGTGACACTAGCCTACTTCGTTAGAGCGACAGGTGAAATAATCTGATGGTGTGTGTACCGAAGGTCTTACAGTACGCACAGCACAGTATACATAGACATCGTCCTTGTTGGTGCTTCACATTTCCTGTTTGTTCTGTGTGTCCTGAAGTTTCGAACCGTTCTGGCAGATGACAAACCGTATTACATAGTCAAAGTGTCGTCTACATACGACTCACGTTAGAAGCATCGTGCTGTTATTGAATTCTTGTGTGCAGAAAATGAAACCGTGGTGAACATCAATAAACCTTTGTGTGCACTGTATGGCGATGCTGCACTTGATAGGAGTACATTTGGGCGATTTATAGAGAGAGAGTTACAACCTCAGGAAACGCAGAAAAAGAGCTCCATGACTAGCCACGCTCGGGACGTCCTGTCATAGCCACTGCTCCAGACATGCTGATTCGTGCGGTGCCACTATTCGTGCCGACCGGCGCATCACAACTCGACAGTTGGCTCTACAGCTGTCGGTCAGCATTTGAAGTGCATTTGCAGTGATCGAGACTCTCGGAAATTCAAAGTGGTGCTCACGACACGTTCCACGAATGCTCACAGCGGACTAAAACACTCAAAGAAAGGCCATTTCATCTAAATTGTTCGAGCGTTTTAAGACGTACAGAGAGGCCTTTCTGTCACGGTTAGTTACGGGGGACGAAAGCTGGGTGCACCACTCTGCACCGGAAACAAAAAGGCAGTCCATGGAGTGGAATCATCCTAATTCACCACAAAAGAAGGAATTCAAGACAACCTCGTCTGTCGGAAAAGTCATGGTTACAGGCTTCCGGGATTGTGATTGCGTCATTCTCGTGGATGTGTTGCCAAGAGGGTCAACCATCAATTCAGAGGCATACGCTAAGACTCTGAATAAAGTCTAGAACCGTTTCCGACGTGTTAGATCGGACAAGAATTCGGCATAAATCTTGCTCCAATACGGTAATGCACGCCCACATACAAGTCTCAGAACCCGGGAACACATCGGCAAATTAGGTTGGATATCATTGACTCATTCATCCTACAGTCCAGACTTGGCACCCTGGCAATTCCATCTCTTTAGGCCACTTAAAGATTCTCTACGGGGAACGCACTTTGAAGATGAAGAGAGTTTCAGTCATGCAGTGAAAACATAGCTACCCCTACAGGACAAGAGCTTTTCCCAGCAGGGAATACACGCTCTTACACAACGTTGGCATATAGCCATAGAACGTGACAGTGACTACAAAGAAAAATAGGACATGGACAAGACATGTTGACGTATATTGTCACCAAATTCTGACTCTTAACAGTAAATGCGGGGCATTACTTATTGAACGACCTCCGTATATCCAAGGACAAAAGGTATACTTGAGCTTTGTCTATGTCGCATAAAGACGGGACAAGAGACAATACGTTCTGCCTAACTAGCGTAGGCCTATCTTCTTGTTGCATACCATGACGGCACGAGAGCTCCGCCTCACGCTGCTTACGCCACGACAGCCGATTCCAAGAGCCTTCAGTTGGATTGCATTTTACAGGTATTTTTCCAAGGGGATTTAACGACAGTATCACCAAGTGCTATATCAATGTACCTGGGTTTTCAGGAGCTTTAGAAAGCCATTAAAAACGTATATTGTTACATTAATGAAACAGATATGAGTTACGAGCATTAATCATGCAACAAAATTACGTATCCCTGTGCGTACTATCATTTCTTGAAAGGCTCGTTTGATTATCTTGAACCATTCAAGAAATAAAATGAGTGTTATGTTTTATGCATCTCACCTTAATCATAATATCTGCCCCTCACCTCCAGTTGTTTCTGGATGCATTATGTGTTCCTACCTCTCACCGTTAGAGTATGCGTCCACAATCGTCCAACAGTTTTCAACCGTGCTGCTGGAGGAATGGTACCGCCTACTGCAACAACTCGTTAGCAACTTTATGGCCAGCATGATAGCGCGTTGCAGAGCGTGCAGTCCTGCCCTTGTTGATCATGCACTGTATTAAGAAGCTTCTCTCGCATTTTATAGTGTTCGGGGGACTATTATACGTCGCGGTAATTTCTGTCTTTATTAAAAAAAATATGATTTCTGTTCGTGCCATTGTGATTATGTTGAATTACAATAATTTCACCATCTTTCTGTTTACTCAGTACGTATTTTGGAAGACGTAATGTATTTACTTACTCCTATCGGAATGTGGGATCTCGGAATTTCTCAGCAATGCACAACACCCTTTTTTGTATTGTCTTCCTTTGAAATTTGTACCACTATCAAGCAGAATGACTGAACCCGTAATTAATCGTTTATCTTCTGCACTTCTCCCGTTATTCCAAGCTGATAAGTCACCTACATCAACAAACAATACTACAACACTGATGACCGATTCCGTATGCAGTGGGTAGTAGTGTGTCAGCTGTGTCCCACACAGGTTTCAAATAAATCATTCCGGCCGTGCTCCTACAGATTCCAAACAATACTAATTCACTATCTCATCGGTGATGGGAAGTCAGCGAGGTGAGGGCTAACATCCTGCCAATGAGATGATCATTTTAGATGAAACATAAGTTCAGATTAAGTAAAAATGTGGGAGGATATCAGCGGTTTCCTTTTATACGAACGTTCTTGATGTTGCCTTGATTAATTAACACCTTAATCTGGGTCCGGCATGGATTCTTTCACCACTCCTGCCAAATGCACCGTCAAAGTCTTAACGATTGCGCTAGCATGTGTTTTGGTCTGTTTACATTACATTTAACTGCTTTGAGGTCCCCTTCTTGTGACTCAACCACTGCTCTTCACCTGCAGGTCATATTGCACTTTCTAACGACATAAGGACTTATTTGTACTTGCAACATACGGAAATAACCTAAAATGATGCAGATGTTATTCATATTGCTGATATTTGTATTACTGGCATTACGCCATGTTCTGAGGCATCGTTTCCTGCCTGATGTTTCTTCCAATGCGGAAGACAAGGCTTTAACGAGTCAGAAAGCAGCTACGGGCTCAAACAAACTGAAAAAGCCGAACAGTTTACACATTTCCACGCAACGGTCGGTTCGTGTTCACAGTACAAATATCAACAAGATTGAAAATAACGGCTATGAAATTCTTCATTATAAAAAATATTATAGATTTTCACCTATATGCTTACAAGAATGTGAACTATTTTCGACGTCAGAAGTCATTATTGGGGCAAGTACGATGTTCTGGAAAATTTATTTATTTATTTAGCTTATGGCATGACACACTGCATTGGAAACAGCCTAAAAGAGACAATACATTGTTAAAATATAGGATACAAACAAATTAAAATAATGTAAATTGAACATTGGCACATAACAATAAATGTAAAACTATATTACAAAACAATAAGACTGCATAAAGTTCAGATTGCAGTATTTTCAGCAATCACAATTCCACACTTAAGTCCTGCAGCCACTCCAAAGCTTTAGGTGTTACCCTCAGGACGTCGTCATCAGTGCCGGTGAACGCGCTCAGTGGACACTCGCTGACGGTGTGGTGGATGGTTTTTTCTTTGGCACCACAGTCGCACCCAGGGTCAGGGCTCAAGTTCCATCTCTACATCGAGGATCCGCATCGGCCATGACCTGTCCTTATTTTGTTCAGTATTATCCAGGTTTTTCTTGGGAGGTGAAATCCCGCTGGATGTTTGAGAGTCTCAAAGTATGCCGTCTAGGTCTCTCAAAAAGATCTGTTGGAAACGATGTATTGTAGATTTTGTAATTTCTGCCTTCTGGAGGAAAACCACTGACTGTTGGGGTAGGATTCTAACGGATATCAATCTGGAGGAACACTAAGAAAAACCTAGTGTGGAAATGAGTCTTATCCCTAACGAAACATGTATCAAATAGCTGAAAAACCTTCAATTCGTGAAGTGCATGTGTGTCGTCTTAAGATGTAGTAATGTGTTACGGTACAGTATTTAGACCGGCAGGGGCTACAGCTTCTACGAATTGTGCTTCGTTGGAAAATAGATGGAGATATTCGCTTGAGAAAAGCAAATTGAAACTAGAATATCAAATACAGTCATCTTCGGCGTTTATCATCGTCTTCACCTAAAATTCACAAAGCGGGTGTGCTTCTAGAAACTATTGACAGCAATATTCGAATGGCCATCTGTGGTTTGAAAAAATACTTGGCGTTTGTAATGAGGTCCGTTGTGGATAAGTGCTCCCATCACATTCGAAATTCTACTGGTTTTATGAACAAACTTATTTTTACCAAAGTGCCTCTGGAGAATTCACTATATCTCATGGTCAACAAGTTTGGGAAAGACATAACAGCACTGTTCGAATACACATACTCCTCTGTATATTTTTCGCCTCCTCCAAATCAGCAATTTGCCACTGACGACTATTATATATCTACTGCTCACTGATGGATTATAACGGAACGAAAACTGAGTAACACACATCGAAGTTTTGGCACTGTATCGTGAAGTAACAGCGTGAATAAGACTGTCTAAGGATGTTATCAATTGGGAGGGTGTTTTCCAGCCGAATACCACATAGAATTCCACAGTGGGGCTCCGTGCAATGCGTAGCCGACGTTCAGCTGAGTTTTTACAAATCGAAGATGACCTACCTGATATCGATATAGCGAACTTTCAGAGCAGGTGGCCCTATGAGCAACGCACAGGTTTCACAGCGGAAGTGCGTGCGCTCAAGTAACTCACGCACACCGACTATTGGGTAAACCACGCCTGCAGCTTCGTCGTCTTAAATAGAGGAGCTCGATATACCCTCATCAGCATACGCTTGATAATGGCCAGAAGACTCTTTGCTCAAATATTGTGGCAGATGCTACTGACGCCAGCCAGCACTCCTGTTCATGTGGCTGTCTACGGGCAGATTACAATTGAAAGGCTGTAACGCTAGGCAAGCCAACAATGACGTATTGATCGAGAGAATAATTGGAGAGAGAGTCTACCTTAGGCAATACAAGTTCTTTTTGTTTGTCAAATGTGTTCCGGCACTTTTTGTGCTATCTTCAATAGGATACTTTTAGTGTTCAACCCGTCCGCCCCAATAGCTGAGTGGTTAGCGTGACGGATTGCCGTCCTACGGGCCCGGGTTCGATTCCCGGCTGGGTGTTGTGCTGTCTACATCATCATTTCATCACCAGACGCCTCGCACGTCGCCCAATGTGGCGTCGAATGTAATAAGACGTGCACCAAGGCGGCTGGACCTGCCCCGCAAGAGGCCTCCCGGCCAATGACGCCAAACACTCATTTCCATTTCCACTGTTCAACTTGAAAGTTATTGCAATATGGTAACATTCGAATTTCAACTTAATGTTGTTATACATATGAAGGGATGATAATTATATGTTCAATTATACATTGGCCTACATATAGAGTTAATGACACATTTTACTTAAATACTATAAAAATTTTAGTTTTATAAGCAAATATTTGTATAGTTTCACACACACCTTACGTGATGCTAACAAGTTATTTTCATGCTCGTAGCTTTACAGATAATACACATATATAGAGTTAAGAACAGATTATTTTGTGTGTTATTCGATCATTTCAGACCGAAAACCTCGTTATTTCGTTATTTAGCATATTGATTACGATTTTTGCTTCTCTAGCTTTGTTTTTCGATATTTTAGAAAGAAGAGATTGCAACTTACGCTGTCGGGTTTAGTCAAAAAAATGTTTTCGTAAAATGTAATAGATTACGATTAACGTATCAGTCTCTCGTAGGTGTTATGGAAAAAGCTCTGTGTACGATATTATTGTTGTGTTCAAAGGTCTCTTTTCCAGCCAAGTATACTTTTATTCTTTTCCATTGTGAAACTTAGAGGGAATGCAAAGTCTATACTATAATCAATCATGATTAATAATCCAGACGATTAGATGAAGCTATTGATAATGTAGGCAAAATAAAGTTACAATTGATTTCTTTATTCCGCGCTGGTTAAGTTTTACACATGACGCTTGACCGCTTCCTAGTGGGATTCTACATACTGAATAATACGCAGTTAAATATTAAATGGAGGTTCAAACATCTAGAAACTGCCCTAGCGAGTTACATTCAGGTTTTTTTCTCATCGTGTGCGGAACTATGGAAGCCTAATCTGTGAGAGGGGTAGAACGCTCGGGCTGTCTAACATTAAAAATGAGAAAACCCCTGCTTCCAGCGCTGCTGGATGAAATATTAAAGGCGCACCACTGAAATTGTGGAAGCGTTAACAGCATATAAATATTGGCGGAGAAGCTTACAGAGGATCAAGGCATAAGGCTTTCTGCTGGCTTGTAGCTAAAATCAGGAAGGAACATTGCTTTAAATTGTCTTGATAATTTGTTTGAACCAGGTCTGGGACATTATAGCTGAACTTCCTTTGATTGTGGGTCGACTGCTAGATTTTATAATGATTGAATTCTACAACAGTGGCAAAAACATCACATACATAATGCTTGCTCGAAAAACTCTGTATTATCAATGGTATCTTATGAAAATATAATATACGACAATATTGTAATGCCATAAATACTGTTAATTTGATGTTAGCAAGAGAACTTAGTATCCGAACACATTATTCTATTCCATTTAGTTGAAAGGAGATTTCCCCTCACCAATTACGCTGCACAGTAACTGTGTCTGTTGTGAAGACAGGGTATAGAGTTTTTAAGGTGAAGACGGCAGAGGACGGAAACCAAAACGTTAATATAGGAGGAAGGCCACTCGAAAGAATGTGCATCTTGTAAGAAGGTCCCTGAAATCAAACTGGCCGCTAAGCTTCAAATACATGTAGATAATTTTGGCTGTACAACACCAGTGCTATGAGAACTCGATAAACAAATTCTATTTCAAAAAATGGTTAAATGTGTGTGAAGTCTTATGGGACTTAACTGCTAAGGTCATAAGTCCCTAAGCTTACACACTACTTAACCTAAATTATCCTAAGGACAAAAACACACCCATGCCTGAGGGAGGGCTTGAACCTCCGCCGGGACCAAATTCTATTTCCTCTGTTCATATAAACGAAGCGAACAAAAAGAAAAGTCCATTGAAAGACAACAAATTCAAACACTGAGTATCTACAAATGGGAACGAGCCAAATGTATACCTACAGCTCTTTTAAATTTGTCGCTAACTACAGTAGCTCCAGTCCTCAGTGGTTTGCACTTTTCTGTTCGCAGACTGGACAGAGATAATGAAGACACGCTGCAGTAAAGCTGTTCAATAGTTTCACAACACATTCAAGAATTTGGTAAAAGGGTAATCATTTTCAGCAACTACAGCTCCCACTCACTTCAAATTATTTCTGTCTCTGGATAAGATTTGCATCCAATTTCCTCTTAGAAACAGCACATAAGGAGTAGTACACCTCGACAAACGCAACAAGGATTAAAATTTTACCAAAACTTCTTTGTGACACGAGTTTCTTGGTCCGCTTCCATTTGGTTAAATCTGGTTTCTGATAACCTCGATTTTGAAAATGTGTTTAAACATGTTTCTCTGTTCTACTGTATGTTGGCAACCTTTTCACAATCTTGTAAACTTTCTCCTCTGATGCTTTTGCGGTGGCATTTCCGAATGAAATCAGAGACATCTTTCAAAAGCGCGAGTATTTTGTACGAAATAGCGTGATTTCATTCATATGGAAACTCCTCAAAATGGCTCCAAGCACCGTGGGACTTAAAATCTGAGGTCATCAGTCCCCTAGAACTTAGAACTACTTAAACCTAACCAAACTAAGGACATCACACACATCCATGCACGGGTCAGGATTCGCACCTGCGACCGTAGCAGCAGCGCGGTTGAGGACTGTAGGGCCTAGACCAGGTCGGCCACAGCGGCCGGCCTTATGCAAACTACTGGATAGGTGTTCTCTTGTGCATACTACCCAGACATGATAAAATAAGAAATGAGGATGTTCTGTGGATAATAGATAATATAGGAATATGTGAGAAACACTAATCAACAAGAGCTGGAGGATGATAGGACATAAGATATCAGAAATGAACTACCAAAATACTTGAGGGAGCCATAGAGGAGAAATAGTATAGGGGGAGACAGAGATTAGAGTATATCCAATGAATAATGGAGGATGTTGTTACTTTATAGTTTACACCTATAAGCTGCATTGTAATTTGCAGGTTCCAGTAGACAATAAAGTTAAATTATTTACACTACATGAAAATTGACAATAATACTCATTACAGATAACTATTGTATTGCTAATTATTTGTAGTTCTTCTTTGTTATCAACACAGTGAGAGAGTCTTTTTATTTCAGTAGCATCGTGGAGTCTCTTAGCTGACTCTGGAAGGGAAGTGAACAGAAGAGTCATAAAGCCGTTTGGCTCTGAAAGCCATTATTTGCGAAGGCACAAAAGAGGGTAAAATGGTCCACCATGTCCACACAGATAGAGCCTCTAGAAGGACGGGTGGCCCACCATAAAAACTGCATTGCGTAAGAAGCGTAAGCAGTCCTCCTTAGCTAGATAAGAATCTGAAGGCGAGAAGAAAACTTTAAATCTTCATAGTGTGGAAGTAGCCGTTGAGTTCCGGCGTGCCTTGATAGAGTGTTTGTTCATATTCTAGTAAGAGAATTTCTGATTGGTTTACAGTAATTATTTAGACAGAATAGATGAGCTTCTGGTTGGTCAGTGCCGAAAAACTATGATGTAGTGGGAAAGATTTTCTGTTTCCTTCCCAGTACCATATCATAATGGTTAACAATGACAAAATTCATAATATTAGAAAATTAACAAACTAATTTATAAAATTATTATTGTTTGGGATTCATAAGGTCTGGCGAGATTCCAACACTGGCAGAACCAGCTGTCTCACAGAGTAAAGTGAGAACACACTTTGCTTAGAGATGTTGCAGACAACACTTGTTCAAAGGCTAGATGTAGAATTACGGGGAGAGATATCTCTGAGTTGGAGCAGAGTATAGAGGACAAATTGAAGTTAGAAATTTCAGCCACTAGTGCACCCGTCTCCGACACCTGCACACTGTAAGAGTGGTAAGCATGCTCACAGCCAGCTAGCTGCACCCATAATGTATTTTGGTGAAAGCATTGGTCTTCGTTTATACTTTTCCTGAGCCTTTTCTCTAAATTACTAACCTTTTTTTTGCAATCATTTGCAGTATTTATGAGACTGTTTATTCCATGTTTTTGCGCATCCATCGAGCCATGTCAAGACTGTAGTTTATATTTACGACTCCTTGGCCACTTCTACATCTACATGACTACTCTGCAATTCACATTTAAGTGCTTGGCAGAGGGTTCATCGAACCACAATCATACTATCTCTCTACTATTCCACTCCCGAACAGCGAGCGGGAAAAACGAACACCTAAACCTTTCTGTTCGAGCTCTGATTTCTCTTATTTTATTTTGATGATCATTCCTACGTATGTAGGTTGGGCTCAACAAAATATTTTCGCATTCGGAAGAGAAATTTGGTGACTGAAATTTCGTAAAAAGGTCTCGCCGCGACGAAAAACGTCTATGCTGTAATGACTTCCATCCCAACTCGTGTATCATATCTGCCACACTCTCTCCCCTATAACGTGATAATACAAAACGAGCTGCCCTTTTTTGCACCCTTTCGATGTCCTCCGTCAATCCCACCTGGTAAGGATTCCACACCGCGCAGCAATATTCTAACAGAGGACGAACGAGTGTAGTGTAAGCTGTCTCTTTAGTGGACTTGTTGCATCTTCTAAGTGTCCTGCCAATGAAACGCAACCTTTGACTCGCCTTCCCCACAATATTATCTATGTGGTCCTTCCAACTGAAGTTGTTCGTAATTTTAACACCCAGGCACTTAGTTGAATTGACAGCCTTGAGAATTGTACTATTTATCGAGTAATCGAATTCCAACGGATTTCTTTTGGAACTCATGTGGATCATCTCACACTTTTCGTTATTTAGCGTCAACTGCCACCTGACACACCATACAGCAATCTTTTCTAAATCGCTTTGCAACTGATACTGGTTTTCGGATGACCTTACTAGACGGTAAATTACAGCGTCATCTGCGAACAATCTAAGAGAACTGCTCAGATTGTCACCCAGGTCATTTATATAGATCAGGAACAGCAGAGGTCCCAGGACGCTTCCCTGGGGAACACCTGATATCACTTCAGTTTTACTCGATGATTTGCCGTCTATTACTACAAACTGCGACCTTCCTGACAGGAAATCACGAATCCAGTCGTACAACTGAGACGATACCCCATAGCTCCGCAGCTTGATTAGAAGTCGCTTGTGAGGAACGGTGTCAAAAGCTTTCCGGAAATCTAGAAATACGGAATCAACTAGAGATCCCCTGTCGATAGCGGCCATTACTTCGTGCGAATAAAGGGCTAGCTGCGTTGCACAAGAGCGATGTTTTCTGAAGCCATGCTGATTACGTGTCAATAGATCGTTCCCATCGAGGTGATTCATAATGTTTGAATACAGTATATGCTCCAAAACCCTACTGCAAACCGTCGTCAATGATATAGGTCTGTAATTAAATGGATTACTCCTACTACCCTTCTTGAACACTGGTGCGACCTGCGCAATTTTCCAATCTGTAGGTACAGATCTATCGGTGAGCGAGCGGTTGTATATGAGTGCTAAGTAGGGAGCTATAGTATCAGTGTAATCTGAAAGAACCTAATCGGTATACAAATTGGACCTGAAGACTTGCCCGTATCAAGCGATTTGAGTTGCTTCGCAACCCCTAAGGTATCTACTTCTAAGAAACTCATGCTAGCAGATGTTCGTGTTTCAAATTCTGGAATATTCCATTCGTCTTCCCTGGTGAAGGAATTTCGGAAAACTGCGTTCAATAACTCCGCTTTAGTGGCACAGTCGTCGATAACAGTACCATCGGCACTGCGCAGCGAAGGTATTGACTGCGTCTTGCCGCTTGTGTACTTTACATACGACCAGAATTTCTTCAGATTTTCTACCAAATTTCGAGACAATGTTTCGTTGTGGAACCTATTAAAGGCAAATTTCGCGCGTCTGTAAATTTTAGCCCATCTTCGGGATTTCGCGTTCTTCTGAACTTCGCATGCTTTTTCCGTTGCCTCTGCAACAGCGTTCGGACCTTTTTTGTGTACCACGGGGGATCCGTTCCATCTCTTACCAATTTATGAGGTATGAATATCTCAATTGCTGTCGCTACTATATCTTTGAATTTGAGCCACATCTCGTCTACATTCGCATAGTCAGTTCGGAAGGAATGGAAATTGTCTTTTAGGAAGGCTTCTAGTGGCACTTTATCCGCTTTTTTAAATAAAATTATTTTGCGTTTGTTTCTGATGGATTTGGAAGAAATGGTTTTGAGCCTAGCTACAATGACCTTGTGATCACTAATCCCTGTATCAGTCATGATGCTCTCTATCAGCTCTGGATTGTTTGTGGCCAAGAGGTCAAGTGTGTTTTCGCAACCATTTACAATTCGCGTGGGTTCGTGGACTAACTGCTCGAAATAATTTTCGGAGAAAACATTTAGGACAATCTCGGAAGACGTTTTCTGCCTACCACCGGTTTTGAACAAGTATTTTTGCCAACATACCGATGGTAGGTTGAAGTCCCCACCAACTATAACCGTATGAGTGGGGTATTTATTTGTTACGAGACTCAAACTTTCTCTGAACTGTTCCGCAACTGTATCATCGGAGTCTGAGGGTCGGTAGAAGGAGCCAATTATTAACTTAATTCAGCTGTTAAGTATAACCTCCACCCACACCAATTCGCACGGAGTATCTACTTCGACTTCACTACAAGATAAACCACTACTGACAGACACAAACACTCCACCACCAATTCTGCCTAATCTATCTTTCCTGAACACCGTCTGAGACTTCGTAAAAATTTCTGCAGAACTTATTTCAGGCTTTAGCCAGCTTTCTGTACCTATAATGATATCAGCTTCTGTGCTTTCTATTAGCGCTTGAAACTCAGCGACTTTTCCAGCGCAACTACAACAATTTACAACTATAATTCCGACTGTTCCTTGATCGAAGCACGTCCTGTAATTGCCAAGCACCCTTTGACATTGCAGCCCATCCCGCACTTTCCCGAGGCCTTCTAACCTAAAAAACCGCCCAGTCCACGCCACGCAGCCTCCGCTACCCGTGTAGCCGCCAGCTGAGTGTAGTGAACTCCTGACGTATTCAGCGGAACCCGAAACCCTACCACCCTATGGCGCAAGTCAAGGAATCTGCAGCAAATACGGTCGCAAAACCGTCTGAGCCTCTGATTCAGACCCTCCACCCGGCTCTGCACCAAAGGTCCGCAGTCGGTTCTGTCAACGATGCTGCAGATGGTGAGCTCTGCCTTCATCTCGTAAGCAAGACCGGCAGCCTTCACCAAATCAGATAGCCGCTGGAATCCAGAGAGAATTTCCTCAGATCCAAAGCGACAAACGTCATTAGTGCCGACATGTGCCACCACCTGCAGCTGGCTGCACCCTGTGCCCTTCATGGCATCCGGAAGGACCCTTTCCACATCAGGAATGACTCCTCCCGGAATGCACACGGAGTGCATACTGGATTTCTTCCCCTCCTTAGCCGCCGTATCCCTAAGGGGCCCCATTACGCGCCTAACATTGGAGCTCCCAACTACCAGTAAGCCCACCCTCTGCGATTGCCCGGACCTTGAAGGCTGAGAATGATCCTCTGAAACAGGGCAGGCAGCTGCATCTGGCTCAGCCAGAGACAGTGCCTGAAACCTGTTTGTCAGACGCACCGGGGAGGCTTTCTGATCAGCCTCCGGGGACGCCTTTCGCTGCCTGCCACGCCTTGGAACGACCTCCCAATCAACCACAAGCGAGGGCTCAGCCCCACTGCGGGCAGCAACCGGGGCAACCACAGCGGCATACCGATCTGGGGACAGACGGGACGAGGTTGACATCCCCGTGATACCCATGTCCGGCTCCCCACAGTGGTGCCCATTGGCAACAGCCTCAAGCTGCGCGACCGAAGTCAGCGCCGATTGCAGCTGTGAGCGAAGGGATGCCAAGTCAGCCCTCATCCGAACACAGCAATCGCAGTCCCTGTCCATTCTAATCGATGTTGAACAACAGTTACTGAAACACGAGTCCGTGCCTAGATAACGCAAGCGAAACACGCAAAGAATGTATCAACTAACCTGTACAAATGCCTAAATGTTTGTATACTTGATTGAGTGGATAATTCACTTTGTTTGATGTCTTGTGGCAATAAACAAAACTGATCAAGAGTTAAAATGGCGGTGTTAATGCTTCAGATGCTTTACATCGTCTCCCCTCACTAGGTTCCTTTCGTAGTTTGGTTGCTCCATCCATTAATATGTCCATATGAGATGTAATGCTCATACTTTCACGCTTAATTGGGCCACCCGTAGTTAATTCCATTTAGTAAGACATTATATGTTGTGCGATCTTGTTCGTTTTGAACTTGCTTGAATATATGGGGAACTTCCCTTCCATGTAGGTCCCTGGAGATCGGATCTGTAGTATCTTAGGAGTATGCTAAACAGCTCAACCGCCACCTCCCAACGTCAGGTGTAGGTGCTACTCTGAGATGAAGAGATAGGCACAGGAGAGGAAGTGTGTGTGTGTGTGTGTGTGTGTGTGTGTGTGTGTGTGTGTGTGTGTGTGTGTGTGTGTGTGTGTAACGAGAAACGCTGACCTTATATAACATGGATGTCCACTATAGGGTAAGTCGCCCCAACACACCTCGCACACAATAGCTTAGTTCTGGGACGAGGACAGCCATAGATCAACCGTACTATGCCACATCTTTCCCATGTAATGAAGCATGTACGTATGGAGACTGGGGGGGAAATGTGTGGTGTCACCGCCAGACACCACACTTGCTAGGTGGTATCCTTTAAATCGGCCGCGGTTCCGTAGTATACGTCGGACCCGCGTGTCGCCACTATCAGTGATTGCAGACCGAGCGCCACCACACGGAAGGTCTAGAGACTTCCTAGCCCTGGCCCCAGTTGTACAGCCGAATTTGTTAGCGATGGTTCACTGACTTCTACGCTCTCATTTGCCGAGACGATAGTTAGCACAGCCTTCGGCTACGTTATTTGCTACGACTTAGCAAGGCGCCAGTATCCGTACTATTGATATTGTGAATCATGTACCATAAAGAGCGACGTTCTCCATTAATGGATTAAAGTTAAGTATTTCACCAGCTACGTCCGTTTTTCTCAATTCTAATTCCCTTGTCATGTTCCAGGCCTCACGCCAGCCTGCGTGAGCCAAAACGCGTGCATTTCGGCTTCCTTTAGCAATACGGTGTTGACTCTCCTGCCAACCACAACAAAATGTGCAATCCAGATAGCCTACTTCTGTGAAAGATGGTGGAAGTACTATACTGCTTAGGCTGTCGCGTAGTGTATTTCGTTGGAACCTATGGAACTAATGAAAGAAATTTTACTGGTAATGCCAGTGAAACTATTATATATGACAATGTTCATAGGATACTAAAAGAATTTACCGATCCAGTGATTGCATATACCCGCACACTCAGTCTCAAGGGTGGAGATGTCCATGGCTAATTCGATAGATATGAGGATGCACGATGATGACAATTAGAAGATTTCTTCGGTTCCACAAAAGTACAATTTTAAAATCATTGGTATACACTTGAATTAATTGTTCCTGGAGTTAATTTGCATGAGTAAATTGACAGAGTATTAAGTTAATTGGTTTTTAAATACGTCTACATGCTGGATATTTATATTTGCTTTCGGATAACAAAAGACAACATTTGCTTAGATAACACAAATCAGTATATAACACATTTTCACTAAATAAGCTACAGTTTTGTAAATATAGTTACTATCGAAGAGAAGAAATTGCCTAGAACGAACTTTTCACCTTACTTTCAAAATTTTCTTTGCTGTCTGTCGGGCATTTAATATCATTGGGACAGCGATCATAGATTTTGGTAGCAGCGTTATTCACTCCAATCTGAGTTAGAGTCTGTTTTGATGATGAGAAAAGAAATTAATTTTCTGTTCTAGTGTTGTGATTATTAATTTCAATATTCCTTTCAAATTATAATGAAATATTTATAACATAAAGTGCCTAGACTGGATAAACAAACAACAGAGAAGAGTTAAAAGGGCGGTTTTAACGCCTTAAATGTTTTACATCGTCTCCCCTCACTTGAGTACAGCGCAAAAAACGTTCATAAAACTGAGTGAAACTGTCAAAATAGTCGTTTTTTTGGATTTTTGTTCAGTTCGCGCTTTACATTGGCTTGAATGTCTGTTTATGTCGTCAAAACGTTCATTCTTCATATGATTTTCTGCCCTTTGTCGTTTTGTGGTAAGTTTGTGTTGATATCCCAAGTCTCGTTACCTGCTGTGATTCTTTTTTTTTTTCACAAAAGAATTGTCCACGTTTTGGAATTCAGTCAAGTCAGTGCAGGCGTCCACGCGTTGTTCTTTTTTTATTCGGAAATCAAGGTGTGCAGGATAAATTTTGTAAAAACTTTTCTCTTCTTGAAAATATTGTGGAGAATTTCTTCGACTTCTAGTTTAAAAACATTTCTCCGTTGCGATATATGACATAACAAAGTAGACACACTATGGCCGCATATCCTCGGATTGAGCCTGTCTACTCACAACTGACTAATCGAACGCACATCTCTTGTTTACAGTTGTTAGTTCAAGCAGCCACCGCAGTTACCGCACTGAAGCCGCTTATGCTCCCTGAACAAAGTCTGTCTCGGAAGGCCGGCCGCTGTGGCCGAGCGGTTCTAGGCGCTTCAGTCCGGAAACACGCGGCTGCTACGGTCGCAGGTTCGAATCCTGCCTCGGGCATGGATGTGTGTGATGTCCTAAGGTTAGTTAGGTTTAAGTAGCTCTAAGTCTAGAGGACTGATGACCTCAGATGTAAAGTCCCATAGTGCTGAGAGCCATTTCAACCATTTTTGTCTCGGAAGTTTCCAAGTGGACGGTGTGTATACTGTAATGCTATAGTTAAGGTACACTATACGTTCAACACTTAACTGTGGAAAGACGATCGTGTGTTAACACCAAATGTTATTCATATGACGTGTTTTCTTTAAAATGTATTACCGCAGAATTCAAAATTTTCTTCTTATCTGCCTATAAGGTAACATAGGTAATATAGCTAATAAACAGTTCGAAGTTCCCCAGCGGCTATCTGTATACAGTTACAATAATAAGTAACACACATATTAGTTCATCTCGCGAGTACATGCTTCTATGTCACGATGTCTACAAGATTCGTCCTTCAGTTCTCCTCGATTTCAGTTCGGCATTTATACCGGGTGTTTCCCCCAACTGCCGTCAGATCCATAATCTCTGGTGTTGCGACAGATATTTTCAATCTTTTTATTTGCGTTGGGTATTTGGAGTCAGATCAAACACTTGCTGCTTGTCACGTACTTCATGCGGCCCCCAGCGTCAGCAGAGAATGTCGGTTTGTTTCCGATTACAAACAAAATAAATTTTTAAACCGGAATTTTACGTGCCCATGCGATAAAGCGCTCGTAAATTAGTCTAGTCCTGCGTTCGTTTTATCGATACGTGTTAACGACAGTGAAACACGAAGAAGAAACAACATTTCAGCAGCGCTTCAGCAGCTCTGTGTGCTTGGCGGTAGCAGTCATCGCGGGCCAGGGAAGTTCTGTCTCTGCTGCAGCACTGGTTATTCTTCGAATTTTACTACCCCTCTTAATAAATATAGATAAAACGAATACCGTGATTAGCAACCGCTCTACCAAATTGGCAAGTAAAATTTCGCTTTAAAAATATTTTGCTTGTAACGGGAAACAAATCAGCCCTTTCCATCGACGCTGGGCATCGCATGAAAAACGTGATCAGAACTTTTTGTGTGGGCTGAGTCCAGTTACATACACAATGCAGAAATGAAATTTAAAATATCTGCCGAAACACCACAGAAAACGCTCCTGATGATTCTTAGGAGAGAGACCATGTACGCAAGTGTGAACTCAGGGACAGTTCTCCACAACTTACTTACTAACTCTACAAAAGGACGTTAAACCACTTATACTTAACTTCTCTAACCCTCTGTTTGCTACTCGTTCGGACGAGCACAAGGCATGTGTCTTTCCCTGACACTGTAGAGCTTCCAAATAAACAAGAAGCTTACGCAGTTTTACAATCCTTCATCTGCACATTTGTGGTAATTTTCTGCCACTGTAATTTCCTTTAAAAGGCATACCTGAATCCTGATTATTTCAGACAGTTCTACCTCGAATGATTCTGGCCGCCACGTACAGGCCTATTCCGTGCCAAAAGCTGAGCTAACCCAACAGTTCTCTGTTACGCAGATGTGGACGTGATTCAGCGTTTCAGCGTCTCTTAATTGGGCAAATCTGTATTGTCACACTTATTTTAAGCCAACGGTAGCCCACCCAGCTGGTATAAACGTAGCTGACGAAGACTTTGGTGGCTGGATGTCATAGTTGCTGATGAGTCTTCTGGGCTGTATGGCCTGATCAGAGAAACTGTTATGGCGTGAAGTCGGTGCTGAGAAGCCAGTGGGGAACGACAAAGAAGAGACGGCCGTGAGAAGAGGTCAGCCAATCGCACACTGAGCAACCTCCCTCCTGGAAGACAACGTGACATCGGCAGCCCCTATGTGTAGAGGACATAAGCGACGCGCCTGACTGGTAGCTGCCCCCTTCGGTAGCAGTTACTATGTAGGCCACGTCATTAGCGTGCGTCGTAGCCTCTACCATTAGTACTCTCTACGTAGCACAGACTTAAGTTAAGTCATTGTACACTACTGGCCATTAAAACTGTTACACCACGAAGATGACGTACTACAGACGCGAAATTTAACCGACAGGAAGAAGATGCTATGGTATTCAAATCATTAGCTTTTCACAACATTCACACAAGGTTGGCGCCGGTGGCGACACCTACAACGTGCTGACATGAGGAAAGTTTTCAACCGATTTCTCATACACAAACAGCAGTTGACTGGCGTTGCCTGGTGAAACCTTGTTGGGATGCCTCGTGTAAGGAGGAGAAATGCGTAAAAACACGTTTCCGATTTCGATAAATGTCGGATTGTAGCCTATCACGATTGCGGTTTATCGCATCGCGACATTGCTGCTCGCGTGGGTCGAGATCCAATGACTATTAACAGAATTTGGAATCGGTGAATTCAGGAGGGTAATACGGAACGCCGTGCTGGGTCCCAACGGCCTCGTATCACTATCAGTCGAGATTACAGGCATCTTACCTGCATGGCTGTAACGGATCGTACAGCCACGTCCCGATTCCTGAGTCAAGAGATGGGGACGTTTGCAACACAACTACCATCTGCATGAACAATTCGACGACGTCTGCAGCAGCATGGACTATCAGCTCTCAGACCATGACTGCGGTTACCTTTGATGCTGCATCACAGACAGGAGCGCCTGCGATGGTGTACTCAACGACGAAACCGGGCTGCACGAATGGCGAAAAGTTATTTTTTTTGTATGAATCCAGGTTCTGTTTACAGAATCATTATGGTCGCATCTGTGTTTGGAGACATCGCGGTGAACGCACATTGGGACCGAGCGAGGTGGCGCGGTGGTAGCACACTGGACTCGCATTCGGGAGGACGACGGTTCAATCCCGCGTCTGGCCATCCTGATTTAGGTTTTCCGTGACTTCCCTAAATCGCTCCAGGCAAATGCCGGGATGGTTCCTGTGAAAGGGCACGGCCGACTTCCTTTCCCGTCCTTCCTTAATCCGATGAGACCGATGACCTCGCTGCATGGTCTCCTTCCCCAAAACAACCAACCAACCAACCAACGCACATTGGAAGCGTGTATTCGTCATCGACATACTGGCGTATCAGCCGGCGTGATGGTATGTGGTGCCTAATCTCGGTCACCACTTGTTCACATTGACGGCACTTTGGACTATGGACGTTACAGTTCAGATGTGTTACGAACCGTGGCTCCACCTTTCATTCGATCCCTACGAAACCCTACATTTCAGCAGGATAATGCATGACCGCATGTTGCAGGTCCTGTACCGGCCTTTCTGGATACAGAAAATGTTCGACTGCTGTCCTGGCCAGCACATTGTCCATATCTCTCACCAATTGAAAACGTCTGGTCAATGGTGGCCGAGCAACTGGCTCGTCACAATTCGCCAGTGACTACTCTTGAGGAACTGTGGTATCGTGTTCAAGCTGCATGGGCAGCTGTACCTGTACACGCTGTCCAAGGTCTGTTTGACACAATTCCTAGGCGTATCAAGGCCGTTATTACGGCCAGAGGTGGTTGTTCTGGGTACTTATTTTTCAGGATCTATGCACTCAAATTGCGTGAAAATGTAATCACATGACAGTTCTAGTGTAATATATTTCTCCAATGAATACCCGTTTTTCATCTGCATTTCTTCTTGGTGTAGCAATTATAATGGCCAGTAGTGTGCCTTGTGTTGTTGTAATGAAACTCATTAATATGGGTTTTTTGATTGTTTGTCTAGTGAACCGAGTATTCAGGACGATTGGAGACAACAACATTGGCGACGAGATGAACGAATAGCATGGCGATGACGATGTCCAAAAAACATAGCGACAGCCTGTTAACCCCGAGGCATCGGCTGCCACTGATTGTCTCTGCTTTGTTTTCTCGTGGGCTTTAGTATTATTCTGGAACCTTAATTCTACCTTGTCTTTTCTTTGACGGGGTGTGTCTACATGTTTGAACAGTGTCTCTTAATTTTTTTTCCATTCAGTGCTTTCTGTGCGCGTTGCAGAAATTTTCCTTGCTTGTGTTCGTATTTTTCTTGTTCGCGTTCTGTTTATTGCATTTTCCTATTCCAAAATGAGCAACCCACCACTCCCACCACTGCTCAGGGGTCTCAGCTGCAAGCAATAGATGTAGCACAGCTAACACAGATGTTTCAGTTTCAGACGCAGTAGATTGCAACCCTTCTAAACATGGTACAACAGTTATTCGGCAACCTATCAACATATCTGGCCATGGTTCGTTCGATTTGTTTGGCTTTTAGGTTCAGGGCAATGTGTTGTCAGTGACTGCATTCAATGCCAAAGACAGTGTAGCTCACTTGCTGAAAGAATTCCCTGAACTCTTTTCCGGAGCTTTAGGCAAGGCTAACAATTTTGTTGCACATACTACTATGAAAGACAATGCTCAACCGAAATTTTGCCAGGCCAGAACTGTTACCATTGCACTAGAGGACAAAGTGCCTGCTGAACTTCAAGAATTGCAGGATAGTGGAGCTGATGCACCCATACAAGCTAGTAAGTTGGCAAGTCCACTGTTTTTGCTCCCCAAACCATCAGGTCGCATTCGTCTCGGACTTTAAGTCTACAGTCAACCAACAAACTGTGATTGACAGTTATCCATTACCACGCCCAGAGGATCCCATGGACGGATTAGGTGCTGGTCACTACTTTTCAAAAATTGATTTTCACGACGAATATCTTCAAATACCACTAGATGAAGAATCTCAAAACGTGTGTGTTGTGAACACTCATTTGGGCTTGATTACATATTTGCGTTTGCCTTTTGGTAGTGCTTCCGCACGCGCCATTTTCAAATGGTATTTGGAACAGCTGACTTCTCAAGTACTAAACTGTTGAAACTATTTGGACGATATTTTCGTAGCAGGTCGTACGCCTGAAGAATGCATTGCAAATTTGCGTGCTTTGTTTCATGTGTTACCTGATGCAGGACTAAAGTGCAGACTGGAGAAGTTTGATGTTTTTAACCCTGCGGTGCAGTATCTTGGTCATGTAACAAACAGTCAACTTATACATCCCCTTCAGTCACATTCGTTTATCATAAGTGACCTGTCAGTTCCTCGCAGTGTTACAGAATTAGAGTCAATTTTAGATTGATTGGTTGGTTGATTCGGGGGAGGGGACAAACAGCGACCTCATCGGTCGAATTGGTTGAAGGAAGGATGGGAAAGTAAGTCAGCCGTGTCCTTTTAAAAGAAGCACCCTGGCATTTGATTGAAGCGATTTACAGAAATTACGGAAAAGTTAAACCAGGATCGCCGGACGCGGGTTTCAACCGTCGTTCTCCCGAATGCGAGTCCAGTGTGCTAACCACTGCGCCACCTCGCTCGGTCAGTTTTAGGGAAAATGAACTATTACATTCCTTTCATACCGAATGCTACACAAATCGCAGCTCCATTGTATCGTCTGCGTCGTCCTTTGTTTGGACAGATGAGTGCCAAGGAGCTTTTAAAAACTTAGAGGTACCTTGATCAGTGATCGATGCTTGTTCAGTTTGATTCCGACAAACCAATTCTGTTGCAAGGTGACGCTTCTTCTTACGGAATCGGTACAGTGTTGTCAGACAGAATTGGTGATAAAGACAGGCCCATTGCTTTCGCATCAAAAGTGTTGTCCAAAGCTTAGTGTAAGTATTCACAAATAGAGAAAAAGGCATTGACTATTGTGTATGGTACCACTAAATTCCACAACTATTTGTATGGCAGAAAATTCTACTTGGTAACTGATTACAAGCCATTGCAGTCCTCGTTTCATCCGATGAAGCCGGTTCCTGTACGAGGTGTCCAAAAATTGCAAAGATGGGCTTTGTTGTTGTTTCAACACCAGTACGAGATTGTTTATCATCCGACAGCTCAACATGGTAGTGCAGAAGCACTTTCATGTCTTTCGATTGGCCCTGGTACAGACTTTGACGCTTCTGCTGCCTCTTGTTGTCACATCGGTGCCCACGATTCGGAATTGCCTCAGTCCTTTCCTCTGAACAATAGGAAAATTGCAGAGGCCACGGAAGCTAATTCAGGTTTGAACATATTGCGAAAATACATTAGCACATCTTTGCGTCGCTCACTGCATAGCGCTAAGAACTCTGTAGTGCCTCGATACTTTGCACGTCACCGTAGACTCACTATACAGCAAGGTATTAATCTTGTTCAAAATAGCAGTGGAAAGTCGCGTGTGTTGATCCCTAAAGGGGAACTGTTCGTACCAAACAGTTAGTCGTCGACACAGTACTTGGCAGGGTATGGACACCCAAATAGAACAGATGACGTCGCAGTATCACACATATGCGGAAAATCAGTCCGCTTCGCCACAAAATCTCTCTGCTTGGCGTAAGTCACAGTCACCATGGCAACGTGTGCACACAGTTTGCGGGGCCTTTTTGGAACATTCGTTGGTTGATTGTGGTAGACTCCTATAACAAGTTTCCTTTTGCTGCGCCAATGAACTCGACAACGTCACGTAGCACAGTTCAGGCCTTCTCCTTTTTTTTCCGAAGGTCTGCCTGAAGTCTTAGTGTCGGACAACGGTCCCCAGTTCACGTCAACTGAATCTGAAATATTCTGGGAACGCAATGGCTTACAGCATGTAACTAATGCACCGATCAATTCACAGTCAAACGACGAAGCGGAAAGTTTTGTCCGAACCATCAGGCAGCAGATGGACAAACTTCGCACTGAACACACCAGGAATCAAGAAACGCAACTGTTTCTCGCATCATATCACTCGTATCCACTAGATGGACCATCGCCGGCGTAATTGCTTCACGCCCGCCGCCATCGGGCACTGCTCCACCTGCTCCACCCTCCGCAGCATCCGGCGCCAAGGAGGGTCGCAAGTAACGCTTCGCGCCGCATGGTATTGTGTTTTTCAGGATTTGTAGCGGCAAGAGACGGTGGGAACGAGGAGAGATCCTTCGTCAACTCGGCGGATGCATGTATCTCATTTTTGGCCCTGACGGATTGCAGTGCCAACATCACAATCAAATTCGCCACTGTCTTGTGCACGGTGATTCTTCTGTATCTGTTCCCCCAGATTCACAGATCCCAAGGACAGCGCAGCCACAGCAGCCTCCAGATCATGTCATCACGACGGCCCAATGGGAACGGAGCCTTCACCTCCTCCACCTTCTCTCGTCCTACCGATGGAATTGGTCCAGTAGCCCACACCTTGTACATCGTGGTATGGGCCTAAGGAGGTGTACGAGTACCCTTATGGGCGTTTCCCGAGTGACGTTCCCACCAGAGCGAAGACCGGATGTTGGGGTATGACCGGAAGTCTGACGCCCCTGCAGCCACAGCTTCTGGTCCATCGGAGCGTCCACGCTCCTGCCTCCCATCCCCCCCCCCCCCCCTCCACCCGTCCACCACCCGTTGTCGTGTTCCATGGTCCGTCGCTTTTGGGGGGGGGGGGGGGAGGGAGGAATGTTACGGCGTAAAGTCAGCGCCGGCACGCCAGTCGGCAACAGCAAAGACGAGACGGCTGTGAGAAGAGATCAGCCAATTGCAGGTTGACAACGCGACAGCAGCGACTCCTACGTGAATAGGACATAAGCGCCGCGTTCGGCTGGTGGCAGCTTCAATGTTAGCCCCTTCGTTAGCGCCGCATCGTAGCCTCTATTATTAGTATTCTCCACAAAGCACAGACTTGTGTTTCTCTATTCTGAAGAAGACTGGTTATTTTGTATGTCGTCCTTTGATTGCGACTCATCTATCAAAATTAAGTAATTGTACCTTACCTTGTTGTAATAAAACTCATTAATACGAGTGATATGATTGTTTGTCTAACGAACCGAGTATGCAGGATGCCTAGACACAACAGAAATTTTTCAGGTCCTGATGTTTCGTCGAGAGCTTCACTAGACATCCGCAGAGATGCTCGTGGTAGAGCTGAGTCTTGCCGCCTGACGAGTCAGACGTCGGGGAGCGACATTAATACTGTATGAGGTGAGCGTGGACGATACGACAAGTGACCAGCAGAAAGAGATAAAACCTAACTATCGACTGTCGCTTGTCGGGATGAAAACTTATCTATCGATTCTGCAGAGCCACTGTTCATATACCCTTGATTTTCAGGGCATCTTGTTTCCTGTTAAAACTGTCACTATAACTGTCTCTATGCCCATACATTTCGATGGCTTCTCTATATAGTCGTAGGCAACAGTTCATCATAGAGGAGAAGTCCGCTCCCGATAGCTGAGTGGTCCGCCGGCACGGTAGCGCAGCGTTTTCGGTCAGAGGGCTACTGAGTAAAGGAATCAACGAGCAACTCGATCGGATGTCTCGTGACGTCCGCCCAGAGCAAACGCAACGAACAATACCGAACAAAAAATAAAAAAAAAAGTGTTCAGCGTGGCAGAATGTCAATCCTAAGGGCCCGGGTTCGATTATCGGCTGGGTCGGACATTTTCTCTGCTCAGGGACTGGCTGTTGTTTGTCCTAATCATCATCATTTCATCCCCATCGACGCGCAAGTATCCGAAGTGGCGTCAAATCGGAAGACTTGCAACCAGCGAACGGTCTAACCGACTGGAGGCCCTAGTCAAACAACATTTACATTTATAGAGGAGAGAATTTTGGTTTCGGAATATATCACTTCTTGATTTCCTGACTAAACAACATGCTCTGCTACAGTTGATTTCTTTGTTTTCCCTAGACTTCAATGTTGTTTCAGTTTTTATTAACGCTTCTCTTGATAGTTACGATGTAGAACTTTCTACAAGTAAAACTACAAAAGAAGAAGGTACTGAACTCAATGATGTATGGACTGTGCCTCTGCAGAATCGATAGATAAGTTTTATCCTAGACAGGTGACCGTCGATAGTTGAGTTTTACGTCCGACAAATACTATCTCTGCTGTTCAAGAGTAAACTTTACCACACCCACTTTACATAGTATTTATGTCTGTCTCCGGCGTTGGACTCAGCAAGACTCAGCGTTGCTAGGAGCACCTCCGTACGGAACGTCAGGAACAGAAAAGTTTCTTCGAGCACGGCCACATAACCCAGAAGATTCACCAGCAACTATAAACTTAGCTGTAACAGTTTTTACGTAAGTAAAGATAAAAAATCCTCTTGAGCCAAGTTCTGCGTTGACAGGCATCGAAACAGAGTAGTATGTTTCGACTGCGCTTCGTGTTGGGAGCGCGTTGACAGGCGCAACGCAAGTGACTTGACGGCGGCGCAGGGATGCCGCACGCACCCCGTCCAGGGGGTCAAGTCAGACGCAACAGCGCGCAGGGTTTGGGATGCAGAGCAGGCAGAGTTCCCACGGGCCGCGCCGCGCCGGCTGATGGAATCCTGGGGGCGCACACAGCGGCGCGGCTCGCGGCAGGCCCCGCGCCACTTAATATGGCGGCGCTCTGCTCCGACACACGACCTCGCAGCCGCTGCCTTTGATGTGCGCCGCCCCGCCGCTGATGGAAACTGTTATATGCTAGGCCTGCCTGCAAACACGTCACAGCTGGCTGTCAGCCGCGCCGCTTCCGAACTGCACCCAGCAGCACAAACAAACACCACCACTATAGCACAGCGCTTTTATAGACGTACCGGAAATGTTGTGATAACTCACTGTCGTGACGTGTTGGTGCTACTTATCAGTCAGAAGTAGGGGAGGAGGTATACGGTGCAGTCACATTAATTTGATCAGCAGCTGTGTTCGACATCAACCTGAAATAACCAATCACGGACGGTAGGTGGCAGCTCCAATAGTAGACGGTATATACCTCGGTGGTTTGATAAAACTGCTAAAAACGAAAGTTTGTTTCGTAAACAACTCACCGTACTTATCGACGTACTCTCCTTTGAGGGATATACAATTGGTCCAGCAATCCTCCAGTTGTTTCTTCCCATACAAAATAGGTTCTGTCAAACTCTGCAAAAATACTCGTTGACTGAAACTATCACTTCTTCACTTGATGAAAATTTCTTCCCAGCAAGGCAATGTTTCAAGCTAGGGGCCAGGAAGAAGTCACTTGGGACTAATTCTGGACAATAGAGTGCATCAGAAGCCTATTGAAAGCTCAGTTCGTGCACTTTCGTCACTGTTATCGTTAATGTGTGGAATGGTGTATTATCCAGGTTGAGAGTAATTTTTTGCGTGCCAAAGTTGGTCTTTTTTCAGCCTCCGCAAGTTTCAGACCTTCCAAAAATGACGCATAATTGGCTTCAGTTATGGTTCTGCCTTATTTCTAGTAATATGTGAGGATTATTACTTGGACATCCCACAAAGTATAGGCATTCACCTTCCAGCAGACAAACAGGTCTTTGCCTTTTTCGGTGTACTTTCACCAGGCGTTGTCCAATATTTTGACGGCCGTTTTCAATCTGGTATGTAATGATGGATCCAAGTTTCATCAACAGTCACAAACAGGCGAAATAAGTCTTCAGGTCAACTATTAAACAACGGGAGACGTTATGCTGAAATGTTGCACCGGATGCGCTTTTCGTCAACTGGTGCAGTCGTGGCACTTATCCCGCACATATCTTCTACGTAGCCAGTTTTCCGTGCAGGATTTTATGCAGCCGCTGAGTTCAGATGCATACAATCTCAACAATCTCACGAGTTTTTATTTGACGGTCTTGCATTATCATATCATGGTCAATGGTTTCCTTTGTGGTGACATCATTTCGACGATAGGAAACGGGTTTGTCTTCGGTGCTTGTCCAACAACGTTTAAACTCATTAATTCAAAAGTAAACGGTCTTCAATGATGGCGCAGAATTCTTGGGAAATTAATCAATTTACGTTTTGATTTGTTTTGCAGACCAACCCTTCAGATGGAAATGTTTAGTAAGAGCACGAAATTCGGTTTACTTAATTTTCAGTCACGGTCGACACACCGACCAATACAGACAGCTGTCAGCAATGAGCTGTACGATGTACACAGTTGAAATTTTTTATACGATCCTTGGAATAATCGCGGTAACCAACCACTAACTCACAATAAAACTGTTTCATTCTTTCGTGGAGAGTTATAAGACTTGCCAAACCACCCTCGTAAAGCGAGTTGGGAGGACGCTGAAAACAGTTCAGTCGTTGCGGTAATTCGAAAATTAAGCAATATCTCTGACGTCCAAAAGGGCATGATGATTGGCTATCAGGCCAAGGGTGAAATCATTTCTTGGTCAATACGGGGCCGGTTAATGCTGTTTGTGGATGATGCTGGAGTTGTCGTCTGATGATGTCCCATATGTGCTCGAGCCGATGATCGAGCAGACCAGGCAACGTGACGACACTATGCAAAGCATGTTGAAGTACAACAGTGGTAGTGGGTGAGATTTATCCTGTTGTGAAACACAGCTTGGAATGCTGTTCATGAATGCCACCACAAGAAGTCGAATCACTATACTGACACACAGATCTGCAGCCAGGGTGCCTGGGATAACTAGGAGAGTGCTCCTGCTGTCATATGAAATCACAGCCCAGGCCACTAATTCCAGGTGTAGGTCGATTGTGGTGGAACGTAGACAGGTTGGTTGCAGGCTCTCAACTGGTCTCCTTCCAGTCAACACACGGCCATCTTTGGCATCGAAGTAGAACTAGCATTCATCAGAAAACACAACAGATCTCCATCTTGCCGTCAGGTGAACTCTCACTTCACACCACTGAAGTTGGGGTCAGTGGAACGCACGCTGCAGGGCGTCTAGCCCGGAGCTGTCCTCAAATAAATCCATTTGTAACACTTCCTTTGTCACTGTGGCACCAACTGCTGCTCAAATTGCTGTTGCAGATGCAGCACGGTGTGCCAGAGCCACATATAGAACATAATGGTTTTACTTCTTGATAGTTTTACGTAGGCACCCGGAGCCCAGTCTTCTTTGCGATCTTACTTTCCCATAACCACCACTGCCAGCAACCATGTGCAATGGCTATATTCATGGCAAGTCTCTCTCCAATATCGCGTAAGGAACATCCAGTTTCTCGTAGCGCTAGTGAGCGACCACGATCAAACTCACTAAGGTGTTGATAATGGCACCTCTGTCACTTTAAACGCATTCTTGAGTAGCATCAACTCACCACGTCCAGTCTCAAACGCAACTCAAGCTCACGACCGTTACAGCGTGTATTTAAAGCAAATCTGATCTTCAACCTCATATTGGTGGTATTAGCGCCACTTTTATGTGACTGGCGCGAAGTCTGAATAGATACCATCTTCCAGATGTAGAAATACGCCTACCAACCTTTTTTATGGTGTACAACTCCTTCTCGGTGTTGCGATTTTTTTCTGTCTGTGTATCTGATTATCAAAGATGCTGCAGTTCAACGACACAGCACACAGGTGGCACTTCGGAAAAGAGGCGGATATTACCATTACATTTACAAATTGGTAGATAGATAAAAGTTGACGAGAAGGACTGTGGAAATCTCAAATGCTAATTGAACAGCGGAGACGGCAGTCCATTAAAATTTATTAGTATTGTTTCACATACGCCCCCTTTCCCGAAATGGTGTCTTATATAATATTGTAATGCAGCATCTTTGACACTCATGTACTTAAGAGTTCACTCTGTGTTTGCTTTAATATGTAGAAAGCCAGCCAAAACTCGTGATGTGGACTGGTAATTTGTTTTATGACCCAACAGACATACTTAATAATGGGAACAAAAGAGTATGAGTGTGAAAATACCAAAGCTATATGAATATGCCTCGTTGGAGAAACGAGTGAAAACGAATGTGCCAGGTGGGTATTTCACGAAGTTACATCCAACTCAAGTCTGTAGAGCAACTATCCTTATTACACGTTCGTAACTGTGAATTATTGTTTAGGGCAACTCGCCTGTAAACCAACATGAAATTTCCATAATGAGATTTTGACGCTGCAGTGGAGTGTGCGCTGATATGAAACTTCCTGGCAAATTAAAACTGTTTTAATCTGCCAGGAAGTGTCATATCAGCGCACACTCCGCTGCAGGGTGAATATCTCATTCTGGAAACATCCTCCAGGTTCTGCAGTATCCTTTCTTCCAGGAGTGCTAGTTCTGCAAGATTCGCAGAAGAGCCTCAGTGATGTTTGGATGAAATGAGACGAGGTACTGGTAGAACTGAAGATGTGAGGACGAGTCGTGAGTCGTGCTTCAGTAGCTCAGTTTGGAAAGCACTTGCCAGCGAAAGGCAAAGGTCGCGAGTTCGAGTATCGGTCCGGCACACAGCTTTTTATCTGCAAGGACGTTTTAGCATGAAATTTGTTCTGTCGAATGCATGAAAGCGAACTGTTCAATTCATATGCGTAATAATAATTTGTGAATACTGTAATTTGAAACAAATCTGTAGCAGTTTGCTGCTGTACAGCATAAACAACAGCCAAGATCTGGAATGACGTTTTTGTATGACAAAATTCCATAACTATTTCAACTTCCATAGGTTTCGACCTGCTTACTATATTCAAGCCTTGGTCTCTCTTGGTAATTTTTGCCCCACACACATTTTTTTTTTAAATTACCAAACTGACCATATCTTGATACCTCAGGCAGGTCCACTCGACCGATCTATTCTTTTAGTGAAATTTTGTAGATGAATTTATTTTCTCCCAATTTCGATTCAGTTCCTCCTATATAAAAATTCAGTCTCCCCACCTAATTTTCAGTATTCTTCGGTATCATTTCATTTGCAAAGCTTCGGTTATCTTACAGTTTCAACTGGTTAGCCTCCACGGTTTACTTCCATACAAGAATTTACATTATACAGCTACCATCAGGAAAAATTCCTTTAGACTTACATTCATTTATAATCGATGTTTCCTTCAGCCGTCGTTAGTTATTTTGCCGCCTAAATGATATAGTTCATCTACTAGTTTTGCTGTCTCATTTTCATAATCTAATTCTGACAGCCTAACCTGTTATAATTCGACTATATTGTATTAACGTTTCTATGCATATGTCTTAATTATGTACTATGTAGGACATTTCACGGTGTGTATCAGAGAATATACCTGCAATACTATCGCTTTCCTTGCCTTGCCTTGCGAGAGGGTATAAGTGCCAGTTCTCTAATTTTACTGTCATTGTCAGATTGTGAAAATTATCTGGGGGGAAATAACATACTTGATGATGCCACTTGGAACGCGTCGTTCCGAAATTCATACTGTAAACCTCTCAGCTATGCACAATAGCTTCGAAGTAGATTCTGCCTTGAAATTCGTTTATTATATCCGTGACGTTCTCGAGCTTAGTGGAAGAGTCCGCTACTATGCGCTACTCGTCTTTGGATTTTCTCTGTCTTCTGTATTAACCATAGCTGATAAAGATTTCTGGCTGACGAGCAATACTCTACTATTGCTCGAGTAAAGGATCTGTAAGCTACCTATTTCATAGATGATCATATTTTCTTATGGGCCTTCCAGCGAATCAAAGTCACGCAACTACCTTTCAAAAAACTTATACTGTCGTCCCACATGAAACTGGTCATCAAATGTTCAATCATATTGTCAAACCTTCAATATATTGACTGTCTGAGGGCGCAGAATGATGAATCATCACTACTAGAAAAACTGACGAACAATATTGTTGGCCCCAAAAATATTTTCTGTGTTGTCAGTAATTACTAATCGTGTAAAGTTGAGCGTAAATGGTTTGACAATATTCGCCTCTCAGGTTGACATAACTACATAAACTAACAAGACAGCGTTAGTGTGCAACGTTATGGTTTCAAATCATCTTTGTGCATGTACTGAATAGGACGTCTCTGGAGTAGTCTTTTATTTACCACTTTATTTTTTAATTTGAAAATATGGTAGGAGTGTTAACTTGCTGAACTACATAGCAGCGTAGAAAATCGCTTGTACTTCGAAGAGTTCGTCACATATACGCAGTGACTAGCAGGGTGGTCTGTCAAGAGCACGTCTGTCCGATCGCATTATCACAAAATGTAAAAAATATTTTACGTTAGTCACCTGATTATATCATTGTAGGATAGGTATAATTGCTTCACAGTTCTCAATAAATTCTTGCTAATTATGTTTGCTGCTATTACAGCACTAAACTTCCATCGTTAGAATGAACTGGCGGTCGCCTTAAATCTCACAGTTACAACTATCAGTCGTCGATTGGTACTGCTTCTCTCATAAAAGTATTTTAATTCTCTGTTTTATGTCGTATCAACATTAGTAATTTGCTGTAAGACGCAAGGCTCATTAGAGAAAAATTTTAATGAAACTTTCGGATCCGTGATTATGGTTTTAATCAGTAAACTAAGACATGACAAGTCGCTCCTTTTTCCGGCCATTCTCTGACCCACTTCATCTTTTTCGTTGTTTACAATATTTACCAGCTGTGGCTAATATTATTGCGGCACATCTTAACCTTTTAAAATCGCATTTCCCAATGATAGTATCATTGGTGGTGTGAGAAATACTGAAGATTTAACAAACCAGTATTGTCAATAAAAATTTAACGTGTGCAGGCCCCTTAAGACGATTCTGAAGCATTCTTTTAAGTGTCTTACGTTCGTGATCGCCTCTTCTAATTCAACGCCAATAGTTTAATCAAAGAACAATTGAAATGTGTTCATGTTAATCGTCTATGATCAGTTTTTGTACGAAATGTAGATCAGCTGGAGGACTCTCTGTAATTCGTTAAAGTTCTCTGCCTTCGTGAGTCCCGAGACCATAGCCTTGCCGATAACTACTGCCATGCCACCTAGCAGTGACAGGTCGTGCCAGTGGAATATTAGCGGCCAAAAAGGAATTTTCGGGTCTTTACGCAAGAATGTAGCAAAATGCGGTTGTAGGAAGCACAGCGAGTCACAATTGAGGAAATGCATAAATACGTAAAAAATGATGTAATAGAATTTGAAGCCATTTTGACTATTTTTGGACCATGAATGTCTCAAGAAATGTGTAAACATTTTTTTTTAAACTACCGGTACCAGTCACATACTTTGTCAACTATTGTATTAGTAATTTATTTAGCGACATGTTTCGAGGGTTAAATCTCATCTTCAGGCTAAATGGCATTACAAAAACAACTTCATAGTAAGGTCATATTGATATTACAAAGGCTTTTCGTAAATTCTGTGGTCATTTTTGTTCTTCTGGAGTGGCAGTCTCGTTGTGATGTGTTGCGGTGTATCCATTTCCGTGGCTCTGTTGGTCACTGTTCACAAATTGTCACTAGCATAGCAGTAACTTGGAAATACGATCACAAACAGTTCTGTTTGACCAAGAGAACCACGAAAATGGATACACCGCAACACATCACAACGAGACTGCCACGCGAGAAGAACAAAGATGACCACAGCATTTACAAAAAGGCTATGTAATATCATTATGACCTTACTGTGAAGCTGTTTTTGTAATGCCATTTAGCTTGAAGATGAGGTTTAACCCTCGAAACATGTCGCTAAATAAATAATTTAATAGTTCACAAATTTTGTGACTGGTAGCAGTAATTTAAAAAAAAACATTTTACAATCAAGTAGTAGTTGAGGGATTCGCCAGTTAAAATTGAGGTTATTGTGGTGTGTCGCCGTAATAGCCACGTAAGGAGAAAATTTTGTTAGGTAAAGTTTGAAAAATATTTTAAAGAAGTGAAGTGATTTTTTTACTTTGCTTCGCTATTTTGATGAAATATGTGGTGTAGATATGAGGGCAAAGCTTACTTACCAACCACCAGAAACTCCAAAGAGAGGGAAAAGACAATTCGTTTTAACTGAACGGAACCTGGAGTAACTGGAATATTAATTGAGTGTTTCGTAAAATTTTCGTTAGGCCTGCACAATGGATAAAATTATGATAGCTGTTTTAGTTTGTAGCATAAAATGCTGTTCTAAGATGTTTTTATGAACTATTATTCAGACAAAACTACTTAGAAACTGCTAGACCCCACAATAGAAATGCCTTAATAGTTTGAACACTCACAAACTTTTTTATTTCTAAGCCCTACAGTGAAATTTACTATTCTCAGCACCGTAATTACTTATTCAAATGCTACTGGAGGTCCCACACTACTGTGATAGGGCATACGTTGACGGACATCCACAGGATGCCTCTTCTCTCTTGCATCTGTTCTTAGGAAAAGGATACAATGGGGTAAGTACATTAGAACAAAAGTTACCTTTCGTTCACACATTGCAAAAATACTTTCACAAACATATTTTGTTATTCTGACGGGAACAAGTACTAGGAAAGATACTGTTGTGCGATGCACCTTATGCAAGTTTGAGTTATTTGTTTTAATTCAAATCGAAGAGTTATAACGATTTGTTTCTTGTCATCAATGAGTTACAGTTGAGTTTAGTCTTACACTCCTGGAAATTGAAATAAGAACACCGTGAATTCATTGTCCCAGGAAGGGGAAACTTTATTGACACATTCCTGGGGTCAGATACATCACATGATCACACTGACAGAACCACAGGCACATAGACACAGGCAACAGAGCATGCACAATGTCGGCACTAGTACAGTGTATATCCACCTTTCGCAGCAATGCATGCTGCTATTCTCCCATGGAGACGATCGTAGAGATGCTGGCTGTAGTCCTGTGGAACGGCTTGCCATGCCATTTCCACCTGGCGCCTCAGTTGGACCAGCGTTCGTGCTGGACGTGCAGACTGCGTGAGACGACGCTTTATCCAGTCCCAAACATGCTCAATGGGGGACAGAGCTGGAGATCTTGCTGGCCAGGGTAGTTGACTTACACCTTCTAGAGCACGTTGGGTGGCAGGGGTTACATGCGGACGTGCATTGTCCTGTTGGAACAGCAAGTTCCCTTGCCGGTCTAGGAATGGTAGAACGATGGGTTCGATGACGGTTTGGATGTACCGTGCACTATTCAGTGTCCCCTCGACGATCACCAGAGGTGTACGGCCAGTGTAGGAGATCGCTCCCCACACCATGATGCCGGGTGTTAGCCCTGTATGCCTCGGTCGTATGCAGTCCTGATTGTGGCGCTCACCTGCACGGCGCCAAACACGCATACGACCATCATTGGCACCAAGGCAGAAGCGAGTCTCATCGCTGAAGACGACACGTCTCCATTCGTCCCTCCATTCACGCCTGTCGCTACACCACTGGAGGCGGGCTGCACGATGTTGGGGCGTGAGCGGAAGACGGCCTAACGGTGTGCGGGACCGTAGCCCAGATTCATGGAGACGGTTGCGAATGGTCCTCGCTGATACCCCAGGAGCAACAGTGTCCCTAATTTGCTGGGAAGTGGCGGTGCGGTCCCCTACGGCACTGCGTAGGATCCTACGGTCTTGGCGTGCATCCGTGCGTCGCTGCGGTCCAGTCCCAGGTCGACGGGCACGTGCACCTTCCGCCGACCACTGGTGACAACATCGATGTACTGTGGAGACCTCACGCCCCACGTGTTGTGCAATTCGGCGGTACGTCCACCCGGCCTCCCGCATGCCCACTATACGCCCTCGCTCATAGTCCGTCAACTGCAAATACGGTTCACGTCCACGCTGTCGCGGCATGCTACCAGTGTTAAAGACTGCGATGGAGCTCCGTATGCCACGGCAAACTGGCTGACACTGACGGGGGCGGTGCACAAATGCTGCGCAGCTAGCGCCATTCGACGGCCAACACTGCGATTCCTGGTGTGTCCGCTGTGCCATGCGTGTGATCATTGCTTGTACAGCCCTCTTGCAGTGTCCGGAGCAAGTATGGTGGGTCTGACACACCGGTGTCAATGTGTTCTTTTTTCAATTTCCAGGAGTGTATATTATGCTGAATGAATGTTGGAAACGAAGCATCACATTCAGCTGTACGAACATAACCGAGTAATATGTGTTCCCTTATATATTATTTCTGATTGTTCCTAAATTGTTAAACCTATCAGAGCAAGCAGGCAGCACGCGTAACACTAGACGGCGGTGACAGTAGTTTACATTTGTTTACACTGATATTCGCTAAACCACATTTTTAACTCAAAATTTTATTTAGAATTTCTGTTTGTCGCGGCTTTATCTGTTGAGAATGATTGAAAGCTTTGTGTCTGAGCTGTTAAATAGCTTGCATACGGATTCTCGAGAGGGTTTATCTTGTGTATTATAGACAGGAAGGACAACAAAGCACTACAAAATACACGTAAACTTAACAAACATGTTGATAGTCCTAACCGCCGTCTGCTTCACGTCTGCTGTGCAGCGAGCTACCTTAATTTGAGTATTAACCGTATTTTTCTTACTTGTCACTTCTTCTTCCGTGTGTTTTTGCTTTTAGGAAGCTTTAATTGTCGAGTGCTATTAATAGTGTTCCATAGATTTCGTGTTTGTTTTGAATACAGTCAGAGAGAGTCCTTTTAGTCAACCATAGTGCCAGTAGTGCTAGTGTTTGTTTTGAATACAATCCAGAGACAGGTAGTGCTATTTTCATTGTTTTCTACAAGAAGTGGCTAGCAATCACAGTTTAGTCAATAATCAGCCACCTTTAGTGAATTAGCAGTCTAGTTAAAAGTTGATTAAGTCTCTTCAGTAAATTGATTCCTTAGGATGGATAGGATGTGTGGCTACTGATTACGGACGCAGGAGGAGCTGCCCACTCTTCGCGAACAGCTGAGCGTGTTGATGGCCACGGTCAGCCGTCTTCAGGCTGCTGCCTCGGAGTGTAGCGGCAGTGGGGAGTCTGGTGTGTCGCAAGGTACACCCGAAGTGTTACATGCTTCACCCACTGTCCCTGCTGTCGAGACATCTTCGCGGGTACCGGGCGCGGTTGGGCCATCCTCTCCCCAAGGGGAGTGGCGGGTTCAGCGGCGTTCGCGGCGCACGAGGCGGACGGTAAATGTGGAGGCAGGCCGTGTGGCATCGCCCGCTCTGCCTGTGAGTGTACATGTGGCTGCTCCTTCAGCAAGGTCCGAGCAGGCACACGGGGGCAGGGTTTATTAGTTATCGGGAGCTCCAACGTTAGGCGGGTGATGGAGCTCCTTAGGGAAATAGCGGAAAGGTCGGGGAAGACGTCCAGTGTTCACTCTGCCTGCTTGCCGGGGGGTCTCATCCGAGATGAGGAGGAGGCCCTACCGGCGGCGATAGAGAGCACTGGGTGCACTCGACTGCAAATTGTTGCTCATGTCGGCACCAATGACTCCTCCCGTCTGGGTTCAGAGGTCATCCTCAGTTCGTAAAGGCGGTTGGCGGAATTGGTGAAGGCGGAAAGCCTCACTCGCGGGGTGGAATCAGAGCTAACTATTTGTAGTATCGTTCCCAGAACCGATCGCGGTACTGTAATGAAATCCTAAACTCAGATTGGAATGTATACCGCAGAGACACGCTGGACAGTGAACGGGGAGGCGTGTTCATAGCGATAAGAAGTGCAATAGTATAGAAGGAAATTGACGGAGATCCGAATTGTGAAATGATTTGGGTGAAGGTCACGGTTAAAGCAGGCTCAGACATGGTAAATGGATGTCTCTATAGGCCCCCGGGCTGAGCAGCTGTTGTGGCTCAGCACCTGAAGAATAATTTGGAAAATATTTCGAGTAGATTTCCCCACTATGTTATAGTTCTGGGTGGAGATTTTAATTTGCCGTCTATGGACTAGGAGACTCAAACGTTCATAACGGGTGGAAGGGACAAAGAATCCACTGAATTTTTTTTAAGTGCTTTATCTGAAAACTATCTTGAGCAGTTAAACAGAGAACCGACTCGTGGCGATAACATATTGGACTTTCTGGTGACAAACAGACCCGAACTATTTGAAACAGTTAATGCAGAACAGGGAATCAGCGATCATAAAGCGGTTACTGCATCGATGATTTCAGCCGTAAATAGAAATATTAAAAATGGTAGGAAGATTTTTCTGTTTAGCAAAAGTGACAAAAAGCAGATTACATAGTACCTGACGGCTCAACACAAAAGTATTGCTTCAATTACAGATAGTGTTGAGGATCAGTAGGCAAAGTTCAAAACCATCCAATAATATGTGTTAGATGAGTATGTGCCAAGCAAGATCGTAAGAGATGGAAAAGAGCCACCATGGTACAACAACCGAGTTAGAAAACTGCTGCGGAAGCAAAGGGAACTTCACAGCAAACATAAACAGAGCCAAAGCCTTGCAGACAAACAAAAATTACGCGAAGTGAAATGAAGTGTGAGGAGGGCTATGCGAGAGGCGTCCAAGAAATTCGAAAGTAAAGTTCTATGTACTGACTTGGCAGAAAATCCTAAGAAATTTTGGTCTTATGTCAAAGCGGTAGGTGGATCAAAACAAAATGTCCAGACACTCTGTGACCAAAATGGTACTGAAACAGAGGATGAGGGACTAAAGGCCGAAATACTAAATGTCTTTTTTCAAAGCTGTTTCACAGAGGAAGACTGCACTGTAGTTCCTTCTCTAGATTGTCGCACAGATGACAAAATGGGAGATATCGAAATTGATGACAGAGGGTTAGAAAAACAACTAAAGTCGCTCAGAAGAGGAAAGACCGCTGGACCTGATGGGATACCAGTTCGATTTTCCACAGAGTACGCGAAGGAACTTGCCCCCCTTCTTGCAGCGGTGTACCGTAGGTCTCTAGAAGAGCGTAGTGTTCCAAAGGATTAGAAAAGGGCACAGGTCATCCCCGTTTTAAAGAAGAGACGTCGAATAGATGTGCAGAACTATAGACCTATATCTCTAACGTCGATCAGTTGTTGAATATTGGAACACGTATTATGTTCGAGTATAATGACTTTTCTGGAGACTAGAAATCTACTCTATAGGAATCAGCATGGGTTTCGAAAAAGACGGTCGGGTGAAACCCAGCTCGCGCTATTCGTCGACGAAACTCAGAGGGCCATAGACACGGGTTCACAGATAGATGCCGTGCTTCTTGACTTCCGCAAGGCGTTCGATACAGTTCCCCACAGTCGTTTAATGAACAAAGTAAGAGCATACGGACTATCAGACCAATTGTGTGATTGGATTGAGGAGTTCCTAGACAAAAGAACGCAGTATGTTATTCTCAATGGAGAGAAGTCTTCCGAAGTAACAGTGATTTCAGGTGTGCTGCAGGGGTGTGTCATAGGACCGTTGCTATTCACAATATACATAAATGACCTGGTGGATGACATCGGAACTTCACTGAGCCTTTTTGCAGATGATACTGTGGTGTATCGAAAGGTTGTAACAATGCAAAATTGTACTGAAATGCAGGATGATCTGCAGCGAATTGACGCATGATGCAGGGAATGGTAATTGAATCTCAATGTAGATAAGTGTAATGTGCAGCGAATACATAGAAAGATAGATCCCTTATCGTTTAGCTACAAAATAGCAGATCAGCAACTGGAAGCAGTTAATTCCATAAATTATCTGGGAGTACGCATTAGGAGTGATTTAAAATGGAATGATCATATAAAGTTGATCGTCGGGAAAGCAGATGCCAGACTGAGATTCATTGGAAGAATCCTAAGGAAATGCAATCCGAAAACAAAGGAAGCAGGTTACAGTACGCTTGTTCGCCAACTGCTTGAACACTGCTCACCAGTGTGGGATCCGTACCAGATAGGGCTGGTAGAAGAGATACAGAAGATCCAGCGGAGAGCAGCGCGCTTCGTTACAGGATCATTTAGTAATCGCGAAAGCGTTACGGAGATGATAGATAAACTCCAGTGGAAGACTCTGCAGGAGAGACGCTCAGTAGCTCGCTACGGGCTTTTGTTAAAGTTTCGAGAACATACCTTCACCGAAGAGTCAAGCAGTATATTGCTCCCTCCAACGTATATCTCGTGAGGAGACCATGAGGATAAAATCAGAGAGATTAGAGCCCACACAGAAGCATACCGACAATCCTCCTTTCCACGAACAATACGAGACGGGAATAGAAGGGAGAACCTATAGAGGTACTCAGGGTACCCTCCGCCACACACCGTCAGGTGGCTTGCGGAGTATGGATGTAAATGTAGATGTAGATAGGGCGTGGCTGTTGTCACTGTGGTGAGGTAATTAGGACTAGTATACAACATTCCTATATGATAGGTTACAGGATGTTAAATGAAAGTAATGTATTGAATTTCTTTAATTTTATTTTCAATCTTATAGGACGACAGAAATTCAGCAATATAATCGTAACTTTACTTCTACATACGATTCGGTAGTCTGTTAGAATTAATTCTACTGGCAAGCGAGAGTAACTACACTCCTGGAAATGGAAAAAAGAACACATTGACACCGGTGTGTCAGACCCACCACACTTGCTCCGGACACTGCGAGAGGGCTGTACAAGCAATGATCACACGCACGGCACAGCGGACACACCAAGAACCGCGGTGTTGGCCGTCGAATGGCGCTAGCTGCGCAGCATTTGTGCACCGCCCCCGTCAGTGTCAGCCAGTTTGCCGTGGCATACGGAGCTCCATCGCAGTCTTTAACACTGGTAGCATGCCGCGACAGCGTGGACGTGAACCGTATGTGCAGTTGACGGACTTTGAGCGAGGGCGTATAGTGGGCATGCGAGAGGCCGGGTGGACGTACCGCCGAATTGCTCAACACGTGGGGCGTGAGGTCTCCACAGTACATCGATGTTGTTGCCAGTGGTCGGCGGAAGGTGCACGTGCCCGTCGACCTGGGACCGGACCGCAGCGACGCACGGATGCAGGCCAAGACCGTAGGATCCTACGCAGTGCCGTAGGGGACCGCACCGCCACTTCCCAGCAAATTAGGGACACTGTTGCTCTTGGGGTATCGGCGAGGACCATTCGCAACCGTCTCCATGAAGCTGGGCTACGGTCCCGCACACCGTTAGGCCGTCTTCCGCTCACGCCCCAACATCGTGCAGCCCGCCTCCATTGGTGTCGCGACAGGCGTGAATGGAGGGACGAGTGGAGACGTGTAGTCTTCAGCGATGAGAGTCGCTTCTGCCTTGGTGCCAATGATGGTCGTATGCGTGTTTGGCGCCGTGCAGGTGAGCGCCACAATCAGGACTGCAAACGACCGAGGCACACAGGGCCAACACCCGGCATCATGGTGTGGGGAGCGATCTCCTACACTGGCCGTACACCTCTGGTGATCGTCGAGGGGACACTGAATAGTGCACGGTACATCCAAACCGTCATCGAACCCATCGTTCTACCATTCCTAGACCGGCAAGGGAACTTGCTGTTCCAACAGGACAATGCACGTCCGCATGTATGCCGCGCCACCCAACGTGCTCTAGAAGGTGTAAGTCAACTACCCTGGCCAGCAAGATCTCCGGATCTGTCCCCCATTGAGCATGTTTGGGACTGGATGAAGCGTCGTCTCACGCGGTCTGCACGTCCAGCACGAACGCTGGTCCAGCTGAGGCGCCAGGTGGAAATGGCATGGCAAGCCGTTCCACAGGACTACATCCAGCATCTCTACCATCGTCTCCATGGGAGAATAGCAGCCTGCATTGCTGCGAAAGGTGGATATACACTGTACTAGTGCCGACATTGTGCATGCTCTGTTGCCTGTGTCTATGTGCCTGTGGTTCTGTCAGTGTGATCATGTGATGTATCTGACCCCAGGAATGTGTCAATAAAGTTTCCCCTTCCTGGGACAATGAATTCACGGTGTTCTTATTTCAATTTCCAGGAGTGTATATACTACCTCTCTCGCAGCAGCAGTGGCCGACGTTAGTTTGTTATTTCGATGCCTAGAGAGAAAATGAGACATTATGCTAACATAGACTTTTTATTTACTACTTTGCTTTGTGTTTCCCACACACACACACACACACACACACACACACACACACACACACTGAATAATAAAAGATAGAGTTACTCCTAAAATAATGAGCACTAAGACGTGGACTCGCTACAGCTATTTCATTTCTTGGTCGCCATGAGCAGAGATATAAAAATTCGTTGGTAAGCGGAAAATCAGTTTATTAGTATAAAATCCATAAATTTAAGCAAACTTGCGATGGATATTACATCATCAATCAAACTAGGCGCAAGAACAGAGAGTCTTGTGGCATGTTCTCGGTAGCTTCTGGCTTGATAAGATCAGTAGTAACCAACTCATCTACACTGGAAGATAATCAGAATGTACATATGGATACGGCGAGTAGTGGTTAGTATGTCATTGGACACTTGCGGAGGATTCTGAACTTGAACGTACTACAGCAGTTGTTTACAGTGTATCGTAGCTTATTGTCGGCAGTGTAAAGTATTTTTCCCTCTGCGGACGTAAAGTGAGATAATAACGGGATCCGGCAGTCGATCACAGCAGGACGTATTGGAACCAATTTGAGGCTCGTCGTTTCCTACTGCAATGGGGCGTCGGGTATTTGTTGGAAACCGGGAGAGCGACAAATGCGCCCCATCCCATCTTCTGTTCGTCGTGGACAGAGTGGGCAGTGGTGGGGGAACGGGGTGGGGGGGTGGGGGGTTAGGGGTGTTCGATAAGCGGCGGGGAGCCATCGGCAAACCGGCAGAGCCGACCCCGGCTGTTGTGTGGCCGGGACGGGCGCACTCCAACTGCTCCAGCGGCGACCCTGCCCAGCCTGCAGCCCAATCTCCGCGACTTCTTAACAGCGCGTAGCACGCGCAGTGGTCTCACGGCGTTCTGTCAAGAGGTCCCGCTAAAGTAGCCGTGAGAGAAAATTTATAATCTATTTTTCTGCCTACCTCTAATTTACATCACCGAGGTAGATCAGCCGTGATCTTACAGCAGATAGTTCAAATTTGGCTAGTTAGGAGCCTCTGGACATATTGTAAAATCCTTACCTTACACAATATAAAGTTATTCCAATACCTTTTCCGAGAAACTATTGGGAATAAAAACATGGCGGTCGTATGGTACCGGTAGGCCTTTCGTGGCCTGAAGACGGAGTGCATTTCACCGTGAAACAACCAGCACTTAGTAGCACTCTTTTCAGGAGTACACAACTTGCAACATTTCCTTCACTGAACATTGCCACTGCATCAAAGACACCAACATGCAGTATACTAATTGACACAAACACTGTCTTGGAAATTCTGGCCTAGATTGTGCTGTTGATTATTAGTCTTATATCTTTGAAAGTTTATGTCAAGACCTCCACAATGGCACAATGTAAAGCTGGTTTGTGAATAAATTTCTCACTATTTTGCTGTGTTCTGTTGTATGGGCACGGAATCACTTTCTGGAGGGTACTGGCCACGAACGGGTTTATTATCTGCTGAAGAGAGGTGAGACAAAACTGTCGATACTGCTTTCCTCATATCTCCTACTCTGTTAACATTTCGCCTGGTGATCATGACACAGTAATATTCATTCTTTTTACTATGACAGATTATGTGAGTCTCTTCTCACCATCTAGTCCTCTGCCATCTTCCAATTTCTTTCCCTTGTATGCAGTACTCAGTCGCCGCAGCCTCGTACACACTCGCTTTTATACATGAAGTATGCACTCCAGTTTAGTAACAGTTACATTTCCATTATATGGTTTCTCTTCCTCAATTGCATTTACAGCTTTTGAATCCCTGTCTCCTCAATAATTGCCCTCGGACGCAAGTGATTCAAAAAGTCAAATTTCAGTGCGAAAACTGTCAAATGTACAGGTCACGCCCGCGCAGTGTTTTGTCTCAGTGAATGAGTAAATCAGAAATAAGGCAATAACATATATGCATTATACATCACTGCAAAGGGGAGATATCGTAGATTAAGGTCAATGAAAGAAAAGTTTGGAGCCCTTTAAAAGAACTTCCGTACTTATGATACACCTTCCAAAGACAAAATCGATGGAATTCCAGCTTTCAAGTCGTTAGATTCTACGAGGGAACACAAGAAAGTAATGAACCGTGTTTTTGTTCTTAGCCGAAAACAATGCTACGAATGCGAAACGTTACGTATGTGTCATCTGAAGCCTTCTGAGCGAGCGCGCCAAGTTTCCGTCACTCCCGACAGATAGCGTAGCTGCAGGACTGTTTCAAATTGGCGTTTGTAGGTGATGTACGTTACAAGCAACGTGCCGTCATTGAGTTTTTCACTACAGAGAGAGAAATTGTGGGGAATATTCACAAACGCTTGTGCAAAGTCTATGGAGCATCTGCGGTTAACAGAAGTACAGTTAGTCGCTGGGCAAGGAGGTTGAGGTCATCAGAAGGTGGTTCGACGGAGCTCCACGATTTGCAGCGGTCGGAGAGTCTAGCTACGGCTCTCACATCTCATACTCCTAACCTAGCCCCCTCGGACTTCCACTTGGTTTGGCCGTTAAAGGACGCCATTCGTGGAAGATATTTCGAGGACAATGAGGAGGTGAGTCACACAGTGAAGCTCTGGCTCTGCCAACAGGACAAGGACTGGTTCCGACGAGCCATAAACGCCCTTGTTTCGCGCTGGAGGAAGGCCATAGTACGAGATGAGATTACGTGGAAAAATGGGGTGTGTGGATAAAACACCATTCTTTCGTGTGTGTAATTCTCATTGTGTTCAATACAGAGTTGTTGCAGAAAAAATGCAGCGCATTGCTTTCTGGGCAAGCAATAGGATGGTTTACCTTTTTTTTATGAATCATTCAATACAACGTTCAGCCAATGCTTTTGTGTTTCCCAGCGGTGCTAAGATTCTGTACTGCAGATGGGTTTTACCTTTTGTTACTCATTTCTTTCATCAGCATTATAAACAGTACGCAGTGCGCTCTATAAAAACTCATCGTCATAACTCAATCTGAGCACTTACACATTAAGATACAAGGGCGAGGCAAATACCAAATGCTGATGTGGAAAATTAGCGCTCCCACGAGAACTGCGACGTTCCTTCTTTCCACATTGTAAGGAAAGGTTAATCAAAATTAAATCATCTAAGGAAAGGATACTACAGTGTAACGCCATATTTATAACAAGATAGAAACTTTATTCAAATGGTTCAAATGGCTCTGAGCACTATGGGACTTAACATCTGTGGTCATCAGTCCCCTAGAACTTAGAACTACTTAAACCTAACTAACGTAAGGACATCACACACATCCATGCCCGAGGCAGGATTCGAACCTGCGACCGTAGCAGCAGCGTGGAACCGGACTGAGCGCCTAGAACCGCGAGACCACCGCGGCCGGCGAAACTTTATTCACAGTCAATTATTTATCTAGTCGTTACCTGCTTCGAACCTATAGTTATCTTCAAATAGTTATAATAAGCCCACAAAAATCTGGTAGCTGAAGCAAGGTTTTCATACGGTCACAAGCAGCTGCTGATCGCATTTTGAACTACTCCAAATGTCATGTCAGCCTCTTCATACCTTTAACAAGCGAGGTATGAGGACAAACATTAGGTCAAAAGTGGTAACAGCAGGATAAATTTTAAGAAATTGTGACAGTGAATAAAGTTTTTCTAGATCTGCCAGTCGCTTTTATTGTGCGGTTCTATGGGAACTATATACTGTTAATCGGAAGCGAAATAAGAAAGGATTTGGAATTAACAAGGAATGTGGCATGGAGTTGAGCCACAGCAGCAACACCAAAAAAGCAACCGGAATTTAATACAAAAGGGTGTCAATAGGAATTGCTTGTTTGCAGCAGAGTGAAAATTCGAATCCGGACTGTAGTCAAACTGCAGAAGCACGATATGGATGGAAGGCAGACGTTATAAACGGACAAAAGTAGAATGCAGATTAAAATGAGCGTCAGGCGGGAATGAAATACAGCATAGACTGGATTGAGAGTCAATGCAGAATGGAGTAGACCGAAATCAGCTTAAGTTCGAATTAGTAAAAAGTCACCATTACGAAGTTTGGGGCTTTAACCTTCGTCTTTCCCTACCGCTACCTCACCCCCCCCCCCCTCATCACCCTCCAAGTCCTACTCCACCGCCACCACGCCCTTGTACTTCTTGAGCGCTGAACGTTTGTCTTCTGATCGTCTCATTGGCTGGAGATGTACACTGATGAACCAAAACATTATGACCACATGCTTAATAGCTCGTTTGTCCGTCTTTCGAACGAAATACCTCACTGATTCTGCGTATGAGGGCTCCGACAGTTTTGTTGGTAGGTTTGTGAAGGTGTATAGAATTAGATATCTACGCACGCGTCATGTAATTCGCTTAAATAACGGGCGGCTGATTTGAGTACGGCTTGATGGCACCCAATAGCGACCCAGATGGGTTCCATAGGATTTACATCAGGCGAATTTGGTCGCCGAACATCAACATGAGCTCACTATAATGCTTCTCAAACACGGTAGCACGGTTGTAGCTCCGAGACACGGACAATCACGGACAATTATATCGCTGAAAGGTGACATCACCGTCGGGGACGACGTCAAGCATGAAGGTATGCAGGTGGTTCGCAGCTGTCAGTGTGTCTTCGATTACTGTCAGCCCGCATCTCGTGGTCGTGCGGTAGCGTTCTCGCTTCCCACGCCCGGGTTCCCGGGTTCGATTCCCAGCGGAGTCAGGGATTTTCTCTGCCTCGTGATGGCTAGGTGTTGTGTGATGTCCAGAGGTTAGTTAGGTTTAAGTAGTTCTAAGTTCTAGGGGGCTGATGACCATAGATGTTAAGTCCCATAGTGCTCAGAGCCATTTGAACCATTTTTTTAAATTACTGTCCAAGGTTCCATGCAAAGGTAGGAAAATGTCTCTCATAGCGTAATACTGCTCCCATCAGCCTGCATCCGTGGCGCACTGCGCTTCGAGTCGCCGTTCACCTCGGTGACGGCGTTTGTGGAGACGACCGTCGAGCTAGTGTAGCAAAAATGCGATTCACCCGAAGAGCTGCCACGCGACCGTCGAATCCCGATGGTTCGTTGTCCACTGCAATCGTAACTGACGACGTCGTTATGACAACAGGTGAGCACATAGGGGTTCAACAATGTAAGATAAACGGTGTGCTCCGAAAAACTTGTGCCTGGAACACCATTGTGCTCTTTCGGCAGGGACGTACTTCACAGAGCAGACAAGCCAGCGAATACCGCGATCTGTAAAGAATCTGGGACATCCAGATTCAGTAGTTCAGCACTCAGTGGTAGTTTCACTGTCGTCCTACCTCTTTAAGTAGATGCCCACTACAGTAGTGGCACGTGAACATTCTGTGTAACAATAATCTACCCTTTGTCAAATTGAATTACCTCAATGGACATTCCCACTTGGAGCCCATTATCTTCGTTAGGGTGATTCCCCGTCCGTGTCTGTTTCGCTTACATACTTTTGTTACCGTGTCACGTGCCTGCAACGCCACTAGGCGGCATCCAAGTTCGCGATCGGCAGCGGTCACAATGTTTTGTCTCATCAGTGTGTGAGCAACAGATTGGGCAGATGTCCTCATCTTCATTTCTGGTCTCACGGAGGTGCCATCTTTCTGCTGAACTATCTCAAAAGTGCGGAAAATATTGTATCTGTAGACAGTTGTTGTGGACATTCTCGTCCTCCTGCTTCGGAAAAGATCTTAAGGCGTCGCATTCTCTGAAGGACTCTATTTCGGTGTAAGGCTGACGATTCATGGCGTGTCTCAAACAAGCTTGTGTACTTGAAAAGTCCTGAGTCGAATCAGAGCGGCTGTACATCTCGTTGAGGGGGACACTTATGAAAATTACATCTTATTTACAAAATGCACCAATTCCAGTATTTTGAAGATATGGAAATGAAATTCTGTACCACGGCTTTACATGAAAATAACACATTTATTGATAAATGCCTAGTATTATGTTTATTTAAATTTTCATGGAATTTAAAGATTAAAAAGAAGTATGTATTATTTTTATTGGACATAATGTGTAAGGGGAGAACCATCTGACAACATTAAATGTCAGTAGTTCCGACAATAACAGGGATAATAAGTACTAAACACCACAGATGCCATCGAGAGAAGGCTGATAATACAGTATATGAATTTTGTAAACTGCTCTAGTTTGTAGTGACTGACTTTATTTCGGACTGCAATCAAATATAGCGCTTTTTGTAAGACAGTCTGCATGTACGAAGCTTGGCGCCTATTTATAGTTTCGTAAGTGCCTCACTGCAGCGACATGTCTATTGGTAAGGTTCTGGAAGAGATTTTAAAAATAGGTAACGTACTATACATCTATTTTCGTCGAAAATATCTCTTTGTAGATTTGTGAATGAGCTTTGCATAGAAAAGGAATATAGTGTAGATACTTTAGTAGACTATTTTACTATGCGTGACCTCTACTTATTCGTTTGCAAGTAGAATGTATGATATATGATGTATTTGTTACCGTTTTAGTCATCTGAGTGGCAGTAATTTTACTTATCGTTTAGTGTGGCTTGTTAATTAAATAATATAATGAACTTGCTTTAGGAATTCCTGTATGTGTGTACGCGTAGTAATATCCGCTCTTGATTATCAGCTGAAGATAACGATACCTGCGTTGACAGCAGTAGCAGCAGGGTATCGATTATTACCTAGTGTCCGGTATCTCCCATGTGTTTCCTGCGATGTATCTCTAGAAAAGGCCATTACTGTTTGTCAGATGACGCTGTTAAAATCCAAGTGGCGACTATATTTTTAAAGACGGCTACAGTGCTCAGACACCTGAATGGCATAGTTAACTATAAAAAGCCCAAGAATGTTTGACGAATAGTCAAAACTCTAACTGCAGTAATTGTTTCTTGCAAGAGAGGGAACAGTCCTTGATGTGAGACAAGTAAAATTGTGATACACAGCATACAAAGTATATACAATATATAGTGGATTATTTCTGAGATCGTATGCCATGAGATAAATTAGATATTGCAGTTAAGTGTAAAATGGTCGTCTTCATCAGTGTCAACATAAGCTTTCCGAGCTTTTTTATGGTGGCTTTGATAATACCTGTGATCAAGGGATAGTATTCATAATGAAGAGTGAAGTCTAGATACATTGTAGCAACGTTGTGCTGTGCTGTGTGATAAAAACGTATTTCAGGTATTGATAACACCAGTAATCAAGGGGATAGCATTCATAATGAAGAGTAAAGTTTGAATATATTGGAGCAAAGTTGTGCTTTGCCGTACGATAAAAATGTGTTTGTATGGGCTTCACCTTTTCATGGTTAAAATTTATATCCATACATCTGACAAATTGTCTTCCTTTGTAATAAACAATACACTTTCATTATCAAAAAAAAAAAAAAAAAGCTGATCGGTTCTGAAAATCGTTGAAGTGGGACACATGTGTTCCACGAACCTAGCTAGATCATTGTTTTCATGTTAACCTAGGATTTTCAGAGCTAAATTTTTAATTGTAGAGAGCTTTTATCAGGAAGCAATTACGGAAAGAAGCCTAGAAAATCAGTAGCAAAACACATTTACTCTCCTTACAATGAAAAATATGAAACATCGCACGCAAATCTTCAATGTAACATTTGAAGATGGCTTTGACGTACCACACACCAATGTTTTCTACACTGAAGGAAGTTTTTTCGTGCATATATGTCCCACTACACACAAATTAAATACAAATCAGCAGAATTACTGAGGTGTGTGTTATGTTTGAGAACAATATTTATGATGTATAATTATTATTTCAGAGATTCTTGGAATGGAGAAGATGCTGATTTCATTAGATTTTCATGAAACAGACGCATTGTGCGACCTATAAAAACACGCCGCCGGATTTGATCGCTCACAGACTTTTATATATACATCCCGTAAACCGTAGCACGTTTCTCCAATATGCGAAAGCCCCTCGCTGCGTTCTAACATTAGACAAGTATGAGATACAGATGTCTGAAATCTCATAACTGCGTATTAGTTTAGTAGGACATATGTATCCCATCGATCACGAAAGGGTTAAAGCGAGTAGAGGAGCTCTGTCTCCTGCAGAGAAACAGGAAATTTCGTTGCGAAGTGCAGTAAGTTTATTATGTCGAGCCTGGGAGACGATATGCGAATCCGAATCTGTGTATATTGGTAGGTCTGATGGTGGGTATCGAAATACTTAAGTAAAATAGCAGGACACAACATATATTTTCCTTTTTCTTTTCTAAATTGATTTGTATGAGTAATAGGTGTTGGAAGAAACTGGAGTTTTTTTGTAGAACAAGTAGGACTTCTTTTACAGTTATGACGCAGGTACGTAATCCTGGTGTTCTGAATATTCTGCATCATTTATTTTCCTGCACTTCGTGGTTATGGATGATTCGTTTCATTATGGCATTATTTTTTAAATAGTAACATGGCTGACGGGACCTACCAATGGCTGGTGCTTTACATGTCTGTAATTTTGAAGGATCTAGACAGTTTCTCATGTTAGCCTTCCATTTTAAGAACAGTTGTTTGATTGATGATAAACATGATCCAATAACGAATTGTAGTTGTTATTAGATTAGTATTTTATGTAAGTCTACTGTCTTTTCTAGAAATTTCGTATTTAGTTCACCTCTTTGAGGGAAAAGTTGCCTACATAAGTTGCGTAGTAGCGGATTTCGGTTTTAGCATTTTATTTGGTAGACAAGCAAGTACTAATTATTAATTTCATTAGAGAAGAATCACTATTTTAGGAAAATCCTATAGTTACAAGCTTTATTCCATGATAACCAAAATCTTGGCTTCACGACGACTTGGTATTGTTGTGTAAAATAATATGATGGGGAACGACAGTTTCGAAATATCTTTTAGTATCCTTGAATTACTTTATTTGTTCTGAGCCAGCACTCAAGTCGGTTTTGATTAGTCGTAATGAATTTGGGGCAGTGCTAGATGATAAGGCTGCTATGGGGCCACAGGATGAGAGATATTTTCTATTTTGTTTCATGTCATTTCCTGATCATGTATAGTTCAGTCGTAAGGAAATGATGCTAAAATTCATTTGTTAAACCTTTTATGCAATAAATCCTTGGTTATTTCTGATAAATTGCTTCAACAGAGCACTTTAAATACTGTTGTCAGTGGCTTTCAATTTATGAAGAGTGAGATTATACACGCACTCTCATATAAAACGATGTTACCACACGAACAAAGACAGAATACAGATTGTAAAAATGATTAGTGTGTATCACAAGAGATACTCTGTAAATCACTTTTATTTTCTTAAAGGAGAGAGATTTTTTAATTTTATTCGGCATGGTAAACGCATGACACTTTCGATTAGGTGTAGTAGGTAAATCTGGTGAGCTTTCGCCTTACGTAATCCAGTCATCTGACACATCTGAATTTAATCCCTAGAATGATTCTACATTTGAAGTAAACAATACGACAAGATTTGCTACGTTCCTGTCTGTAATTATACTCAAATACACAGCCAGCATTCGTTCATGTCTCACTAATAATGAGTGCTACTTGAAGGATTTCATATTTTTAAGTAGTTGGAAAAAACTGCAGGGAGTTTATATTTGATTGGTGATGACATTTCTGCGATTCCTGTCACGTTTACTCTTCACTAATAGAAAAAAATGGGAATGATATGAGCAATATTCTACAATTGCTAGAATTACGATATGTTAAGTACAGTTTATAATACAACGTTGTCACTATGACGATATTCTTACAAATTTTACAATCACCCATTTCCGCCTTATATGGAAACACTTCAAGGAAATTTATATTAAAACAGGAATCAAATTCTTAAATAAGTGCGGAAGTCTCCAGCAAAGTCTAAAAAGTCAATTATAAACGCTGAGAAATAACTATATGGCCTATAGGCAAAATTCAAGTTAAAAATGCTTAAAATCGGTCAGTTAAAAAGAGAAAATATTGGTGCCGTATTATGTTATATTTGTATGATTTAAGTGTAAGGGTAGGATAAAATCAAAAATAATTTTTCAATCAGCATCATGAGAGTACGAAGTACTGATGAACTACTGCTACGTAGTCATCCATCAGGCATCATTCCACTGTACTGCTGTAGGTGTAGGTTGTTCGTTCACCACCCTTTCGCCTATTACCGTACGTTTTCCAAACAATAATGAGAGCCATGATTCTACAGCATACAGCACTCCAGTTACCCTCAGGGGACTTTTTCGCCCTCGCTCCTGTGTTCCAATGAAGGAAAAATACTTCGCAGTACTAAGTGAAGTAACGAGGGTCTCCAATCACTCAGGATGTAGCTACAGGTAAACTAAGGTCTGATTTACAGTGTAATATTTTTCTGTGAAAGACAAAGGGAGGAAGTCGGAAGACCATATCAAGTCGCTCCTCTCTAATCTCAAGATAATACTATATTACTTGGCTTACGGTACGAGGGCTTTGTAGGTGCTTAAGCGTGGAGTCGAAAGAGACGTTATGTGTGGCATGGCATACTATTGTTATTAACGTGTGTATGGATTCGTGTGCTAAACGCAATGACGGTTTTCACACTGTTGTTTTGGAAGAAATCAGAGAGTGAGATTAGCATTTAACGACCATTCGACATCGACATCAAGGCCATGAATGACAGTGTTTTGTCTCACTAACATCGTTGTGACTGCCGGCGAAATTGTCTTAGAATGGTGGGACACGCATGATTTCACATCTTATGGGTACTACCGATCCACATCATCCATGGCGCTGCTGGTCAATTTGAAATACGCACAACTAGCATCGCTAATGGTCACTGGCTGCATCATATCTTCTTCGTACGGGTAGTGTGATGTGGGAGCCTACAAAATTGGTGGATATCACCCGTCAACTGACATTGGACGAAAATAGCGGAGCCTACATCCATAGCAAGAAGAGTGAAATTTCTGGGACACTAGACGCTGGTATATGAACCGCTGGGCGAGATGGGGTTGGAGGTATGAGTGCTAAGGCCTTGTTGCGCTCAATAATCTCGTCTTTTTGATTCTTGTGGCACATTGGTACATAATGTCTTAACGGAAATAAAAGGTGTCTTCAGCCACTTCGGACTGTAACTAACATTGGTCCCCAAAACACATAGTATTGTGGTGCAATAAATACTGAAATATAAGTAGTGGAACCTCTTACTATGATATGGCGCTGTAGGTGACTATTCGAGTAGCGGAATGCAATGGATCGTATAGCGAATGCTATATAGACGAAGAAACAATCGCAACACCAAAAAGGTTTGAACAACATAAAACGAATGTTGCTAGGCGTATTTCTACCTCTGGAATATGACATCTACTCAAATTTCGAGCCAGTCACACAAGAGTGACGCTAGTACCGCCACTATGAGGATGAAACTCAGGTTTGCTTTAAATACACGTTGTAACGGTCCTGAGCGTTGCTTACCTTTCAAATAGGACATGGTGAGTTGATGTTAATCAAGAACGTTTATAAGACGACAAGACGTCATTATCAATACCTCACTGATATTGAACGAGACCGTGTAATTAGGACTGCAAAAGGCTGCATATTCATTCTGAGATACTGCGAAAGACTTAGCAGGAACGTAGTCACTGTACATGATTTTTGGCAGCTATGGCGTACGGCCGCAAGAAGTCATGGCTCCGGGTGACCACGTGCCACTATCGATAGGGAAGACCACAGTGTTCGGCGTATGACCCTGGCGCATCGTACTGCATCTGCAGCGGTAATTTGAGCAGCAGTTGGCACCAGAGTGACACAACGAACTGTTATTTTATGGACAACCGCGAACCAGACGCCCTGTAGCGTGTTTCCCACTGTCCCCAAACCACCGCCATTTGCGTCTTCACTGGTATCAAGTGACAGCTCATTGGAGGGCAGAGTGGAGATCTGCTGGGTTTTCTGATGAAAGCTGGTTCTTCCTCGGTGCCAGTGAAGTCCGCTTGTTGTTTGGAAGGAGACTAGTTGAGGGCGTGCAACCAAGCTGTCTCGTGCGAGACACACAAGACCTGCATGTGCTCTGCGGTGCGATGTCGTATGACAGCAGGAGCACTCTTGTCGTTATCATACGCATCCTAACTGCAAAATTGTACGCCAGTCGGTGATTCGACTTGTTATGCTGTCATTCGTGAACAGCATTCCAGGCGGTGTTTTCCAACAGTGTAGCGCTCGACCACATACTGCTGTTGTAATGCAACATGGTTTACAGAGTGCCGACTTGTTGACTTGGCCTTCTCGATTAACAGACATGTACCCAATCGTACTTAGTTCCAGCATCATCCACAAACTGTGTTAATCGCCCCTGCATTGGGCGACCAAATGAAACAAGCATGGAATTCCATTCCACAAACGGACATCTCGCACCTGTACAATACGATGCATGCACGTTTTCAATGCTTGCATTCAATATTCTGCCGGTTACAGCGGTTATGAATGTAACAGCATTTCACATTTGCAATGGCTTATCTAACGCACACATTAACCTGTGATCTTGCAGTGTTAACCACTTAAATATTTTACCTAAACAAATGTATTCTCGAGATTTCATTACTCTGCATTAATTATTTTTTGGCGTTGATATTTTTTTCCATTAGTATATGTCATACATTGTACTGCAGCGCTCTCTGTTTAGATGCCAACGGCGTGTAAGAGCAGTGCACACTTGACAACGGGAACTAAGGAAACTGACAAAATCAAGAGCTAACGGGAAAGCCAATGGAGTACAACAGCTTCAGTAATATGGTCAACGACGTTCGTCAGAAGCTTCGGAAGACCGGCAATACGATCAGACCAATACATACCATCACGACGGTGTCAGCTATAACAATTAAAATTTTTGGGCGCTTGTTGCGACATTTCAGTAGTAATATACGTTTAGCTTTACTCGGATATCTGTGAGGCCACTAATTAATGTCTCTGGCTTGTGTCTGCGTCACAGCGTTTCTGGTCGGACGAGCCGATGTCTCAACAAATTTTTAATTATCATTCATGCATTTAAAGAAGATGAAATGTTCGTTAAGTTGGATAATAAGTGTTGCATTTTACCCAATAACGAGAATAAAGTTTTAGAAAAAATACATTAAGAAATGGGATGCTGTCGCTAATTACATCTAAATGTGACTTTGGCCTCCATAGGGTGGTACGAAAGTTTATTAACTCCGGAAACCTGCTAACTTATTACAGGTGCAAGTGTCCACGTAGTGTAATATTCAATTACTCGCTGTCCTAACTAACAACGGAACATCCAGAGCTGTTAATCATGGATTTTGATGCGTTCAGAATGGTTCAAATGGCTCTAAGCACTATGGGACTTAACATATGAGGTCATGCATCCCCTAGACTTAGAACTACTTAAACCTAACTAACATAAGGACATCACATACATCCATGCCCGAGGCAGGATTCCAGTCTGCGATCGTAGCAGCCGCTTGGTTCCAGACGGTAGCGCCTAGAACCGCTCGACCACAACGGCCGGCTTTTGGTGAGTCTTAAGTATGTTGTACAAAGAGCTGTTCTGAGTACCTGTCCAGTAGCCTTTCATACAATGGCTCCTAGTGTCATGAAAAGTCGATGTTAAAGTTTTAAGCGTACCACCTACATCCGTAACGTTAGTCATGTTTCTACCAGCGAGCGTAGCATAGCGGCTAAGATTTCCGGCTACCACGCTGGCAGAACTGGCTCAGATGCTGTCCCTGTATTTTTTCTTCTTCGTACAGAACATCATTTAATTGTATATGTCACCCAAATTTATTAAAAATTCATCCTTTTTGCCGTAGTAATTTCATTAGTAAAACAATCGTTACAATAAACATCCTGGGAATGTTCATTCCTTTTGTGGTTCCTAGTTATAATTCCAAATACACTACCGGAAAAATAGTACAGCCTTTTAGAACTTTCCAACTCAGTCAAGATTTATTGTTGTAAGAGTGCATATGGAACATTTGAAATGATTACATTCAGAGATCATTAGCACAAGCTCTTCTATGGCACCAGGTATCGACCCCTATTGAATCACCCATGTCAGTACACGGTGTAGCTTCCACGGGTGGCAATGCAGGCGACGACTCTGGCATCCAGTCAATCGTACAGATGACGAATACTGTCCGGGCATACGTTATTCCACGCCTGCTCGACGTGACCACATAATTTTGTAAGAGTTGTTGGCTGACGAGTCGCATGAGTCACTTCTCGCCCCATAACATCCCACACGTGTTCAACTGGAGACAGATCTGGAGACCGTGCTCGCCAGGGAAGTTGCTACATGTCTTGTAGACCACGTTGAGTCTCACGGGAAGTGTGTGGGGAGCATTATCCTGTTGGAACAACACGCCACCTTCCTGTTGCAATAACAGCAAAAGAGCGGATCTAACAAAATTCTGCACGTACCGAGCTCTACTTACCGTCCCTACTAGAAACACCAAACGTGTACGACAGTTGTAGCTTGTCACAGCCCATACCATTATGCCCGAAATGGGGTCAGTGTGCCTTGGACGAATCCTCTCTACGAGACAGTGCTCTCAACTCCTGCAATCACTTGCCTTCAGGCAGAATCTGCTTTCATCGTTGAAGACCACGGCGTGCTACACCTTCCAGGTGATCCTCTGACGGCTGCTGTCGAGCCGCATATGTGGATGCTATTGTGTGAGCGGCCCGTAGTTCCACGGCTAATAAGCGGTTCGCAACACTTCGTTTTGACACGTCTGGGCTCACAGGCCCTTTTATCTGTGGTCAAATAGTTGTACGATCTGCCACTGCTGCCGTTACTACAAGGCGACCCTTGCGGGCGTCAGTGGTGCGTGGAAGTCCAGAACCTCGTTACAACTGTGCTAATGTTTTCATAACCACTGAGGCCAGCATTATGGCACATCTGACGCAGCACGTCCAACTTGAGTGGCAATAATCTAGAAGGACAATCTTGCCACTCGTAAGGCCATAATTTGAACACTTTCAAACTCGCTCAGCTGGCTGTAGCGAGCATGAGTGCGCCTCTGTGGCATGGTTGCCTGCTTGCTTCACATGTTTGCAACAAATTGAGCCTTCTGGTTGTGAGCATTCCCTATTAAAAGGTAGACACAGATGGCGATCTGGTAGCTAAGCCACTAAGCTATCTGTTGGTGGAGGACGTTGAAACCATTCATCAGTACGTCTACTATCCCCAAGGTGGCATATGTCGTCATCGGACCAAAATCGACATCGTCTTTCCATGTGCACTATGTATTTGGGCAGTCCGAAAGCATTCGCAACGATGGACGATGAATTAACATCTGCGGAAGGATTCTAGATAGAATCGAAAGCGGTCATATCTAATTTTGACCTTGATTAAGCAATTAATATCGATCAAACCGGTTGCCAGTACCAAATGACATAGAATAGACCTCTTGCGGAAAAAAAAGAAAGGTTTGAACAAAGTAGCCATTCCTTCGCAGCACAGTATACTATAGTCGAGTAAGGAAAGACATTCCCCTACGTTTTCTTATGAGTGCTCGAATTATCCGGGAAATTTTATCCGATTGTTAAAAAGAATTGAGAAGGTGATTCGTAAATTAAAAAATGTAACTGTGTCCTGCAGGAAACCAGGCAGGTTCACGAAAATGCCGTATGAAGAATTTCTAAAATCTACTACTATTCCGTACGTGGGACAATAAAAATGTATTACCATTACTGATTCGTGGAGAGGGCAGGCTGATCATACACTTCTCGATGAAATCCTTGTGGATGAAAGGAAAAAATTACGTTTTCCAGTTCGTCAATCCAGTTATATTTTTTAAATGTAGGCTACACTTGTCACGAAAAAAATTCCAATACTCCAGACTTGCTTAAGACTAATAGAGAAGTCGCTTCGACAAAAGATTCAATAAAAGAGGTTCTTTTATTCAGCATCGGTCTAGTGTATCTGCATTCACAGGAATGATCAAATACTTGAGGATCGTATGGAAGATGACTGAAGAGAGAACAATCATTTTCAGCTTAAACGAACTGTGTTTTCCCGTATCGCTTCTGAATAATCCGTGTGCCTGTAAGGCAACAGGTTTAATTAAAAGTGGGTGGAGCTCCACGAATGTGTGCTTCGTTTTGCTCTACGACAAATACCATCCGGAATTCTGTTCTAGCACAACGAGTGATGCAAGTGACAGGCGAGTAAGACGACTCTGTAATCTGTTTTTTAACAAGCGCAATATACATTCTAAGAAAGTTTGCTGCAATGGTTAAATTATTAACAAAATTACTGGTGCCAAAATGACTATTTAATGGTATTCTGAACTATGAAACTCAGAAAGAAAGCACACCGGTGGCGTTTGAGGCAGTACTGTCACCGTGATAGCTGTAAACATTAGCCGCTGCACTGCGCTAGCTTAGTCCACACGTAAATAACGTTATGGATAGAAGGGATAGTCATAAAATTACAGCATCTATTTTCTCGGAAAGTGGGGGCCGACAGAAGAAAAGCTGCGCGCTACGTCTCATGATAGTTCCCTCTGCAACATACCTAAGACTCATCAAAATCCTTGATTAACAGGTTTGATAGTCCACTTGCTAGTTCAGGTTCCTACTTACGGCGATGCTATTCTAAGTCCGGAGTGACTATTCACTGAAAAATATGAGTGAAAAATATCGTAGGTCTGTACTGTGCTGTCTGACATAGTCTGAACGCACTGTTAAATTACTTAAAAGTCGAGAATAGCTCAACTCGCGATAAACACAAACCGCACGCTTGCGCTGCAAAAATTTTCCAAGTTACAGTGTCTCCTGACAACACGTATTCTACGCTTGAAAAAATCGAGCAACTAAATCACCGCGCACCGAGAGACATAGATTCTACCCTTCAAAGTGTCTCCGAATATCTATCCCAATGCCAATATGGCGACCTTCTTTTACGATCACAGTCAATCATGGTCTGGAATTTCTGTGAATTTACGTCATAGAACATTAGGACATATAACTTCTGATCAACGCAGGCTATCTTAAGACTAGAGCTACCAAAAAGCGTGCCCGTAAGGCCGATCAAAATGGCATGTGATAATAAACTTTTGGACAAATAGGTCGCTTGTTAACTTAAATAAAGCGATGGCAGATTTTACGAACTGGAGGCAATATTTTGTTTTTGTTAACTACACCTCGAACAACTGCAATAAATTTACAAGACACACATTAATCTTATAAAAATGATCTGTTCTTTCCACAGTGGCTGTCCTAATTTACATAGCTGTAGTAGAATTTGAAAATGCGCAAAATTATTAAACACTAATTAAACAATTGATAGTTAAACATAAAAAACTTAAGGTATAAAAGTCGATTATAAGGTGCGCTCACGTTTACCAACATATGCTGCCATGTTGTGGGTGTATTTGTTCCGTGCGATTAGTTATACTAGCTTTAATTAATCATTTCTCATCGCCGAATTAAGTACAAAAGTACACAGTCAAATTGCTCGTTCAATTCGTCCCTATGTGTGCTTACGTATATACATAATAAAAATTAGCTGCCTTTCGTAATAAAGAATATGTTAAATTATCTGATTCAATGCTTGCAAAAATTAAATGCGAAATATGCAGAATGTTCCTATATGGGACATAAGACACAATGATCCTGAATAGTGAGAGTGTCAACAAATCTGAACAAGTTGAAACAGGGCTCGCCATCTCTGCATCTCTTACATATTTTGAAAATAGTGTTTGATCACTGCAGACACAGAAAAGTGGTCACACTGAAGCAAAGAAAGCAAATATCCTGAAAATGCATCTGGTTATATTTATTATTTGAGGCTCGCCTAACTATATGGAAATTGTAAGACTTAAACGGATCTCAAAATGTAAGTGTGTGTGTGTGTGTGTGTGTGTGTGTGTGTGTGTGTGTGTGTGTGTGTGTGTGTGTGAGAGAGAGAGAGAGAGAGAGAGAGAGAGAGAGAAAGAGAGAGAGAGAGAGAGAGAGAGAGAGAGAGAGGTCTTAAGGGTCATCGGCCCCTAGACTTACACACTAATTAAACTAACTTATGCTAAGAACAACACACACAGCCATGCCTGAGGGAGGACTCGAACCTCCGGCGGGACGGGCCGCGCAGCCAGTGACACGGGGCCTGTAAACGCGCGCCGCTCCACGCGCTGAAAATTTAAGTCAGATGGAAAATACAAAAGTTATATTTAATTGACTCAAGTGACAATTGACGCTGAGTAACGCAGAACACTGTTCTAGAAGTTGTTGCAAACCAAAATGGAACGACTCTAAACTCATTGGGACCAAAATTCATTTGGAACACTGCAGGAAGCTAAAGCGAATAGATCATTCACGTGTGGGCAGCGTGTAAAAGCAACATAAATGAGGCAAATATTCAACATAGATAACTGAGCACACAAGATGCGTGACCAAATGAGTTGAATACGGGCTGCTCAGAACATTGATTGCGCTACTGCTGAGCGAAACTTACATTCTTCTAGTACAGAAAAGGTCGTCAGTCAGCACCAGATGTTAGTAGGGACGTGAATCTGTCTTAAAAACCAAGTTCTCCTCAGAACACTAACAACCTTCAAGCTCCACATGGAGAGGAGCCTGAATGCTGCTACCAGTCTGACAAACAAGTATGTTCCGTTTTATAAGCAATAACAGTGGAAAGAAACAGAAAGGTCCCACTCAAACTTTGCATAAAGAATAATTACGATTAAAGAGATTGCTATTGGTTTCCAACAGTCTCTCTCCATCAACACCGAGCAACTGCGCCTGGTGGCGGAGGCATTTCTTTGGATTGAACAGTCCCCAAATTTGGAAGGAAGCGATGTACTTCCTTTCGCAAGGCGAGGACCAGGAAGTGGCCTTCTCTTTGATGTGCAGAAAGAAAGGCAATTTTCACCCTAAAGTTGTGGCGAGTTGCGGCATCCGCGCCTGTGGTAAGAGGATCAGTGCCAAGAACAGTCCACACTAAGCACTTAGGGAAACAGCCCATTCTTCTGCGAAAAGTGGCTGCCACCCAGGTGGCGCTCGTTCCCTTCTTTTGCGACTTCTGCCGACCTTACGGGTCTTTGGAACCCTCCAGACGCACTTACTTCCGATGAGCAGTCGAATAGTTGCCAGTCCGAGCAAAATATGCGAAGCTCACAAAATTATCACACAATCGTCTCAGGAATGAAATAAAATCGCAGATCGTTATGTAAAAATCATGTCATTGTTTTTATTATATTCTTTGTGTTATGGGTATAAGTAAAGATATTGTGATAATCGGTATCTTAATACGTAGGCACTTCAGTGTGCTAGTTGCTTTTCTGTGCGCCTAACAGTTTTCCCGCAAAACCTATCACGTAATTTACTACCAGATGCTTTCTACGCAGTCGTAACTGAAACACAAGGTGGTCGACGCCTGTCGGTATAGGCTTTCTATTTTGCGTCCATCCATCTACACATCAACGCCTGACCTGCTGCCCAGCGAAAAATTAACAAAATGTCTCGCTTGTGCCACGCGTACTGGGAGGCACTAATCGATCTAAAAATGTACAGCTCGTAACAGCTATGAATTTTAGTGTGCAGATGGGGTAAATACTAATGTAATGTTGTTCAGTATGCATCGTACAATGGAAACTGCTGATACTAATATCAATAATATAGGAAAATATATAATTAAACTTTCCCTATTTAACACGCTATAACACCGAAACTAATTACCGCACGAGTACCAAACTTTGTGGCATTAATGTACAGAGTTAGTGGTGCACGATTTCCTTGCGTCACAGTGCCACAATTCGGTTCCAAATATGGGCAGGTGGTGCCGTGATCAGTCATGGTGATTCATAGTCTCACACACTTGACCAGTAGCAGTGCACTTGTTAACGTGTCAACAAGGGCCAGGACAAAAGGAGCAGGGCATTTTGGTGAAGCTCTGTTATCAAAACAACAGTAATGCTGCAGGTACACTTCGAGAATCTCGCCGGCGGAAAGGATCGAGGAAACTCCGAAACAGATTCGGAGTCGATCGATTTGTAAGCCGAACGTTTCCAAATGCTTGGCCGGCACGACCATCTGTTCTCATTCCCTGTAATTTCTGGTTGTGGGGCTCCCTGAAGGACTGGGTTTAGCAGGCGAACATTCGCACATGTGCTGATCTGAAGCGAAGCATATGAAGAGACGTAGCCAGAATACCTACGGACATGCTTCGTTCTGCTGCGCAGAGTGTAATACTTCGCTTTCAGGCTCTTCTGGACACTAATGGGGGCCACATTGAGCCACTTTTGTAGCAGTAATGGTAACAGTATCTAATGGTATCATGTACAGTAGCAGCACATTAAAAGTGTTTCAATTGAATTGATTCTGCATCATTTCTCTTCTCCGTGCCCTTGACATTAATGCTACCAAGTTTGGTACTAGTACGTTAATTAGAAGTTCCCATGTTATAAAGTGTTAAACAGGGAAAGTTTAATTACAACCACCCAGTATTGTTGGTGTCTGTAAAGAAGACAAGTTACGTTGCAGACAGTCACAATTAATAGATACTTACATAAAGCTTTCGGCCACAGCCTTGATCGGCAGAAGAGAAACACACGCCATTCATAAGCAAGCAAGCTCACTTCACGCACATATGTTCACCATCTGCGGCAGCTCGGTTTGAATCTGGCCGGAGTTGTCGGTAAGGTGTGCGTGAGGTCAGCTTGCTTGTGTATATGAATGGTTTGTGTTTCTCTTTTGCCGATGAAGGCTGTGGCCGAAAGCGTTATGTAAGGATCTATTGATTGTGACTGTCTGCAACTAAACTTGCCTTTTTTATGGTAAAATGCGATCTATATTTTCCTACATTGCATACAGAGTATCGTGTCTCTCCTAGGACTCGTCAGGCGAATTTTCTCTTGTGTTTCTACGACACCTAGCGTCGATGGAAGGCTCTGTTTGTTTCCAGATACAAGGAAAATGATTTTTAAACCGCAATATTAACGTGTGTATTACAAGGAGCGCTCCAAAATTAGTCTAGAACAATATTCGTTTTGTAAACATATGTTGACAGGTACAGTAAAATAAGAAAAACAGCAAGTACTGTAGCAGTGACAGAAATTTACTGGCCCGTGGTGACTGCTACCAACAGACATAAGCGCTGCTCAGTCGCTACTGGAGTACTTGGTTATTCTTCGTGTTTTTCTGTCCCTGTCGATACAACGAATATCACACTAGACCAATTTTGGACCGTTCTTTCAAATGGGCAAGTAAAATTCCGATTTCAAAAACGCTTTTGTGTCCAATGGGAAACAAGCCGACGCTTTCCGCCAAAACTGGGCGTGTTGTAGTGAGCAGTATCTATTTGGGCAGACTCCAGCTACACATTGCAAGAACTAAAGTGTAAATATCTGCTGCAACACCAGAGTAAACTCGCCTGATGATCCTCGTCAGTGAAAAAGCTTCGGGACTGAATTAATAATAAAAAAAGAGGAAAGTTCGGATTTTGGTTTTAATGTCTCGGGTGTTCTTTATAGTCTCGCACCACTTGAGTACAACGCACGGTATGCTGATACAACCCTGTGAAGCTGTCAGAAAAGTCTGTCGTTGAGCTGTTGTTCAACTTGTGTGTCACATTGCCTTAAATGTCGATTATGTCGTCAAAGCGTTGACCCCTCAAGTTAGTTTCTACACATTGTTGTTTCGTGGTAGCACCAAGTCTCGTCATCCTCGAGGATTCTTTTCCACCAAAGAAGTGTCCGCGTTTCGTATTTCAGCCAAGACGCGGCAGGCGTACATGCATCGATGTTTATGTTAGAGGGTCAAGATGTGAGGAACAAACTTTGTACATGCCTTTCGCTTCCTCAAAACATTCTGCAGAATTTCTTGAACGCTTACTTTAGAGATGTTTTCCATTGCGATTTGTGAAAAAACAACTTGACACATTACGTCCATGCGCCCACTACTTAACACTGCCTGCTCACAACTGTTTTGTTGAGAGCACATTTGTTTTTTGCAGTTGTTAGATCAACTGGTTAAAGCTGCCACGGTAGGTACTGGGCTTACGCCGCTTATACGCCAAAGTTTCTGAGGAGTCGCCAGCAAGTGAGTACAGTAATATGCCTTTGAAGTGAATGGCTCTGTCCCTCACAATACGATGAGCTTAGCAAGAAACAAAGAATCGTATAATAATTTTATAGATATCATTCACGTAGGATTTTCAATGATTTTGTATTCATTATCAGAGAAAGCGTCGCAGCCAGCTCTCTAGCTGATCTCTAATAAAAAATTAAAAAATAAAAGAAAACTGACTGAAGGGATCAACACCAAACTTCAACGGGTACAACCACATACAACGAACAATAACGAATAAAATTCAAAAAAATAAAATGAAGTAAACCGGTAACGTTAAAAGAACCTCGTAATTAGATCTTGTTGATAAAATAAAGTAAAGCTGCAAGTGCTTTTTTCTTTTTATTAATCCAAGAAAGAATTGTACCGTTTGATTTCCACCGTATTTTCGTTGTAAGGACTGCAGTAAGAGAATATTTAAAGGAATATGTTTCGAGGCAGTATGTGGAATTCATCTCAACGCAATACGCATAGTAATAAAAGCACATTATGGAAGCCGGTAGAGATAGTCCTTGATATTCTATAATGCTTGTGAATAGAGGCGAGAGATTTTCTTGGAATAAACTTGTGTATAAAAATATAAAAATTATTTTGAGTTAATGATTCTAAAAGTATTGCTATTACGAGCGCATTTCAACAACTGCCCTTTTGAATATGAAAACATTGCACGACGGTATAAACAGACAAACGTGATAACATGGTCCTTGGATACTCAGCCATTTTCCCTCTTTAATTGCAATGTATATAAATGAGGCGCTGCGCGATAGCAAAGGATAATCTGCTTTAGCCGGTGGTGCTGCAAAATTATCCTTATAGGCATGCACCAAATCCTTTGGAACCTGAGCTGAAAAAGAGGCAGAAATTCGGTTTAATATGGAATCGATAGAGAGGCTGTGCGTTTTGCATAAAACATGAGATGATCACCAGAATTTGCATAAGCAGTACGTAAACAATTTTTGTCTCTCCTAATAATCGCTGACATAGCAGCAGTGACCGCCCTGCCAAGATAAAAAAAAATTCGCTAAGGTATCTGCTGGTAATATGAAGGTACGCAGTGGAATTAAATTTTTTAGGCGCTTAGGTAAAAGTGCTTGATAATGTCAGTCATACATGAATTTTTAAAGTTGCTATATTAAAAGGCAAACTGTAATTTTAAAATTAAGTTTGTTTTGTAATGCTAATTAATCAGTTGGTGAACAATATAGGCGTTAAAAGTTGCATATCATCGTTCTCTCAGTCAAATATGAGCATGCCAGTCAAAACTGAAGGGAACGAGAGAGAATTTGGGCTATAAAATAAATCGAGTAATTAGAAAAATATATTTTATGCCCAATAAAATGCGCGTTTAACTTCTCCGAATATCAATACGTAGTTGTTATTTATGTTGTGATGCAACAAATGTTTTCTGTGTTCTTAGTTATCATCCGGTACATAAGGGCAGTTTTATGTTCGTGGCTGCAATGAGTTATCTTCGGAACCTACAGACGAAAATACTGCTTCAGCAGTTTTTAACGGCGCAGTAATCAAAGCTTTAGCACCTCTATCCGGAGAACTTCCCCACACCTTTTACTTTAGCAATAATTCACCAGCCATTCTACAGTGCCATGTTCTTTTGTAAATACCGTTTACGTCTTCATACTACGGTTATTACATTAATATATTATTCACATATATCTTTAACTTTGAAATGTCCGCGCTAAGCTACTGTCCGTTAAGCTTACCCAGGAATTCTTCACATCGTTTTGTGAACACAATAAATCAGAAAATTACAGTGCTATGAAATAGAAGTAAACGACTGATATTATTGTAGTAATGGCAATTTTGAAAGACCTTTGTCAAGTTGTATACATTATGATAGAAAGCGATGTACATGCGGCCTAGATAATACTAAGGGAAATAGTAAGGAAATTTGTTCACTTAAAAGGAATTATCTTTAATGTATATTTACCATATTTAATTCTGATATGGTACAGATATTAGTTACTGCTGCCCATTTGATGACCATCTGATAGCCATTAAGTTTTGTAGCCTCTGAAACGTGTTGAAATTGATAGCCTATAAATCAGGAGCGATTTCTTTTATTGTTGTGGTACAAGTTTTGTATCACCAATGGTATATTCTGATATATACAACACTATATGCATCATTAAATTTGGAAATTATTGCAAAAATTCTGAAGAACAGTGATTTAATGTCATGTTTTCTTTTTTATTTAGTAGACGTTTATGGACTCTACAAAGACTTAATTCTAAGTTCCAAGATCTTTCCTAACAATACATTAGCTTTCACTGTCCACCTGACGATCTGATATCGTGTTCGTAAATACACTCCTGGAAATTGAAATAAGAACACCGTGAATTCATTGTCCCAGGAAGGGGAAACTTTATTGACACATTCCTGGGGTCAGATACATCACATGATCACACTGACAGAACCACAGGCACATAGACACAGGCAACAGATCATGCACAATGTCGGCACTAGTACAGTGTATATCCACCTTTCGCAGCAATGCAGGCTGCTATTCTCCCATGGAGACGATCGTAGAGATGTTGGATGTAGTCCTGTGGAACGGCTTGCCATGCCATTTCCACCTGGCGCCTCAGTTGGACCAGCGTTCGTGCTGGACGTGCAGACCGCGTGAGACGTCGCTTCGTCCAGTCCCAAACATGCTCAATGGGGGACAGATCCAGAGATCTTGCTGGCCAGGGTACTTGACTTACACCTTCTAGAGCACGTTGGGTGGCACGGGATACATGCGGACGTGCATTGTCCTATTGGAACAGCAAGTTCCCTTGCCGGTCTAGGAATGGTAGAACGATGGGTTCGATGACGGTTTGGATGTACCGTGCACTATTCAGTGTCCCCTCGACGATCACCAGAGGTGTACGGCCAGTGTAGGAGATTGCTCCCCACACCATGATGCGGGTGTTGGCCCTGTGTGCCTCGGTCGTATGCAGTCCTGATTGTGGCGCTCACCTGCACGGCGCCAAACACGCATACGACCATCATTGGCACCAAGGCAGAAGCGACTCTCATCGCTGAAGACGACACGTCTCCATTTGTCTCTCCATTCACGCCTGTCGCGACACCACTGGAGGCGGGCTGCACGATGTTGGGGCGTGAGCGGAAGACGGCCTAACAGTGTGCGGGACCGTAGCCCAGCTTCATGGAGAAGGTTGCGAATGGTCCTCGCCGATACCCCAGGAGCAACAGTGTCCCTAATTTGCTGGGAAGTGGCGGTGCGGTCCCCTACGGCACTGCGTAGGGTCCTACGGTCTTGGCGTGCATCCGTGCGTCGCTGCGGTCCGGTCCCAGGTCGACGGGCACGTGCACCTTCCGCCGACCACTGGCGACAACATCGATGTACTGTGGAGACCTCACGCCCCACGTGTTGAGCAATTCGGCGGTACGTCCACCCGGCCTCCCGCATGCCCACTATACGCCCTCGCTCAAAGTCCGTGAACTGCACATACGGTTCACGTCCACGCTGTCGCGGCATGCTACCAGTGTTAAAGACTGCGATGGAGCTCCGTATGCCACGGCAAACTGGCTGACACTGGCGGCGGCGGTGCACAAATACTGCGCAGCTAGCGCCATTTGACGGCCAACACCGCGGTTCCTGGTGTGTCCGGTGTGCCGTGCGTGTGATCATTGCTTGTACAGCCCTCTCGCAGTGTCCGGAGCAAGCATGGTGGGTCTGACACACCGGTGTAAATGTGTTCTTTTTTCCATTTCCAGGAGTGTAGTTCTGGAGTCATCACAGACAGAGGCTAAGGATTCTTGGCAGGACGGTGCCGAGCTGTCTGTAGCGGTATTAGCCGAGCTGTCTGTAGCGCTGCAGCCATGGACTGTGTGGCTGGTCACGGCGGAGGTTCGATTCCCCCCGCGGGCATGAGTGTGTGTGTTTGTCCTTACGATAATTTAGGTTAAGTAGTGTGTAAGCTTAGGGTCTGATGACCTTAGCAGTTAAGTCCCATAAGATTTCACACACATTTTTAGAACTGCACAGACGTACCTACAAGGGATGGATAAAAATATGGAAACACCAAAACAGAACACATTACCACGCCTAATGGTGCATAGGAAAACGTTTTATTGCTCATGAAAACCACATATTGCATGTTTTACCACCATAAAGCGAGACATTCAGAGGTGGTGGTCCAGACTGCTATACACACGGGTACCTCTAATACCCAGTAGCACGTCCTCTGGAATTGATGCATGCCTGTATTCATCGTGGCATACCATCCACAAGTTCATCAAGGCACTGTTGGTCCAGATTGTCCCACTCCTCAACGGCGATTCGGCGTAGATCCCTCAGAGTGGTTGGTGGGTCACGTCGTCCATCAACAGCCCTTTTCAATCTATCCCAGGCGTGTTCGATAGGATTCGTGTATGGAAAACATGCTCGCCACTCTAGTCGAGCGATGTCGTTATCCTGAAGGATGTCCTTTACTAGTTGTGCTTTATGGAGGCGCGAATAGTCGTCCACGAAGACGAATGCCTCGCCAATATGCTGCCGATATGGTAGCACTATCGGTCGGTGGATGAGATCACGTATCGTACGGCCGTTACGGCGCCTTCCGTGATAACCAGCGGCGTACGTCGGCCCCACATAATGCCATCCCAAAACAGCAGGGAACCTGCACCTTGCTGCACTCGCTGTACGGTGTGTCTAAGGCGTTCAGCCTGACAGGGGTGCCTCCAAATACGTCCCTGACGATTGTCTGGTTGAAGGCATATGCGACACTCATCGGTGAAGAGAACATGATGTGAGTCTTGAGCGATCCATTCGGCATGTTGTTAGGGCCACCTGTACCGCGCTGCACGGTGTCGTAATTGCAAAGATGGACCTCGCCATGGACGTAGGGAGTGAAGCTGCGCAACATGCAGCCTATTGCACACAGTTTGAGTAGTAACACGACGTCCTGTGGCTGCAAGAAAAGCATTATTCAACCTGGTGGCGTTGTTGTCACGAATTCTCCGAGCCATAATCCGTAGGTAGCGGTCATCCACTGCAGTAGTATCCCTTGGGCGGCCTGAACGAGGCATGTCATCGACAGGTCTTGCCGCACTGTATATCCTCCATGTCCGAACAAAATCGCTTTGGTTCACTCCGAGACGCCTGGACACTTCCCTTGTTGAGAGCCCTTCCTGGCACAAAGTAACAACGCGGACGCGATCGAACCGCGCTATTGACCGTCTAGGCATGGTTGAACTACAGACAACACGAGTCGTGTACGTCCTTCCTGGTGGAATGACTGGAACTGATCGGCTGTCAGACTCCCTCCGTCTAATCGCTTCTCATGCATGGTTGTTTACATCTTTGGGCGGGTTTAGTGACGTCTCTGAACAGTCAAAGGGACTGTGTCTGTGATACAATATCCACAGTCAACGTCTATCTTCAGGAGTTCTGGGAACCAGAGTTATGCAAAACATTTTTTGATGTGTGTATGTGACAGTTTGTGATAAAGAAATGATCACCTTTCAGTCAGAAGCAAAGAATCAGGTGTCGATTGAAGGCTTTTTGTGTGTCTTTCTATGTTAAGAGCAGTGAATTGTACAACACACCAATACTTAAGGGCAACTCAACAACGACTTTACGTTGACGGAGCTAAGTCAACGATCGATAATCACACTGCACAAAGGGAATTAAAGGGTCAGTTCTTTGAAACCGTGGTATTTTCCCCAATTCCGACAGGAGTGTAAAATTTTCCTCAATGGTGCCTGAAATCTTCCTCTGCAACGGTGCGAAAGTCTGTAGCCCTGTGGCGTTAGCGTCGTGCTCAGTGACGCTTCCAACCGGCACCCTTTATACCGATGTGAAAAAAGCAACGGAGCTCTAAGTTTCATGTGAGGTGTCATGTTGGTTAATAATATCACATCGGCCGTATAATAATAATATCACATGGCCTTATTTCCACCCAGCGCTACCGTGGACGTGTCAGACGATGAGAAAATGATTACACCCCGTATACCAGAGCAAAAACTGCGACCGCTGTACGCTCTAAACGGGGAAGATCACGTTCAATAGGTTGCAAGCCCCACGATGTCCTTAGAGAACGATTGAATCGTTCAGGGGTCTCAGTAGCGCTATAGGTTGTCAAGAACGTCGTTCCGTTGCACATCGCACTACTAAATGCCATTTTCGACCCAAGAGAAAGGGTGGTTTCATTGACGGCTTGGAAGGCCTTTTAGTGTCGGATTCCGACTGGCAGTGTGTGTGAAACGTTTTCTTGGCCACCCACAAGAAAACTGAGCGATTTCAGCCCTGAGCGCCGCGGTTCTGACCTCCATCGCGTAGGCATAAAAGAAGGAGAGAAACTTCGGTACTATTGGGGTGTGACGCCCTTGGTATCGCTTGACAAGTCCACGGGAGCGATGAGCAGAACTGTGCACAAACTTGGTGCCAAAATGACATCTTTAGCCACCTTACACGTGACACGAACTTCGTAACTCTGGAACTCTCGCCTTTTTACCACAGGCGCCGACACCTTGCTGTCTGAAGCGTCGCCGAGGGTAACATCGCTGGGCGCCATGCTGTAGCACCATCGTATTGAATTGTCAGTATCGTTGAACCAAATTTCATACGTTTGTGTCGCAATGAGGGAAACTGATCCGGTTTCGAAAAGTGAAGCATAGTTCTTTTGTGTAGTCTGGATTCACAGCTTTCAACAGTCTCTTAGAAATTGCAGGTATTCGAAATAAGGCCAGTTCATTCGTGCTCATTCGATAGTTTTACTATCAAAATTAAAAAAAGGTACAACTTTTTACACAAATCAGTAGTTACATAAAATGCATATAAAAATTTGCAGTAAGAACTCACATATGGCAACGAGGACAAACGAGTGGTGCGATAATATGTGTAATTTAGTTGCCAACGCTGATCATTTTGTATCTCAATAACGATCAATATTAAAGTTTATTTTAGTGGATCTGATCATGGAAACGCTGAATCCACCAAACCTACTATAAATTTAAGACCTATTTAGTAGTTAAGCTGCCCCATCCCTCCACGAACTTATCGATATGTGTGTAAAGTGTACGCTAAATGAAGTTTTTCTATGGGCCGACCACGATCGGTGACTGCAAAGAATTAGCTTTGTACTCTCTCGAACGAGCGATGCTTGCTCCATGGTATGAACTTAAGAGGTTTTATTCGAATTACTTCTACATAAAGAAATGTTGTAATTTATCAAAAGTCCGACATGGGACGCGAGTATACTCGTTTCATTGAAGTATACCGAAGTTACGAACTGTGAAAATTCTAAAAATATGTAATTACCTACATTAATCAAGTTACGTTCACTGAATTCCTTGATAATTTTTGAGTCCTATTTCGTGCACTAGGAACTTTCTCGGCGTAAGATACAGGGAAACGGGTAAAATGAAACTATGAACGTAAATGCCAACTGGACCAGCAACCCTTACAGACATTCAATTATATTTCATAACTTGACAGCCAGTAACCTACAATATACAGAATGTTACAAAAGGGTATGGCCAAACTTTCAGGAAACGTTCCTCACACACAAAGAAAGAAAATATGTTATGTGGACATGTGTCCGGAAACGCTTACTTTCCACGTTGGAGCTCATTTTATCACTTCTCTTCAAATCACATTAATCATGGAATGGAAACACACAGCAATAGAACGTAAGAGCGTGACTTCAAACACTTCGGTACAGGAAATGTTCAAAACGTCCTCCGTTAGCGAGGATACATGCATCCACCCTCCGTCGCATGGAATCCCTGATGCGCTGATGCAACCCTGGAGAATGGCGTATTGTATCACAGCCGTCCACAATACGAGCATGAAGAGTCTCTACATTTGGTATCGTGGCTGCTTAGACAAGAGCTTTCAAATGCCTCCATAAATGAATGTCAAGAGGGTTGAGGTCAGGAGAGCATGGAGGCCATGGAATTGGTCCGCCTCTACCAATCCATCGGTCACCGAATCTGTTGTTGAGAAGCGTACGAACACATCGACTGAAATGTGCAGAAGCTCCATCGTGCATGAACCACATGTTGTGTCGTACATGTAAAGGCACATGTTCTAGTAGCACAGGTACAGTATCCCGTATGAAATCATGATAAAGTGATCCATTGAGCGTAGGTGGAAGTACATGGGGCCCAATCAAGATATCACCAACAATGCTTGCCCAGACGTTCACAGAAAATCTGTGTTGTTGACGTGATTGCACAATTGCGTGCGGATTCTCATCAGCCCACACATGTTGACTGTGAAAATTTACAATTTGATCGCGTTGGAATGAAGCCTTTTCCGTAAAGAGAACATTTGCACTGAAATGAGGATTGACACATTGTTGGATGAACCATTCGTAGAAGCGTACCCGTGGAGGCCAATCAGCTGCTGATAGTGCCTGCACACGCTGTACATGGTACGGAAACAACTGGTTCTCCCGTAGCACTCTCCATACAGTGACGTGGTCAACGTTACCTTGTACAGCAGCAACTTCTCTGACACTGACATTAGGGTTATCGTCAACTGCATGCATGCATACATGCATTGTCCTCGTCGTTCTAGGTCTTCTCCAGTCGCGAGTCATAGGCTGGAATGTTCCGTGCTCCCTAAGATGCCGATCAATTCCTTCGAACGTCTTCCTGTCGGGACACCTTCGTCCTGGAAATCTGTCTCGATACAAACGTACCGCGCCACGGCTATTGCCCCGTGCTAATCCATACATGAAATGGGCATGTGCCAACTCGGCATTTGTAAACATTGCACTGACTGCAAAACCAAGTTAGTGATGAACACTAACCTGTTGATGCTACGTACTGATGTACTTGATGCTAGTACTGTAGAGCAATGAGTTGCATGTCAACACAAGCACCGAAGTCAACATTACCTTCCTTCAATTGGGCCAACTGGCGGTGAATCGAGGAAGTACAGTAATTATCGACGAAACTAAAATGAGCTTTAACATGGAAATTAAGCGTTTCCGGACACATGTCCACATAACATCTTTTATTTATTTTTGTGTGAGCAATTTTTCCTGAAAGTTTGGCCGTACCTTTTTGTAACACCCTTTAGATATTGTTTAAATATTCTGGCTAGACCCAGTACGTAGTTTATTGAATCTTTATTCAGAAGACCATTAATAAAGACGTACTTCTTTTAAATGTGTTGCGAACTGTGTAAATTCATAGAGCATTGTTGAAAAGAGCTGTGAAGCCAAACAAAATCATCAGGCCATGTTTATTAATATCACAGTATTTATTGACTCTTCTGTCATATAATATCATGAGCATGTGTGTGCAAAATTTGGTTTTTATTGTTTAGTAATCAATCAGTAGACTTTGAACGATTTCTGAAGCGGAGAATGCTCTACGCAGAGAGGATCTTCTCTCAGTATGTCAAATATAGGCTTAAATTATTGCAAATTCGAATAGTGTCCAATTGTGCGTCGAACTTCAGCTTCGTCTTAATACTGCACGAATTTACGTGTGATAGTCTCTGGACTTCAGCTCCAAGCAAAATTGTCTGCAGTTGTTTCAGAGACTGATTCTTTTGCTGGTTTTGATACGTAAACATTTTTGCGATTGCTAGACTTTGATCAGCTTTCGGGATCTACATCTAATTGTACCGTTTATGGTGTAAGACTCATGGGAGATTTCACGACTTTAACATTTCATGCGTAGGATAATGAAGTGAGATTTTTAGTTGTAGTTTTGTAGACAAACTTTTGGAATTTAGTAAATGTGAGAGGACTGAGGACTTTATAATTAACCGCCAGTTAAGTAGACAGTTACATAACGAAATCTATTGGTATGTTTACGCTTGCACGGAAGCCTTAACTGCATTGACTATATTTTATATGTTTAATTATGTATTACTGTACTAATTTATTTCCGGTAAGGTCATCAGTTATAAATATGACGGCTGTGAACACAGAACTTATAACTCTTCGTCTAGGCTGGTTTCCTGCTCCCTTTTTATTTCCTACTGTCCCTTTCCAAATGAGTGCGGACGACACTTATGACCAGCTTACAACTCGTTACGTCCATTTCATTGTTGTTTACTTGGAGCATCACATCACACTTTCTAAAGTCAACCTCAGCCTCAAACTCAAGCAAGCTAACACACGTGGGCCGGCCGCGCTTGTCTAGCGGTTCTAGGCGCTCAGTCCGGAACCGCGCGACTGCTACGGTCGCAGGTTCGAATCCTGCCTCGGGCATGGATGTGTGTGATGGTTCAAATGGGTCTGAGCACTATGGGACTCAACTGCTGTGGTCATTAGTCCCCTAGAACGTAGAACTACTTAAACCTAACTATCCTAAGGACATCACACACATCCATGCCCGAGGCAGGGTTCGAACCTGAGACCGTAGCAGTCCCACGGTTCCGGACTGCGCGCCTAGAACCGCGAGACCACCGCGGCCGGCGATGTGTGTGATGTCCTTAGGTTAGTTAGGTTTAAGTAGTTCTAAGTTCTAGGTGACTGATGACCTCAGCAGTTAAGTCCCATAGTGCTCAGAGCCATTTAAACCATTTTAACACACGTGGGCGTATTTCAATACAGGTATTGTGAGTGTTTGTAGACAGACTGCGCTCGCCCAGTAGGCTACGTATTTGTTTCACTTGACCAAACACATTTGTGACTTATTCACTATAACTCCAGTACTTCTTCCGAACGGTTTCCGCGACAGAACACATGTAATAGGTATTGCTATTTACGAGGCTTGTCCAAATAGTGAGTTCCGATCGGTCGCGAAATGGAAACCACAGTGAAAACCAGAAACGTTTTATTTGCAACAGTTGGCTACACCTTCCTTCTACTTTTTTGCATAGACGCCACTCCAACTCTCGTAGTGTTGTATCAACTTTCCAATATCCTCGTCATAGAGAGCAGCCGCCTGTGCTTTCTGCCAGTTATCTGCACTTGTCTGCAGCTCGTTGCCTGCTAGCGATTCTTGTGAGCAGAGATGAGACTCAGAGAGAGCCAATTACGGACAGTAGTGAGGGTGATCAAAGACTTCTCAACGCAAAACGGTGCAGGAGCATCTTCTTTGCCACCTGCAGTGTGCCGTCGAGAATTGTCATGATGAAACAATTGCTCGACAGTTTTGTTAAGGGGGCTGGATGACACAGGAGAAATCTCTAACCAGGCCCTCATGCTTGGCGGGAGACGCTATTCCCGCCGCATCTTTACGTGCTCACTGTTCACGCAAAACTGAAAAGAGCGACGCGACGCGATCGACGGGCATACTAGAGCGACTGCCCAACACATCTGTGCAAAGCTTTACCGGATGTTCCCAGTGGTTCCGATCGGAACTTTCTTTCTGGACACGCACTCGTATTTTCTGTATTATTCAATAGACTGTCAGGTGCATACGTATAAACATCACAAAATGCGTTTCAAAAAATACCATTTGAGAAATACGCATTTATAACATGTTCGCCTCTAAGCATTATGATACACGTCACGTTACAGATGTTGTACAGTTCGAGTCCTCCATCGGGCATGAGTGTGTGTGTTTGTCCTTAGGATAATTTAGGTTAAGTAGTGTGTAAACTAAGGACTGATGACCTTAGCAGTTAAGTCCCATACGATTTCGCACACATTTGAACGTTTTTTTTTTGTACTGTTCACCACAAATGTTCAAATACCTCACCGACAACTTCACTGCATTTTTGCACTGTTGGAAAAACGAGTGGCTTGTTTGAGTGTCCTTTGATGTTCCCTAATGAGGGCATTAGCGTCTAAGGTGCAACCAAACATTTCATCCCGCGTAATCACCTTTCGTTTGTACACCTCAAATAAAAAAGTTTGTGATGGTAAGATACATGCGTACGCGCCGCTAGTTCAAAGTAAATCTACTTTACATGTGTTCTATGTCGGAAACCATATGCAAAAGCGCATATGTCCATACGAAGTTTCCTGTTTCAAATGAGGTTCCCCTCATATTCCTGAACGCTGACGCATTTTTCTGGCACACCATGTATACTATATAGCTAAAAATCATATAAAATGTAAATGACTTTCTTTTAATTGGCAAGAGCGGTTATGAGATACTGACATAAAATAAATAAAAAGTATCGCCAAATCGTCAGTATCGTTGTAAGTTTTACGAATATTTTAACATCTTGCCGATATGAATGCCACCGCTGTTTGAAAGTAGTTTTATAATTTATGATGGCTAGAAAAAGCGAGATCTACTTCTGCTAAATATAGTCAGAGAACTGAAACATTAAAAAAAAGTAGACAGAGAAAGTGAGGTCACTGAGGTCATTCTGTAGGAACGATCACATCCGCGCAATACAGTTTAATGAAAATTAACGCATTTCGTTTTTCCGGCTGAAAGAATCGAGGTAATTGCTGTTAATTTTCAAATTTTAATAATCTCCGACTCTTGCGTGCGATGTTGCTGATTAGAGTGTCTGGTGAACCGTGGTGTACCCATGAAAGCGGTCATCTCTCGATGCTGTGACATGTCCTTTCTCTCTGTAGTTCGCACAGTACAATAACTAACAAACAATAACTAACAATGTTTTTTTTATTAGTGAGCGGACAATTTTCGACATACCAACTTCTGGACAAGGGCGAAGCTGTGTTTGTCTTCCTAACTGATTTTTTTTCGGATCTAACAAACCATAAGACTTCTCAGATTACGATCAACACGTATGATATTTCTCGTTCACAGAACTATGATTTTAATTTTAAAATTAGTGGTTACAGTCTGACGTTTGTAAACTTCATAGAATAACTCATTTGAACATGTACGTTATGAGCAATCAAATCTTCAAACAAAGGTATTTGATATTTTCATATATTATGAATTATGCAGAATGCATTTCACTGTCAGAAGTATTGATGAAAAAATCTGCATGAATCTATTCGATGACCAATATACAGAGTGTTCATTTTAACTGAATACATTGAAATATCTCACGGACTATACATCGGATCAAAAAGGTTAAAATTCCACTTCGTGTCTTGCGGAGAGGTACGTGCAACGACATCACACTCAACTCGCCACCGCAACCCGTGCGTGGATGGCGAGGGACAAATCTGAAATTTTCAATGGGAATCCCGGTTTATTATTGTAGATTATGAGTCTACGGCAAAATCTACATGGGTTTTATCTGAAGCATTTTCTTCGTTTCGCCACAGTTGGTGCTATAATCGCAGGAATAGAAATGGGTAGCAAGTGACAATAAGCCATGAAGACATGACCGACCGCAACAAAAACGCCTGTCCTGACATTCCCACAGATATGCTTCTGTCCTGCGTACGGTCATTTGAAAAGCGGATCACTAATTGTATTGAAGTTGGCCGTACTACGTTTGAACACTTACCCTAATTGGAAAAGTGGAGTAGCGCTCATCTCGAACCATGGCCACAGTGACGCACCGAGTTCGATATGTCTGAGGAATACAACGTTGTGAATAGGGTTTCCAGTTATAAGTTATGAAATAAAGGCCTGTCCTACCCTCGCAGCATGGAGATGGAGTCCCGCGTGCCATGGGATATTTAAGAACCATTGAGTACCTTGCCGTAAATTACGATTGACTACCAATTTTTATTCTTCCGATTCTGTGGCGAAACGAAGAAAACGCTTCAGACAAAACGTATACAGATTTTGCCGTAGAATCGTAATCCGCAATGAAAAACTGGGATTCCCATTGAAGATTTCAAAGTTGTCTCCAGCCACTCACGCACGGGATGGGTGGGGGATCGAGTGTGGTATCGCTGGATGTTCCCCTCCGGGACAAACTTATTGGAATTATAAACTTTTAGATCTGATGTGTAGAATTCGAAATGTTTCAATCTCTTCAGTTAAAGTGAACACCCAGTGTAAGACAAGGTTGCAAGAGGTATTCTGCTGTGTTACGACGCTTGTATAAGTTTGTCATCTCGTCTTCATGGTGTAAGAGCACACGACTTCGCGTCAACACGTACATGTCCTTTTCTTTCCTCCTCAGAATAATTAATGACCAAGTAGAGCGCCAGTTTAAAATGTAATTGAAAAATATTAACATCTAATTAATATTTAAATAATGTTACTCATTTCTGTACAGTGATCAGACAGAACATTACGACGAACGACCTACTATCGATCGGCGCATGTACGAATAGTAACGGTGAGCGAGCTATCGGTATGTAGAATGAGGAAGCACGCGATCTATTTGAGTTTGACCGAGGGCAGGTTGTGATAGCCCGGAGGATTGGCACGATATACCGTAAACTACATACTTTTCGAGTGTTCTAGGAATGCTGTGGTGAGTGCCTTCAACAAGTGGCGAAACCAATGTGAATTCGCCTCCAGACGTTGTGGGGTTGGGATGCCACCCGTCATTACAGATGACGGACGTCGTAGGATGGGCAGACTGGTAAAACAGGACAGCAGGCGAACTGTAGCGGACTAACATCAAACATCAGTGCTGGGCAGAATACAAATATGTCCGAACACACAGTCCACCAAACACTTCAAATTCTTTGTATTTTCTGTTAACTTTGGCAGCAAAAACTTTTCAGAAAATCATTTCACCTTTATTTCTGTGTAAGAATGTGTGTTACTATTGTACATTTCCATCATTTTACGCTCTTTGAGCTGTTTCTTTTGGGTCTGTGTTTGAAATTTTATGATCGCAACGTAAACTTAGCTCTTATGGGTTGGACTGATGCTTTCTTATATTGTGTTTGCGCATATTATAAGTGTCATATCGTGTTCCCTACCCTTCAACAGCATTTACATTGTTGACCTTCTGCGTGTATTACCACTGTTTGTCGTCTGTGGTATCAGGTCATACGTGGATCATCATAGCCACTGGTAGACAAGATTGAGGGGATCAGTCTTCTTTGAGAAGTTACAACGAATATCACATCTGCAGCATAATTCCAAGAACTGACTGGGGCTCTCTGGTTTTGAGCCTTGAACAAGGTCCTGTAGCTAGCCAGGTTTGAACAACCTGGACTTGGGGCATTGGATTCAGAACTGTAGAGTCTTGTCAAAGGAGTCAAGAATGAACTACATGTGACAGTGAGTCTTTGGCACTTGTTCGATGGAGATATTCAGAAATTGATCCCAACAAAAGATGGTATTGTAATGAAAACGCAAAAAATTCTAAGCTCTAGCTGTCATTATAAAATATACAGCAAGATCTGAACGTGATCAGGAAAACGTTGGGACGAAGAAGACAGAGATGACAGGTAATAGCTATATGCGAGGTGTAAGCTACAAGTTGCACGTCTTGCTAGGAACCGAACAGCAGATCATCACCAGAGAACATGAAGCAATAATGGGAGAGGCGTGGACAATATAAGGCTCACTCAACTCTTGGCAGCTGCAGGTTATTAATCTGTTCGGGCATCATCACAAGATAAACGTGGATTAGTGAAAGACCGATAAGGGCAGTAGTAATCTCCTAAAGGAAATAATAAAATTTGGCACAATTTCTCGGTTTCAGTGATAGCAGTTACAGCTCAGCTGACGGGTTTTGCGTGAAACAGCCCCTCAACTTCAGGATGGGTATGGAATAAACTCCAGAGTGTTCAAAATACTTCAGTGTTAAAACAGTAAAGAAGTTGGACTATGGTTTATTGCACCTTACTTTCAAGAAAAGTTGAAGATCAATACTTTAGTTGCCGGCCGGTGTGGCCGAGCGGTTCTAGACGCTTCAGTCTGGAACCGCGCGACCGCTACTGCCGCAGGTTCGAATCCTGCCTCGGGCATGGATGTGTGTGATGTCCTTAGGTTAGTTAGGTTTAAGTAGTTTTAAGTTCTAGGGGACTGATGACCACAGAAGGTAAGTCCCATAGTGCTCATACCCATTTGAACCAATACTTTAGTTGTTTGTAATAGTGCAGCAGCTTTTGGGAACTGTATTAGAACTGAAAAGAAGTATAACAGTAAATAAATATGTAGTCATCATTATTTTTAATTCGTATCTCTCTAAAATTCATATTAAGGGAATTGGTATAGCAATACAATAGAGAATCATATTGAGGAAGGCGGCAGTTCAAATCTGGGTCTGGTATCAGTAATTACCCCAAAAATTTTAAGCTAAATTCCGCAATGTTTATTTCGATAGAGATCCGATATTATCTCCGTCTCTGATGACATAGTAGTTATCGAGACGTTAAGCTTTACTCTTCCCACTCTTTGTTAAGTTCAAAATGGGTCTGAGCATTATGGGACTTAACATCTAAGGTCATCAGTCCCCTGTAACTTAGAACTACTTAAATCTAACTAACCTAAGGACATCACACACACACCCATGCCAGAGGCAGGAGTCGAACCTGCGACCGTAGCGGTCACGAAGTTCCAGACTGTAGCGCCTAGAACCGGCCGGCCACCACGTCCGGCCTTTATTAAAGTCAGTTGTATCTTATTCGTGATAGATTTTGTATATTGTCCTCTACGCAGATACGGTGGAATTAAAAGTCGGAAATACGAGCGTTTTTAAAGTTTCACAAAGCCTTGTACACGAATCAGTTTATCATCCAAATAATCGAATGTGTATGCCATCTGCCAGAGGGCTTGCTTGTTTGGTGACTTTTTTCTACAGTTATGAAGAAGTGTTACATTTTTAAGCATGTTTAGTTGAAAGAACTACAGTAACGAGACACAGACATGCGGGGTCTGCACGGTGTCTGCGACCCAACTTACATACAAGGGAACACCAGCACTTTGATCTCATGTATCAGGAGTAAAATTTACACTTGCAAGATGTCAGCCCCACCAATCAGTCCCGGTCGAAAATTTGAGCAGTAATTCTGATATATGGTGTTACTAACTTCTGAACACGTAGCTTTTAATAATGGGCGCTCACTGGTTGTCTGTCGTTCCGTCGCACTGCAACCACTTAATCCCGAGTGCTAAGTACTGTGCAGAGCAGTGAGTAGGTGGTTTGTGAAATATTGTTTTGACAGTGGTATTGTGCATTGCTCATTGAGACAAAATGCGTGGTTTCTAGCCTTTAGTTATTGACAGAGATCTCTTTTATTTGAGCATTTTATGTAGCGATTAACAAATGCGGTGTAAATGAATCAAAGGAATGAGCGTGTCATTATTAAAGTAGAGTAGCGTTATTTAATTATTAATATCACTGTTGTGCGTTATTTACTTTGTAATTTAAAACTAGTAGTGTTGAGGTGAAGTATATTTGTACGACATGCCCTAGTGTGATGGCATGATTAAGCTGCAAGTCGAAAATCATTAACTTCATTTCATAACAATTCTTCAGTTGCTCAAGTTTATTCATTTTGATTTTGAGGTGTATGTATAGTTGCAGAATATCAATATGAGAATATCGGTAAAATAATTATGATCGTATATGTGTGTGGTGTTGACAGGTTACCATACCGTAATACTATTTTTCGTGTAGAATAATATGTGTTGGGCAGGTGTGTTCACCTCCCCTCTCCTCTTCCCTCGCCTTCAACACATCTTGAATAGGCGGACTCTGCTTGTCACTGCACTGTGCAGTACTCACTCAGGCATTAGGTAGCTGTAGTGGGCCGGAACGGGTGGCAAGCAGCCATTGCGCGCGTAAGTTTAAAAACTGTGCTTTCCGAATGTCACTGAAGCGTACTGTCAGAATTGTGGCCCAAAGGTTCGATCATAATCGATTTCTGGGGCTCATAAATTACAGCTGTGCTTATTTCTCCTTAAAATTTGAGTTTGAGTTGGTGATATTTCCTCGTTAGACACGGAACTGACTGACCGCTGGGATTTGCATGTTGGGAGAATATTAATTGGTCTGCTGTGTATGTGAAGTAAGCCGCATAGAAAATCACAAAAGCGATGCAGGACAAGTGACTGCGAACGAAGTAGATAAGATGCGACGTACCACTGTCTGACCGAGAAAAAGAAGAGGGTGGCTCTTAATACACGAATGAAAATTCCGCTAAATATACAACCGGAAAGTATCTCCCACTCGTCTCCTCTCTCCGCACATGTGTTTTTACGTCACCAATAGATGCTATAAAGCAATAAACGGTTATAGACCTAAAGGAGCTCAAACACATAGCTCTTACGGTATAACTAAAGAATAGCATTAATACAGAATGCTTGCTATAGTGAAATATGCAGTTTCAGTATTCGGTAGCGCACCGACAAGACATTTATTTTAAGAGGTTCAATCCTCCTCATCACTTCGGACATTAGTGCCTGTAGACACACTTGCGAACCTAGGGCTTCGAGCAAAAATAAAATTAGCGAACAGTTTTTATTAGAGAACCAAACCGAAGACTCTACTGTCGTGCGTTTGAGTATATCAAATGTACAACTGATTCCACAGTTAATTTGTTAGAAGAACGGAAACAGTCTCTAAGTGAAATTTAGTTGATAGCTGACTGGCACTGGAACGTCAAAATGATACACAAGCAACATACAGGAGTATAAAGTGCGCGTCTGTAAACTACAGTTTTATATAAAGTAAGAATGGGGAAACAGCAATGTTTTACCCTACATACCTATCGAAATCCAATACTAACTAACTGGACTCATATACGGCAAGAAGGTAGTTCGGTTGGCGTCGGGTCATCCTGATTTAGGTTCTCACTAAATCGCTTTTGGTAGACGCCAGGGTTGATCCTTCGAAATGGTGCTGACGATTTCCTTCCGCCGTTAGAATATGTGCTTCATCAGAACTAATCTCACTGTCGTTGTAACTGAAATCTCTATCTACCTTCCTTCCTTCCTTGTTTCACCAATAGGATGAAGCTATTAATGCGTTTTGTAGAAGCAATGATAATGAGCGAAAACTCCGCTGTGTACTGATAATAAGTCTTAAAGCATTCCGGAAAATGTCACAACGAAATTTTGTTCAGTTTGTAAGTAGGCTGTTTAGGTTTTTTTATTGGTAACGCCGCCGCCACGTAGCGCTCTATGTAAGTAGGCTGTCTAGGTTTTTTTATTGGCGACGCAGCCGCCACGTAGCGCTCTGTATGAAAAATCACTGGCTGTGCTGTGTGCAGTCTGTGGCTGGCTGGCATTTTTGTAATACTCGCCATTGTAGTGTTGGGCAGCGGCAGCTGAATGCTAACAGCGCATAGCGTTGCGCAGTTGGAGGTGAGCCGCCAGCAGTGGTGGACGTGGGGAGAGAGATGGCGGAGTTTTGAAATTTGTAAGAATTGATGTCATGAACTGATATATATATTATGACTATTAAGGTAAATACATTGTTTGTTCTCTATTAAAATCTTTCATTCGTTAACTATGCCTATCAGTAGTTAGTGCCTTCCGTAGTTTGAGTCTTTTATTTAGCTGGCAGTAGTGGCGCTCGCCGTATTGCAGTAGCTTGAGTAACGAAGATTTTTGCGAGGTAAGTGATTTGTGAAACGTATAGGTTAATGTTAGTCAGGGCCATTCTCTTGTAGGGATTGCTGAAAGTCAGATTGCGTTACGCTAAAAATATAGTGTGTCAGTTTAAGTACAGTCTTGTAAAATTTTTCAAAGGGGACGTTTCAAGTTCATACGGTGTGAAATCTTAGAATTAAAAATTACCTCCACTGATCGAATTGAATGTTTCAAAATCTGGACTCAAAACGCAGAAAACACCGAGAACAACAAGAGCGGGACGAAGGACGATGAGTACTTGGCTTTAATTATATACACTTTGGGCCCTTTATGCTTGGAAACAAATAAATACGAGTGCAGTTACGATAAATAGTCTGAAGATTTAATTGACAACATGAAAAAGTAAAGTTACGCAGTTAATTTTTTTGCTTGTTTCCAGGTACACGTCTGTAACGCTGGCACACATTTAAATCCTAATGCCGCAGTTCCTTAGAACGGTGCTACAGCAACCAAAACACTCGCACCTCGGTAGTAATCTGTGTCATTTTGATCTGGCAAATATCCACATACAAACAATCAAAAAATTAATTACGTAACTTTTCTATTTCCGGATGACAGAATTTTATGACTACTCCTGCCATTACTGTGAAACCGTCGGCGCACAGGCCGTACCTCTGAACGTCTACATCGATAGTGCCTATTTCAACTTGCTGCTGAACGCCCAGAAACGATGCGACTTGTGCATACGGTACGTGGGTCCTCATCGTGATATACGCGATCGCAACGTGCTCCGGCAGCAGTTGTCTGCTGTATCTGGCATGTAAATCGCACTGTTTATGACTTGGTCGGGTGTGAAATTCATATATTAGCTCTATTAAAACGTGCGTTTCATTCCTTGTCCACTGATAGTCGGGTTGTTCTGTCTGTGGTATACGTAAAAAAAACTTCAATATTCACGAAAATGTTATAAGATAAAAAGGAAAGTCTCATGTAAAGTCAATGACAACGGTTAACAGAAGTTCCAGTATTAAAAGCGCGATACAACTTTACAATAGTTCTCCATATTAGGTAAAAAGTATTTCATCATTCTCACCTTTTAGTAAAACTCTAAGGTCATCCTTACTCAATATCTGCTCCTATTCAGTAGCAGAATCTTTTCATCATATGATATACAAAACTTGAAAGAAGAAAGGCAAAATATCTTACTTCAAGTAGTGCAAACTGTCCTGTAGCTTAAGCCAATGGGACAAACCCACTCCTCAAAAACATCGCACTTATATTTACGTAACACCGAATATTGTGTATTAAAGAAATAAGAAATTACATAAAGTGTATTAAAGAAATAAGAAATTATCAGAACCTATTAAAAACGTGCAGTAAAAAAAGCCATATGTAGTATGTTACACGTCCTGAAAACTATAATTATGACGGACTGCACCTAAAACAATGTGTTTTTGATAGATCGTCGATGTGCTGTTGTCTTCAAACGTACGCAAGTTACAATAATTCTTTAACCACGAATATGACGTTTCTAGTCATTTTACTACAACGAGTCATCCACTTAACGACAGGTTTTCGAGATATTCTCAATTGCTGGTGCTTAGAAACGGCACATATATGTACGTGGGCTTCAACTGAAAACCAATGTCACTCATCGCGACTCTGTACTGAAGGGATATGGTGCGCGTGTGACGTAGGTGGCGTTGGGCCATCTCATTGCTCTACGTTCAAACGCATGTTCAGAATATCTGACACGCTAAATATTGCTTTGCAGGTTTAGACTCTCCAATGTGCTATTTCACGCTATGACGCCCAAAATTCGACAGGCTCAACGCTCAATGTTCGAACGCACGGTCCGCGTGCCGACGGCTTAAGAGGAACTTGGGGGTCAAGGGTGCTGTTGTCCGTTTGAAAAACCGTGGCTGAGACAAATACAACGGTAGACTGAGATTAGAAGAGAGAGACTGCTGTTAGAAACCATATGACAGACAATATTCGGCCGTTGCCACCGATATAGTCTGGCAGACCGGACTGGGTGTCGGAACAAGAATAACCGCCGTGTTAAGGTTTGTGGAGCAATTAATTACCGCACAATCTTGACGTACCTCTGTCACGGCCATTTCGCTTGAAATATATAAATTTACATGCATTATAATTCGCTGTATTGTAGGGAAAGGATCGGCAAACAGCTGAGGTTTGGGCGATATTTTTAGCTAAATTTTAGTCTATTTAGGAACTCCAAATCCACAGGGTGCACAATCAGTTTCTCCTCATACCAGCTTGAATCTACAAGTAGCCACAGTGCCTGGTGGGTAAGGTATGAGGCTGAAAAATGCTAAGTCAATTGAGGAACCCAGTTTTTAATTTAATTTAAACAGCACTGAGAGGAAAAAGGACTTATTTACACTATGAATTACGTGCTCAAAGTAAAAAAATAATTAAATAATCTAATTATCTTTTTTTTTCAAGAAAATATTCACTATTACTCCAGAGAAAAACTGAATTAGTGTGATTTAAAAAGCTTTAGGCAATTTTTGTGTAAATAGTCATAGCCCACATTGCACCTCCCGGGCACTTGACCTCAACACCCGTTCTGGGAACATTTCCGCAAGCTAGCAATCCCTCCATCCCTTTTTATTCATTCTAATTTCCTTATTCAGATTATGACCAATTATTCTCAGCTAGAAGGTCCTAAATTGTGACGCTGAAAAATCTTCTCTCCGCCAGCAAGAGACGATCGAAAATTTTATTTTCTTGTTCTGAGGGAAAAACCGACTGAAAACCTCCAGATTCCTTCTTATTGTCAGTACCACGCAGTTTCTTTTCTCGAAACTGTCCTCCTCAATATATTCTTTGGACGTAAAAAATTTCAGTACTTCACGTTTTGCAACTCCCAAGTATTGAAGAAACGACATTTTAAAAGGTTTACACCATAGCTGCTATTTATTGGCTGACTGGTTTCGGGCTTTGCCCATTTTCAGAGGTCACGTATTTAGAATATATTTGGTGTTTACAGTTTCATGTACGATCTACGTGATAATGATAAAAAAATTTCAGTACTTCACGTTTTGCAACTCCCAAGTATTGAAGAAACGACATTTTAAAAGGTTTACACCATAGCTGCTATTTATTGGCTGACTGGTTTCGGGCTTTGCCCATTTTCAGAGGTCACGTATTTAGAATATATTTGGTGTTTACAGTTTCATGTACGATCTACGTGATAATGATATTATACATTGTATAATTTGTTCTCATTGAATTACACTATGTGTCACGTTGGCTTCTTTATCGTAGGAGTTATTGTTTACTTTTTTCTCTTTATGGAAAGTAAACCTGCATGATGTACTGTGTAATCCAACGGTAACAGATTATTCATCATACATAAAACATTATTCTCAACTGTATCACATAGAGCTGTGTAATGATGATCTGAGATACACTTTAGTATGATGACACAAATATAACTGTCCATGTCACACGTCTTCTAAATACAAAATATGTGGCTTGTAAAACAGGCAGCACGTAACTAGCCAGCCAGTAATAATTAGCAGATTTGGTGTAAACTTTCAACAATATCTCTTCTTCAATATATTATTTGCAGCTGGATAGCTGACTGCAGCTATTTTGAAAGGCATTCTGTGCTTCACTACCTGTATTGCTCTTTCTCTGTCACATGGCTCTCATTACATACTGTGTTCTTTCTGCTTAGATGTGTACACCATCAATGTAAGGAAGATATATATATATATATTATCTTTATTATTTAATAATAACAGCAAGTTATAATTGTCATATATTAATTGCATAGTTAATTATTATAGTTTATTTATGATAGTTAAATTCTATATTCGATCTCTTAAGTAACAGATTAACCGAAGAAATACGTTGTTGTTCATGGTGGGTATAGTGGCCACAGTGGTAAACATACTGGGCACAGGTTGTCTATTGTGTCTGTCTAGACGCAGGGCACGAAAGTACCGGTTAGTTATAACTTAAAGTGCCGCTATTCAGAGAAGTTCAGTGTAAGCTGTGATTATCATACGGCAGCAAACGTCAGTTTAGGGATGTTCTGCGTTGCAAAAAAAAAAATAGTTCCGATTGCGGAAACCAGGTGAAAATATGGCGAGGTGAATGCAAGAAAGACGTACAGAAAAGTTTCTCTGTGTGATGGTTTAGGATTAAGAGTGGGACAGAAGGAGCAAAGGTCAAACAAGTGAGAAAGGCGCAATGCTGATTTCCTTATTAGCTAGATTTGCACCTGATAGCCAAAATTGTAACTATGTTTTTTCAGCGTAAGTCGATTCCACATTAATGCATTAGGATATTTACTAATTTTCGAAGCCGTACCTTAATGACAGTAGACGTTGGACCTAAATGAGTAACTGCATTTTAAATACAGGGTGAATCACCAACTACTCTCACCTAGAATGACTCCGAAAGTATGATAGGAGCTGAAAAGTTTGTGGGACAAAAGCTGCATGGGACAAAGGGGGCCATAATACGACGTTGGTTTTTTGTTGCTAGATGCGGTCGTTTCAGAGATATGAAGGTCACCTTTGTTTTTTAATGGGATGCTATAATTTGGTACTTATTTTCTGATAGTGGCTATCGAGACGAATCCAGTGATGTGTAACAGTAAGTTCTTTGATGGTCAAGGAAGGTCACAAAGTTGGCATGAACGTCCATTTGCAGAAGGTTCAAATGGCTCTGAGCACTATGGGACTTAACATCTCAGGTCATCAGTGCCCTAGAACTTAGAACTACTTAAACCTAACTAACCTAAGGACATCACACACATCCATGCCCGAGGCAGGATTCGAACCTGCGACCGTAGCGGTCGCGCTGTTCCAGACTGAAGCGCCTAGAACCACAGAAGGTGTTCGAAGTGATGACCATTGGTATCAACGCAGAGCTGCAGTTAATTTCTTCTTGATGGCAATACTTAGTGACTCACCCTGTATAACTAACCAGTAGTTATTAGTGAATGATGGCGTCCGACAAGGTAATTTGAGGCTAAGGAACCTCTCTTTCAACACAATTATGTCAAATAAACCTAACTTATTATTTAAATTAGTAATCATCAACATGAACTCAGAAATTACCATAGAGCAGAAGCCCTCACAACCATACAAACGTTATTGCGAGACAACGTGAGACCCTGGCTAATTCAAATCATATTGTGTACATAAGCCAAAGGTTTTAAAGTGACATCCTTGTGCACTTACCACACGTCTGCCACTCTGTACGGATTCAGAAACTGAAATGGCTGTTACGCTGCGTCTGGGCTTCCTCGAAGTGTGTGTGTGTGTGTGTGTGTGTGTGTGTGTGTGTGTGTGTGTGTGTGTGATCCGGTGATAAATTTATAGACTATTTTCCATTCATAATTAAACCAATAGGGGTCTACTGAGGCAGTAAAAAACGTTCTCTGTCTCTGATCGTTTGTGTGGCTACAGCAGCTGTTCCGCGTTTCATGCGGAAAAACATATACCCTGCCTTTACTTTTGTACGAAGTTAGTCAACAAAGTTGTTGCGGCAAGAAGTTGTCCTTTGATTTCGGCAGACACCTTCAGTAATTAACGTACCGAAAAGTAATTAAGGTGCCTGTAACTGCACGCTGGGAAGATTATTCTGCTGTTGGCATCCATAAGTCGGTTAGTCACCGCGTGCCGCCTTTGAGGGAAACGCCGCAGAAGACTCGTAAGCGCGTGTGGGGGTAGGGGCAGTTCTGGGGGGAGGAAGGGAGCTGAGCCGGCTGTGTCGGACAGCTGGGTAGGTGGCAGCCGCCGGGCTCCGCGCACCAAAGTTAGCGGCGCCGAGTTTGCCGAGTGCGGCGACCGCCGTAATGGATGCGAGGTGAGGCGAGGGGAGCCGAGGCGAGGCGAGCCGGTGCGTGCGGCCGCTAGCGGGCCCGCGGCAGGGCAGGGCACAGCCCGTTAGCGGCGATCCGCGGGGATTAGCCGGGCCGCGCAGGGAGCCGGCCGCCTCTCCTCTCAAAGGCGCGCCCTGCGCTGCCGCCGCCATATTTGCGCGGTCGCCCTAATAACGAGTTCTGCCGGCAGCGACCACTGCGCTCCCGAGGAACAACTGTCTGCAAAAGGCCCGCGTAAAGCCTGCGCAGGAACCACCTTGCTGGCGAAAATAATGGCATCTTCTGTCGTATTACACAGGCGACTCCATTTCGTCCACGCTGCATAGCATTATACTACGAACATAATCTTTTTTTCTATTTACTGCTGTTTCGGTTCCACGCAGTGGCGAGTTGGAAGTGCGTAACAACAACAGTCTTCAAGAAGGGTCGTCGAGCAGATGCGCAAAACTGTAGACGTATATCTCTAACATCGATCTGTTGTAGAATTTTAGAACATGTTTTTTGCTCGCGTATCATGTCGTTTCTGGAAATCCAGAATCTACTCAGTAGGAATCGACATGGATTCCGGAAACAGCGATCGTTTGAGACCCGACTCGCTTTATCTGTTCGTGAGACCCAGAAAATATTAGATACAGGCTTCCAGGTACATGCCATTTTCCTTGATTTCCGGAAGGCGTTCGATACAGTTCCGCACTGTCGCCTGATAAACAAAATAAGAGCCTACGGAATATCAGACGGGCTGTGTGGCTGGATTGAAGAGGTTTTAGCAAGCAGAACACAGCATGTTGTTCTCAATGGAGAGAAGTCTAAAGACGTTGAAGTAACCTCTGGCGTGCCATAGGGGAGTGTAATGGCACCATTGGTTTTTACAATAAATATAAATGACCTACAGATAGTGCCGGAAGCTCCATGCGGCTTTTCGCGGATGATGCTGTAGTATACAGACAAGTTGCAGCATTAGAAAATTGCAGTTAAATGCAGGAAGATCTGCAGCGGATAGGCACTTGGCGCAGGGAGTGGCAACTGACCCTTAACATAGACAAATGTAATGTATTGCGAACACATAGAAAAAAGGATCCATTATTGTATGATTATATGATAGCTGAACATACACTGATAGCAGTTACTTCTATAAAATATCTGGGAGAATGCGTGCGGAACGATTTGAAGTGGAATGATCATATAAAATTAATTGTTGGTAAGGTGGGCACAAGGTTGAGATCATTGGGAGAGTCCTTAGAAAATGTAGTTGATCAACAAAGAAGGTGGCTTAGAAAACATTCGTTCGGCCTATACTTGAGTATTGCTCATCAGTGTGGGATCCGTACCAGGTCGGGTTGACTGAGGAGATAGAGAATATCCAAAGAAGAGCGACGCGTTTCGTCACAGGGTTATTTGGTAAACGTGACAGCGTTACGGAGATGTTTAGCAAACTCAAGTGGCAGACTCTGCAAGAGAGGCGCTCTGCTTCGCGGTGTTGCTTGCTGTCCAGGTTTCGAAAGGGTGCGTTTCTGGATGAAGTATCAAATATATTGCTTCCCCCTACTTATACCTCCCGAGGAGATCACGAATGTAAAATTAGACAGATTCGAGCGCGCACGGAGGCTTTCCGGAAGTCGTTCTTCCCGAGAACCATACGCGACTGGAACAGGAAAGAGAGGTAAAGACAGTGGCACGTAAAGTGACCTCCGCCACACACCGTTGGGTGGCTTGCGGAGTATAGATGTAGATGTAGATTCTTCACCTTAAGAGAGAGCGTTCATGAAAATGACCAAAAATGTTAGTTTTCAGTTTATTTTTTATTTATTAGTGGAACTCATTGACGATAAGTTGCAAAAGTTTCAGTGATGAAATCGCATCCCAAGTGGCAGAAAAATAAGTAAATTGTGGGAGGAAGGGGGGAGGGGGAGGGAAGGGACTATTGATATCCGCCACATCAGAAGTGTGTGCGGAATCACCGCCGACGAGTGAAAATGGGATTCGAACCTGCCCTTACTGGGCAGTTGCATTAACCACTGCGCCACCCAGGCACAGTTTTAATCGCAACTGCACGGCCTATCTCGGCACGGCTCTCCGACGAGACACATTCCCACCTAGCGCCACCTATCCGCAGTCCCTGTGCATATCCTCCATGCTCGCTACTTTGAGATTCCGCAGGAGGTCGGACATAATTGTGAATCCTCGCCGAATACGGTGGATTCTTTGCCTATAGAGGTCAATCAATTATATGAGTGAATTGTGTCTATTGTTTCGGACATGTTCGTAAGAAAAGACAGAATTCATTCATATAATCAAATCTGTGACGCCCCCTTTCTGCCATGTCCACTTTTTGAATCAACAGTTCAATAGATACACTCTCAGAGGGACAATAACCCCTAAGTTTACGAATTGTATGAGGTGGCCGGCCGAAGTGACCGAGCGTTTCTAGGCCCTTCAGTTTGGAACCGCACGACCGCTACGGTCGCTGGTTCGAATCTTGCCTCGGGCATGGAAGTTTGTGATGTCCTTAGGTTGGTTTGGTTTAAGTAGTTCTACGTTGTAGGGGACTGATGACCTAAGATGTTAAGTCCCATAGTGCTCAGAGCCATATTTTTGTATGGGGGTGGATGAAGGTGTACGGGAATGGAGACAACCTCATGAGTGGACCCTGCATGTCCACAGGGCACTGTTCAAGCTGGTGGTGTCTCTGTGATGGTGTGGGGCATGTGCAGTTGGAGTAATATGAGATCACGTCGAGATACGACTCTGACAGATGAGACGTACATAAGCTTCCTCTTTAATCACCTGCATCCATTCACGTCCATTGTGCATTCCGACCATCTTGGGCAATTCCAGCAGGACAATGTGAGATTACACACGTTCAGAATTGCTACTGAGTGGCTACAGAAATAATCTGAGTTTAAACACTTCCACAAAACGGCCTAGACATGAACACTATGAGCATATCTGTGAGGATTTGCAACGAGGTATTCAGAAGAGATCTCCAACGCCTCATACTCTTACTGATTTACGGACAGCCCTGAAGGATTCATGGTGTCAGTTGCCTCCATCTCTACTTGAGACATTAGTAATGTCCATGCCACGTCGTGTTGCGGCACGCCTGCGTGCTCGTGGAGGCCCTGGACAATATTAGGGAGGTTCAAAATGGTTCAAATGGCTCTAAGCACTATGGGACTTAACAGCGACGGTCATCAGTCCCCTAGAACTTAGAACTACTTAAACCTAACTAAGTTAAGGACATCACACAACACCCAGCCATCACGAGGCAGAGAAAATCCCTGACCCCGCCGGGAATCGAACCCGGGAACCCGGGCGTGGGAAGAGAGAACGCTACCGCACGACCACGAGATGCAGGTATTAGGCGGGTGTATCAGTTTTTCAGTCTACAGGGTGTTACAAAAGGTACGGCGAAACTTTGAGGAAACATTCCTCACACAAAAATAAAGAAAAGATGTTATGTGGACATGTGTCCGGAAACGCTTAATTTCCATGTTAGAGCTCATTTTAGTTTCGTCAGTAAGTACTGTACTTCTTCGATTCACCGCCAGTTGGCCCAATTGAAGGAAGGTAATGTTGACTTCGGTGCTTGTGTTGACATGCATCTCATTGCTCTACAGTACTAGCATCAAGCACATCAGTACGTAGCATCAACAGGTTAGTGTTCATCACTAACTTGGTTTTGCAGTCAGTGCAATGTTTACAAATGCCGAGTTGGCACATGCCCATTTCATGTATGGATTAGCACGGGGCAATAGCCGTGGCGCGGTACGTTTGTATCGCCACAGATTTCCAGAACGTAGGTGTCCCGACAGGAAGACGTTTGAAGCAATTGATCGGCGTCGTAGGGAGCATGGAACATTCCAGCCTATAACTCGCGACTGGGGAAGAACGACAAGGACACCTGCAATGGACGACGCAATTCTTGGTGCAGTTGACGATAACCCTAATGTCAGCGTCAGAGAAGTTGCTGCTGTACAAGGTAACGTTGACCACGTCACTGTATGGAGAGTGCTACAGGAGAACCAGTTGTTTCCGTACCATGTACAGCGTGTGCAGGCACTATCAGCAGCTGATTGGCCTCCACGGCTACACTTCTGCGAATGGTTCATCCAACAATGTGTCAATCCTCATTTCAGTGCAAATGTTCTCTTTACGGATGAGGCTTCATTCCAACGTGATCAAATTGTAAATTTTCACAATCAACATGTTTGGGCTGATGAGAATCCGCACGCAATTGTGCAATCACATCATCAACACGGATTTTCTGTGAACGTTTGGGCAGGCATTGTTGGTGATGTCTTGATTGGGCCCCATGTTCTTCCACCTACGCTCAATGGAGCACGTTGTCATGATTACATACGGGATACTCTACCTGTGCTGCTAGAACATGAGCCTTTACAAGTACGACACAACATGTGGTTCATCGAAGTGTTCGTACGCTTCTCAACAACAGATTCGGTGACCGATGGATTGGTAGAGGCGGACCAATTCCATGGCCTCCACGCTCTCCTGACCTCAACCCTTTTGACTTCCATTTATGGGGGCATTTGAAAGCTCCTGTCTAAGCAGCCACGATACCAAATGTAGAGACTCTTCATGCTCGTATTGTGGACGGCTGTGACGCAATACGCCATTCTCCAGGGCTGCATCAGCGCATCAGGGATTCCATGCGACGGAGGGTGGATGCATGTATCCTCGCTAACGGAGGACATTTTGAACATTTCCTGTAACAAAGTGTTTGAAGTCACGCTGGTACGTTTCCGGAAACATGTCCACATAACATATTTTCTTTCTTTGTGTGTGAGGAATGTTTCCTAAAAGTTTGGCCGTACCTTTTTGTAACACCCTGTATATGTGACCCGCCAGAGACAATTAGTATCAGTTCTTATAGCGTAGATGACTGCGCACGACACTGATAAGCCTTTGGTTTGGGTTCTATACTTACTGCTGTCCCATGTCGAGCTTCTGTATTGGCCTCTAGTTCGGTTGTAGGGGACCAAATCAATACATGTCTGGCTACATAGTCCCTGTTTGCCAGTTTGAATATACTCGCGCAGCGGCCCGATTGGCCAAGTTTAATTCTTATGACTCAGCTTATCGTATTGTTTTCTTAAGAATTATTTCTCAGCACAATCTACTCTGCAACACGTTTACAAGCTTTTCAGACTGTTTCTGACCACCCTGAACAACTACTGCAATTTCCGTACATTAGAACCTACTTACTGTGCTCAAGCCTTGGTTCCCTCTAAAATTTTTACCCCGCACACTTCCTTCCATTACCAAATTGCTGCTTCCTTTATATCTCAAGATGTTTTCTATCAATAGGTATCTTTATTTCGTCACGTTGCCACATCTTTTCATCAGTTATTCGATCAACGCATGTTATCTTTAACATTCTTCTGTAGCAATACTTTCTGAAAATTTCTTGTCTCTTCTCATCTGAACGTTTTGTTGTCAAAGTTACAGTTTCACACAAAGCTATGCTCCCGACAGACCCTTTCATACAAAACTTTCAAACACTTACGTTTGCACTTGTTGTTACAGAAACAATATTCGTGGTATTGTCAGTCGGCATTCGGCATTTCACATCCTCCCTATTTCGGCCATCCTCAGTTACTTTGCTGCCCTCCTTTTAGGTTCTCATTCCCTATTCAAATTGTCTCATAACTTTTAAATTTAATTCGACTACACTACATTACACTTCTTTTATTTTTGATCATGTTTATCCTGAAGCCTCTTTTCTACACTCTATCAATTCTATTCAAATGCTCTTCCAAGTCTTTTGCCATCTATATAATTCCATCGGATATACAAAACGCAGAAGGTGACTTTGGTTATAAAAAAATATACATTGATGACAATTCGACAATATTTCACTAAAACCGGGTGTTTCACAGGACATTTAGAAAAATACATTACAGAGAGTCGCGTAAATAGCATAAAGCAACCGTGACGCTTGCTCTTGCATCCATTTCCGTGAAGACATAATTCTGTGACAGGCGAAAGAACGAAAAAAGAGGAAGAGCAAAGGGACAAATGAAACGGTGGAGCAGGGGGGGGGGGTGAAGACCAGCAGGGAAGGAGAAGATCAAGGGAACGCTACAGTGGGGAAGGGGTGGAGATGTCTGAAAGAATGGAAGTCTGTTGAGTAATAGACCTACCTCTCCCTGGTGCCGAGACGCTTTTTTCTCGTTTCCGTCTGTTAGGCAGAGCCTTCATCGTAATGCTACGTACGTCAACGCAACAGAAGTGTTAGCAGTATATTGTATTGATCGTAAATGGTACAATGAAAAAGAAATTGCATTGTTGCAGCCAATTCGATTTTGAATTCTGAATTGTATCTCACAATAATTAACAGGATCGAGTTGTATACCTTTTTCTTCGGTATAACATGGCGTTCATCTCAATAAACGAATAAAAAGGCTAAGCAGCGATGAGGAGGAGTAAACATAAAATGGGGAGATGTTGGTAGAGGGAGCATAATCTTGAACTTTATCGGTTATTGTAATTACGCCACTGCATAGACATGATAGTTTGAGAGCTGCTGTGATATACGGATGGTGCTGCAGATACATGGAAAACAGTCATGTTCACAGCGAATATGAAAAATGTCTGTTAAGATATGACTGTCGATGGAGTTTTGTAATTCTAAACTTCACAGTTGCTATGTGAAGTCGGATTTCATAATTGCGCACATAAAGGAAATACGAAGCCTGGCAGGAAAACATGGATAAAGCAATGAGGTGCATGGAAGGAGGAACATGCATGTAACGGAAAGGAAGGGTACCTTGATTCGAGAGTAACAGGTAGGACATGAGGTGATGGTGAGATATTTCGTCTAAAATAATCACATATGACATTGGTGGCAAAGGCGTGAGAACGCGGCTTGTTCTGTATCTTGCGTGGGACGTAGCAAGTGGAAGGACCCACGCCAGGTACACCTAGGAAAGTTCTAATTGGGATTCTCATGGAATTTGTGTGTGAGTCCTCCAGTCACTGAAGGCAGCGAGTGGTCGCCGGTTTGTTGACCATTCATCTTTGACGCTACATAGACCGTCATGAAGAAATGGGGTCGATGCCTGTTCGCAACGATTCTTTAACTAATTATTTAGGGTTCCAGAACAATGTTGATAACGATAAGGACCCATACCTGGTAAAACAATTAAAACAATTTACAATCACGTTATTGCCAAATTCACAGTATACACTAATCTGTGAAGTCCACCGATGCACACCCTACGTCCGCCACACGTGGTGCCTGTGATGACTCTCTCTCCAACTTAGCAGGGACCTTTGTTCTTTGTTGTCTTGCCAATCGAAAGCTAGGAGAAAATAACACTTCCTTATACGATAATGCGATGTGTTGCTGTGACCTCAAGTAACTGATATCCACCAATGGAAATGTGTTGCTGCCTACAAGGCAACATCAGGTGTTTCACCACGTATAATCGTGATTCGTCATCATCCACCTTCACCCTCCCAACTACTCCGTGCCCCTACGCAGATCCTCCCCCCCCCCCCCCCCCTCCTCATAAGCCACTGCCACAACACTGCGTTTTGAAGAAATCTGGCCCTGAGAAAACTTAATTGCTCTAGTTAACTTACAGAGGTTGTAATTAGTCATGAACGTTATACTGGGATTGGAGTTTAGATTTACGCTCTGGGTTCGATGTTGTTCCTGAACGATAAGAAGATGTGGGAACTGGAGGAGATAGTAAAGGATTCGAGATCGGGAAGGCACCAGGATGTAGATGGTAAGACTAAGTGCAAATCTTTCTGGGGTTTCAATGGGTTCGTAAAATTTTGGGTGTATAAAGGCCATGGCAACACTGGCGTAAGCTAGTGTGGGATAGATGTGAGGATAATTACCGAAGGATGTGAACCACAGCTGCGGCATTTTGGTGGCTTTGTGTTGGACGCTGTAGCGTGCAGTAAGAAATGCAAAGCTATTTTTGTTTTCTTTTCTTATTTTCGTTTTACGGAGCGTTCAGTAGACACTAACAGGTGGATAGAAAACTGTACCACATTTTAGCGATCACGAAACCGTATTACATGCACAGTACCAGTATTGAAAAAAGAGAAAATGTCAGTCCCTGAGCGAGGATGATTACATTGCGAACATAATGCGGAATGAATCTCCACAATCTTGTTTCCTGGCATTACAGTGACACAAATACCCTGCCAGAGGTATGGACACTGTTCTCCTGCTACACAAGACAGATGGGTACATCCACAGATGAAAGAAGGTCGTTCAAGTTCTGTCACTACCGCAGAAACTTCTGATGAATAGACTCATGTTGGCTTACGCTTTGACATAGGAATGCACAAGTTGCGGATGTTTCAGAGTCCATTCTGATCAGTTGCGGAATGTCGTCGTCACCACCTTTCAAGCACCGTCATAATCTATTTTGTCTGATCCATATAAGTGTGAAGAAGACATGAAAACATTTTGTGCTCGCACTTCCTTTATCGTACGCTTTCGGAAATATCATACGCAGTGCAACTTCTTGTGATTAGCGACAAAACTTGATATTAAACGATTCACTTCGACAGTTATTAATTCAGCTAACCCCTGTAGGAAAAGCTGCTTGCGCTTTCTATGTTAGGTCCTCAACGACGATTTTCTGTATGTCTTTCCATGCACACGACCGTGCACATATTTTTAACAAACTTTTTTCCATTTACGTATCAACAGCTTCACCAAATTTTTATACACGCCGCGTAAGTTATCTTATCCAAGATAATCTTCGCTGGCTCCATTGCCGTATATAAAGTTGCTTTAGAAAAAAACAGCAGTCAGCTCCTTTCCTTTATTCGGGCCTTCAGCCATCTTCATTATGCTTAATCCAATCGCATCCTTCTCGTTAGTGCCAGTACGTTGACTGGATTTTGAACGCTGTAGCCGTTCTGCTCAAAATAACGAGATGGCTAACGCTAATGTTATTTTACACAGAAAGCGAACACATTTCAAACACAGCCACCGGGCCCAAACTGACGACTGATACATAGGCCAAATAAAGACGGGTGAAATCCTGAAACTGATCTTGACATATATAACGATGAAAAAAATCTGTTTACTCTCCCTCATCAAGTGGTTTATCTGGTATGTTCCATAATAGTTCACATGAATTATATTAGCTAATAACTGTGCGAAAAATATCATAATTACTGTGGTATGCCAGAAGGCCCTATGTTCACCAAAACCTTTCCGTAACTTCTGTTTAGTTTTGCATGGTTTTAAAAGAATTAATAACAATAGTATAATAAACTATACTTGTCACAGGGGAATCAACAATTGGATAGTAGCTACTTATTTCTTCTGTAATTACGTGTGTAAGTCCCAAGGTCCACAAAAATAAATTACTAGTAGTTTATTTCTTCAAATTATGAAAATACAGATTTTATCTGGACTGTAATCAGATGCGTCCAAGTAACATTTTAAGTTATAATTTCTTCCCTTAGAATGTGTTACGTCACTCTCTGATTAGATGTATATTCGCATATGAAAGATTACGAGTGCTGAATATGTAGGTGATAGTGATGTAAACGTATTTAATCCGTTTGGAATAACAAAACTCCATGAATCTGAAAGCTATACTTAAAAGGATTCATTACAAAAGAAATCTTCCATAGGAACAGATGAATAAATCCGCATGAAACAGAGCTGACGTAAGAAAATATGTTCTACAAACATCCGCGTCCGTTAATATTACACAAAATACAACTATAGGTCAAATCGTGAGTCGAGCTCATTTTGACTGCAGAGAACAATTCAATTCAGAAGAAATGTAGAGAAATAAAACATCAGGTACAATATACATTGCGTGCTCGTGTTCTGAAAGCTGTCGGATGCATAGCGAACTGTATCACTTGACAAGGATCTTTCTTTCTTTCATCCGTCATCGTTCATAATCCTAATAAGTAACATCGCCTCAGTACAATATCCCTGGAATTGCTGCACGCTCCTTACCTTCCATTTTCATATTCTGTGCCACAAATTGCTATCAGTAACTCTGCACTGATATTACGACAGTATGAAAGCAATAACACACGTTATTAAGATGGAGGGCCATGGCATATTGTGCTACCGCAGAACTCGTTTCTTACGGTACGTTCACCCGCGTCGCTTTCATAACAGTGTGTGCGCTCTCGTGTTAGAGGTATGAAGATTGAAATTTTACCTGCGAAGAACAGTTGCTAACGATATTTTGAAATATGCTGCATAGCTTCCAAGAGGAGCAATGCAATTGTATAGATTAATTATTCTGCGAAGTCAAGTTATATGAAATACAAATACCAAGTCCGTTTACGCAAGAATATCGTATTTTATCTTGGTACGAGTGCACTTTGACGAAAATCTATTTAGTTTCTACCCCTACTACAAGTGAAGAAAGCGTAATACGAAGGCATTTGCAACCCAAAATATCAGCACAGGTATTCATCAACGTTTAAGAATGATATATCACCTTTTTTCCAACTGGAAGAATGTAAAAACCAACGTTAATAAATTATTGTAAATTTCCTGTTTTCTATTTTTCTAACCAGTGATCATCTGTTGTGTAAAACTTTTATCTAGGACTGAGTGTTGCAGTTATTGGCATTAATTGGTTAAAATATCATTAAGAATGATGTGGCAGGAAGCATTTGAATATATTTTCAAAATCGAAACTATTGCCCAACATTTACTGTGAAAGTGACGACATAGGAGAATGTCGAATTTCAGATTCCAGAATTTCTGATTCCCGTTTGGCCATCGTTATTTCTGTTTGCTGTCTATTACCGAGAGAAACACTGGTGATTCATATAACATTTCTGTTAACATAGCCTCCATAAGTTCATTTCCTCTTTAGTTTTATTCTTGCCCAACTGAGAAATACCTAATTACATCGATTTCGACACTGTGTTAACACTTCTATTCTGCACCCTTCCTTTGTTTTAGACTCGATAGTCATTAAATTTTAATGGCTACCGGGAATTCAAAGCTAATTGTTTCCGCTTCTGATAGTGTGCAGGACTTGCGGCATATGGCAGTAAATACCCGAAAAATGTCCAAAACATTAACTAACAACATTTAAGACATTATTTTGCTGCAAATAAAAGTGTTCCAACAGTGATGACACAGGAGTTGTATCCGGAGGAGCCGGTTTTACGTCCCTATCGAGCCGCTCTGGTTATGGTTTTCCATTGTTTTTCGGAATAATTTCAATGAATTTGGCGATCATTTCCTAGAAATGAAAAGAATTTAGAGGGCTTGCTCCATTACCTGCAACAGCTTTGTTCACTCCGACTTTGACGTGGCCATGACGTATTTCTTACCTTGACTCATTTAATAAAATTTAATATTTACGAAAAGCTTTGCAGTCAATTCTGATACACTCGTTCTTTGTAAGACACGATAGTTGTTTTCCGTTATCAGTTTTGAATTACTCTTGCACGTAATCGACAGTCTAGTTACTTGTACATTCTAAAAACGATCCGTGAGATGAAGTCAGAGATTTCGAAAAGCAAACTGCAAGTTGCAGATTACATTATTATAATGTATACACTGAAGCAGTTATAGCATCAGTGGCAGTTTAACGCAACCCTACCTCCGTGTCCTTTATCCTTTTATCTTTGTAAGTATATTCTGTCATCTACCTTTCCTAGACGATCTGTACACTTCCAGGGTTCCAGTCTTTCCAGAGTCTACATCTTTTTCGCTTTGTCGTAGGTCTCCTATGAATTCTCCTTGCTTTCTTTCAATCCACTGTACCCGTGTTGAATGAATAATTCCCTTTAAGTCCACATTCCTTACCCTATTCGTTATCGTGTTTTTGAATATCTCCTCCAATACATAATTTCCATTGCCTGGTGCCTTTCATTCATTTCATTTTCTTTGTCACTGTCCATAATTCTGCTTTTATAGTCGCTTCTGTCTCAATTTGGGGGGTTTGACATGACTCAGTATTACGTGGAGCTTCTTAGTTACGACCTGTGCTTCCCTTATTTGGTCCTGCACATGTCAAGCATTTCTTTCATCTGTTGTTAGTCTGTGATCGAAGTTCTTATATAAGGGTGCACTTTTAATTATTCTCGCCTCGTTTCTTAAGCCTTTCTGCTTCTATGACCACATGTGGCATCTTCCACTTATTTTTCTCCATTCACCACTCCTCGTAATTCTCCTCTAATTTTCTAAACATGTAACTGACATCGCCTTCATCCTTGGTAGAAGTGACATGGTCAGCAAACAGTAGCCTATGTATACTCTCATTTCCTGCTAGTACAGCTGTCCATGGGCATTTCTTTCTTCAATTGTTAAGAGCTGTATCAACTACAGTGCCTGTCCAGAAAGTGAATCATTCATCATTGGAAGGGGAAACCAAGTGAAACTTCACCAGTTGACAGCATATATGATGCTATTTAAGAAGAAACAAAATCGAGACAAATTTAAGAAGAACTTGGCAGTATGAGCTCAATTATCAGCATGACGTTTCACCCCTTTTCGCCTGGATACATGCACTAATTAGGTTGGGAAGGATGACATAAGGCCGCTGTATCCTCTCCGCGGGAAGATGGCTCCCAACTATTGTAATTGGTCTTTGAATCGGTATTGGCAGAGTCCAAGTATCGTCTCAACGAATTCTCGAAAGTTATGCACATGGGCAAGATATGAACATTTGACACCACACATCGTGAATAACGACAAAATTGTCCCATGAAATAAGCTGACATACGAGAAGTTTCCACTGGACGCATAGGGAATTTTATTTATTACGAAATAGTTGAAATTTTTGCACGAATTTTGAACAGAAAGAAAATTCATGAGTTACTTGATTAAAAAAGGTTATTTCTCTAGCATGATTAATTACACTAAAAGGGGGGTCACAAGCGTTTTACTGGAAAATTTTACTTCGATCCTAACTATAAATAATTTCTATGCACATCATTCTTGATCTCAACCATGACGCAAAACAGCAAAGAGACTACATGAGTACTAACAGAGCACACACATAGGAAAAGAGTTAAAATAGAAAGATCACGCACATATTACTGTTATTCTTTAAATTTATAGCCGTCAGTATCATGCGATAAATAAGACGTGAATTATTATGCCGTGGGCGGGTGCAGTATGAACAACGTTTAACTGGTTTAGCTTGCAGGGGATGCGCACGTCACGACAGTCACAGTAATGCATCAAAGCACTATCTGAAGCTATGGTCGGAGGTTGAAACCTCCACTGTTGCCTGGCACCAGCCCTGAAAGGACTGAAATACATTGCAAGTGACGCCTTACCCTGTCTGGAGTGATCGAAGCCGGAAAGAAGGCGCTGACTTGTGAGCCAGAAAGGTGCTTAATTACTGATGCTGTTGGAAGGAGAGCGATGGCTGCGTGGACTAACCCTTTTCATTTACACGAGAAATCCACCACCGATGAGAAATCACGCTCCTATTATAAATGAATTCAACACTGTCCGTGATTAGCCACGTGGTCGCAATCACAAATCTAAAGTCGAAAACGAGCGAAAATACTCCCGATGCTGCCAGAAAATTTCCTCTTCCTTTACTATATACCTCGAAGCGTATGTCTCGTACAGGAAACATCGAAAACAGCCAATGAGCAAACGAGCTTAACTGATAATTGGAAGGGTGGAAACTTGATCCCACGGCCACACAAAATTTTGGCGCCTTTCTCCTGCAGGACGATCCCCGAAAACAGACCACATTATATAAGCCTCACAAGTCCATGACTCGCCTTAACACTCATCGAATATTTGTTTGCCAGAATACTCGGTATATTAATGTAACAGTCGTGATATCACGCAGCTCCTTCTCGCTAAGCCAGTTAAAAGCCTTCCAGTCCGTGCTTCATACTATGGGGTACGTAGTATTACACAAAACCTAAAATACTGATACAAATGACTGCTTATCACAATAACAAGATATCACAAAAATCATTTATGGTGAAACAGACCATGAGAACCATTTATAAGATCCTCATAATGCAGATCAACAATACCTAAGAGAGACCAAATGACCTATCGACACACTTGTCTCTGCTTTACGTGTTGTTTCACTCAAGACAGGGTTTAATGTTCATGATATGGTGCCACCCATATACTTTACCAGTATTTATGGACATTTTGGTGCAGGATCATTCTCGTCCATAGCAGATGCACACACAGGGTTAAGAATTTCGGACACTATTTGCGTTGTTCATTTGATAATTTATGTGTCCGAACTGGAACTTCTTACCACACATGATGGTTCCTTTGATATGTTTCCACGTCACTCTTCTTCTTACACCTGGATGCGGTCAGTTGTATCCGGTACAGGGATCAGTTAGTGATCTCTATGTGCCATAGCTATAGTTGCGGAGGAAAACTAATCAAGTCTCTGGTTTCGCCAGGAGGTGGATGGTTTCGCTGAACTGTAATTTGTGAAAACAGTGTGGTGGCATGTGAGAGTTCATTTATGACATTCCGTGTGAGGCATATTGTTTTGATTGGTACTTATGCATAAACTACCATAATTCTGCATCACATGTTCGGCGTAATTTAATGAAGGGTGATACGCTGGTATGTTCGCCGGTTTTATTCCGTAACATTTCAACACAGCATCCCATTCAACTGACCGAAACTGCGGTACACTGACCAATATGACTTTGTGGACCACACTGATGTCTTTGAGGAAGTGCTTCTCAAGCGCAGCTACAAAGGTCTCTCCCGTTGCTCTTTTCGTAGGTGTAAGCACTGTACATTACGAGATTAGCTCAACCGTCACAAGCACATAACAGTGGCCCTTACTTATATTGGAGAGCGGACCGAGTAAATCAATAGCGGCGACGTGTATCAACTTTAGTGGAACAGTCAGGAAGAGGGGCGGTTGATTCGATGTTATGGCAGGTTTAGCCTTCTGGCATTCCTGCCAAGCCCGCCACTCCATATTTATAAGGTAGCAGGTCCTTTGGAGCTTCAAGAGCACTTCCTTTATACCAAAGTGAGCGTAGCTCTGGTGCGTGAACCAAATCATACTGTTAATAACGGCATCAAGGGTGCACACCAACCACAATGTTTCGGTAATAGTTCGATGTCCGAATAAAGCTCCTTTTCTGACTGTACAGAACTGCTTGAGCTCTGTTTTTCTGTAATATACAGTTGTTCTCCTCGAGATTATACGCCTTTGGACAGACTCAAGGGAGAAGGTGACAAAGCATCCGCTATAATATTTGAGCTGCTTGGACATAGTATACAGAAAAGTTGTACTTTTGGACAACGCAGAGGACAACGTGTCAGTTTTGTCGTCAGTAAAAATTCCAGCGCTTTGAGGTCTGTGGAGATGTTGGATTTTCTTCTGAATAGGTAACACTTGAGCTTTTGAGAATCCAAGCCTATGGACAGGACTTACAGCTTTGTGACAGACTGGTTTCGTTCACAACTCTTTCAAACACGGCTACCAAATTCAATAGTTTTTCGGAAAAGCTGCCCCTCATGTTGCATCTCTTGAAAGAGAATCTTCCCAAGCTCGGTCAATGCACTGTCCACCACCATACAGAAGTCAGCTGACAATTTCGGATACGCAAGTATCCGAGCTGAGACGATTCCTGACTTTAGTATTTGGAATTCGTTTCCTACTTGGTCTTCCCAATCAAGGATGTTGTTTTGCTGGTGGGTTCACACAGGTGTGGCGTAGTGAGACTTTCAATTGACAGGAAACTTTCCTAAAAATTTATAAGTACGAGATGCCCTCTTAGTTTTTTCTTAGTTGAAGACCACAAACAAAGCCGTATTGCTTCACGTCTTTCAAGGTCACGCGAAATGCCATCCATGGAGACGAAATAGCTGAGGAATTTCACCTCACGAATCCCAAGGTTGGATTTCTCCAAGTTTACCTAACTCCATGTGCACGGAGAACAGACAACAGTAAGTGAAGCACTACTCTCCTCTCTTACCACTATTAAAATATCGTCCACGTACCATGTGACACGCTCCCATATTGAATCATCTAGGACATGGCCTACGCATCTAATTAATGCTGCCGACGAGACATTCAGTCCTATAAGTAAACGCCAGGAACGGCAGCAGAGACCGAAAACGAGAAGGACTGAATAATCGTGCCAAGAAGGAGAAAGTTCTACTTGCCAACAACTCGACCGCAAGTTCATTGAGAACACTTCAGCAGTGGGCAACTTTTGCAGGAGTTCTACGAGACTTTCAGTCTTGTCTGTTTATGGCTTAGTTATCGTATTTATTTGTCTTGAATCAAGCACCGAACGCAAATTACCGTCTCCCTTAAGGAAAAGAAGGATTGTAGGACGTAACCGTTGGCTGGATTATTCCTGGTGCCAACATGTATCGTATCTTCTGCAAAAACTTGTGTGTGTACCTGGAAGGTATGGGAAATGGGCGCGTACGGAACTTTTTGTTATCTCTGACCTTAAACTCAAACTGGAACCCCACATTGCACTGAGCGAAGCGAGAAAAGCTTGGCATTTTCCCTGCGTGTATTCATTAGGTCGTCGTTTTCTTCTTCTCCGATGTTGTCGATGATGACGCAGTTTTCTTCTTTTTTGTGATGTTGGCTGTCGCCTCATGTTTATTTCATATGGTCGTCGAGACCGATAATCAAACATCCTTAATGAGTATTGTTGACATCCATGCAGAGCGTCAAGCGATTTGTCGAGATTTGCTCCTGAATCGCATTCTCTCGGAAGTGTGGGATGATCGAAACTCCTTGTCGCAGTATAATCTCGTCACGACTGAGGGCCAAAAAGCACGGTAATCATACACAAAATCCATGCCCAGGATCACATTAATCGAGAGCTGGGAAATGACCATAAAATTCCTCTCGAATGGGTGAAATTGACATTCCAATTCAAAGTGGACTGACTTTGAGACTTCCATGGTCTTCCCCGCAATGACTAGTTTTAATCTGGTTTTCTGTGGTCACAGAATTGGTCAAGAGGTTTTATCTAGGAATTTCTGAAGTGCTTATTCGTCTATCGCTGAGACTTGGCTTCCACTATCCCAAATCGCATCTAAATTTACATTGTCTCTGCTGATTACTATGACTGGGTGCAGATTTCTTGTTTTCATCAGTTTAATCTATTCAAGTAGTTCTTCGCTAATGTCACTGTATAACATCCACGATTATATATTTTTCATTGCGAGTGGAATATGAACGTGTGGAAAATTACGTAACTCAATGTTCATTCAATTATGTAATTATTTCTTAAAAAGATGATAATTATGTAAAACAGAGACAATATTTGTTCCACATTCTTTGTTAATCTATGTCATTCTTTTGTTTTGTTTTGTACCCTTTTGTGGTCTTCTTCTGATGTACATCGCTGACGCAAGACGCGAATCGATTTGATGTCTATTGGATGAAAAACATTTAATGTAAAATTATTGTACTTTTATGTTCATTTGCTGGTGAAAACAAATAGAGCCCAATGCGTCAAAACTATTTATGAATAATTATTGAAAATTCACTTTCTCTTTTAACTATAATTGTTTTATCGCAGCTATTGTTAGTTGCGATCATATAGCAACTTCGTCTGTACTTCTAGTTGAAAATAGCATGGGTTTGTGTTAAACTAATTTGCAAAATAATTTAATAATTTTTTATTGGTGGCATAAATTAAAATGATTAATTATTTATTTAGCAAAGGAAAATCTTAATTAAAAAGAAATCCTCTGTCTTAACTTTTATCACAGCGGAAAATTTAAATTACTTGAAACTGCAAACAATATTCCGATGTGTAAGAAGTAAATGCGCACCGGTGGTACTGAACTCTATTTATAAAAGAAAAAAAAGTTATCGAATGAGGCTGAATTTTCTAAGAACAGTGCTGATGGTCTTTATTGTTGAACAAGATTTCATTGCTGATGTATGAGGCAAAAATTAAAAACTTCACACGAATCACGGAGAAAAATATTTCTGGTGGTATTCTGTGGTTCTTTTTCGTTGACCAATTTGCTAAGAATAATTAAATCCATCGAAGACAAAAATTATAAAAGCTCTGATGTACGATCTGTAATTTTAGTAATACGAACACAGCTTACAGTGAACATTATTACACTACGTCAGGTGGAATTCTTGTGCAATTTGAGCAAAATAATTACCCGGGAGCAGTTGGAGTATGAATAATGCATTATAGACGTGTATAATATTGTCAATATTATTTACAAAATCAAATCAATGCATTAATGCAACTGCTAAAAAACGGACTGTATTCAAGCCGCAGTATACCATAGAGTATAGTATCATTCATATTCATTACATTTGTCCATGCTGATGATACACAATGACCGCCACAACTGTATCCCAGCCAGAAAAGACTATCCGTTTACCACGTCTTCGTCGTCATGAACATCTTTGCATTTGTCTTCCACTGGTTCATCTGTGGGGTCCAGTCCCGTGGTCGACTCTTGTCATTGCAAGTTACTTGCTCATTGTGACTGACTACGAGACAGGTCAGGTCATCGTACTTCCACCTGTTGAGCAACCTGTGTTTCGTTGCAATTGTCCTGAGCCCTATGTCTCCGATGATTGTGGTTGTTGTCATTCCTCCAATTGCGCCGGTTGGGCCAGTTCACATGATAGGGTTGCCTTGCCTCTCTCATCCCTGCGTTCGGTGAAATGTCACGCTGCTGCTACGGTCGCAGGTTCCAATCCTGCCTTGGGCATGGATTTGTGTGATGTCCCTAAGTTAGTTAGGTTTAGGTAGTTCAAGTCTAGAGGACTGAAGACCTCAGATGTTAAGTTTCATAGTGCTTAGAGCAATTTTTGAAATGTCATTGTGGATTGACGCCGGGTTCTTCACTGCTGCGTTTTCATTGCCCAAAATTGGAGTTGATATGCTAGAAGCCTTGGAACAGAGCTTTGAACACTTCATCATCCCCAGAACGTTCAAAAAGTGCTGGTTGGTACATCTGTGGAAGTTTGCTACAGCAGATCAGGATCACATCTTTCATTGTAAACTGACAGTCCCATAATAGGTTTTTCCGAGACATTTTCTCAAAATGTTTTACAGGCCTGTGCATTCCCTAGATGAGGAACTTTTTCCCCAGCATACTCTCGCCCTTTATCTTTGTCTGTTTGTGACGAGTGTGTCGCAAAGAACTTTGTATGAAATTCGCCGTACATGTCGCAGTTTTGTTTCAATGACCGCATTATTTTCCCTGTGTTGCCCTTTAAATAACTGCATACAGCATCAATCTGAACACATAAAGGCCATGATGGGGGAATAGAATAATCATATTGTTTTTACCAGGCTTTGGTGTGAATGTTCGAGTTACTATCTCTGAAAACCTGAAATTTTCTCAGTTTGTAGTAGTAATTATTATCAAAGGTTTGACCCTCCACTGAACGCGCGACTTCCGCGAACTCCAGGCGCGGCTCAGATTATGCGCCAAACATGCACGTGTGCTGGATCACGTCCTGCGCCAGATAATAGCCTGTTTTGAACACTAGTGATTGTAACATTCAACCTAGATCGCGTGGTACCGTCAGGTGCAGCCTTATCGTTGTCGGTACCGAACGCCTGTGACAGCAGGCGCTGTCGGTTTGCAAGTTCTATCAGAGAGCCTCCTCAGTCCGTTCCCGCACCACGTTAACGCTCTCCTTTACTTCTTTAAATTTTAATAGATGACACTGTTCTTGTGACTCTGCTATTGGGACTGGAGATGTCCTGTCTTACCCTGTTTCCATGTTTTATATACTTGGGTACACTTGGCGCTGTATTTTTGTTGGAATCGCATTGACCGCTGCCTCGACCGTTTCTGTTTCCTTGATCGCGTCTGCTATTTTTTAATTTCCTCGGAAATTTGCTTGATACGCAGTCCATGGTTGGACAGAGTTTCCGCAGCTATTTAAACACTCACATCGCATTCAACAGCTTTTATCGACTGAACCAAACAAAAATGGCGCTGAGCACTAGGCGACTCAACATCTGTGGTCATCAGTCGCGTAGAACTTAGAACTAATTAAACCTAACTAACCTAAGGACATCACACACATCCATGCCCGAGGCAGGATTCGAACCTGCGACCGTAGCAGTCACGCGGTTCCGGACTGAGCGCCTAGAACCGCGAGACCACCGCGGCCGGTTGAACCAAACAATTAAGTATTACGCAGAATTATAACTAATGAAAACAATCACGTATCTATGAAACAACAGTGTTTCTAATTTACGTTCTACCAAGTTTGTTTAGAACTTCCAACGTAATCTGCATCCACAGTCCACAGTCCATAGTCTCTTTGTTATGTATAATTAGTGAAGCGGTTATTTTGTGCACTGATCTACTCGTCATTTACAGAGAAGGTGTTAAGAGATGTAACCTATCGTTTGACAGGACGTTTCCTTAAGTAGATGTACTGTGCTAAAGACATCAAGAAATAAACAAAGTTCCTTCTGAGCAAGCATTCCTGACTTCCAGTTCACCGCAGGCCTGCAGAAACCATGCCGGCCTCTGTGTCCGAGGGGTTCTAGGCACTTCAGTCCGGAACTGCGGTGCTGCTACGGTCGCAGGTTCCAATCCTGCCTCGGGTATGGATGTGTGTAATGTCCTTCGGTTAGTTAGGTTTAAGTAGTTCTAAGTCTAGGGGACTGATGATCTAGATGTTAAGTCCCGTAGTGCTTAGAGCCATCTGAACCATTTGCAGAAACCATACCACAGCTTCCAGCCCATACAGCTCTGCTGGCATAACCTGCCATCCTGTAACACAGGAGTCAGAAGTGGCCGCGCTGCAAGGTGAGAAATGCTAGGACATAACGTCCCATAACGAGAGATGGCATTATACACAGAGTATCGGGTCCGATGGTGAAGGATGAGGGTATGTTCTGTCTGTAGAATCCTTGAAGGAACCCATCACGACACTATCCTGAAGCCTTTTAGGAGCAATGGCAACTGGAATCAGAACGGCAATACATGGAATTGAAGCCTGGTCCTGCTGCTTTAACTATCACCACCCTTCGCTGGCTAGAAAGCGCTTAGTGTTACGTGACACAGAGACTAGCGATCCAAAGACAAGACACGTTATGCTCCCCTCAGATCTCAACCAATGAGTGTAAAAAGTTTGGCAAATGTTTTAATGAGGTTTCCTCAGACCCCCCACTCACCTTTAAACAACCCGAACAATGTCAAAGACATGTGAAATTCTGGAATAATCAGAGCTTCGTTTCATTTGTGGTGCTCATCGAAAATTAAGTAGTAACTGATCGATAGAGTATGCAGAGAACACAGCGCATATGCTTCAGTAACACCTGGACGAATTTCCCATTATTACTTTTTCCAGAGAAAAAAACATGGCCGGCCAGTGTGGCCGAGCGTTTCTAGGCGCTACAGTCTGGAACCGCGCGACTGCTACGGTCAGAGGTTCGAATCCTGCCCCGGGCATGGCTGTGTGTGATGTCCTTAGGTTAGTTACGCTTAAGTAATTCTAAGTTCTAGGGGACTGATGACCTCAGATAATCAGTCCCATAGTGCTCAGAGCCATTTGAACCATTTGAAAAACCATGGAACAAGAATAATATAGTACAACGAAAGTCTAATAAGACAATATACTAACAACCAAATAATGAATATGAACAGAAAAATTTTACACGATATACATTGCCCAGTCACACTAGCAAGACCATCTCTCGAAAGTCTAAAAAACCACCTTTTGCAGCGCAGACCGCTGCGACACGTTCAGAAACAGCGTTAAGCCGTCGGCACACGGGCCGTGCATCCGAACGTTGAGCATTGAGCGTGCCGAGTTTCTGACGTTATAGCGTGGAATAGCAAGTTCTGGAGTCTTCCCGAACGTGCAGGGCAATATATAGCACATCACATATATTCTGAGCGCGATTCTGAGCGTTGACCAGTGAGATGGCACAACGCCACCTACGTCACATGCACGCCATCTCCCTTCAGCACAGAGTTGTGAGGCGCCATATTGGCATTCATTTCAAGTCTATACGTATATATGCCGTTTCTGAGCACCAGCAAATTGAGAATCACTGGAAATTCCGTTGTTAACTGTGTGTTGCTTTGCAAAAAAGTGAGAAACATCTTATTCGTGGCAAAAGTATTATTGTAACTTGCGAGTTATGAGAGTATGCCATTTGAAGGCAACGGCACACTGAGGATCAACTAAAAACGCATTTCCTGTGGTACAATTTGTTATCATTAAATTTCAGTTAGTAACATAGCTGCGATTAAAGCCTTCAGCAATGACAATATATTAGGATTGGCTATGTCATATTTGTTTTCAGCATAGCGTAGAGAGTAGCAATTGTGACATCCATTGAAATGCATGAAATGTCGATGGTTCGTGTCTCGCCACGTATATATATTTTTTTCCTCCTATCATTCGCGTAATAGGTTCTGACGCATTTCGTTAGTTTAATGTAAGTATATACTATAGTGTTTGATGTTATGTAGATATAAGTTCACTTTTTTTTGAGGTGTGAGTTTGTTCGATTGGCTTAATCTACAGGAAGCTTGCGCTAATTGTATAACAATATTTTGCTACTTTTGTTTTACGTTTCGTAATTCACATGTTGCAAAAATTCAGCTACTGGTTAGGAACAGTGATCAAGTAAGAATAACCTTAGGGTTTTACTAAAATGTGGGAATGGTGAAATAATGTTTATCTTATGTGGAGAACAAATGAAAATTTGTATCGCACTGTTTGTAAGCACTGTTTGGCATAGTATGTGTAGGTATTTTTAGAAAATTATATCTTTTCCTACGTGATTTAGTTGTTCGTTTGTTTAAATATTCAAATAAAGTCGAAATTCAGTATTTACTAATACGAGGGATCATCCTGCTGGCTGCGATGCTGAGTGGCTGGCTGCGCTGTGGTGGAGGGAGCAACCGCAGGCTCAACTTATGCAGATGATGGGCATTTGGCCTGCAGCGTGTGCCAATGACATAGCTACTGTATGTTTCGGTACGGAACGAATCTGAAGTCTGCAAAACAGTTTCTTTTACATTTTTGCAGCGGATGACTTGTCGGTGTAACTACGAGGATATTTCGCTAAATAGAGAACAGTCTCATACATATATATTGAGACCTAAGTGAACTTTGCTTCAATATGTAGGGTGATCCACAAATTTTGAAAACATTCATGAGGTTTTTGGGTGTTATGAATAATTAGTAGTATTGAGTACCTGCAACAGTTCACATACTTCTGATTTCGGTCATTGCCTTAATAAATACTTCACAAGCTCGCGAATAGTAATTAGGACTGTAAGATGAGTTTGTACATTATTCCAAGACGACTTTCAATTTGCCTCTTTTTTTTTCTTGAGCCGGTTGCCAGGAGCGGAAACCAACAAGCTGCCGCTAGTTACCTGAAAAAAAAAGTTAATTTGTTTGCAAGTATTAAAAAAATAAACTACCAAGCCCTTAGAGAACATTGTACTGCTGTGCACGGATAAATCAGCGGAGGATAATTAGAAAGAACGGCGTCGCATAACCAAAAAAGGCTGTCATAGTGAACACTTATTTCCAGACAACAAGTATCCATCAAACGACCGTCCTCAAGCGACGTATTAACACTGCATCAAGTTTTAAGGATGGCTTCTTAGCATCATGTACACACTCATCTTTTAATTGCTTATACTATGAAACAGTTACATGTTCGACAGTGCGGACATAATTTTTTGTTGATGTATCTTTATGTATTTGACGTTAAGAAACCAACTTTAAATGTAGTGCAGTGTTACTACGTTACTTGAGTATTATCGCTTCACCTAAACCAGTTGTCTGGAAATGGAATTCATTACAAGTCATGATTATTCATGAGATCAATACAATGGTAGTGAAGGGTAGTGAAGATGTCAGTCTAGGGGCTTATAAAATACTGAATGATGCTCATATAACGCTGCAGAGTCTGTAGTTTATGTTGGACTGATACAGTAATGGTGAGCTTTTGGCGACAGTATATTTGATTTCTTCAATTAAAAAAAAGACACACACACACACACACACACACACACACACACACACGGTGAAATACTTTGAAGAGGAAATAAGTGTATTGGAGGGGGGGGGGGGATAAATTAAGTGTCCAGGGCTGGAACAAGGAGCACTGCGCATTTTTTCCCGCTGAACTGTGCAGCTGTCTGCCGAACAATGTTTAAACTAGTTCTTACATACGCTGTAATCATTCTCAGTGAGTTTGACAGAGGATGCTGGTTCCGTCATTTTTAGTGAAAGCTTTTCTTTTTTCAGTCTTCTGACGTAATGTAAGTCATTTACGTTATTCTAGTTATCTGATATAGACATAGTGTAATACTTGTTTTAAAAATCAGTGTTCAAACAATGTATTTTGGCCTACAAAATTAGTGTCTTGTTGTTTCTGTTGATCTGATCATTTCATCTGTTAGCCACTACTGCTGACATGCTGTCTGACCGGAAAAAGTGGCCACTCTAATCGTCGGCAAAAGTGGCCGAGGTGTCTACAACGATAAGAGTTAGTTACTTCCATATATCGTGCATAATACTGCAGACCATACTGAACTCTAAACGCTTTTAAAGACAAAACTGTCATCGTCATTTTATACCTTTGTGAACATTCTGAATTAACTGATTCACATTGTTTAAAACCATCTCCACTGTCTTGTATTTGGTCCACCACAAAAAGACTATTGAAAACGCTCTGTTTGCAGCAGCTTGATATTGTTTCAGTTACTAGAGCATCAATATGCCAAGAAAGTATGTTCTTAAATCAGAATAAGAAACATGGGTCTCTGTTACTGCTTCACTGACCACACAGGTCGCGAAAAATGGCCAGTATGTAGATATTCAGAAAAATGCATGCATTTCGTGAACATTACTTTCTTTTTCACTTAAAGATATTTGGTGCGATACTCCATAATACGAAGATTGAAAATCCATAAGTTCAAAAAAATGGCTCTGAGCACTATGGGACTAAACATCTGTGGTCATCAGTCCCCTAGAAATTAGAAATACTTAAAACTAACTAACCTAAGGACATCACACACATCCATGCGCAAGGCAGGATTCGAACCTGCGACCGTAGCGGTCACGCGGTTCTAGGCTGAAGCGCCTAGAACTGCACGGCCACAGCGGCCGGCGAAATGTGTAAATGGAAAACTTCTATGAAAAATCAAGGTTTAGTCAAATTTCAATTTCCCTTAGAGTGACCACTTAGCCCTACCTTCCTCTTCAACTGCAAGTGAAGAGGTTCTGCCATTCCTGATACTTCAAATAATTTGAATGCGAACACACCTATGAATCATACGTTCCACCGCTATATACCAAGGTATGCTGAAAAGTAATATCTTCGATTTTGTGGAAACTTAAACCGTTTTAATTAAAACAAGTATTATGAGCAGTCTACATCTTTATCTGCGTCTCTCCGTATTTCGCAACATAGACACCCTGGCGACGAACAAATTTCTTTTTCCAACGACAGACCAATTGGTTGGTGCTGTGGTTGTAGAATGTGTGACTGTTGACAAAGCTAGAACCTCACTACTGCTTGCACCACTTCATCACTCTCAATGCGAAATCCTCAAAATTGATGGTCAGCTTTTGGAAACAGGTGAAAACCACACGGAGCCAAGTCGGCACTGTATGTAGGACGATAGATGGTAGTGAACCCAAGACAGACGTCGCAGCGCTCGTCGGTGGTCATGAATTATCATGCTGAAGGAGAGGGTGCTCTACGTGTGGATGACATCTTCGAATTTGTGTTCTTATTTTTCTGAGGGTCTCTTACGTACCGACATAACTACGTTACATACCGCCACGTAACTCACTAGACTTTGAAGCTCTTTAATGACAAAGGGTTGGAACTTGTGTCAGCGAAGTGGGAAAGTCTACCGAGTACATGACTGGTAATTAAAACTGCTACACCACGAAGATGACGTGCCACAGACGCGAAATTTAACCGACAAGAGGAAGATGCTGTGATATGCAAATGATTAGCTTTTCAGAGCATTCACACAAGGTTGGCGCCGGTGGCGACACCTACAACGTGCTGACATGAGGAAAGTTTCCAACCGATTTATCATACAAAAACATCAGTTGATCGGCGATGCCTGGTGAAACGTTGTGATGCTTCGTGTAAGGAGGAGAAATGCTTACCATCCCGTTTCCGTCTTTGATAAAGGTCGGATTGCAGCCAATCGCAATTTCGGTTTATCGTATCGCGACATTGCTGCCCGTGTTGGTCGAGATCCAATGACTGTTAGCAGATTATGGAATCGGTGGGTTCAGGAGGGTAATACGGAACGCCGTGCTGGATCCCAACGGCCTCCTGTCACTAGCAGGCGAGATGACAGGCATCTTATCCGCATGGCTGTAACGGATCGTTCAGCCACGTCTCGATCTCTGAGTCAACAGATAGGGACGTTTCCAAGACAACAACCATCTGCACGAACAGCTCGACGACGTTTGGAGCAGCATGGACTATCGGCTCGGAGACCATGGCTGCGGCTACCCTTGACGCTGAATCTCAGGCAAGAGCGCCTACGATGGTGTACTCAACGACGAACCTGGGTGCACGAATGGCAAAACTTCATTTTTCCGGATGAATTCAGGTTCTGTTTACAGCATCATGATTGTCGCATCAGTGTTTGGTGACATCGCGGTGAACGCACATTGGAAGCCTGCATTCGTCATCGCCATACTGGCGTATCACCCAGCGTGATGGTTTGGGGTGCCATTGATTAAAAGTCTCAGTCACCTCTTGTTCGCATTGACGGCGCTTTGAACAGTGGACGTTACATTTCAGATGTGTTACGACCCGTGGCTCTACCCTTCATTCCATCCCTGAGAAACCCTACATTTCAGCAGGATAATGCACGACCACATGTTGCAGGTCCTGCACGGGCCTTTCTGGATACAGAAAATGTTCGACTGCGGCCCTGGCCAGCATATTCTCCAGAGCTCTCACCAATTGAAAACGTCTGGTCAATGGTGGGCGAGCAACTGACTCGTTACAATACGCCAGTTACTACTCTTGATGAACTGTGGAATCGCGTTGAAGCGGTATGGGCAGCTATATCTGTACACGTCATCCAAGCTCTGTTTGACTCAATGCCCAGGCGTATCAAGGCCGTTATTACGGCCAGAGGTGGTTGTTCTGGGTACTGATTTCTCAGGATCTATCTATCCAAATGGCGTGAAAATGTAATCACATGTCAGTTCTAGTATAATATATTTGTCCAATGAATATGCGTTTATCATCTGCATTTCTTCTTGGTGTAGCAATTTTAATGGCCAGTAGTGTAATATGCATAACATGTAACACCTCAACCAATACTGAGAATAGAATCAACAATTCGGAGGCATTACTTTTCAGCAAGTCTCGTAGCAGGAGGGTGGCACACGGCAGGGACATTCTCGAGCGTGGCGCCGCCACCTAGTTACGACCAGACAACACAAACGCTGCACCTAACTGGGATCAACTTCTGTTTCCACCTCGCGTCAGACAAACGGTTCGGAAACGAACATTTTTCAGCCAATAGCGGATAAAATAGACACACAGCTTCATTTGCACACACACCATCAGTTGTCGCAGTTGCCATCAGTTGCCACGAGTTACCGAGCAATATAGTACAGTTGCCGCCATGCCGCAGTCACCGCACTGTGGAGCAGTATACGCAGAGTGTCACAGAGTATGTTATTAAGAAAGAGAGAACTTGAATACTGTCAGTGAAGTAGGGTCAGACTGAAGCTACTACAATGTCCAGTCAGTTTAATGTGACCTCATGTCAAAATCTTGAATAACCACCTTTTCAAGCTCAGACCACTCTGAGACGTGCTGGAAGAGAGTCAGGGAGGTCCTGGAACCTACCAACTTGGATATGGGGCCGTGTTGACTCAAGCGCCATGGCTAGCTGTGCTAGGATTTCGATTGGATATCCATGGCACGAAAAGCCCGACCGAGGTGACGCCACAGATTCACGATTTAGTTTAGATCTTGGGAGTCTGGCGGCCAGAAGACTACAGTAAACTCTACCTGGCGCTCTTCGAACCACGCACGTACACTGCGATTTGGATGTCACGTTGCATTGTCCTGCTGGTAGATACCATCGTGCCGAAGAAAGATGAACGTCATATTGGGGTGGACATGGTCCCCAAGGATCGATAAATACTTGACTTGAAGTATGACTAGATCAACTAGGGAATGCCACTAAAATATTCCTCAGATAATAGCGCCCCCTCCTGGTTAGAGAGCGTTTGCTTTCAGACGTTCCACGCCGTACACGCCAACGACCTATTCCTCTGAAAAGGCCGAATGTCGCCACTCAGTGGACGTCCAGTTATGGCACTGGGGTGAAAATTACTGTTATCTGCCTACGAACAGCAGACGGCATGCGTGCATGAACCAAGCACCTGTTGAGAGGGCCCGTTGGCATCAACGTACGTTGTACGGTCGTCAACGATACACTGTCGATAGCACCTTGATTCATCTGGGCGGTAAATTGCTCAGTAGTTGCAAGTTTATTCGCCCGTACAGATCTCCACAGCCGTCGTTCAACTCTTGGCTCGTCCTGGACCACTGTTGCCTCGACTCCAATTTCGGATGGTGTCATTTTGTCATGCTGGATTTACAAATTTAGCCGTTTCGGAAATTCTTTCATCCATGGTCCGAAACCCAGTGATCATGACTTTTAAATGTAACGTAAATAGCTCTGTTTCCCCATTACTACAACGACGGCACTACTTTCCGTCTCGCCCCTGCTATGATTTATATATCTTGCATTGCTAGTGCTGTCAGGTGCGGTTTGTGAGTCGTTATTGCATGTCAAAGTCAAACATAGGTGGTTGTTACATTGTGTATTAGATAACTTGGTCATCATTTGCTGAATTTGCCAACAGCTTGAGCGCAGTGGTAACATCGGTTTCCGTCATATCACTGAAGTTAAGAGCTGTTGGACTAGATTAGTACTTGGATGCGTCACCATCCGGGTCTACCGAGTTCTATTGGCAAGCGGGGTGCACTCAGCCCTTGTGATTCCAATTGATAAGCTTCTTGTCTTAGTTGCGGCTCCAGTCACGAAAAGGGACGACGGCCGAGGGAGCGGGATACTGACCACATGCTGCTCCACGTACGCATTCAGTGACGCAGAGGTCGACACGACAGTCGGTGGGAACCGTTGATCCTTACGCATGCTGTCTGGACGGAGTCATTCACTGAATTTATGTTTAAACTAGTGTTCAGCACACTAACATCAGTGACAGGCCTTCATATCATCACACTAATGTTGAGTATTTGTAAAGATGACAGTTACTGGTCTATATGAAAAAAACGTAAGCCATTTACAAAAAAAAAAAAAGGTTCAAATGGCTCTGAGCGCTATGGGACTTAACTGCGGAGGTCATCAGTTCCCTAGAACTTAGGACTACTTAAACCTAACTAACATAAGGACATCACACACATCCATACCCGAGGCAGGATTCGAACCTGCGACCGTAGCGGTCGCGCTGTTCCGGACTGTAGCGCCTAGGACCACTCAACCGGCAATTATTTACAAACCACAGCATGCACACACTTTATTGAACATGCATAAGTCCTACAGATATTCGGATTTAGGTTATGACATGTTCGATATGCCTGCCACCAATGGCGATGATTTGGCGCAGACGAATAGCGACATTCAGCATGATCCGCTGAAGTGTCGGAACATCGATGCAGTCAAAACAATCTGAATGGCAGTTTTCGGCTCAGCAATGGTTTTGGGGTTATTGCTGTACTCCTTGTCTTTAATACAGTCCCACAAAGCGGAGTCGCATGTGCTTAGATCCGGAGAACATGGCGGCTAATCGAAGTCAACGCCAGTGGCCTCTGGGTGCCCCAGAGCCGGTGTGCGGTCCTGAAACTGCTCCTCCACGACACTAAACATTATCCTGCTTCGATGGGAGTGAGCTCCCCCTTGCATGAACGCCATCTCGTGAAAATGAGGGTCACTTTGAATAATGGAGAAGACACCATCTTCCAAATCCTTCACGTACCGTTCGGTTGTCACCTTGCCATCGAGGAATATCGCACCGATTATTCCGTGACACATTGTGTGGTATCGATAGCTACAATGCCACAAGGTAGGTGCGCTCTGCTAAGTTGGCACTACGACAGACACCGACGATAGTACCCTCTAGCAGGCGCTGTGTATATCTAAGAGCGCCGCTGCAGATTCACCCGATTTCATCAAGAGCAGACGGTCTGGAAAAACCGCTTCAACCTCACCTTGCTACTGAGACTATTTACGACGGGTCTAAGACTTCGCACCTCAGTGCAAAGTTATGTATTCAGTTAATATTGTCATATAGTAAAACCATTTCTAAGAGCAGTACCGAGAGATTTTCACCTTTTCCTGCTACTACTTACTTCCTACTTTTGGCCTACCCTTCAATTTACACGAGACCCACGCGCCGCCTTCCAGGAGGGATGCAAAACATTGCACACCATACAGTCACCCGTTGAGGGTGAAGAGAGCCCTCGATGGCAAAATGCGAATTCTCAGTCAACCGAATGAGCCAATTTTGCTTATTGACGAATCCATCCGAATGGAAGTGGGCTTCGTCGCTAAACCAAACCATACTAATTCCAATGATGCCAACCATGCAGTTTGAACGTTCTAGTGGAAATATTTGAGAAGTAATGTCGATTTTATCTGATATATTTTAATAATTGTCACTCTGTATATGCATGTCGGTAATAAATGATTTTTAGTTGTTACCATTGTTGTGCGAACATTCTTTTTGTTGTAGACTACTTTGCCTTGTAACGAAACAGTTGCTGCTTTGAAGCACATAATCTGAAATACTACATTCTGTGGTAGGTGGTTCCCTTCCTGCTATCTTTATTTTGGGCGTAAAACTCATACGGTCAAAGCAGCGGAAATATTGTTGGAGGGTGATTATGAAGAATTTCTAGTACGCTTGATTGCACGCAATAGGCCCTCGGAACAGCTATCGACAGAGTCGATAAATATTTGCGCGCACGCAGATGGGAGCGCGTGGCGACACGGCTGATGAACTGGAAAGCGCGCAGCCAGCGGGGTGCGCTGATTTGCCATTCAGGAGCCGGCAGTGGCAGCAGCCGCAGCCGCAGCCGCAGGCCGCGTCAGCAGGCAGCGCCACGCCCACAATCAGCGCCTGCGGGCAACCTGGCTGCCCGCCTGCTTGCCTCAGGCGCGGGACCAACACAGCAACACACTCACTGCTCTCTGTTTCTGACCTGGAGAAAAGGCTAGCTGAGGTGCCATCATTTCTCCCTCCGTTCCACCCTCTACCCTGAAATTCTAACACTTCTTTTAGTTCTTTCAACACCGTGCACTAAAATCTGCTGCCTACAGTCACTTACCATGTCCTAATCACACGATATTCTTGGAATATGATGTGAAGCTTCCATAAAACAAGTTTTATTGTAAAAAAATTGGTACTTCAGCAAGCTTCTAAATTTGCCTTTCGCGGGCAAGTGCTCTACTTTTCATCTTGGAGTGCTAGTTCTGTATGGTTCGCAGAAGACCTCTTGGGTAGTACAGACGGTAGGGCACTTGTCCGCGAAAGTCGAAGATCCCGAGTTCGAGTCTCGGTCCTACACAGAGTTTTAATCTGCCTGGAAGTTACATTTCAGCACACACTCCGTTGCAGAGTGAAAATCTCATTCTGGACTTAGTTGCCATCTTACTCAAATTTTATTATAATCACTGCACAACCTACGTTTCAGGCTATAGGCCCATTTTCAAGTACATTACTGATTCAAAGATGATAATACAAACATAAAAGTGATGATAAGGCAAACATAAACATCTCAACTTCTTAATATATCGATTCTTGGCTTAATCTACAATTTCTTCAATAAACATTTTCTGAAAATTTATGTATGGAATTATACAATTCAGCAGTCATCCTTACATGACTAAACATACATAGGATGAAAGTTTATGCACCAGCCTGGAACATTTCAGCCTTGTATGAGGCCCACAGTCTTTCTTCTATGTGGAACTTGTTACATCATTTAAAAGAGGTGAATAATTGAACTGAATTTGTTAATTTAGTAATAGGTATGGAGATACATACATATGATTTTTAATTTCCAGAATTTGAAACTGGCTGAGTTTTGCTCCCATTTTTGTGTGTGTAAGAGTTCTACATCTGTTATGTATCTCTTGTTTTTCTTAAGGCAATGCTCCGCAAAGGATAAATCAGGTTCTTCAAGCTCCAGTTTGTATGATGTTCTTTAACCTTGACACAGACTGACCTCCCAGCCTGTCCAATAGCGCAAATTGTCTCTCACGACATGTGACCTTATGAACCCCAGTTTTGTGATGGCTGGTGGTTTTTCTTCTGAATTTGTTTAGTTGATTTACAGTTTTTCAGCTAGACACTACATTTGAGTCAATTAAAATGATTTGTACTTCTGTTATTCTGCAACTAGTCACTGTATTGTGGGTCGGTGCGGTGATAATGACTATTTTTCAATAATTTTGCATGATATATACCACAAAAATCATATTATGTACTCTGAAATAAAATAAAATGAAGAAAAGGAAAACAAGGAAATACTCGGGCAGTATTTGAACCTGTACTGCCACAGTGAGAGCCGGGAATGTTAGCCTCTGAACTGCTCTAGTGGATTAAAATACGTACGACGTCAAAAGGTACCGGTTGGTGTGGCCGAGCGGTTCTAGGCTCGTCAGTTTGGAATCGCGCGACCGCTACGGTCGCTGGTTCGAATCCTGCATCGGGCATGGATGTGCGTGATGTCCTTAGGTTAGTTAGGTTTAAGTTCTAGGGGACTGATGACTTTAGAAGTTAAGTCCCATAGTGTTCAGAGCCATTTGAACCATTTTTGTCAAAAGGTATATGAGGTAAGCATAAAACCTCAACATCCATTTTCTAGAAAAATAGGTGTCGTTGCTTTCAAGCCACTAGCGAGGTACTCAGAAAAGGTCCCTCTGCAACATACTTAAGACTCAAAAATTCGCGATTAAAAGTTCTGACGGTCCGAAAAATGGTTCAAATGGCTCTGAGCACTACGGGACTCAACTGCTGTGGTCATTAGTCTCCTAGAACTTAGAACTACTTAAACCTAACTAACCTAAAGACATCACACACATCCATGCCCGAGGCAGGATTCGAGCCTGCGGCCGTAGCAGTCGCACGGTTCCGGACTGCTCTGACGGTCCGCCTGAGACGTTAATTACGCCTGTCACTATAAATTAATAGTTTTGCATCCATGCGTACACAATTCAACGCCTGACGTACTGACCAAGGGAAAATAACGATTAATGCCTTGTGCTTGCCAGATGTCCTTGAAGGTACCAACATAAAAACAAGCTCTGCTAATAGCTACAATTACTATTCTAAGTACTGATGTAATGTTTTTCAGACACCGATAAAAAATTTGCACTTATACCGCCAACAACCGGTACATATCGTCCTGGTGCATGGCGTGACATCGTCATGTTCGGAACACAACGCAAGAGTTGTGCTCCTAGCTTTAAGATGTGCTGAGAACATTGGTCTCGACGCGGAGCAGTTTCTATCCTAGTCTGTGAGTGTGTCAATAAAATGAGCGAAAGAGACAGGCTGTCAGCGGTGTAAGTGACTATGTGCAATGGGGCTGGGATGCTTCTCGCTGCAACAGCTGTTATGCTAGCATTCTTATCGCTCGGAAGATCGTGAAAAAAACGAATACAGTATGGAGATTCTGTGTAGCCTCTTCAGTAAAGTGTGGTTCCAAAAAAGTTGGAAAATCGTCATCACTTGAAAGGCATGGAGCTAAAATTAAATAGAAGAGGCATTTGGTAATTATGAGACTGTTTTGAGATTCTGAGAAAGTGTTTTGAAAAGACTGACTACTGACTACTACTAAGTCTCGTAACCTGGTGTTTTCCCTGCTATGCTTTACCTACTGACGTATTCAGACTAGCCTCACGTTCAGGCTTAATGCTTCTGTGCTTCAACTCCTTAGTACGTTCTACCAATGAATTAGACAAATGAAAATAGCTCACAGACTCGAGAGGGAGCTGCGAGATATGATAATTTGTCTTTGTTAGAAGGAACGTCTTTGCTCACAACAGCACCAATTACTTTTTTTCTTTTTTCTTTACAAGTTACACATCAGCTGAGGCTTTCACCTCTGGATCAACATCTTACTAACTGCATTTAACGCACTGGTTGGAATGAATATTGAATTGCGTGTACACTATTGTGGATGAAAAACTCTACGCACATAATTGGTTGGACGGCGGGAGTGGCTGAGCGATCCAAGGCGCTACAGTCTGGAACGGCGGGACCGTTGCGGTCGCAGGTTCGAATCCTGCCTCGGGCATGGATGTGTATGACGTCTTTGGTTAGTTAGATTTAAGTAGTTCTAAGTTCTAGGGGACTGATGACCTCAGAAGTTAAGTCCCATAGTGCTCAGAGCCATCTTTTAACATAACTGGTTTATCGACTCCGACGATGCCACAAACCCAACAATAACTTGAGGCGCTGCAGGAATCAAGCACGTATTTGTATAAACTGCTTTGAAAATGGTGATCTGAATCAAAATATGATCATCATGAACAGGAATGGCTCGCAAAAGTTTCGTTCCTTTTGAAAGGGCAGAACCCTATTTTCTGGATGATAAGGCGCTAACGGCGGATACTGGAGGATTAAAAGCACAATGTCTACGCATTTGATCACCTTTTGCGACTGCTAATATTGTGCGCCGTTTGTTTTTTAGACTTCGGGAATCCTTTAGCTAGGACATTATGCACTTGGTGGTAGAAACTGAAGAACTTTCTCCGCTGTTGAAACAAAGTTATTCTTTTTCTGAATCGGGTCACATTGAAGGACAACAGGTTCATCGAATCTAGAATCTACTTTAAGTTTCTAGACAGCCAGTAACACATTGTTTTAACATTATTAGTACAGGCTTCTAAGATGAAAATTCCTGAGTCCCGCTGACTAAGGCTGTGACCATTTGGCGCAAGAGGAATCAGATATCTGTATAGACCCTTGATAAAACTCATGGGAAATAACATATCTCGGTTATAAACCCATGGAAAGTGTCCATGGCATCCAAGAAAAATCATTTACGATGAGCGCTATTATAACCAAAATACAACGCTATTCAATGGTGTAAAAGTTATTATAAATTCCTAACAAAATTATATACATTTCACTATTAATGGTGGATATCCAAATTGACTACAACATGTAGAAGAGTCTGACACTTCACCGTATTCCTCCAACACAGAGAACGTTACCTAAGTCGACCAGAGAGAGTTTAATTTTATCAGATTTCGCAACAGACCATTCGTGAAATCACTCTGATTTATGCAACCGATGGTGGATAAGCGGATAAAATTTATAAAACTATGAACAGACAAAAGACAACCGCAAGATGTATCACAGTCCTAACCTACAATATACCATGAGTATGTGCCGTCGGACTAAATTAGAAATTTGGGCCCTTTTGTTCGAGCTTTGTAATAAATGGCTAGAGGTAAAGAAAGTCTCTGGCATTACTGGAACACGAATGTACATTTATATGAGCTCATTTATGAGGATGAGTTAGTGTATGGAATAACGCACCTACATAACTAACCCACCCACCCATCCACACACACACACACACACACACACACACACACACACACACACAGAGAGAGAGAGAGAGAGAGAGAGAGAGAGAGAGAGAGAGAGAGAGAGATATTATCATCTTGGACACTCTACCAAAACTAAAAACTAGCTGCTAACGATTTTAAGCCTCCTACAATAAGGTAACTGACATGAGAAAGCAGTATCACTGTAAGTGCACATTCTGTCAATAGTTAATGGGGAACTAGAGTAGGTTCCGCAGCACTCTGAGAACTAATAGACTGATACGAGTGTTCCTTTGTTGTGGTCTAGGGCACTGCAGTCATGGACTGTGCGGCTTATCCCGGTGGAGGTTCGAGTCCTCCCTCGGGCATGGGTGTGTCTCTTTGTCCTTAGGATAATTTAGGTTAAGTAGTGTGTAAGTTTAGGGACTGATGACCTTAGCAGTTAAGTCCCATAAGATACATTTGTACATTTTTTTGTTTCTTTGTTGTAGTTTTGGATTGAAGTTAAGAGTTGGCAATCTAAAGAAGCATAAATAAATCGTCAGTATGTTTGTGAATAGTCCAAAAGAGGCATGAACTGGACTCCATAAGTTTAACTTGTTACGTGAATACGGGATCTGTTCTACTCTCAATACACCTGCTGTGCAAAATTTAAGGACGAGGTAGAGATAGCAACATTATACATTAACTATTTGATGTCCGCTTCGGTAGCTGCCGGGTTAGCGTGGTTGGATACCAATCGCAGGGGCAGGGTGGGGAATTTTCTTCACTCGGGAATAGTATGGTGCTGTCCTCATCATCATTTCATCATCACTGACATGCAAGTTGCATAACTAGCATCAACTACGAAGATCTGCTCCTGGCCGCTAAATGACATGGAGAGAACTATTTAGTGGAAATGAATTAAATTGCGGTAGCATGTTTCCATTAGAGCACACACGTGGACGTCACATGGCGTGAGGTTTGCGTGACTAAAGCAGTAGACAGAGCTGGCACCACAATACGAAGCGCTGAAGGAACGGGAAAACACGGTGTGCGTCAATCAGCGAGCAATTACGGTGCACTGTGATTGGTTGGTTGATATGGGTGAAGAGGACCAAACAGCGAGGTCATTCGTCCCATCGGATTAGGAAAGAATGTGGAAGGAAGTCGGCGGTGCCGTTTCAAATGAACTATCCCACCATTTGCCTGAAGCGATTAAGGGAAATCACGAAAAACCTAGATCAGGACGGCCGGGCACGGATTTGAACCGTCGTCCTCCCGAATGCGAGCCCAGTGTGCTACCCACTGCGCCACCTTACCGGGTAGTGCATTGTGATGGTATTCTTCATTACATGATGGATGGGAGACAGCATTTTGGTGACTTCACACGGGGAAGAACAACAGAAAAACTGGAAGAAGGGCGAAGCGTGACGATTGTAGACCAGGGGTTTGGTATCGCTCTAGGCATTGTTTTACGTGCATGGGAAGCGCCCCGACGCTACAGCACTGCTGGCCGAAGGAGAGGAGGTGGACGAACACAGTCAACTAGAGCAGCAGATGATCGCTACGCAGCGGACAAGAAAAGAGCCACGAGAAAAATAGGATAATTTTGAAAGAGCATTTAACAAGATTGCAAGTCACGCAATCTCACGCTCCATAGTGGAGTTGATGGTATATACCGTCGAACACATGTGGGATGCGTTGGGGAGAAGTTCTGCTGCTTTTCCACATCCACCAGCGACCGTCCGGAAGCTGTCAACCTCGCTGGTGGAGGAATGAAATCCCTAACACAAGAACTGCTTACCAGCCTTGTGGCCAGCACGTGGTGATCACACACTCTATTACGAAGCGTATCCAGCCTTTGGTAATGTCATGTGTGGTGGTAGCACTCCATGTTCAGGCCACAAGTGGCCCATCGGGACCATCCGACCGCCGTGTCATCCTCAGATGAGGATGCGGATAGGAGGGGTACGTGGTCAGCACACCGCTCTCCAGGTCCTTGTAATGGTTTTCTTTGACCGGAGCCGCTACTGTTCGGTCGGGTAGCTCCTCAGTTGGCATCATGAGGCTGAGTGCACCCCGAAAAATGGCAACAGCTCATGGTCGTCCATCCAAGTGCCGGCCACGCCCGACAGCGCATAACTTCGGTGATCTGACGGGGACTGGTGTATCCACTGCAGCAAGGCCGAATGTCAAGGGGACCGTCATGAATTGCTACGACTTCAGTGTAATTATAGTCTTTGAGTAAAAAATCTTCTTTCTGTTCGTTTCTTTGTGTACTTCTTCGATTTACCTTCTGTACTATACTGTGGCAGTTCCTTCTATGGTCCAAGTTTAATCGAGCTATATTAATTGGCTGTGACATATCACGCGAAAATTACTTTCGCCATGAAGTTTTGCACCACCGTTCGCTTCCCCTTATCAATAACGCTGAATTATTATCGCTACCGAATATTCCATGTGAATGTTTGGATGTTTGGGGGAAGAGACCAAACATCGAGGTCATCGGTCTCATCGGATTAGGGAAGGATGGGAAGGGAAGTCGGCCGTGCCCTTTCAAAGGAACCATCCTGGCATTGCCTGAGCGATTTAGGGAAATCACGGAAAACCTAAATCAGGATGGCCGGACGCGGGATTGAACCGTCGTCCTCCCGAATCCATGTGAATGTATATGTACTAAGTACGTTATATAAATGAACGAGTGCTCAGTGTTTGAGACGCTGGAACCGTATTCTGCAAGAATCTGCGTCAAATCATAGCCTAGTGACACAGTTGCTCCATCGAATGAAAGAAAAAAGGTGAAAACACGTTTTTGGTTATCTATACACCTTAGGAAATATAAATACAACAATCGTAAATGTATAAGCCTATACACAGAGTATTCAAATGGCTAATCACACGTCAGAACTATTCGAGTATCACGTTGTAGTTGGAATGATGCTGGAGGAGCATATATTTTTAATGATCTAAGAGAACTCGATGATACTAAAACTATTTAGACGGGAAATGTTTCTATGGATGTGTGCAACAACATATGACGAAAGATTTAAGGAAAAGGAAAGGATACCGTTATAATATAGCAGAACAGTTCAGATTCTCCTGTGAACGCAATAAGGCAACATAAACTGTAAGGATAAACACCCACAACAAAGGGAACTAGAACAAAACAGCACGACACAGCAAAATGATGATTGTAGGCTGCAGAAACCTACAACATTGATTTCTTGTACATATCGACTGCAAAAATAGTACTTTCCGATTTTGAAGCTGTCACTGAAATCATTTGTTTTATTAAATTCAAATTCTCCTGGCGGTTTAATAATCCTCCAATGGTTTGATCATTCTCTTCCCATATGTGCGACGAGTTATGTTGAATGAACTCGTAGGATTATTGGTATTCAACGTGCGTGCAGATCAGTTTGGAGTGTGAAATGTCAGTGCATAGGTTGTCCACTGGAGATCAGTTATAGCCATTGTGGCCGACCACCCGCTAGAGGTTCTTCTCTCCCGTATTCGCTAACTGTGGTCTATGAATTCGATATAAAACAGCGCAACCAATGTTTTTTAATTTAAGTTACAATCAATAGTAACATGAGGAGCAATTTTGGAGTTTTCACATTGTTTCAATCACCATTTTCTTCATGATTGTCAAACACTAATCACAATTGTCTGCACATAATTTTTAATAGCCAATGGCTTGGATTTCCCTTGACAGAGTTTCCTCAACAATAAATAAGAAAGCCACTTCCGTTGTAGTCAACGCTAATTGATTATCAAAAACCGACTCTTATTAATCGAACGATAGCATAATTATCTCCAGGCAGAAGGGAGCGAACGAGTGAATGCTCCGTCTGAATACAGGAATTTAATGCTAGCCATGTCTCAATATCCTGGTACATTCATAACGTCAGAGCTCTTGCTGTCGTTAGTGAATCATCAATTTTTTCTGAAACTGTAGTCATTTTTAAATCTGTAAATGTACGTCACATCTATTGATTTCTGTTCTATTCTTATAACTGACCATCGTCGCGTCGCGTCGAGTTGTGGCAGGCAGAGCGGCGGCTAGTGCGCAATAGTGTTGTTCGTGTTTAGTGTTGTTACCAGGCATGGCAGAGCACATATGGGGCGTGAACAGCGTCAAGTGTTGAGTGAACACTGTGAAGAATACGGATATGCTGCGTTACCTGTCATTCATCAGTATCATGGAGCCATATTTCAACAGGACCCTTTCAGTTCATAAATGGCATATGTCTGTATGAAGTGTCAGTGTGATGCTGAGGTACTCCCGTCGCAGTGGGATCCTTACATCCGTTCCGTATACAATGAGGGTGGGTCAGCTAGGACCCAATTCCGTCCCCGTGCTAGGATCCAGAATTTCAAGGACCATAGACAACAGTTGTGGACTAGCATGCCTCAGGAGAGGATACGATGTAATTCTGACACCCTTATCATGCATGCATTCAGGACAGAGGTAGTGCAGTGTCATACTCATACAGGGTTTCTACAGGCAAGTCCATTGCAAACAAATTTGGCTCAATTTTGTGATCACTGAAATAAAATCATACAATTTCTCGACCCATATATAAATGTTGTATGTGTGTGTTCATTCCAGCATGGCTACGCAACTCCTCAAGTAATTTTAGGCAAATTTTGTATACACACTGTATATCTTAGTACCAGAAGACAACTAATGAAGAATTTAGTCATGCTAAACACCACTGATTATAGCGCTTATGTGGGAAAGGTGGGACAGTGATAGCAATTAGGCCAGTAGTGATCCTGGTACCATATACACTCCTGGAAACGGAAAAAAGAACACATTGACACCGGTGTGTCAGACCCACCATACTTGCTCCCGACACTGCGAGAGGGCTGTACAAGCAATGATCACACGCACGGCACAGCGGACACTCCAGGAACCGCGGTGTTGGCCGTCGAATGGCGCTAGCTGCGCAGCATTTGTGCACCGCCGCCGTCAGTGTCAGCCAGTTTGCCGTGACATACGGAGCTCCATCGCAGTCTTTAACACTGGTAGCATGCCGCGACAGCGTGGACGTGAACCGTATGTGCAGTTGACGGACTTTGAGCGAGGGCGTATAGTGGGCATGCGGGAGGCCGGGTGGACGTACCGCCGAATTGCTCAACACGTGGGGCGTGAGGTCTCCACAGTACATCGATGTTGTCGCCAGTGGTCGGCGGAAGGCGCACGTACCCGTCGACCTGGGACCGGACCGCAGCGACGCATGGATGCACGCCAAGACCGTAGGATCCTACACAGTGCCGTAGGGGACCGCACCGCCACTTCCCAGCAAACTAGGGACACTGTTGCCCCTGGGGTATCGGCGAGAACCATTCGCTACCGTCTCCATGAAGCTGGGCTACGGTCCCGCACACCGTTAGGCCGTCTTCCGCTCACGCCCCAACATCGTGCAGCCCGCTTCCAGTGGTGTCGTGACAGGCGTGAATGGAGGGACGAATGGAGACGTGTCGTCTTCAGCGATGAGAGTCGCTTCTGCCTTGGTGCCAATGATGGTCGTATGCGTGTTTGGCGCCGTGCAGGTGAGCGCCATAATCAGGATTGCATACGACCGAGGCACACAGGGCCAACACCCGGCATCATGGTGTGTGGGGAGCGATCTCCTACACTGGCCGTACACCTCTGGTGATCGTCGAGGGGACATTGAATAGTGCACGGTACATCCAAACCGTCATCGAACCCATCGTTCTACTATTCCTAGACCGGCAAGGGAACTTGCTGTTCCAACAGGACAATGCACGTCCGCATGTATCCCGTGCCACCCAACGTGCTCTACAAGGTGTAAGTCAACTACCCTGGCCAGCAAGATCTCCGGATCTGTCCCCCATTGAGCATGTTTGGGACTGGATGAAGCGTCGTCTCACGCGGTCTGCACGTCCAGCACGAACGCTGGTCCAACTGAGGCGCCAGGTGGAAATGGCATGGCAAGCCGTTCCACAGGACTACATCCAGCATCTCTACGATCGTCTCCATGGAAGAATAGCAGCCTGCATTGCTGCGAAAGGTGGATATACACTGTACTAGTGCCGACATTGTGCATGCTCTGTTGCCTGTGTCTATGTGCCTGTGGTTCTGTCAGTGTGATCATGTGATGTATCTGACCCCAGGAATGTGTCAATAAAGTTTCTCCTTCCTGGGACAATGAATTCACGGTGTTCTTATTTCAATTTGCAGGAGTGTAATTTCTGTGACCTCTGGCTGGTAAGATAAAACGATTATTATCTATGAAGAAGACTGTGTTAATCTTGCACTTTAAGCATAGTCTATGAAACTTGTCACGAAACTGGCGCCGGCCACGGTGGCCATGCTGTTCCACGCGGTGCAGTCCGGAACCGCGGGACTGCTACGGTCGCAGGTTCGAATCCTGCCTTGGGGATGGATGTGTGTGATGTCCTTAGGTTAGTTAGGTTTGAGTAGTTCTAAGTTCTAGGGGACTGGTGACCTAAAATGTTAAGTCCCATAGTGCTCAGAGCCATTAGAACAAAACTGACTTTCAATCTAAAAAAATATAGTTGGGAAGAAACACCACTAACGTTGCTGTGACTGGGTTGAGAGTGTAACATGCTAATGTATCACTGGCAGCGCTAAGAGCGTGCCTAGGAATGGGCAAGGGACGACCTATAAGCATAGCTTCAGAAAGCCTGGAGCAGTTGCAACCAAACATGGCCCATACGAGAGTTACATTACTCCCTCAGCCAGCTACAAAGTTTGTGATGAGCTCACTATTTGGACTCCTAGGGGCAGTGGTAGTGAAAATCAAAGGAAGTGGGGACATGTGGGCATAGTTCTGAAGTGTCCAAACTGGTGCATCAACCAAATATGATAGATTTATAGCTTACTAGCGAGGAAAAATCTATTTGGAGTTAAGATGCTCAGATAACCGACTGGTGGAAGATGGGGTGAGAGAGTGGTGACAAGTAAAAACAATCTCAACAAACGATTTTAATGGTGTATTGATAGTTTTCAATGATGCTAGGGTGACTGGTGACAATCCTGATGACAATTTCCCGCCACGTGTATGAGTGCTCCCGAAGTTTGTGACGTATTTTTGAGAAGTATTTTCTGATGATAAGAGAATACGTTATTAAACGTAATTCCTGTGGGATAAGCCGGTGAACCAAAAGCTCTGAAACACTAAGACGTTATCCCAATATTTAACCAATCTCGTCGGATAAAATACACTGCTGAAAAAAAAAATAGCTAGTACTCATGGAAAGACGATGTCGATTTTGATCCGATGATGGCTTGTGCCACCTGTCGGACAGTAGAAGGACTGGTAATGGGTTCGACGTCGTCCGCCAACAGATAACGTAGTGAAGTAACTGCCAGAACGCCATCTGTGTTTACACGTTAATAGTGAATGCTCGAAGCTAGAAGGCTGTGTGTGGTATGTGAGAAACAAGTAGGTGACAGTGCCACGAAGATGCACCCGCACCATACTTCATACATACAACAGAGCGACTTTGAAAGAGGTAAAATTCTGGGCTTCCGACTGGTGGCATGCTCCTTTCCGTCAGTTGCGCAACGATGCTCGCATCAGCGGTCACGTGAACACTCTCACACTCATAGATGAAACTCTGGACGTTCACGCAACACAGACACCCAACAGGATCGTTATATTGTAAGGGCAGCAGTAGCACATCGTGCAGCTACCACATCACAGGTATAATGGCTTATGGGTCCAGACGTGATAACATGAACTGTTGCAAACCGTTTATTAGGAGTGGGAGTATAAGGGTACGCACCTCTGGGCCGTCTTCCATTCACACCACAGCATCAACATGCGAGGCTCTACTGGTGGAGTCAGAGGATACTTGGAAGATGGAATGGCTCTCTATGGCCTTCAGTAATGAAGAGAGGTTCTGCCTGCACACAAGTGGTGTTCGTTTACGTGTACGACGCAGATTTGATGAGCGCTGTCTCATAGGGTACATTCGTCCCAGCACACTAGTTGTATCCCAAGCCTTATGGTTTGCAGTGAGATAACCTATAGCTCTTGTACACCTTTGATATTTCTGGAAGGGACACTAACTAGCGCTCGGCACATGCAGAATGTTGTTAGTCCAGTTTTTTGTCATTCTTGCAACAGGAAGGTGACGCCTTGTTCCAACAATATAATGCTCGCCCACACACGTCTCCTTCAGAACCACCTGTGCTATTGATCTGTAAATGTACTCATTTAAAGTACTCCACATGCACCGTTGCAACAATCCATCGTAGGTGAACTGCAAAGCTCTAAAAGGGTGTATTAATTTTTTTGGCAGTTTATTTGGCAGCCTCTCGTTCAACCAGCGCAATAAGTCTGGTTGACGCGGAGACGTGATACTCGCAGAGAAGAGCTGTAGTGGTTAGACGTGGCCTTGACTACAATGCGCCTGAAGTAGCTCAGTTTCTTGGTGAATGGACGCGGACTACCCAATGTGTCTGCAAGGAATACTGCACCACTCGGAGTCATGTAACATGTAAGACCAGTGGTTGTACAAACATCGTAATTGACAAGAACTGGAGACAAGTATTACAGCTTGTAACGATAGTATGTTACAAATACGACAGAAATTACTGCTGTCTGTGAACGTAGGTCCGTCCTAACCAGTTTCCTAGCGAACTTCGTATCTTAAATTTCTGGTAATCCATGAAATGAGCAGTGGAAACACAATGCTCAGCGACAACTGATCTATTGGCCTTTAGAAGTGGGTCTACCACTGGTATTTTAGTAATTTGCGTATCGTTTGTGCTGGGCACATGGTACCGCACCCACAACGAATTTAATACATGCCTGCCTTTCGTAAAGCGGATCATTCTTCATAGATTCCAGAAGAACGACCGTCTTGGCCGGTGGAAGAAAAGTCACATCCATTTTATGCTTCTTTATTATTCTTTAAATTTTCAAAGAAGTATTTCCCACATACTGTAGAAAGGTCATAGAATTTTCGTCTGTTACTTCTTGCTCTTCTGTTCGCTAGACTGGTATTTTCGCTTCCAGTGTTCTTTTCATTTGATGTTTTGTAAATCGATTCTTATTAAATATTTCCTCCAAGTGTACCATCTCACTTCGTACACGATTCTTACGCACTAAAGTCTTAAGTACACTCCTAGTTTGCGAAAGATGGTGGCAGCTAGACGCATGCACGTATAAATGAGCAAGGGTGGACTTACGATAAACATAGCGTCCTAAAAACCCAGCTTCTTTACATAGAACTAATGCATCCAGAAATGGTAGACAGTCCATTTCCCGTCCCGTCGTAAATATGACCTTTCAGGAATGTAGTTTAGATGTTGAAGAAACTCGCTCAATATGTTCTAGACGCGCAGTCCGGAACCGTGCGACTGCTACGGTCGCAGGTTCGAATCCTGCCTCGAGGATGGATGTGTGTGATGTCCTTAGGTTAGTTACGTTTAAGTAGTTCTAAGTTCTAGGGGACTTATGACCACAGCAGTTGAGTCCCATAGTGCACAGAGCAATTTGAACCATCTCTCAATATGTCCTCGCCATGGAGCCAAAATATGAATGTGTCATCGACCTATGTCCAGTACCCTGTCAGTTTTATAACAGCAGAGCTGAGTGCCTTTTCTTCAAAATCCTCCGTAAATAATTTAGCTACGATGAGTGAGAGAGGACTGCCCATGGCAACACCATCTACCTGTCCGTAATATTGGTCGTGAAACCGAAAGTAAGTGGAGGTCAGACCACACTTACTTTGCTCTTATGTGTTTTTAAAAACTGCTGTTAATCAAAGAGCGAGAGTTAACAATCGGTCCCTTGCTGAACAAGAAAACGATGTCAAACCTGACCAGTGAATCACAGCTGTTAAGTTTCAAAATTTTTAACCTACTAATAAAATCGGTTGAGTTATGGATATGATGTTCACATATACCAACAAAATGTATCAACAAGTAGCTGCGTTTATGTTTCTGCTCTAAGCCTGGCTTATGGCTTCATCTTCTTCTCAACTACTTTTTGTTTCTGTATTACTGTATGGGCATTTGGAAGTACACATAATTTTGGAGGTGTAGAGCTGTGCCCCTTCACTCTTTTGACAATTTCCTTGGGTAAAGAGCTGGACTTCAAGAGTGGAACTATTTCTCTTTGAACACGTGCAGTGGGATCGTTGTTAATCTTCCGCTTTATTGCGTCCTCAAATAAGTTGTACGTTTTCTATGTGTAGGCGTTTCTCGGATGCAAAACAGTTGCATTGTCTATCAATTTGTCTCGGTTTATTTTGCATATAATACCTTAATGAACTTCTAAGTTTTTGAAAAGGTCGTTTTATTGTGCGCTTTCTTAGTTGAGCCAGGAAGTGCTACGTATTAACTGAAAAAAGACTATATGGCTCAACTATTCTTTGTTTAGACTGTTAAGAAATTGTTCAATTTAAGAGGTAAGCTATTTAAAGGTAGTCGGTTTTGCTGAAACCAATTGTGGAATTTATTACTGCCATTTCTTAAAATTGGTAGGATATTTTCATTTAATCATTCAGTCTGAAAGTATGAAAAGATTATCTTATTTGAATTTGATGTTGTTTCGGTCGGTAAGGATAGTTTTAACTGCGAAAGGTTTAATTTTTTTTTCAGTGACAGCAAGTGATAAGAATTTGTAAACAAACCACTTGTCAGTTTATAGTTGGTATTTCTTAAAAGTAAAATGAAATTTTGATTATGATATTTAGTTTTAAAAGGTATTAGAGGAAGGTTTATCTGTAAATGTTTGCCAGATTAATTTTATTGGTTAAAATAAATTGGCCAAACTTCGGCTGTGCTGAAACTTCCTGGCAGATTAAAACTGTGTGCCGGACCGAGACTCAAACTCGGGACCTATGCCTTTCGCGGGCAAGTGCTCTACCAAATGAGTTACCCAAGCACGTCTCACGCCCCGTCCTCACAGCTTTACTTCCGCCAGTACCTCGCCTCCTACCTTCCAAACTTTACAGAAGCTCTCCTGCGAACCTTGCAGAACTGGCACTCCTGAAAAAAAAAGGATATTGTGGAGACATGGCTTAGCCAAAGCCTGGGGGATGTTTCCAAAATGAGATTTTCACTCTGCAGCGGAGACTGTGCTTTTTATCGCCCAACACAGCCGCAGCACTACAGAAACGGTCCAGTAGCGCCGTATCGGTGAGTAACAGTCAGCCATCTTATCACACCTCGACTATCCCGCTAAATCAAGCAAATGTTTGAGTCTATTTGGAACAATGACTAAAAAGAGTCCCTCATTATCCCCACAGTTTCTTAACTCTACGGGATCTAATCATGAATGTATCAGTTGAGATAGATGCAGCATACCTACCGAAAGACTCTTGCGAACTCTCTTTCTCGTCTGAATGAGCCCATTACGAAGAATGGAGACGGCATTACACAACCTTGATATTTCTTGAGGCATCTTTCACTGCCGATATCTTATCGTCTTTACACTATATCAGCCACGCTTTGCTTGTCAGCTAGATTTGAGTCGCGACTCTGCTATAAAGCGACGTCCTCAAACGGAGGTATGAGATGAAACTGGCTGTGGCACTGTAGGGGGGGGGGGGGGGGGGAGTTTTCCCGGTACGTCAGAAGTGATGTAATGAAGTTTTGACATAAGCTGTATCGAGTGTTTCGCTGCATCGGCAGTCAGCTGGCGTTTTAAGTGACATTTATGTGAGGCGAGTCGTGCTCTATCGCCACTGGCCGGGCTCTTTGTGATGGGCGGGCGCTAGCCGGTCCCGCAGTCGTGTCAACGCGACGTGTGACAGGCCGCCGCACCGGCCCCCACAAAGGCCAGCGCCTGCAGCCTCCAGTGGCGGCAACCCAGCAGCACAGCGGGGTGGCTGCCTCCCCACGGCTGCGCGGGCCGGCGCGGCACACCCGGCTCGCGCTTCTTTATCGACGAGCCAGACACGGGAACTGCATTATCCGCCGCCACGTCACATGCGAGCTGTCAAACTTTGAAAAACTGCTCTGAAAACGGCTTCAACTCTTCTGTGTGTGTGTGTGTGTGTACGTGCGTGCGTGTAAATGGAGCATGGGGCGACAGGGGGTGTGCCTGGTAACGACAAAAGGCTTCACTGTTCATGAACAATAATCCACGTCCCTCACCCCAGTTTCCAGTTTTGAGAACATGTGCGCTTATGCATATCTGCAGAGAGGTTTTGATTCAGATACGGTTCCACAATGTCGCCGAAAAAACACAGCCACGCAGGGCGCGAGACGTAACTCATATCAGAGACACTGCACAATGCATTCAAGACATGCAGTCGGAGATTTTAGCAAGTGGTAAAGTGAGAATTACTTCTGAGTTCAGTTAATATACTAATATGCTTCTTATTTATCTAGCTATTATAAAACGAAATTTCTTTTTATTTATAACTTAACTTTGTACATTTCCAAATGGAATCCCATGTAGTACAGAAGCACAATACAGAAATCTCTCTAAATTATTATTCTATGTTAGCAACTACTGACATGATCACTGCAGGGCAGATCTCTGAATCTTGAGCAGGTGTGATCCAGCTCTTCGCTTTTGGGCTAACGATTAGGAGTTTGTCATAACTTCAAACATATCGGTTTAGATTCACAAACTTGTAGGTCCCCGAGATTCTTGTATGCAGGTAACATTCCTTTCAGTAAATGGATGTCTCATCAGAGGATACAATGTCTTTTGGGTCTGTAGTTAACCAGAAAGACATTTTGTTTCAGTGTCATTAACAAAATGTTTTCAAAGGATAGTCGCCCTATTGCCAGTTTACGTAAGTCTGAATGTTTTCATCCTACAAGTACGTGTATAGTGGGTAAAAAAAATGGTTCAAATGGCTCTGAGCACTATGCGACTTAACTGCTGAGGTCATCAGTCGCCTAGAACTTAGAACTAATTAAACCTAACTAACCTAAGGACAACAGACACATCCATGTCCGAGGCAGGACATAGTGGTCGCACGGTTCCAGACTGAAGCGCCTAGAACCGCACGGCCACTCCGGCCGGCTGTAGTGGGTCCACCCATTTTTATACTTCTTTGTTTGAAAGTATGTGCGCATAATCTGAACAGTTTTGCGGTGGCTCCCATGTCGGAAGGCTAGGGTCGGGGGACTACATACAGTAAAATACAGAATTTAATATAGTGAAGGATTTTTTGTGTCGACGTATCTGTAAACCGCCACAGAGTTGTGATGCCTTGATTTATTGAAACAAAGAGTAACAATTATTCATACCAGAACAATCAATTTTTTGTTATGTAGTGTCAATAGATATACGAAACGTAGCTGCTACTGATATTCCCTTGCAGTATATGCAACTCGCGCGACACACTGAGTCTGTCGCATACCGTTAGATATGAATAGAAGAATAATAAACTTAAAACTATATAGAAAGAATTCAAGAAATTATGCAACGTGGATAAAGGTATTACGCTTTTCTTATTTTCAGAGAAGGAGCTGATTATTTTGTTGGGCTGGTAAACAAATCTTGGCGTCATATGACCTAATCCTTTCACAGCGAGCAATCCTGGAGGTATTTCTCATCTGTTTTTCCGCATGGTGGCAACAGAAATGAGTTTACGTTCAGAAACCTTCTGAGTCAATTCTTATCATGCAAACCAGTTGTCGAGTGACGTAGCATGTTGTATTTTTGTCCAAGTAGGGTAATCCACATAAAAAAACAAGCGTCTCAAAATCACACAATCTTCAATCCATTCTTACCGAGCTTTTTAGGAATATACAGTTTGAAGGGCCACCTCCCTCTGAAACACGTCCGAATGGGCGCTAAATTATCATTTCCCCTTTTCTCATCGCGTGTGTGCTTCAAGTATCAGATGTGAAAGAAGGAATTTGAATCGGTTTTCGGACATAAGACATCTGAAAAATGAAAGAACAAATTTTCCGGAGTAAAGATAATCGAGATTCACATCAGACTTCTTGGTTGCCCCACAAAGAAAGATAAAACCGATAAGCCCTTTCACATCTATGTCATCAGTGGGTCAAGTGTACTACTCTAACTTCGAGGTCAAAGCCTGTCTACTGCTGATTTCTTCATTGGTCTGAAGTACAACTTTGTTAATAATATCTTTACTCGTGAATAATTCAAAGAAGAAGATAGGTGTTTTGTCTGTTCGGGTAGCTGCTTTTGTACCAGGAAGGTCAGCAATAAATTTTTTTGTTTTTTTGTTTTTTGTTTTTTTGTGTATCCATTGTGGATGACGAACTGAGACGGTGATTTAAACTGGCGTTTATTTGATAATAAATATGCAACAAATCGCTTTTTTACAGTTTATTCAACCATGAAGATGCTTTCGAGCTACTGCAGGCTTATCTTCAGATTAGGTTTTACAAATGCTGTTTCTTGTGGACCAAGTGTCGCTAAATGCAGTGCTGGCGTTCATGTCAGATTGCTTCTTATAACGTGCATTATTACACTATGTACACAAATAAACACGGTATGTAGCTACACTTGGTTTTGCACTGTAAATTTGAAAATTCAGATAAATATGAGAGAGCGAAATTAATAGAATCTGCTGTACAACAGTTATCCTTATCAACATATTTATCCAACTTCAGTCACTGTCAATAACAATAATGGTAATAACAACAATAATAATAACGTAAAAATAGTAGTAATAGTAATAATAATGATCATAATAACAGTAATAATAACAATAATAATAATAAGAATGACATCAAAATAATAGTAGTAATAATAATATTCATAACTTTTCTCAAAAAGAAAGAATTGTTTCTGTGGATTTTTGTTTCTTTGTATATAATGAAGCAAGTGGTGGTGGTGGTGCTTAGTTTTCAACGTCCCGTCAACAACGAGGTCATTAGAGACGGAGCGCAAGCTCGGGTTAGGGAAGGATGGGGAAGGAAATCGGCCGTGCCCTTTTAAAGGAACCATCCCGGCATTTTCCTGAAACGATTTAGGGAAATCACGGGAAACCTAAATCAGGATGGCCGGAGACGGGATGGAACCGTCGTCCTCCCGAATGCGAGTCCAGTGTGCGAACCACTGCGCCACCTCGCTCGGTAATGAAATAAGATTATGGCAAGAACGAAATAAGGTTTAAGCTTTAGCTATTCTCCGTTTCGCATTCTTAGGTAAGTGGGAGTCTTCGTGCTTTTTTTATTTTTTTGGACAAATGTACAAGATCCCTAATTCATGAATTAGTTAACGAATTATCTTCCGGGCTGAAAATCAGGCGTTCTTAAGCTGCATCCACACAATAACTTACTCTTATTATACACTTATTTCTTAAATGTTCGCTTGCTGTCACGCTTATGTGATTTCGTCAATCTCTCAAAGGGTCTGGCCCTAATTGCTGTGGCTAACTTTTCCTGTGTATTTTCTTTTCTGTTAGCTCTTAATACAGGTTCAACAGAGTTCATGTTGACACTGCACAGGAAAGCCGATTCCTGCACATTAAACAACCAACCCCAAACACAAATACAAGTAGGAATATCTACCAACAAGATCACTTGATTAGAATACAAATGAGGCGCAGAGAGCCACAAAGCCAAAAACACTCCGTCTGAAATCAGTGGGACATCTTTCCGTCAATGTTTATGTACACATTCAGTGTGGGCCTACACTATAGAACAACATGGCCCAGATGTCAGAAGGATCAATAAATGCTACAGTCTCACAATTGACGATGATGTGCTCTATGGCTCTCAGCGCCTCAAATGGATTACGTTGTTGTTGTTGTTGTCTTCAGTCCTGAGACTGGTTTGATGCAGCTCTCCATGCTACTCTATCCTGTGCAAGCTGCTTCATCTCCCAGTACCTACTGCAACCTACATCCTTCTGAATCTGCTTATTGTATTCATCTCTTGGTCTCCCTCTACGATTTTTACCCTCCACGCTGCCCTCCAATGCTAAATTTGTGATCCCTTGATGCCTCAAAATATGTCCTACCAACCGATCCCTTCTTCTAGTCAAGTTGTGCCACAAACTTCTCTTCTCCCCAATCCTATTCAATACCTCCTCGTTAGTTACGTGATCTACCCATCTAATCTTCAGCATTCTTCTGTAGCACCACATTTCGAAAGCTTCGATTCTCTTCTTGTCCAAACTAGTTATCGTCTATGTTTCACTGCCATACATGGCTACACTCCAAAAAAATACTTTCATAAACGACTTCCTGATACATAAATCTATATTCGATGTTAACAAATTTCTCTTCTTGAGAAACGCTTTCCTTGCCATTGCCAGTCTACATTTTATATCCTCTCTACTTCGCCCATCATCAGTTACTTTACTTCCTAAATAGCAAAACTCCTTTACTACTTTAAGTGTCTCATTTCCTAATCCAAATCCCTCAGCATCACCCGATTTAATTAGACTACATTCCATTATCCTCGTTTTGCTTTTGTTGATGTTCATCTTATATCCTCCTTTCAAGACACTGTCCATTCCGTTCAACTACTCTTCCAAGTCCTTTGCCGTCTCTGACAGAATTACAATGTCATCGGCGAACCTCAAAGTTTTTATTTCTTCTCCATGAATTTTAATACCTACTCCAAATTTTTCTTTTGTTTCCTTTACTGCTTGCTCAATATACAGATTGAATAAGATCGGGGAGAGGCTACAACCCTGTCTCACTCCTTTCCCAACCACTGCTTCCCTTTCATGCCCCCCGACTCTTATAACTGTCATCTGGTTTCTGTACAAATTGTAAATACACTCCTGGAAATGGAAAAAAGAACACATTGACACCGGTGTGTCAGACCCACCATACTTGCTCCGGACATTGCGAGAGGGCTGTACAAGCAATGATCACACGCACGGAACAGCGGACACACCAGGAACCGCGGTGTTGGCCGTCGAATGGCGCTAGCTGCGCAGCATTAGTGCACCGCCGCCGTCAGTGTCAGCCAGTTTGCCGTGGCATACGGAGCTCCATCGCAGTCTTTAACGCTGGTAGCATGCCGCGACAGCGTGGACGTGAACCGTATGTGCAGTTGACGGACTTTGAGCGAGGGCGTATAGTGGGCATGCGGGAGGCCGGGTGGACGTACCGCCGAATTGCTCAACACGTGGGGCGTGAGGTCTCCACAGTACATCGATGTTGTCGCCAGTGGTCGGCGGAAGGTGCACATGCCCGTCGACCTGGGATCGGACTGCAGCGACGCACGGATGCACGCCAAGACCGTAGGATCCTACACAGCGCCGTAGGGGACCGCACCGCCACTTCCCAGCAAATGGGGGCACTGTTGCTCCTGGGGTATGGGCGAGGACCATTCGCTACCGTCTCCATGAAGCAGGGCTACGGTCCCTCACACCGTTAGGCCGTCTTCCGCTCACGCCCCAACATCGTGCAGCCCGCTTCCAGTGGTGTCGCGTCAGGCGTGAATGGAGGGACGAATGGAGACGTGTCGTCTTCAGCGATGAGAGTCGCTTCTGCCTTGGTGCCAATGATGGTCGTATGCGTGTTTGGCGCCGTGCAGGTGAGCGCCATAATCAGGATTGCATACGACCGAGGCACACAGGGCCAACACCCGGCATCATGGTGTGTGGGGAGCGATCTCCTACACTGGCCGTACACCTCTGGTGATCGTCGAGGGGACATTGAATAGTGCACGGTACATCCAAACCGTCATCGAACCCATCGTTCTATCATTCCTAGACCGGCAAGGGAACTTGCTGCTCCAACAGGACAATGCACGTCCGCATGTATCCCGTGCCACCCAACGTGCTCTACAAGGTGTAAGTCAACTACCCTGGCCAGCAAGATCTCCGGATCTGTCCCCCATTGAGCATGTTTGGGACTGGATGAAGCGTCGTCTCACGCGGTCTGCACTTCCAGCACGAACGCTGGTCCAACTGAGGCGCCAGGTGGAAATGGCATGGCAAGCCGTTCCACAGGACTACATCCAGCATCTCTACAATCGTCTCCATGGGAGAATAACAGCCTGCATTGCTGCGAAAGGTGGATATACACTGTACTAGTGCCGACATTGTGCATGCTCTGTTGCCTGTGTCTATGTGCCTGTGGTTCTGGCAGTGTGATCATGTGATGTATCTGACCCCAGGAATGTGTCAATAAAGTTTCCCCTTCCTGGGACAATGAATTCACGGTGTTCTTATTTCAATTTCCAGGAGTGTAGCCTTTCGCTCCCTGTATTTTACCCCTGCCACCTTCAGAATTTGAAAGAGAGTATTCCAATCAACATTGTCAAAAGCTTTCTCTAAGTCTACAAATGCTAGAAACGTAGGTTTGCCTTTTCTTAATCTTTCTTCTAAGATAAGTTGTAATGTCAGTATTGCCTCACGTGTTCCAACATTTCGACGGAATCCAAACTGATCCTCCACGAGGTCCGCATGAAATCCAACATTCAATGTACTATATCTCATCCAGAATCCCACACAATATGTTTTTATATCAGCATAACTATATCATATACTGACGTCCGATCTAATTTACCATATTGTGAATGAACTGGCATATCTGTGGAGTGTGCTACCTCATAGCTGCATTTATGCCAGGCGAGCGTGAATAAATATCTGGTGTACTGTGCTACCACCTGGTGGCATTGCCATAAGCTTGTACTTGAGCGGTAAGGGCTAGCTGGCACTGCACGACGTGAACCGTGCACATTGTTTGACAAACCCATATGTATTTGGCTTATAAGGCATTTATATCAAGCCAGTTGCACATGCGCAGAAGCTCTTTAAAGTGTGCACAAGTGAAGGTGCGCTGCGACCCTGATGCCAAGTTTCACCGAGTCTAGAAAGCAGTGTAGCACAGCGCAGCACATTTAGTGCCGTGTATTTCAGATTACCACATCTACATTACGTTTAACAGCATTCGCCGCACTGGGTAGCCGTGCAGTCTTGGCGCCTTGCCACGGTTCACGCGGCTGCCCCCGTCGGAGGTTCTAGTCTTCCTTCGGGCATGGGTGTGTTTGTTGTCCTTAGCGTAAGTTAGTTTAAGTTAGATTAAATAGTTTGTAAGCCTAGGAATCGATGACCTCAGCATTTTGGTCCCACAGGAACGTACCACAAAATTTAACAATATTCAAAGAAAAATAATGTATAAATCCAGAAGGTGCGAAACGTTAAAGTGTTCACGTGCTCTGGTCCTCTTACACAACGGCCGCCACTGATTACTGAACTGCAGGATCGATGCCGCCTTGTCAACTGCTCGAGCGCTGCTGAGGAGAAAGCTATGCCACAAAAATGAGACTACTGGTGTCGTACTCTGTCCTATATTACATTATCAACACACATGGAAGTCTATCGGCCATAACAATATTTTCTTTCTCTGAGCGTTTGCTGACCACCGTCTCATCAACAGAGTTTTCCTAGTACCACACGGATGCAAAGAGCGGCGCAGTGCCAGCAGCCCATACTCATCGATCTCTTCAGGTTCCATTACTCTTTCTTAGAATACCTGAGAAGAGCATGGCACTGGATGCCCGACAGTGCCTCCACATCATATTCAGAAAAAAATGTCTTACATTAGTAGTTCTGTTGTCAGTGATCTTCCGAACACTCTAAACTACTTGCATTGTTGGTAACTCTACAACTTATTCTTTTTATGGTTTCTAGTGATATTACTCGTTCCTGATGAACTTTTTCACTGCCGTTGAAATCACGATCTTGCTTGAGACATTCTATATTTTGGTACTAATCTATTCTGGCTTGGTATATATTACGAAGTAGAGGCCGTTCTCCCCGACTATTGGTGACGATATAGAAACTATTGGATCTTATGTCCACTACCTGTGTAATATATTCGTCGAAAACATACAAGGTATGTTCAGCCATACCTATCAATTCACAGTTGCAGGTTTGTGGCCTGTTCTTGTTAATTCTATTCTCATACGCTTGAATGGTGAGAGACACTGTACAGTGTAGGCTCTTGACTGATTAAACATAAACAGCACGTTAGACACTGATGAATATGAGAAGCTGCTTACTCGTTCGTTGTTCCACAATCGAGCACATTTCAGCACCGATTCTCCATGGCATGGATTCAACAAATCCTTTGTAGTTTTCCGCAGTAGATTTCCATACACTTGTCACGCTATTCCTGCATATGACGGGCAGGTTGTTTGTGAGAGAAGAGCTAATGCCTGATAGTGTACGAGATATATTCCATTGGGATCCGATCCGGCGAATTTTGTAGGCAAGGTAGCAATGTGAATTCACTATCAGGCTTCTCAAGCACCTATAATACAATTAAATACTGTCAACAGTAAGGCATTATCGTTAATTGGCCTAAGCATTCAAACTTTTCTTCTGGAGTTAGCTCTTTACTCGTCTTATTGATTCAAAAAAATGGTTCAAATGGCTCTGAACACTATGGGACTTAATATCTGAGGTCATCTGTCCCCTAGAACTTAGAACTAGTTTAACCTAACTAACCTAAGGACATTACACACATCCATGCCCGAGGCAGGATTCGAACCTGCGACCGTAGCAGTGGTGCGGTTCCGGATTTAAGCGCCTAGAACCGCTCGGCCACGGCGGCCGGCACTCGTCTTATTGAATAATTTTATATATTTAGCAATATATTACGATGCGGTAATAAAATTTGAAATGTCTTCTGTCGGTTTTCTGCAGAGTATATTCTAAATATTCTCAATTCATTAAAGGGGGGGTGACGAAAGGTGCACATCAATTTGCTTTTCATTTTCTCTCAAAATATTTTGCATCTTTTTTATGATTTGTAATGCACTGCTGGAAAAAATGCAGAATCCTCATGGCCTGTGTACAGTGCCACCAGCGTAAAATATGTGCATGCTGAGGGACTATGGTGTTAGTGATTCATTTGTCAGAGTCATCGGTGTTCAGATTGTGCCCAGGAAGACCTGACGGCGTACCATATGCTTTCACTCTGCAAGCAGTAACTGTGTTGAATTTAGTGGTGAACAGTGTTCACACCATTCAGTCTAGGGTACAACAATGCCTTACTGAGGAGTTTGTGCCCCCGTCGAATTCAGTCATTTGAACAGAGCTGCACTGTGAGTCTGAGGGAAGCTGGTTGGTTTATCAACTGATTGCTGCACATTTTGGGCACAATGTTTCGGTGGTGTGTCACTGCTTTTAACAGTGATCTGTGAAACATTCTCACACCTACTGACCTGGTTTTGGACATCTGCATAGGAAAGGCGCATGTCAAGATCCATGCATTGTGCAAGCGGTGATGGCTAGCAATGAGTTATCCAGGGTCGAAATCCGGAAAAAAGTTTCACCTATCGGGGACCGTTGTGAACCACATCCTTGCGACTTGCACGTGTGCCTCTGGTTAGGCTATCACCAGCACCATAGCATGTCAAGGGCTGTTGCTCTGGAACGGTGAGTGATTGGCTGGATTGCGCTCTTTCGTTTCCGCCCACGGCACGCGCAGATCCCATCCTAAAGTGCAAGATACCGGGAACCACCTCGTTTCATTACTGTTTGCATATCTTCAACGATCTCAGCAAATACTGCATAACCCAACAAAAACAATAATATGGCCAAATACTCCTTACGACAGTGAGAGACAGATTATCTCTGACTCATGATATAAGAACTCTATGGATATTATGTGGAATACAAACTACTTCTGATTTAGAATTGCGGAAAGTGGGTTCGCAGTGGAACTGTAATTAATGTCATTGTTGCAAGCTGCCATGTTGAATACCGAATGGAATTTTATTAATTGTGGTAACATTTCGTCTCATACAACAGGATGATGTGTACTGGAATGTAGCTAGGAAAATCGTTTACGGAAAATTATAATTTCATGAATGGAAAAGCTACGTTCAATTCGTTGGTCATTTTATCTTCGCCCTTGTTTGTGTCTCGGATTATTATATGATGTGCCGTAACTCGTAGGGAACTTTGTATCAGTAGAGCCTGCACCACGGTCGTCGAAATAGATTTAAGAGTTTAAATTCTGGACTTTATCGAAGTTGATACACAACTTGGACACTGCTTCCAATTCCCACAGTTTGTACGTCATAGTACCCAAGACGGTTCCCCCACAGAGTACAACTGTGCCTCTGATTATTTTAACACTTTTCAGAATCGACGAACGCCGGAATTCTGCAGAGACACAGTGATTTTATCCCAGGTACTAACTTCGCAACGAGCGCCAGACAGAGTTTGATTTTGAATTGTGACTTCTAATAATTTTGTTTTATACATTTGAGAACTGAACTAATAATTAATTATATACCTGGAAGTGTGGGAGATAATTGTGTAAAAATATTGGGGAAGCGACTTCTCTCGCCGAAAAGTTTCCATTCAAGTAACTACGTATTAATCAGTCATAAAAATTGAACTTCAAATTTCAGGGGGAGAGAAGTTAAATCAGGAAAGAGACAGTTTGATCGACAACTCTCCCTCTTGTCATGAAAAATTACTGCATACAAAAGTTACAATTTTAGCATGAAGCTTCATGGTCAACTGGGGCCTTCAACGAAACTGACGGGAAACTCGAACTTAATCCGACGGAAAAACATAAACTCGCCAAAGAAATCACAATCATCAGATAAGTAGAACTCTAGTAAAGCTCAGTTGCAGGAGTAATAAGCGCTAATACAATGACGAGGACCCAGGATCATAGGAATAAATAAAGATATATCATTTTAAAACGTCGCTGTCAAAATACTATTTCTTAACCTGCACTATCAGAAATCTAGTGCATAGTGGCATCTTCTTTATGACATTCCGAGGCCAGAGAATGGAGGTAGTAGAAGAATGGATTGTGTCAAGAAATTATGTTAATGTCAACATTGTTTCAGATCAATGCAAATGATCAGCTTCTTCCTGAAATAACCTTAAATCTCGTCTAAGCTGACGACCGTGTAATTACCGTGAAACACAAGAAACTTAGAGGAAAAGCAGTTTGAGTGTTACATCTCGTGTCACGTTTGGTGTTTCTGCTGGGTGAAATAAACAGTGTCCGTTACCTTGCACATACTTTAACCCCTGTGCTACCATCATTTCCTTGTCGGGAATGTGACATACTTGTTCTGTAGATCAGTGCGCGTCCACATATGGCTAATGCTACGCAATGTTCTCTTTGTGTTGTACAGCAACTACCCTGACCAGAAAGATCATCAGATCACTCCCAAATTGAGCACTTAGGACACTTGATGAAGCGGGGACTTACTCGTTCCTATGGGCTGGCAAGAACTATTGCCAAATTCTAAAAAACAAACAAGGTGCTAGGAACGATCTCTCGCAGGATGACATTTAGAACCTTCATGATCTGTTTCGTGGGAGTGCTCAGCCAGAAAGTGTGGAAAGGGGGGGGGGGAGGGGGGAATGGTATAGTGTGTGTTGATGCGATTGTTTGTTTGGGCACTGTTTACTGTGACATGTTTGTTTTATTTGGTTCAATTTTATAATAATTTTATTTTCGTAGGAGTACACACCTACAAGGAGGAACTACCTGTCACCTTACTTGTCAATAGAATGACCTTATCCTTGAGTGTGGTGAATTTTTTCTCTAGGAGTGTATGTAATTTTAACTAGTTTTTGAGATCTTGTAATAACTAGTTTTAATATACTTATTCAGATACTATCGGAAACTTTTTCCTAAAGCTCTTTATCAGAAATAGGTCCTCAGAAAGACAGTTGGCCATTAGTTAAAAGGATTCGCTGGCGGCTAGCAAGCCACGTTGATGCTTGGTTAAAGGAAGTAAGTCATTCTTCTGCTTGCAGTTACTTTACTATACTATGTGGTGTTAAGACAGGTCTGGTATTGGAGTTTGAGGATGCATGCTGTTCTGATGAAGTCACTTGTTTGATGGAGAGCCACGCTACTGACCAGTCTGATGGCTGTCTGGTAAGATCAATCCAATTTATAATTTGTGCTGAAGTTCAATTTGCAGAGCGAGGTCAGCCGGATTTGTTTATTAGCACTGCTTCACTTCCTGGAAGCCTATCCCGTGGTTTTGGGCAGTGGAACAGGTTCAAAGAAGATGTGAATTTTAAAATTCTTGGAAGCTGGTTACTGCATGATTAGTAACTTCATGTAATTATATACAGTTTTAAATTCTGCAGTGTTAGGTGGTCAAGGAGTGTAATGTTACTGTTGTACAGATGATTTTGGATTACGTGCTCTCTATTATTGTCTTGGTGTTGTAACAAGAAACGTCGGTTATTTAATTGTTACGATTTCATTCATTGCGTTCATTGCTTTGCATGTGAAATAAATTAGTGTTAAAATCATGTGTTACGACTTTATTAACTAGGAATGTATCCTTCTGCATAAAAACTTTACTTAAATGTGCCACATACAAAGTCGACAACTTGTGTTGTTGTGGAACTCAAGAATGTTCCCCCAAGGTGCTTACAAGAAGAAGCATTCAGTTACAGACTGGGAACTGATTATTATTATTATCATCATCATTAGCAGGTACTGCAATCTCTTTGTACAATAGCTAGTTTACAGCAACTGCTTAAGCCCAAGGCTACGTATGATATTGTGTTCTTGGATGATAATACGAGACTTTTAAGACCTGATGATTTACTATTCCGCGCCACACATCTACACTCATTGGACGGTGACATTCCACCTGGCGAAGCCAATGGGGATTTCAACAGACCAATAGAGCATGTTTCGGCGGCTTTCCTGGCCATGATTCGTAAATGTGGCTTCATCACTAAACGAGATATGTGATAGATCTGGTGTATCTATCTGTAACAAACACCACTGATATTCTAATTTGCCCTATTTTTAGTCTGTTAACGTCAATAGGCATTGTTCCATTTACACAAAATATAAACTTTCTACATATTATCACAATCTCATTACTGGTAATAATACCAGACCGTGACTACCAGTCCACTCCATGGAAACGGAACATCAGTAGCATATGATAAAATGCCCATATTTCGGGTGGTTGCCTAGTTGAGTGTAGCTGAATCTCTCTCTTGCTTGGTGCAGCACTCCGTAGGTCGCTCCGACAGCGAGTAGCAGAGGTCATTTGATACACAATAGTTGCAAGGCCATTGTCGGCTCTAGTTACTGGAATAAGGAAGAAAAGGTTGTTTCTACTTTTGAAATCAGCGAACCACCTCTGCTTCAACAATCAGACCCAACACGAAGGGTAGGTGAAGGAGCAGTTTTGACGCCATCTCCTTTTAAAAAGGCTTTTGAGTAGTCCTCAGCTAAAGAGACAAATAAAGCAAGTACCAGGAAGAACCAAGACTATAGGGAAGACATCACCTTCGACAAAACATGCTCCAGAAGTTTCATGTGATGCGTCTGTCAGACCTTCAACGTATGGGACTAAGAAAAGAAAGCTCGTCGTAAGAAAGAAGCAGAGATTCATGAAGTAGCACGATCATGGCGTGGTAAACTGCGATTCAAGTGTTGACGAAATCACGTTGAAATATTTATCATCTGAATATGAAGAGGAGGAGGAGTACATTTACAGTGATTAACTGTAGTCAACTGCCGGCCGGAGTGGCCGTGCGGTTCTAGGCGCTACAGTCTGGAACCGAGCGATCGCTACGGTCGCAGGTTCGAATCCTGCCTCGGGCATGGTTATGTGTGATGTCCTTAGGTTAGTTAGGTTTAATTAGTTCTAAGTTCTAGGCGACTGATGACCTCAGAAGTTAAGTCGCATAGTTCTCAGAGCCATCTGAACCATTTTGTAGTCAACTGAAAATTATACAGAGACGTGGATCAAATGCATCTCTTGCTTTCGCTGGTGTTTTGAGCTTTGTGCAGGTGTTGACGATGATACTTGGAAAGACTGTAAATATCACTTCTGTGTCGAAAAGCACAAAGACTAAAGATTTTTCTTGCTACAGCTGGAACGTCTGTATAGTAACCGACAAGTATGCAGCACTCTTTGCTTCTGACACAAATTTTCTACGAATAAAGTCTATACTACAAATACACGAAATTTAAGCATGTATTTGTAACTCGTAATTAGGAAATCCGTAAATCCTAAATTAGGAACCCTATTTTAGGGGGTAAAAGTTACCCACTTTAATTCCATGTACTGCTTTTACAAAATATCTGGGGGATTTTTTACAAGGGTAGTATTTAAATATTCCGTGGTAATAATATATGACATTTTCCATAATCGGAAGACTGCTAATTTACTGATAATCTTCAGTTTAAAAACGGTATCCGATAACAGGATACTTCCTTGCCTCCCAAACCCCCCTCCCATTCCTCACAGCGTGACACGGCCGTAACGCTAAACGCTACCATGCGGCATCCTGTCTCACAATGGACAATGACAATTATGTCGTGGTTCACCAGTGTATATCTGAGAACAGTACCCTCCACGACTTTTCAGCCTTACAATAGAGTTCGCTATTTCCTTTACATCGATCACATGACATCAGCCTTGTTTGGAAAGCTGGCGTTCAGCGCTGTTAGTAGCGACAGATACGCATCGTAACTTGAAGAAATAATTGCCATTCGCGGTTTAATAAGCGAGGCAGCAAGCCACGCAGGAGACGGGCGGAGGCAGCGTGTGGCGGCCAGCGGCGCGTGTGACGCACGGTGGGCGGCGGGCGGCGGGCGGCGCCTGCACTGTTTGCCACCCGCGCGGCCTCGCAGCAAGTTTCGGGTGCGAATTAAGTTGGTCGCTTCAGACCGCGGCGCGCCTCTCGGGACGGAACTTCATTAAAAGCTGAACGAAACCCTGCCGCCGGCCCGCTACGCCAGTGTCGCCACGAATCACTCTTGTAGGAGTACAGGTCCTGCATCCTGAGACCAAACTCTGTCCCAAATTTAACACACTGATGAAACTGTCTTATTTCCACGCTAGGCCGCTTTGCAACGGAACCTCTCCTTGTTGCACAACATCGCCTTGTAGCACCTACCATTGGGGTTTGCTGAGCAACTCTGTCACCTCACTCTTACAAAACGAGCGAGTAAGAAAATACACCACTCTTCGTTGAATCTTTTCTACTTCATCAATTACACCAGCGTATAAGTGTCAGAAATTGATGAGCAATAGACAAGAACCGAACTTAGAAGTATTTTGTAAGCGTTCAATAAATAATGCAATACTTGGCATTGGTTTTATTCAAGATACCAACATTCCATAATATTCCCCACTGTTCTAGTTACAAAATATTCTTCTCAACATATCTCCGTTCAGTGCGACGCTCTTACCCTACGTTACTGTGAGGGCCTGTATGCCCATATGGTTCCACTCTACTAGTCGACGTCGGAGACAACGTCTTGTTGAATTAATAACCTCTCCATCATCCACGTACCGCTTCCCGCTGAGTGCATTCTTCATTCTGCGAAGATGGCTCTTCTTCATTATTTGAGCCGGCCAGGGTGGCTGAACGGTTCTAGACGCTACAGTCTGGAACCGCGCGACCGCTACGGTCGCAGGTTCGAATCGTGCTTCGGACATGGATGTGTGTGATGTCCTTAGGTTAGTTAGGTATACGTAGTTCTAAGTTCTAGGCGACTGATGACCTCAGAGGTTAAGTTCCATAGTGCTCAGAGTCATTTGAACCATTTTTATTATTTGTGGTCTTCTATTAGGCGGTGAGGAACCCAGTATGCACATACACTTGAGTACCCCAACTAGTGGTCGTGTGTGTAAGCACTATCGAAAAATGACCAGATTAACGGCGAGGTGTTGTATTTTATCCGTCTCATCATCTCGAAGGAGAATGTTCGTACGTACCTACTTTGCGTGACAACAGCTGTGTGCGGCCGAGAGACATGCCTGAGATCAGACAGGGTTGTCCGACCTTGTTTGGATGATGACAGACGACTCGCCCAACGACTCCCCGTGATTATGTTCACTGACAGGTCTCCGCAGACATTCTGCAAGCGCCTGTAAATATCCGCGATGCTCTGGTTTCTCAGCAAAAGAAATTTAATGACAGCTCTCTGCTCGGTATGCACCTCTGTTAATGAAGCCATTTTGAAGGCTGCGTATAGCGCCCGTAATTACCCGACCTTCATGAAACTATAGGGACTGAAGCAGGAAGATTCCACTATATCCCATAACAAATTACGAATTTTTTCAACCGAAATTGTCTGAGAAAAAAATGTGTTGCGTTACTTATGAAACTCCCCTCGTACATTTCCCTAAGTTTCATGCACTTAATCTCAACATGGAATTTACGTTTTCTAGAATACGTTTGATTTGGCCATTCACATTTACTTTAACATCGCTCTGGACGGTTCTTTGTAGGTTTTCTAAGGCTCTTACTGTTTCCCGTTATTTATCGCCAATAGTGTAATCGAACAGAACAGATGTTTGTGACTAATTGTGCGCAACAGGTTGCATTTATTGACGTTCAGGGTCAACTGGCACTCCCTATGCTGATCATTGATCTACTGCAGGTCTGGCTTTACGTCCCTACAGTCTTCTGGCATAGCCACCTTCCTGTAGACAAAACAGTTATAGAGATTCCGACGTTGTTCACTAGACCATTTACACGTGTTGTAAACAGTAAAGGCCTGACCTAGTAACATTAACGTGGAATAGTCCAAAACTTACGTTTATACTTGTCAGCGTCAACACATTGAATGAAAATTATAATTATTTTCATTTTTAAACCTTTGAGATGAAGTCATCGGGCGATGTTCTGAGAACCCGCCTTTTTGAAGACATTTCTCTTTATACTGGCCTAATGCGGTTCTGGTGCTTTGTTCATTTAACAGCAGGTGATCTCTTATGACGCTGTGATTTCTAAGCGTATGACACAATACCTACATCCATGTACATGCTACACAGCCCAGCTTAAGACGAATAGCGGAGGATTCCTTGTACCACTAACAGCCGTTCCCTGTACTGCTGTACTCGTCAATGGAGCGAGCCTTAATTTCTCTTATCCTGCCTTCACGGTTCTTGCGCTAAATTTGCGTCGGCGTCAGCAGAATCGTTCTGCAGTCAGTCGAAAATGGCGGTTCTCTAAATTTCCTCAATAGTGTTTCGAGAAAAGAACGTCGCATTTCCTCCAGGGATTCCCATTTGCGTCCAGGAAGGATCTCTGTAATACTCTCGTGTTGCCCGTACATACTGCTAACAAACCTACCAGCTCGCCTCTTTATTGCTTACACGTCTTCCTTTAATCCGACCTGGCGGCGATGCGAAACAGTCGAGCAGGACTTATGAACGGGTCGAACTAGTGTTCTCCTTCGTAAGTGATCTACAATTTCCCGAAATTTTCTTCATAACCCAAGTCTGTCTTTCATCTTTTCTAATACTGACCTTACCTTATCATCCTGTTTCATATCGCTTTGCGGCATTACGTTTAAACACTTAAGTGAAGCGGCATACTAATAATGGTGCGTTTTAACAACACGGATTTGTTTTTCCTGCCCATCTGCTTTAACTTACGTTTTCTACATTTAAAGGAAACTGTCAGCTATCACACCAAATAGCAATTCCGTGATGTGTATACGCAGACTGAAGCGACGACTGAAAATCTGTACCGAGGCTAGGATTCTGACCCCGGTCTCCTACTCTCTAGACAGCCACACTAACCACTACGCCAATCTGGCTCAGTGTCTTTGCACAACACCACGGACTACTCTACCACGCCTCCCTCTTCAGTCCATATTACATTCACGCCTAAACTCACTTGGTATTCCGGATAGCGAGCAGGAGTTCCACTTTCGAATCCTGGCCTTGGTACAAATTTTCAGACCCGCTTCAGTACGCATATATACAGCGTAGATGTTTAACACTTGGAAAGATAAGTCTGCAGGCTTTCGTGGCCGTTGTCACTGAAGTTAAAATCTTCTGGGTTATTAGGCCGCGTCATGTTACTTATAAAATGTTCAACGTTTCGACCCCTCTGCCGGTATCTTCTTCAGGATCTTTTGGTGTCCACTACTGCTGGTTGGTTCCAGCAGTAGTGGACACCAAAATATCCTGAGGAAGATACCAGCAGAGGGGTCGAAACGTCGAACCCCTGTTTATAAGATCGTTTATGTATATAGAGAAAAAGAGCAGCTCTCTTGTACTTCCCTAGGATACACACAACTTCTCTGTAAACGTTCGTCGCCCAGGACAATGTACTGGGTTATACTGCTTAGGAAGGCTTTGAGTCACTAACATATCTTCGAGTTTATTCCATATTCTCTGATCTTGGCTAATAGTCTAAAATGGGACACCGTGTCAAACACTTTCCGAAACTCTAAGAACGTGCAATGTACTAGTTGCCGTGGTTCGTATAGTATATCGTGTGAGAAAACGGCGTGCTGCGTTTTGCACGAGCGATGCTCAAAACCGTACTCGCTTGTACGTAGGAGCTGTCTGCTTCAAGAAAATATGTTATGATCGGACTTACAATATGTAAAATGTTTCCTACTGCCTTTCTAAAAGTAACTATACATTTTTAGATTGTGTGGTTAGAGGAAGTACGTTCTTCTATCTGGTTTCACTTTTTGTGGGTTACTACGGAAATTAAGCAAACCAAGTGAATGAAACACTGTTCTCCTCTCTAGTAACTCCATTTTATAATCCCTTCTCTTTACGCCTCTTCGTAGGTGGATAAATACTTGTGACAGAAAGCTCTTCCACCTCCGGGAAAGGAGCCGGACATTTCTGGATCGGGTGTAACTCCACAGGCTTGTGTCTGCTGTCTTGGCTACAGTTTCCAGTCTACAGAATTAGCAAGAAGTAAAAGAAAGTCAGAACTAGTTAGGTGTGATGTTTAATCCAAAGTATCTCAAATATCTCTGATACTGTGAGAAGGAAGAAGTTGCTAAACTGCGATCGACGAGTCAAATGTAAAATGTCATGTGGGAGTCAAACTTCAGAACTGTCTTCATCATTTCTTACGATGTAGTAAATCGTCAGGCGTCACTATTTTCTAAAAATATTGTTTCTTTGACTTACTACTTGTTTTGGAGAGCTGTTCAGTCTTCATAAAGATGCATTTGTATTGTTTTGGACTAAAAAGAAAAGATGTTTCATGCAATAATGAGAACATTATCCAGTTTTCTACAACACATGGTCCCCACACTGGTCGCAGCAACGTATTTGAACGTAGAGATGAAAATTGCTTTATGCATGCTTCTAGCTACCTCTTTAAGTATTTATAGAGTTCTTATCCCCTAACAGTTGTCAACATGCTAATCAGCTATAAAATGTAATTTACGTAAGTAAACAAAAAGTACGTCTAGAAGATATTTGTTATGTTGTTGTCTCTAAAACTTTCCCCAGATTATAAATTTTACTACAAAATTTCGGTAAACTTAATTTCATTCATCGTAACCGATGTTTTTAAAATCCTATGACTTAACAATGTACGTAAGAACTCTCAGGAATTTTATGGAAAATTGTTGTTACTTGGACTAAAATCATGCGAAGACCCAGTAATTATCATCTGAAAAATTGAGTTTAAAAGTTCACAACGGCTAATGCCTTGAAAACAAGCCGTGGATGTGGGAGTCCTGCTTTGTTGTTCTCGGCAAATAGCTTGTTGGAGGCAGTTTACTTTTGCCTTCCTTCCACCTGCTATAAAGGGTCAAATATGTGTCTTTTGTCGTGTTGCTGACTCTATAAACCATCTTTGGTAGTGTATATGAACTGTTATGTGGGAATCACGGGAGAGGGTCAAACGCAGTGCTAGCACATGGAGCCTTTTCTGCTCGAACAGCACCAGAGGAACACCGGGTAAACCATGCACCCCAAATCAATCACACTGCGGGGAGGTTTGGAATTTAACTCTGGGCATTAGCCATCTTGTCTACAGAGGCAATGTATCATTTATAGGCGCATATAAAGTAGAATATCGAAAATGTAAGTGAATTAGAAGGAACATTAATACAATAACAATACATACAACGACATATTATTGAATGTATTGCTTCATGAGACAACTTCAAAGCATTTCACTTACAAAAACTGACTAATAATACCTTTCGTTAATTGATTTGGGATTACTGAACCGTATTGGCCCCATCTTGATAGCAATATAAAATATGTATACAGAAATATCACAATAGAATGAGTTTGTGTAACGATAAAAATTGTTTTACAGCACTTACAGACATACGACATAGATGAAAAACCTTGGTGTGGCATCACCTATAGGTGAAACAGAATACAGAAAAGAGCTCAACAGAGATTAGGAAACATATACCAGGAAATTAATTTCTTCTGACTCGTTGGCTGCGGCTTGTCACAAATCCTCTCTTGTACCGAACTCTCCATCTCGGAGCAGCAATTGCTACCTACGTCCTCAGTTATTTTTTTCCACACTCTTTCTTCCTGTAGAGTTTTTACCTTCTACAGCTCTCCCTAGCACGTTGTTGTTGCTGTTGTTATTGTTGCAGTGGTGGTAGTCATCAATCCAAAGACTGGTGAGAGCCTCTTCTTCTAGAAATAACTGCTGCAACGTACGTCTTTCTGAATCTGCTTACTCTATTCATTTCGTGGTCTCCATCTACGATTTCCCTACCTCCCCTCTTCCCCCCCCCCTCCACAAACACACACACACTTCTCTCCAGCACTAAATGTGTCCTATCAACCGATTCCTTCTGTTGGTCAAGCTGTTACACAAATTTCTTGTTTCCCCATTTCTATTCAGTACTTCCTCATAAGTTACGTGATCTATCCATCTAATCTTCAACATTCTTCTGTAGCGCCACATTTTGAAAGCTTCTATTCTCTTCTTGTCCAGACTGTTTATCGTCGAAACAAATAGCTTCAAAAAAGATTTCTGAACACTTAAACCTATATTCTACGTTAACAGATTTCTCTTCTTCAGAAATACTTTCCTTGCCATTGCCAGTCTACATTTTATATCCTCTCTACTTCGACCATCATAAGGTATTTTGCTGCCCAAATAGCAAAACTCATCTAATGTCTCGTTTCCTAATCCGATTCTCTTAACGTCTCCTGATTTAATTTGACTGCATTGCACTACCCTTGCTTTGCTTTCGTTGATGTTAATCTATATTGATCTACATGGATACTCTGCAAATCACATTTAAGCACCTGGCAGAGGCTCCATCTTACAGCCTCATTTTATCATACTGTCCATTCCGTTGAACTGGCCTTCCATGTCCTTTGCTGTCTCTGACATATTTCAATGTCTGAACTTCATTTCGTACTCCAAATTTTTCTTTTGTTTCTTTTACTGGTTGCTCAATGTACAGATTGAATAACATTGGGGATAGCCTACAACCCTGTCTCATTCCCTCTCTACGACTGCTCCCCTTTTATGCCACTCGATCCTTATAAATCCGTCTGGCTTCTGTACAAGTTAGAAATAGACTGTAGCTCTCTTTATTTCACCCCTGCTACCCCCAGAATTTCAAGGAGGGTATTCGAGTCATCACTGTAAAAAGCTTTCTTGAAATCCACAAATGTTATAAATGTAGGTTTGCCTTTTCTTAACCTATCAACTAACATAAGTCCTAAAGTCATTAATGCCAATTTCGTCTTCCTGGGGTCGGCTTCCACCCGTTTTTCCATTCTTCTGTAAATAATTCGTGTTAGTATTTTGCACCTATAATTTATTAAACTAATAGTTCTGTAGTTTTCACACTTGTCAGCAACTGCTTTCTTTGGAACTGGAAATACTACATTCTTCTTGAAATATGAAGGTGTTTCACCTGTTTCATACATATTGAACACCAGACAGAAGAGTTTTACCCTGGCTGGCTCTCCCAGGGCTATCAGTAATTCTGATGGAATATTTATTCCCGGAGCCTTGTTTCGACTTAGATGTTTCAGAGCTCTTCTCGCGGTATACATTTCCCATCTCATCTTCGTGTACGTTCACTTCCCGTTTTATAATACTGCTTTCAAGTTCGTCTCCCTCGCGTAGACCTTTTATATACTGCTTCCACCTTTCTGCTTTCCCTTCTTTGCTTAGGACTGGTTTCCTATCTGAGCTTTTGACATTCGCTCAGCTGGTTCTCTTTCTTCCAAGGGCCTCTTTAAATTTTCCTGTAGGCGGCATCTATCTTTCATTTAGTGAAATATGCTTCTAAATCCTTACATTTGTCCTCTAGCCATTATTACTTAGCCATTTTCCACTTCCTGACAATCAGTTTTTTTTAACGTTTGTATTCAATTTCGCCTGCTTCATTTCCTGTTTTTTAAAATTTTCTCTTTGCGTCAATTAAATTCGGTATCTCTACTGTTATCCAAGGATTTCTACTAAGCCCTGTGTTTTCACCTATCTGAATCTTTAATCCCTTCACTATTTTATCTCTTAAAACTACCCACTCTTCTTCTACTGCATTCCTTTCCCTGTGTCTAGTCAACCTTTGACTAATGCTTCCTCTGAAAATCTCAGCATGGTCTGGTTCTTTTGACTTATCCAGGCCCCTCTTCTTTATTTCCTAACTCTTTCCAGTTTCTTCAGTTTTAATCCATAGTTCAATGGGAGTTATTCCCTGATATCTTAACATGTCTTCTGCCTTCTTGTCCCTTTTTCTTATCAGTGTTTTACATAGTTCCTTTCTTCACCGATTCTGCATAGCATTTCTTCGTTCCTTATCTGATCAGTCTACCTACTTTTCTACATCGTTCAATAGCACCACATGTCAGACGCTTCAGTTCTCTTCTTCTACGGTTTTATCACAGTCAATGACTATACTGTTGTGCTCCTAACGCACATTCGCAATAATTTTTTCCTCGAATTAAGGCATGTGTTCGATATTAAGAGTCTTCTCTTGACCGAGAAAGCCCCTTTTGCTTGTGCCACTCCACTTTTTATGGCAGTCTTGCTTCGTCCGTCATGCGTTATTCCTTCACTTCTTCTACTTTGCATTCAGTAATTTCCACTTTCAGTTTGTCGATAATCTCACTCCGGCTTCTTCTCATTGCTTCGGTTTACTCTCAATTCCTAGCGTGCTTTTGTTAGAGTTTGCATTTCATTTAGTAGATCCTGTAAAACCTTTCACTTTAATTGACGAGATCAATGTCATCAGCGGTTCTTTTCTCTGATAATCTTTCACCCTGAATTTTAACCCAACTCTTAAAACTTTTCTTTATATCTGTCATTGCTTCTTCTATGTTAAAATTTAGCAATAGAAGATAATCCTTGTTTTACACTGTTTCTAATGATAGAACTTGGTTCTTGGTCTTCTATTCTTATTGTCCCAGCATTCTTCTCGTATTCATTGTATAATACCCTTCTTTATCTATAGCTTTCTAACATTTTTCTCAGAATATCCAACATCTTGCGTCATTTTTTATCCTTGAACCCTTTACTTAGGTCGGTAAATCCAACGATCGTATACTGTTTCTTTCTTAAGTCTTATTTACAGTATCATCTGCAACATCGTAACTACTTCTATGCTCGCTTTGTCTTTCGAAAACTAAATTGATAGTTAGCTAGGAGATCTTCAGTTTTCTTGTCCATTCTTCAGCATATCATTCTCGTTCAAAAAATGATTGCATGGGCTGTTAAAAGAATTGTGTGACAGTTATCGCAGTTATTTGCTCTTCCAGTCGTCGGGATTGCTAGAGAATACACTGAAGCGCCATATAAACTGCTATTCAAGTAAGAGACAAGTGAACAGGCAGATTACGGTGCTGCGGTCGGCGACGCCTACGTAAGACAACAAGTGTCTGGCGCATTTGTTAAATCGGTTACAGCTGCTACAATGACAGCTTATCGAGATTTAAGTGAATTTGAAGGTGGTGTTTTAGTCGGCGCACGAGCGATGGCACACAGCATCTCCGAGGTAGCGATGAAGTGGGAAATTCCCCGTACGGCCATTTCAAGAGTATACCGTGAATACCAGGAATACAGTAAAACGTCAAATCTGCGACATCGCTATGGACGGAAGAAGATACTGCAAGAACGGGACCAACGACGACTGAAGAGAATCGTTCAGCGTGACGGAGGTGCAACCTGCGAGCTAACATCCCAAAGATGTTCGTCCTCACATGCGGTTCCTCTTCGTCGAAATTTCTTGGCTCAAAATAGTCTAGGGGTTGAATCGCACCTGTCGCATTACACGCCCTAAATTGGACACATGTGACCCTATGGTTAAACCGTCTGACTGATGGCAAGTTTGCGAAATTGTATGAGACGCACATCTCCAGCCGGATGGTTCAAATGGCTCTGAGCACTATGGGACTCAACTGCTGTGGTCATCAGTCCCCTAGAACTTAGAACTACTTAAACCTAACTAACCTAAGGACATCACACACATCCATGCCCGAGGCAGGATTCGAACCTGCGACCGTAGCAGTCGCACGGTTCCGGACTGCGCGCCTAGAACCGCGAGATCACCGCGGCCGGCTCTCCCGCCGGAGGTTCGAGTCGTCCGTCGGGTAAGGGTGTGTGTTGTTCTTAGCATAATTTCATTTATGTTAGTTTAAATAGTGTGTAAGTCTAGGGACCGATTGCCTCAGTAGCCGGCCCTGAAGGCCGAGCGGTTCTAGGCGCTACAGTGTGGAACCGCGTGACCGCTACGGTCGCAGGTTCGAATTCTGCCTCGGGCATGGATGTATGTGGTGTCGTTAGGTTAGTTAGGTTTAGGTAGTTCTAAGTTCTAGGCGACTGATGACCACAACAGTTCCATAGTGCTCAAAGCCATTGGAACCATTTTCTGATTGCCTCAGTAGTTTGGTCCCTTAAGAATTCATACACATTTGAACATTTTGAGAGATACATCGTTAATCTAGCATCTAACAACAGTAATAATAATATCGGGAGCTAAATTAACGACCCATAAATGATATTGGCCACACAGTGCGATTTGGTTAGAATAACGTTCATTCAGAAAGCCAACTAATAGCGAAAGAGGTCACATTTAGAATTCCATATCCATTTGACACAGTTTGATCATTCACAATCTCATCGCGAATTTCAAGTCCAGTACTCCACCTCGTTATTTAAGCGAAAATTTAGAGTTCACACCAGGCGCGCAACTGCTCACCGTTCAGAGACTATGTCCCGCAATATCACACTTCCTAGCTGCCTAAAGACCGACTGTTTGCATTCGTATCTCCACCAACACTGTTTCTCTGCCTCTCCCCGGCCACGTTTTTCGCGCACCGAATATCCTTACTCAACTGACTAGGGCAGTTCCCTCTCCTGACGATGTCCATCTGAGTGGCTACTGCTTCTTCTATATTATTTTACAGTTTAACATATTTAAATAATCAAGCTTCACCACTTTCACATTCTAAATAAAGTAACAATAATATCAATTACGTAATAAACGTTAAATTCTTTTACATATAACCAATAGAATCTACTTCTTAACTCTGAGTATCACGGTCAGTAGCCTTGCACTAATGTGCTTCCTGAAAAATAAAAAAAGAACAAATGTAACTATTATGCACTAATCTTTACAACAAAAATTTTATTTCCTAATGATTCAATAAGGTGTCATGCTGTCATCGTTCAACGTGTTTTTTTGTGCGAGAAATGGTGATCTGATGCTTAACTGAAAACACTGATAATTTGAATTTAGTGTGTCTTTTAAACAAATAATGTTACAGATTTGATATTTACAATGTTTGTCGCCGGCCGCGGTGGCCGTGTGGTTCTAGGCGCTGCAGTCTGGAACCGCGCTGCTGCTACGGTCGCAAGTTCGAATCCTACCTCGGGCATGGATACGTGTGATGTCTTTAGCTTAGTTAGGTTTAAGTAGTTCTAAGTTCTAGGGGACTGATGACCTAAGATGTTAAGTCCCATAGTGCTCAGAGCCTTTTGAACCATTTTTTACAATGTTTGTCATTTTAACGATGTGTTTCTATATGAAATGTCGATCGTTAAGGTAGACCAATAAGGTTCAAATTTTAGCACTCAGATTTTGATACAAAACTTGTTAATTTAACTTTAACAGTAAATCCCAAACTATTATAGAGATGATCAATATTCAAGTTTTAGTGGTATCACCAGGAAAATTTATGAAGGGTGGTAGTTTAAAATTACTGTGGCTTCATCCCCTGAATTATTTCAGAATTAAATAGTTTTCATAAATGTTTCCCTTTGTGGACGATCTTAGGTCCGCCATATTTAACACTGTTCGTCTCCTTGGTCACAAACAGCTTCTACGGGGTTTCCCTATGACGTAGGTTATTCTCTGTCTCACTCGCCCAGTACAGTGCTTAGGCCTCATTCAGCACAACGGACGCCTGTGAATTTCCCCATCTCGTGGCGAATCGGAACTCTTCGTGACACACGGTCCTGGACGACAGGGCTCATTTCACAATTCCTGAGGGCTGACTCTTTCTGCCATTTACATGCTGGTCAACTCACAATCCGTCTCGCAAATTTCTGCAGGTTTCAGTGCTGGGTCATCAACAAGCGTCAGCGTGTGAACCTTTCAACGAAACATCATCGATATGGACTTTCAGAGCTGAGGGCCCATTTGTGTGCATGTAACATGTCACATGCATGACTGCATGTCACAAAGCTGTACGACTCACCTGGGCCTGCCAACACCGACATTGGACTGTTGATGACTGGAAACACGTTGCCTGATCAGACGAGACTCATTTGATATTGTATCGAGCGGATGGAAATGAACGGGTATGGAGACAACTTTATGAATCCACAGGCTCTGGCCGGCCTTTGTGGCCGAGCGGTTCTAAGCGCTTTTGTCTGGAACCGCGCAACCGCTACAGTCGCAGGCTCGAATCCTGCCTCGGCCATGGATGTATGTGATGTCCTTAGGTTAGTTAGGTCTAAGTACTTCTACGTTCTAGGGGACTGATAACCTCAGACGTTAAGTCCCATAGTGCTCAGAGTCATTTGAACCATGGGCCTGCATGTCAGCAGGGGACTGTTCAAGCTGGTGGGGACTCTGTAATGGTATGCTATGTGCGGAGTTGAAGTGATATGGGACCTCTGATACGTCTAGATACGACTCTGACACATGGTACGTACGTCAGAATACCACCTGCACCCTTTCATGTCCGATGTGCGTTCCGAAGGACTTGGGTAATTCCAGCAGGACAATGCGCCACCTTTCACGTCTAGAATTGCTAAAGAGTGGCTCCAGGAACACTCTTCTGAGTTTAAACACTTCCGCTGGCTACCAAACTCCGCGGAAATAAATATTACTGAGAATATTTGGGACGGCTTGCAAAGTGCTATTCAGAAGAAATCTCCACCCCTCTACTCTTATGGATTTATGGGCAGCCCTGCAGGATTCATGTTATCAATTCCCTGCAGCACTACTTCAGACATTAATAGAGTCCACGCCACGTCGTGATGCGGCACTTCTGCTTGCTCGCAGGGGCCCTACACGATATTAGGCAGGTGTACCAGTTTCGTTTGCTCTTCATTGTATTTTCCGGGAAGTCAAAGGATATATTTTCAGTCTCATAGACGTAACACACCCACTAGGATTGTGGCCACTTCCCCATGGATTTCAGAAATTGCGAAGAGAGGCTATCCATCTCTTTCTCGCTTATTTGGTGGAGGTGTTTCAACGCTCTGTTAAACTCTAACTCTAATACTGTTCCTTATATCTTCGATCTCGATTATCATCTGTTTTTCTATAACGTCATCATACTGTTTCTTCCTCTCGTAGAGGCATTCATTTACTCTTGTCTCCAATCAGCTCTTTCCTTTCCGTATAATAGTTCAATTCTTATTCCACCCCTAATCTGAACTCATTAACTTTAATTTTACTCAAGTTTAATTTGACTTTTCTATATGCTTAATCAGTCCTTTCGACGACCATTGCATTTCCGATTTCTTCACATTTCACCCTGGCTATCCTGTGCTTCCTATTTACTTCATTCTAAGTTCTTATGTTGCTGTATTCCTGTTTTTCTATTAACATTTTTGTACTTCCTTCTGCCGTCGATGAGTTTAAATATTTATCTTGTTAGTGAAGGTTGCTTTAGAGATATCTTTCTTGTCCCTATGTTTTTCTGTCCAACATCTGTGACTGCTATATTTAGAGACGTCCTTTCCTCCTCAGTTAACTGTCTATGGTGGTATTCACTATCGCATTAAGAAGTACTTTAGGGAACTTCAAACGCATCTAGCCATTCTTTAGTTCTTCAGCATTCCACTTCATTGCACAATGATTCTTGCAGACGAGTCTGAGGCTATACTGCGTCTGCACTCAGGCATACCTTGCAGTTCTATCTGATTTCGGAATCCCTGTCAACTATGATATAATGCATCTGGCATTTTCCTGTGTCTCCCAGTCTTTTACAAATATGACTCCTCCTCTTGTAACCATTCAATATTCGCTATTAAAAGCTGAAATTCACTGCATAAATCAATTAACCTATGCTCTTCTCTCGTTCCTACTACCAAGTCCATATTTCCCGAAATCCTCTATCCTACTCCTTCCTCTACTATCGAGTTACATCTCCCCATGATCCTCACGTTATCATCTACCTTTACATACTGAATTGCCCTCGTACTGTCTCTCTCTCTCTCTCTCTCTCTCTGTCTGTCTCTCCCCCCTGTCTCTTCATTTTCTGATTGTGACAGCGGCACGCACACCTGAATTATTGTTGTTGGCTTTGGTTTGCTGTCAGTTCTGATTAGAAAAGTACTATCAATTTGCGACTTATCTGTTTTGAATTAAAACTACAAACTGTAATGATAAAATACAATACTAATTCAATATTGGTTAGACTGCTCCTGAGTTTCAGAAAGTCTGGTTGCTTTTTGTTATTTGGCTGTATTTAACTTCTCGGGGAAGTAACACACTAGTCGCAATACGCTGATAATTGTCACACTATTATTCCCAAAATTAATGTGATGCAGGCAGTATTTTACTAAACAGTGAAAAATAATGCAGATAACTCACTAAAGTATTTATTTAAATGTAAACCAAGTTTATTCATGTACAGTATGTACTGTTTCAGCTTTCGCGCACGAAAACGGCGAAAGCGGCCGCCCTTTTATGTCCCCGTACTGCCGTTACGAAAATTCTGCATATATGCATTTACCGTACATTCTTCCCAACTATTTGTTTTACTCAAATCACTCACATCAAATTATGTGGAAATTTTCTCCCCTTTCCCGTGTTGTCTTTAGTTTCTTGCTCAGTTCGTCAGGTTTCTGTATGATTTATGTTTTATCAGTGGAAAGGCGATTCAGGCTATTTTCCTTTTAGAGTTTCCGAAACAACACAAAACACTGTTATACATAAATGTCTAAGTTTAAATGAATATGCTGCCAGTAACTTCACTGTTCTATTAATTGACTATTTGATGCTTGAAATACACATTCCAGTACGTGTATTAAAATGCTTGTCACTTACAACAGGTCGAACAGTATGTCCTGACAGAGCTCGATGAGCTATATCCATGGACATTTAGTTTACAAAAATCGCCCGAAGGTTTGAAACGGTAGTAACGTTTGGAGCTCATATTATTTGCACAAAATTTGATAATGTAGAACTCAAAAACTACAACTTTGATACGACTGCGTATGTAAAAATGCTCCTTGTATCAGGTGGTTCAAATGGCTCTAAGCACTATGGGACGTAACATCTGAGGTCGTCAGTCCCCTAGACTTAGAACTACTTAAACGTAACTAGCCTAAGGACATCACACACATCCATAAACCAGGCATGATTCGAACCTGTGACCGTAGCAGCCGCGTGGAGTCGTCTTCATTTTGTCTTTTTTTGCAGGTGTTGTTGGTTCTTCTATAACAGTCTTGGATCAGTTTTTATTGAATTTAGGTTTAATTAGTGGCTACTGTGGTCACTCATTTCCGACATGGCGGGTAACCCCTTCCATGCTGCACTCTGCTAACCAAGGGCACTGAGATCTCCCAGCCCACGTGGTGGGGAGCATTATTTTACCTGTTGCTCTCCTGCGCAGGAGAGCTTCTGTAAAGTTTGGAAGGTAGGAGACGAGGTACTGGCAGAAGTAAAGCTGAGGGTACCGGGCGTGAGTCGTGCTTCGGTAGCTCAGTTGGTAGAGCACTTGCCCGCGAAAGGCAAAGGTCCCGAGTTCGAGTCTCGGTCGGGCACACAGTTTTAATCTGCCAGGAAGTTTCAGGTTGAAAATGGTTCTAATGGCTCTGAGCATTATTGGACTTAACTGCTGTTGGCCATCAGTCCCCTAGAACTTAGAACTACTTAAACCTAACTAACCTAAAGACACCACACACATCCATGCCCGAAGCAAGATTCGAACCTGCGACCGTAGCTGTCGCGGGGTTCCAGACTAAAGCGCCTAGAACGGCTCGGACACTCCGGCCGGCATGAAATCAGGCAGAAGGTGTACTGAACCGTGAAGAAAAAACAAAACAAAAACAGTGAACGATCCAATAACATGAAGTGCAATATAGAGCAGCCTCAAAGAGGAACGGCGTAATGGGGTTCCTCCTCTTACGCCGACTGGGAAAGAGGTTGTTTATTTCTCTTTCCGCAGCGTCACTTGTGAGAAGTCTTCCTCGTTAGTATTGTTCTTCTACTGAGTGAATTGTAACACCTCCGAACCGCCGTACTGTCTGTCAGTCTATTTGCAGCGGCGTCGGCCGCTCCGCTATGGATACCATAGTTTCCACGTATGTTCCACGAAAAGGTACTGTGAGCTTTACTTTCGATTAAAAAACGCGACTCGTGTAGCCCAGGTTTCTAAAAATCCACTACTGGATTCCTGTAAACTCAGGTCAGGTCCACACCGCATATTTTGATGCAGACGTGTACGTGTTTTTGGTGAAATTCATGGATCCCCTTTACGTTTAAAGAGTACCGTTCAAGAATCGCGATATTTCCGTTAGTATGGTGTCACACGCAGGTGCTGAAATGGAATATACCAATGGTCGAGTAATCTACCTCAGGCCGGAAGTCGATGACACTATTCTAAATGGCGTAGTGACTCCTTATGGTAACGTGAAAAACGTCAGTCGTGTACGCTGGTCTACTCAACACAGATTGCTGTGTTATAGTGGAATTCGTTCCGAGGAAATCCAAGACAAATGTAATATTTCATCACATTTACAAGTGTGTGGTTACCGCATCCGTGTCATGTATATTGGTCATGAGGGAACCTGCTGCCTATGTATTGCATGTTGACACGTTCGAGCTAATTGCCGCTGGAGGGTTTTTGTTATAAGGCGGTCATTAGTGCAGCGTCGCAAATTGACGGTTACTGAACTTTTTCATTCCACTACCGCCGTTGGACCAACCGGGTGATCAAAAGTCAGTATAAATTTGAAAACTGAAGAAATCACGGAATAATGTAGATAGAGAGGTACAAATTGACACACATTATTGGAATGACATGGGGTTTTATTAGAACCAAAAAAATGCGAACGTTCAAAAAATGTCCGACAGATGGCGCTTCATCTGATCAGAATAGCAATAATTAGCATAACAAAGTAAGACAAATAAAAATTATGTTCTATACAGGAAATGCTCAATATGTCCACCATCATTCCTCAACAATAGCTGTAGTCGAAGAATAATGTTGTGAACAGCACTGTAAAGCATGTCCGGAGTTATGGTGAGGCACTGGCGTGGATGTTGACTTTCAGCATCCCCAGAGATGTCGGTCGATCACGATACACTTGCGACTTCAGGTAACGCAAACCCCATAATCGCATGGACTGAGGTCTGGGGACCTGGAAGGCCAAGCATGACGAAAGTGGCGGCTGAGCACACCATCATCACCAAACGACGCGCATCTGTTGGACATTTTGTGAACTTTGTTTTTTTCTTTGGTTCTAATAAAAACCCCATGTCATTCCTAGCATGTGCGTCAATTTTTACCTCTCTATCTACATTATTCCGTGCTTTAATAAGTTTTCAGATTTATACTGTCATTTTGATCGCTCAGTACTTCTACTTCGGATCATAATGAACAAACAGTCAGTTCTGATAATCGTGTCAATGAATTTCCTCTTTTACCTCCGCGACAGGTTCAGAATCCTATTGCCCCTAGGATAGAACCTGTAACGGTGACAAATAAGCGACGTCACACTCAGGATGATGATGATGATGATGATGAGGATGAGGATTTCGCTGTGCCTTCTGTGCCAACCTCCTCTGCATCGATTGTGTTCCTTGCTCCTCTCGATGCTACGATACCTCCCGTCCGTGGTACGGTGAGTGGCGAAGGAGTTATCTCCAGCATCCCTCCAGCTCGCGAAGTGGCCCCTTCTGAGCTGCCTGTGTGTGGATGGAGCGCAGTGCAACCCCTTTGTCTTTGTATCCTCTCTTACAGTCTGAGACAATGCTACGTCCTTCTGTTCCTTCGTCTTCAGCCGCTAACGGTTTCCTGAATTTGCCGACTACAACTCCCGAGGATAATAAAACTAGCTACCAAGTATCTCTCTGCCGCTGCGGGCTGCGACCTGCGGAGTTCTGGCTTAGAGCCAGCACACTGCCGCGGCCTCCACAATGCCGCTCGCCATCGCAAAGTCCGCCGGCAGCCCTCTGTTGCTCTCCCGTCAGTGGTTCAGTGTTAGCATCTGAGTACCATTCCGACCAGCTCCTACGCCTTCAGCCGGCGCTACCTCGCCACAGAGAGGCCACGTGCGGTGGTCTAGCCCGTCGATGCTGAGTCAGCTCGGCGGGTCAGCGTACCGTGGAGTAAGCAGCCTCGCATCTGTCCGCCTCCGTCCGCGACAACGCCTGCCGCTCAGCGCGGAATATTTCGGGAAGAAAGGAATGCAACGCAGTGATTGTATAACACGCCCCTGCTTCCCGGGATTTGCGAAATTACAAGTTGACTATGACCGTGAATTATGAATTTTGACCCACATCGGGATAAGACATCCGAATCCGAGGTAAATAATGATTATTCCGCGGGAAACAGGAGACGTTATAACTTGATCGTTATTGAATGAGTAATTTCATTCAATAACGATCAGTAAATGAAACAATGGAAATAATTTGGAAATAAATTTTGCCAGTGGAAATTTTGCCGAAATAAATGATTAAGTTGTAAAAGCAATTAAGAAATCGGTCGCCAGCTCAACTGATGAGCGACAGTACTGTTAAGTACGTGAATAATTGTGTCAAAAATAAAGGTTACCTGTTTGTAGCGCAGCAGGTCGAACAGGAACTTTTACGTAAGTGCTGTGTCAGGTTCAGTAGTCATATAAAACAATGTCATAACAATCTAACTACACTTATTTTGTTCATAATTTGTCAGCTAAGCGCAATGCTGACAACACAGATAATTATCTATTGAGATTTTTGAAACGTCCCCTTAGAAAAATTATTGAATTACTGTGCTGATAAACCTCTCACATTATTTGCTTTTCAAACAGCTGAGCAAAACTGAACGTACTCAGACATTACTCTCTTTACTTATTCTGATCAACACTAAACTGACACGGAATATTTTTAGCGCAACGCAGTCTGACTTTCAATAATCTCTAAAAAGAATGGCCCCGACTAACATTAACCTATACTTTTCACAAATCACTTACCTCACAAAAATCTTCGTTACTCTAACTACTGCAATACAGCGAGCGCCACTACTGCCAGCTAAATAAAAGATTCAAACTACTGAAGGCACTAACTACTGATAGGCATAGTTAGCAAATGAAAGATTTAGATAGAGAACAAACAATGTATTTACCTTAATAGTGTTCAAAAGTCATAATATATATAGCAGTTCATGACATCCAGTCTTAGAAATTTACTGTCTCTGTCCAGATCATCCGCTCTCAAAACTCCGCCATCTCACTGCCCATATCCATCACTGCTGGAGCTCACCTCCAACTGCGCAACGCTATGTGCTGTTAACAGCCAACAGCTCAACGCTACAATAGCGATTTCCAACAATGCCGACCAGCCTCAGACTGCAGACACACAGTCAGTCATTTTCATATAGAGCGCTACGTGGCGTTACCAATATAAAAACCTAAACAGCCTACTTACATAGCCCCCATGCTCCCCACAAAAAATTTTACAAATTGTTTTGGGCACTGGCCAATACAGATTTGAAATTTTTTTTCATAATTACAATAACAAAGAAATCAAATGCACACACTTATTGATACAATGTTGGTCGAAAGTTAAAATTTTTATAGTCCATAAAGACACTCCTGATCATTCATCATAGTACAATTGCAGTGTTTTTTTTCTTTTTTTTCTCAAAGCCTGAGCAGTAAAAGGGAATGCACACGGAAGTAGTGGAATTCCATGCAGCCTGAAGAAGTAGTGTTATCCTTCCAACGGAAAGACAGCGCTGATTCTGACTTGCAGACAGGTAATGAGTAATGAGCCACAACAGAGCAAACCCACAGCAGAGTCATTCCAAGTTTTGAAGAAAACTGGTAGGTAGGTCATCACAGAGCAGACCCACTGTAGTCCTGATAGGGATTATGGTATTGGTGGGCCACCAGAGGTGCAGACCCACTGCAGTCCTTGTAAAAATAATGGTATTGGTGGGCCATCAAAGATGCAAACCCACTGTAGTCCTTGTAGAAATAATGGTATTGGTGGGCCATCAAAGATGCAGACCCACTGTAGTCCATGCAGAGACGGCCAGCGGCCATCTGTTGCGACTGTGCAGATGCACAATCACCACATTCATGGTGGTGTCTGTTTGTTCTATATCGTGTCTCCCTACCACTTTCGCGCAACGACGCTCTGAGCGTGTTTTTTTGGGAATTAACAAGTTTGAACCTGGGACCTGTTGCTGGTAAGGAGACGCCAGACCAAACATGACATGTAGAATTCAGAAGAGTTCAGTGAGACTAGCGATGATATAACCAAATACTTAATGATCTCAGCGTCAGCTCCACTGCACTCCCGGTAAAAGAATCTTAATGCTAACTAAATTTAGTGGAAGGGGTTCAAGGCTTTCCTATTTTTAGTTAGCTGGTAAAGTAACGTCCTAAAAGCAGTTAAATTTACCATTGGAAATTTTATTCTACATACAAAACATTGTTCATAAATTGCACTATTGATAAAAGGAGATGTTTTAATACAGGATGGTAAAAACCAACTGCGTTCAACAAAAATGTGAACTAATAACCCCTGAATGGGTTTCCAAGTTCTACAATCGATCGAAGGATGACCTATGCCATATCACATCTATAATCTAGGTTTAATTTAAATTTCACAAAAGAGAAAGCTATCAAAATGGTCTACAGTGACCCTCAATTATCTTTAATTACTTATTTAACTTGTCGTAAATTACACTGGCTGATGTGGCTTCTCAATAACTATATAAAAGAAAAATCATCGCGTTTCAGATCTGTTCTTCAAGTGGCTAATATGCACACCATGAGTTTTAATTAACGATCGACACTAGTATTACGCAAAAAAGGGGGTGTAACAGATGAGACTTCTGCAGTTCTGAGTGAAGCCTTATGCGCTCAAAAATGCGGCATCGCGTGCGTTCATTACCTAGTCGGTGTTTGTCAGGGGCGGCGGCCGGCGCAGCTCCGCTCACCTCGCCGTCTCGGAAGCAACTCTCTCCTTACTACAATTTACCGAAGTTGGTTTAAATAAAACTATCTGGCTGTGTTTCCATCTGACCAACCAGGGTCTCAATGTTAACCTTAAGCTCCGCTTACAAAAATTCTGTCTATCCAATGAGAAACGTTATACTTTTCGTGGTGGGGCAATGTTTTTAAAGTTTGCAACGTAACAGAGACGCGAAAAACTCTCACGCTAAAACCTGCAGCTCGTGTGGTCCTTTAAGCGTTATCGTAAGATCTATACTGTTCTTCAGGAGGGCTCTATCTTTTAACATGGGCTGGGGAGTGGTCCTAATGTAACAGACACGCTAAAACTTGCGGGTGGTAGTGGCCATTTTTGTGTTATCGTAAGATCTATAATGTTTTTCTGGAGGGCTCTAGCTTTTAACATGGGCCTTGACATAACAGAGAAGCGAAAAAGTCTCACGCTAAAACGTGCGGATGGTAGTCTTAGAGGTAGGCTGGCGACGTGCGTGTCCAGTCCGTCCCTTAACGTAGGGCCTTCTATCTTAACACGGTTCTGCTCTCGGCTTCTGTTCTCGTTTCTCCCCTCGGAACTGCGTCGGTCTCACGGTGGGAAGGTACAACATGCATTTAGGCATTCTTGTGTTAGTCTGTGGTATTCCATTTACTCACTCGTTACTTGTATTACTTTGGTTAATTTAATGTCACGCTTTATTCGGAGCTATGTGACATACTACTGGATTTGCTTATCATGTCAGGGTTTTCATGGAAGGTGTTGGATTTGCCTGACACCTTACAAGTCTTGCAGAGAATATAGGAAGTCAATAAAGCACCTCCTGTCCACTCACAAAAAACTTGTTTGAAATGTCCTTAGAACCAGCAATGCTGTTATCCAGTCCCTTGCTCAATTATTAACACACGTGTGAACACTATCAGTCCCTACTTCTCACATGTTGTCCATATACTATAACCAACAGAAACGTGTGCAATGAAATGTAGCTTACACGTTACTTAATTTGATGAACTGGTGTCAAGTACAATTTTATAACATAAGAATACAATTGCAAAGGTACAAAATACATCATTAAAGAACATAACAATACAGATAACATTTGTAGTAACACAGGCTTTACAAAAGAATAGAAATAAACATATGCAGCAGTGTCACAGGAATTACGATATAAGTAAATACATAACAGATCAGAATAGCCTTTAAAACATCAACTTCACACACAAGCATTTAAACAGAACAGAATAAATAATGTCTAAATATCTTTACAAAGAAAATAACATATTATCAGAAAAATTCTACAACGTTCTCTCCTCAGATAAACACATAAAGACAGGAAGAACACAAATACCCAAGGGTACACAAACACATAGTGGGGTAACATAAGGAAAGGACAGGGTTTGTTTTACTGCAGTATTTTGGAAACAAAACTTTCTTTACTTCTCGACGATCTCCCTTCGTTCTTCATTATTTCCAAAAAGTCCTATCTATACCTGCTTTCTGTACTTTTTTCGTATGACTTCTCAATGAATTTCTTCCAAATTCATCGCAACTCATTCTCTTATATAGTCTAGCCTTCTTAAGCTAACTTAAATCTACTGACATCAGATGCATAAACGAAGGGACGAGGCAATGCAGCAGCACAAAACAATTAATAAAAGCAGCAATGACAAAAAAATGCAAATTGGCAAAGCAAGCTACAGTAAATCTAAATTACCAAGCACATGCAACATTACAACTAATATGTGCAGCAACAAGAAAAATGAATCAGTAGTAAAACTGGCTTAACAGAGTAATATAAAGTGAAATTTAGTAGCACTATGCCTGGCAAACAGCAGCAGCAAGTGCAATAACTTATATCTAAACATGACAAAGCTCAAGCAGAAAAAATATTACAGTAAAATTGACCATGTTTAATGCCTATGTCACATCTTAACACTAGAGTGATGCATCACCTTTCCTTACTGTACCAAAAATTTACCAAGTCACTGACAAAAATTATCTATGCAATTCCTGTGAAGGGAAATGTCTTTTTGTGCTCCCTGGTATTTTTTTGGAATTAGATCAAAAATTATTTATTTACTGGATCTGTAGGCATAAAATATCTATATTAGTAGAGCTATTAAATTTTATTTCACCCAATGCTGCAGTGGAGCTAGATACTAGATGTTAAACAAAATAGGCGAATGTATATATAAAGAAACATATGAAACGTCATTCACTAGGCAAATGGCATCTCGCAAGGCAAAAAAATCTCTCAACTAGAAAGACAATAGATGTAAAATGTTTCTCATCATTTCATTGGGCATTTTAGTAAATATCATAAATTAAGAGATCCACAGTGTAATTATATGTTTTCAAGTTTGAGCGTGTCGTATTTGCGATGCTTTCGACAAGGAAATGTCAGCAGCGAGGATAATGGCCTCTTTTATTTGCTTCCGCCTAAAGGCTTTCTTTTGTCACACGACTCTCTCTCAGCTGAGCGACCAAAACGCATTACGTCAAGGTCACTTACCTTTCTTACCGAAATACAATCCTGGAAATGGAAAAAAGAACACATTGACACCGGTGTGTCAGACCCACCATACTTGCTCCGGTCACTGCGAGAGGGCTGTACAAGCAATGATCACACACACGGCACAGCGGACACACAAGGAACCACGGTGTTGGCCGTCGAATGGCGCTAGCTGCGCAGCATTTGTGCACCGCCGCCGTCAGTGTCAGCCAGTTTGCCGTGGCATACGGAGCTCCATCGCAGTCTTTAACACTGGTAGCATGCCGCGACAGCGTGGACGTGAACCGTAAGTGTAGTTGGACTTTGAGCGAGGGCGTATAATGGGCATGCGGGAGGCCGGGTGGACGTACCGCCGAATTGCTCAACACGTGGGGCGTGAGGTCTCCACAGTACATCGATGTTGTCGCCAGTGGTCGGCGGAAGGTACACGTGCCCGCCGACCTGGGAACGGATCGCAGCGACGCATGGATGCACGCCAAGACCGTAGGATCCTACGCAGTGCCGTAGGGGACCGCACCACAACTTCCCAGCAAATTAGGGACACTGTTGCTCCTGGGGTATCGGCGAGGACCATTCGCTACCGTCTCCATGAAGCTGGGCTACGGTCCCGCACACCGTTAGGCCGTCTTCCGCCCCAACATCGTACAGCCCGCCTCCAGTGGTGTCGCGACAGGCGTGAATGGAGGGACGAATGGAGACGTGTCGTCTTCAGCGATGAGAGTCGCTTCTGCCTTGGTGCCAATGATGGTCGTATGCGTGTTTGGCGCCGTGCAGGTGAGCGCCACAATCAGGACTGCATATGACCGAGGCACACAGGGCCAACACCAGGCATCATGGTGTGGGGAGCGATCTCCCACACTGGCCGTACACCTCTGGTGATCGTCGAGGGGACACTGAATAGTGCATGGTACATCCAAACCGTCATCGAACCCATCGTTCTACCATTCCTAGACCGGCAAGGGAACTTGCTGTTCCAACAGGACAATGCACGTCCGCATGTATCCCGTGCCACCCAACGTACTCTAGAAGGTGTAAGTCAACTACCCTGGCCAGTAAGATCTCCGGATCTGTCCCCCATTGAGCATGTTTGGGACTGGATGAAGCGTCGTCTCACTCGGTCTGCACGTCCAGCACGAACGCTGGTCCAACTGAGGCGCCAGATGGAAATGGCATGGCAAGCCGTTCCACAGGACTACATCCAGCATCTCTACGATCGTCTCCATGGGAGAATAGCAGCCTGCATTGCTGCAAAAGGTGTATATACACTGTACTAGTGCCGACATTGTGCATGCTCTGTTGCCAGTGTCTATGTGCCTGTGGTTCTGTCAGTGTGATCATGTGATGTATCTGACCCCAGGAATGTGTCAATAAAGTTTCCCCTTCCTGGGACAATGGATTCACGGTGTTCTTATTTCAATTTCCAGGAGTGTATTTACGACAGCAGTTTCCGCTACAGTGGCAGTCTCACATAAAAAAATTTCACAGGTTGAGAATTTGCATTACGAATGTGTAGAAGCGAAATCCTATAACTATAACAGTGTCCAAAAAAATTTCGGCTGCATTGTGATACATTCACGCATTTACACACATTTCATAACTCTTAAAGTACGATTCTTGGTTTCCAACATCCGTTTTAACAACCACTTCTCATTATTCCTCACCTTATTACACTTATACATATTCGTCGACACTTCAATATTTCGTCATAATAAATACATAGCATAATCAAATTCCTCATATAGCATCAGCTTATTGATCATAAACATACCTCAATAGCATAATACACATTGTCGTCGTAATAATATCATCATAACACCTCAGTCAAATCTCAAAAACGTCGTAGCTTCCTGCAATAATTTCAAAACCTAAAAAATATTCTCTGCTCACTTCAATAGTGTCATCTACCTCACATGAACTTTCAAATCATGATTCCATACCAAACACATCATTCAAAAATCTCATAGTATCACAATGGTTCCGAAAAGATATGAAGAGTTCACAAAGTACAGACAAAATACAATTTCATAAGTGTGAAGTTATCCACCTGTGTAATTGTGTAAACATGTGTCACTGATGTAGTAAAAAAAAATGTTTGTCTCTCTCAGTTAAATGATCAGACAGCTGTGTAATTCTGTCTTACAGTAATATGGTACCGATGTGTAAAATTGTATAAGCAAATACCACATTATCTAGGGCTCCTTGTGCTTGCTACACACATGGTACACAAAATAAGTGTGTACCCCCCTGAGAGGGTCGCCATATGAAACGTCCCAATAGAAAAATTATTGAATTACTGTGCTGATAAACCTCTCACATTATTTGCTTTTCAAACAGCTGAGCAAAACTGAACATACTCTCTTTACTTATTCTGATCAACACTAAACTGACACAGAATATTTTTAGAGCAACACAGTCTGACTTTCAATATCCCTACAAAAGAATGGCCCCGACTAACATTAACCTATACTTTTCACAAATCACTTACCTCGCAAAAATCTTCGTTACTCTAACTACTGCAATACAGCGAGCGCCACTACTGCCAGCTAAATAAAAGATTCAAACTACTGAAGGCACCAGCTACTGATAGGCTTAGTTAGCAAATGAAAGATTTAGATAGAGAACAAACAATGTATTTACCTTAATAGTGTTCAAAAGTCATAATATATATATATATAGCAGTTCATGACATCCAGTCTTAGAAATTTACTGTCCCTGTCCAGATCATCCGCTCTCAAAACTCCGCCATCTCACTCCCCACATCCACCACTGCTGGAGGCTCACCTCCAACTGCGCAACGCTACGCGCTGTTAACAGCCAACAGCCCAACACTACAATAGCGAATTCCAACAATGCCGACCAGCCTCAGACCGCAGACAGCACAGTCAGTCATTTTCATATAGAGCGCTACGTGGCGTTACCAATATAAAAACTTAAACAGCCTACTTACATTTTGAATAATGGACTGTCATTCTGTCTTTAAAAGTAGGTAGTTTGCACACTTTAATCTACTGATAGTGAAATATATTGCGAATGATTGATTCGAACCTGCGACCGTAGTGGTCGCGCTGTTCCAGACTGTAGCGCCTAGAAGCGCTCGGCCATTCCGGCCGGCTCTGAGGGTTCAGTACAAATAATTATGTATACAGATAGTTCGTGTATACGTTTGGTGAATGAGTTTGCGAGTATCAGAATATCTTTTAACTGCATTGACTTAGAAACTTAAATGTTCTACACCGGCCAGGGACCGTAGACTTCAGTACCTTCACCATCCTTTTAAAGGCTGGGCTGTCGCCTGTTCCGAAATAACAAACAAAATCAATTCCATCTTTTTCGAGGTTTTCCAATATACCCTTTTCCTATTCAACTTGCAATTCACGATCTTCTTTGGAAATTTGTGGCCTGGTATTCGCATAAGGTGTTGTCTCCAATCTTCACGATATTTTTGGATTTTTTCATTCATGTTGAAAATATTTCATTCTGGTCTAATACCTTCGTTTCCCATCACGTCTGTTCTTTTGACGCCCTTCGTCTTCGCTGCAAATCTAATCAGTACTTTTTGGAATTTTCTGTGGCAATCCAGCTTTCGCTTTCACGAGATAACAGACGAACCACTATCATCTTCCAGAATCTCATGGTCTCTTTTTGTACGTTATGGCTCAACGTTCTGCTAATGGTGCCACAGACAGCTTGTAATATGAGTATTTTATTTTAGCTAGCAGAATCGAAATCAAAACTTATAGTGCAGCCTAAATAAGAAATTTTACAGACTTGTTCTAAAGATGAATTATCCAAGGCAGTTTCTTATCTGACTGGATATTTTCGTCAAAATTCCAATATGTTTATTTTACTACTATATATTTTAAAGTTTTAGTTCTTACATATTTCATTCTATTGCTACAGTGATCTACGGAGGTTATCTTCATTCTTTTAATAATGAAAAATAGAAACACATTCAGATATTCTTCATTCGTTGTCTTGATTCCTTTATTGCATTTCCATTTCCATTTATGAAGAATGAAGTCAAACTTACAACGATTGTTCTTACCGATTGAGGTAGGGAACCCCCCAAAAATTTTAAAAAAATCGTTTGAACAATGTGTGGCGTTGACAACAACGATTAGAGTAAACGCTGAAAACTGCACGAATTTCGCCGAATCTGTTTTTATTAAAACCGTAATAGTCTCCCTCGAGGATTTCCGTCTGAAATGTGAATGGAATTCCAGTGGGACCGAGCGGTAACTTTGACTCACTGGAGTAAACGTAGAACGTACAGAGGGCAAGACTTGGAAGCGCAGAAGTTTGTCGCTGGCGTGAGACGTGAATCCATCGTGGAGCCGAACCGTCGCGGCCGGACGCGCTCCCAGTGATTTACGTTCAGCCGGCGGTAGGCTGTGAACGCGATAGGCCGCCGCGGCGCCCTGCGGACGACTCTCCGGGTTTCCGATGGCTGCGACGCACAGCTACGCATCCCGCCATCTTTATTGGGGGCGGCCGATTATGGGAGGCCGAGGAACGGGGGCGGAACTTGCGGCGGCGGCCCCGAGGCGAGAGGCGCGCCTGCAGACAGGCAGTTAGCCGAGATGGATGGCCGCACGCACCTCTCCGGGATATAAGGCGCCCTCCTCAAGCCGGCCGACTTCAGCTCTTCGCGTCGCACCGAGCTGATCCCGTATTTAACTTTCCTCAAGTCTCGGACGAAACAATTCGCCGCACTGCAACCACTACGGCGGTTTTCGCGGTACAAGTAAAGTTTCTTCCGTGGTCTCCACAGAGATCTTGAACTTTTTCACTGTGACTGTAATGATACCTACCTTGAAAACATTCCTCTCTCCATTATTTACACAGTGGCACATTCCACGATCGTAATATGCTCTAGAACTATGACATCGACGATTATAGAGGAAGTGTTTGAAGATAATTCCCTTTGTGTAATGACTATTTCACCTCTCAAAAATACAGTGCTGCTTGTAAAAACTGTCACGTCCGGAAAGAAGGGGGTGAATCGCTCCAAAATCGGAGGAAGTCTAGAATAATAGAACAACACTACGAGGTTGAGTCAAATGAAAACCTTAAATTGGTTATAACAAATCGAAATTTCGCGTCGCTATCCTATAAGTTGGTAAGCGCGCTACAAAGAGCGTGCAGAATGGCCTGCATGTGGCAGCATACTGCAGATGCACACATACCGTCACAGTATCATTATAAAGATGGCCGCCGCACTTGCGACTTGCACCAGGGAAGAACAGCGTTCCGTTATTCGTTATTTGCTTAGTGAAGCTGTAAAACCTATTGAAATTCATCGACGAATGAAGATTCAGTACGGTGATGTATGTTTGTTACAGCAGGAAGTCTACGAATGGAGTAGGAAGTTCGGAAATGGTGCGACTTCACTAGAAGATGCTCCTCGTTCAGGTCATTTACAACGAGTTCTGACTCAGCAGAACATGGCAGCAGTTGAAGCCATAGTGAAGGAAAACCGCCGAGTGACACTCAATGACATTGAATAACATTGAAGCATGAAGAATGAAGATGATGAGGTACGCCATGCGGTGCATGAGTGGTTGCGCGGACTACTAAAAGAATTTTTTTCTACAGGATTTTATGCACTTTGTAAGCGCTGGAGGACTTGCATTGACCGTGGGGGAGCTTAAGTTGGAAAGTGATACAGCTTTGTACCACTTCTACACAATAATAATATTTCAAGAAATATTTAAGGTTTTCATTTAACTCTCCCTCGTAAAGACTGAAGATAGATGTTGTCGATTCTGAAGCAACCAACTACCACCAGCTTGAAAATAAAGTCAGCATTCCACTTCAAGTGAAAACCATGTTTCCAAGAATTATATAGATGATTTGATGGTAGAAACGTTAGAATTAAATGTTTTATTACTTTTCGCGTTCCGTAGCTGAATGGTCAGTGCAACAGACGCTCACGCATGGGTTTCCTCGGTCGGAGGAGTGGACTGGGCTGTACTCAACCTGTTGAGGAGCTACTCCATTGAGAAGAAGCGTCTAGTAGGTGGCGGGAGTGCGCTGTGCAGGCCCAATTTCACTCCACACTGCAACAGATGATGATTGAGCAAGGATGACGCGGCGGTCGGTCGACTATCGCGTGGTCCTCAGGGCCTGATCACTGGATCCTTTTTTTACTTATTATGGAACCCGTACTGCAGGAGCAGCAATAATATATTCTAACAGTCTATTGCTTAGATCCAGATTTTTTCATTTTTGCAACTGAAACACTGTTTTCATTTTCATAACTTGATGATTTATCTCACTGACCGCGTATATAAACATATGAAAACGATTTTTTCACAATCAAAACTTTCACATAATTTCTGTCTTCATTCTCAAAAATCTCCGACGGTTATAACCTTGAACAATGCATGATGACCAACGTTTAGTTACACACATGCCGTAATGACGATAACATACCTGCAAACACGGCCTCAGACCAAAAATATTTCAATGTTTTTTTGGATGATGACAACAAAGTCTGAAATGTAACAATAGTCTTGCATGAATACAGAGTATTGTCATTTTTTATTTAAATTTAATTTAAAATATATCAGGGTGACCAGCACTCTTGAGTGCACATAATCTTGCATAGAAATCATAGTGAACGTTTTCATAATTATTAGAAGGAATAAATAAATTTTAATAACGGATGAATACAGTGATAAACCGAGCTCCCCTGCGAAGTCCGTAAATTGTACAGAAACTGCCAAAAGAGAGATCGTGCGATTCACAAACACAAACACCGGCATCGAGTGACTGAATTCGGGAAAGGAGAAACAGTCCAGGACTGTTATAGTACCCTGGTTCAGCAGAGACCGGACTCGTCAGTGTTATGCCACGCTCAGTCGGTTCAGAGTCGTTAAACGAAGTAGAAACATGGAAGAAGGCACCGGTAAGCCTCGTCGACGAAAGAGGAAGCAATATCAGCTTATGAGTGAGTTGGAATGGAGCTAAGTGATTGGTGCCCAAGGAATAGATTTGTCGTACTGCGCCGTTGTATGGTCGTAATGGGCACGCTGTTACTGCAGTGATGCACGAGAACGATCGGTGGATAGAAGAAGGGCTTGCACAACCACGAGCAGGTACTCTATCATACAATGCGACCACGGTGCAGGATGACGGCCATCTTGCCCTCACGGACGTAACCGAGAGAACAGCTTCGTCCACAGGTTTGACCTGCCTTGGAGCACTGCAATGAGTGTGGATACGTCTACGTCGACGGTTCGACGCCGTCTGCTGAGGGCTGAGCTGGTGGAGCACATAGCATTACGGAGACTTCCATTCACCAGCAACCTCCAACGCCTCACACTGCGACATGGCATATGTACGCCGTCATTGACGCGCTGAGTGGCAAAATGTAGATTTTTCGGACGAGTCCCGTTTCACCTTGTTCCACAATAATGGATGCACACGTTTTAGACGCCACTGTTAGGAACTCAGTCGGGTGGACAGCATTGTTGAGAGGCATAGCGTACAAGCGCAAATTGAAATGGTTGGATACAACGTACGATCTTGCCTCCTATATACTAGAGCAAGCTAGTCAGCAACCGATATATCAGGGAGACTTTAGAGTCCGAGGCTCTTCCCATAGTGCAAGTAGTTTGTGTCATTGCCGAGGAATGTGCAATCTCGCGTCGAAGAATCACAGGTACTCCCGTTTCCCTGGCCTACACGTTCGGCTGACATGTCGACCATCTACATATACTATAATGCTTCGCAAGTCATTATCTAAATTTCCCTTCCTTCTTCGTGAAATGCGCGTGGAATTAATGACTGTCGGTAGGTCTGTACTAGCTGTAAGTTCTCGAATTTTCCCGTTGTGATCATTTCGTAAGACATAAGTGAGAGGAGGTAACATGTTGTGTGGCTTCTAGGAACGTATTGTTTCGGAATTTCAGTAGCATATCACTCCGTTATGCACAACGTCTTTCTTGTAGCGTGTGATACTGGAATTTGTTAAGCATTTTTGTAACGCTCTCATGGCAACTAAACGGCCCTGTAAAGAAACGCTCCGCTCTTAGTTGGATTTTCTCTAACTCTTCTGTTAGTCCAACCAGGTAAGGTCCCAGAGTGATGAACGTTACTCAAGAATCTGTCGAACAAGTGGTTTTGTAACCCACTTCTTTCGTGGATGACTTATATTTCCTTAAGATTCTTCATATGAATCTCAGTTTAGTATCAGATTTTTCTACTTGTTTTGTATGCTCATTTCACACAAGGTGGCGCAAGGTGGTTATTCTGAGATATTTTACAGCAGATAATGTTTCCAGCAACCTGTTATCAATGGTTTGGTTGTACAGTTGTGGATTTCTTCTCCAGTATAAGCTGAGTCGTTGAACGTGAATTCAGTCGAAATCTCATCCGATAGTACGTAACCTCTGATATTTTTCACTACTTCATTCAGTTACATTCGGAGAGAACCGACAGTCCCTGCAACATTTATCAACCCTCTGCAGGTCCTTTTGCAAATATCTAAAGTTGCCTGGCCTTTCCACGTTCTTGTGGACAACCGCATCGTCTTCGAAGAGCCTTATGGAGCTTTCGACATTTTCCACTAGATAATTTGAATATATTTATATAGTAACTGTCTTATCACACCTGTCTCAGGTACTTCTGAAATTACTTTTACGTCTATCAGATTTGTTCTGTAAAGGGCGAGGTAATGAGATCTAGCGGCAAGGAAGTCTTGAACCTGGTCGGCATCTCGTACAATATTCCATAACCTCCGATTTCTTTTCACTAAACCGATGTTTTTTCACTAAACGGCAGTGTAGGACTGTGTCAAATGCTTTTCTTAAGTCTACGAGCACGGCATTAACCTGAATGCTAACGTCTACTGCACTATGGATCTAATGGAGAAGGATAGCTAACTGAGTTACGCAATTTCTCTGTTTATGGAATCCATGTACACTGTTATGGATCAGATTTCCGTGCTTCAAAAACGTCATAACATGTGAGCATAAAACATGTTCCATGATTCTACAACAGGTTGACGTCCGTGGTATATGCCTATAGTTATGACCATAGGATCTACGACCATTCTTGAAAACGGGTATGACACGCACTTTGGTCCAATCGCTAGGTATTCTTCATACTTCAGTGACCTACGATAAACTGCTGCTAGTAAGAAACCAAGTTCTTTATATCGAACACATGTCTGATGTAATCGCTCTGTAAGTTGTTCGTTCTGGTCCTCCTGCAAACATTGTTGATGCTTTGTGCACACACCTACAAACTCCGGGCATTGTGTTCCCCAACAGCGTGTCCATGCCTTTTCTGATTCCAATCCACGACGTCTAGAGGACCTGTCTGCATCACTTAGCACACCGTACTGACTTCTCATGGTCAAAGTGTATGTACATGGCTCTGAGCACTATGGGACTTAACATCTGTGGTCATCAGTCCCCTAGAACTTAGAACTACTTAAACCTAACTAACGTAACGGCATCACACACCTCCATGCCCGAGGCAGGATTCGAACCTGCGACCATAGCGGTCGCACGGTTCCAGACTGTAGCGCCTAGAACCGCTCGGCCACTCAGGTCGGCGTATTTATTATTACAGTTAGTTGTAGATCAATGAAGATTAACTGCTTAACAAGCAATGTTTTCACATGGTACTGTCCCTTAAGAAATGCAAGAAACTGATCAGAAAGGCAGGTGTCTCTATGGGAACAAGGAAAATGATTTTATAAGCTTGTGCGTGATTCTACGAGCTGCAACAGAGGTAAGCAGTGCTGCGGAGGAAGAACAAGAGAGAATGCCGTTGTTATTACTCAGTCAAAGGAATTCGCGATGCTGATAAACTGAAAACTTCGTTAACCGATTTGCACGAGGCAGGAGCAGATCGAGAGAAAAACTCTGGTAATTACTGTTAGTGAAACAAGATAACGAGCACACTGCTCAACCTAAAACAGCAAGGTGTAAGAAATTTAGCTTACAACACATGTGGCAAGGGCGTCAGAAATTCACAAAGAGTTTGTTACAAGGAAGTGAGACTACTGACACGCTCTGATCGCGACGTAACTAACGGTACGTCAGCAAGCAGTTGCATTGCCTTTCACCGCTATTGTCTCGTGGTATAGGTACACAGCGTGTCCCCATCGGCCAGCAGCATCTCCAACGCATCCAGCCTGTAGCTCGTCCACTCGACTGCTACTTTGCTCCCTCACACCCGTAAGGGAACTCACTTCCTGAAGCACTTCCTGAAGCACTTTCCGGCCAGTCACAGCTCTTCCTCGGGACCCAACAGGATGGCTTCATGGGCTCGCGTCCAAGACGCACCCTATGCATTCCTTGTCCGCCTGGTTTAATGAACACGCTTTCTCGAAACCACTCGAAACCTCTATCGAGAAGTTCCAGCAACCAACGAAAACGCACCACCACGAATTAGGCGGGAGAGATGGTCCCACATACGTGCCCCAAGTGACGTACGCAAAGCCAGAGAGGGCTGATGTCCTCTGTCACCACCTCACTCCTTGTTCGTCGATTCTTCGCCCTGCTGTTGTCCTGTGAATTACGAAGGTTGTGACCTGCGTTTCTAATCTTGGGGAGAGCAGAAAATTTGCCTTAGTCCGCAGCCAGACTAAGAGGATGGCTTTCGTGGAACACAGGGGGCTTCATGAGATAAGAGGCTGCTAATCACGAAGGGAAAGTCCGGATTAAACAAAACACATACTCACAGATCACTTCGTATAGGCATGGGTCCAAGTAGAAAATTATAAAGATGGCAGATGAAAATGATAAAAAAAACCGTCTCTAGTTGATAGGCTATACTATAATGACAGGATGTCTTCTAGAGCATTATCATATTCTTAAGGTTTGGAATAAATGTCCTTGTAATCAGATGTCTCCTTGTTGGTGTTGCAGTTTTCACCAACGATACTGTATTTTGTCGTATTAGTCTCTAGTGTTTGCGTCTGAATTCAGTTTTGTTTATGTTCTCTACCGCTAAACATTTTTTTCCATGAAAATATTTCAAATGCACTGTATTTCCTTTACTGATTGCTCCAAGTCTGAGAAATCAAAATTCCTGGATTTTCTGCTTCAGCTTATTTAACTTGCAAAAATGTGCTTTTCTTCATTGCACCCTATGTTGTATTGATGCGTATGTTGTTTTTACTTCATTAAGAATAGAGATATCACCTGGAGATTTTATTGTGCTGCATTTACTTACTGTAATTTGTGTTTCTCAGTAAATTTCAGTTTCATTGGGGCACTAAGTTTCCCTTCCATTTAGTCACGCATTGTGTTGCAGGTACTGTGAAACAATTTGATCGAGATATATTGTATTCACATGCCCAAATTGTTTTGAGCTACTGAGCATCAACAGCTTTAAGTCAATTGAACTACATTTCAGCGAAGCTCCTTCCTCTAATTATGGCACATGCTTTACCCTGCGTGTACGTATTACATAGACACGTCACGAAGTGGATCAAGATAAGCATATTGTCGGCGAGGAACGCATTAAAACTTGCAGAACAACGACAGAAGATTGAGGTTCTATGTTTCGTCAATGCCGCAGTCACTGGAGATGGTTGGAACACAAACAACATCTATGCATTGCACATAATAAAGCGCTCAGAACGTATTTACAATAAAAAGAAAGAAAAGGAGTACACAGCTTGCAAACCTGTACAAGCCTCACAATTCACCAGTAAGTTAAAGTTTAATTATTCAATAAATGAATTTCCTTTTTCAACTAGATAATAAACGACATGTGTAACGGGTTGAAGCAGTTGAAATTGAATTCAAAGTAATAATTCACCAATCATACAAGTTCAGGGATGACATTAAACTATACTCAAGGCAACTAGCGAATGAATACGCCATTGAAATCACATAAGGATGCTATTATTAGCGTCACCAAATTGCTGATTTTTTTATTATCATCACTTGTACCTAGGTCCTGCAACATAGCAAGATCCAGGCATACTCTCTGACTAGGATATGAACGTAGTGTTACGTACCTATGCACTAAGTTCTAAGTTAAGTAGCTTAAGAATGTTCAAATGTGTGTGAATTTCTAAGGGACCAAACTGCTGAGGTCATCGGTCCCTAGTCTTACACACTACTTAAACTAACTTATCCTAAGAACAACACAGCTACCCTTGCCCGAGGGAGGACTAGAAATTCCGGCGGGAGGGACCGCGCAGTCCGTGACATGGCGCCCCAGGCGGCTTGGTCACTCCGCGCGGCCAAGTAGCTTAAGACGTATCTTAAGAATCATGAGTCCCGTCTGTCACGAATAAAATGTGTCCTGAGAAAAGCTATCAGTTCTCTCCTTTCAGATGATTTGTCTTATGATGAAATGAACGTACTGATGTGGTACAGCTAGTAAGTGACTGCAACTACACTCCTGGAAATTGAAATAAGAACACCGTGAATTCATTGTCCCAGGAAGGGGAAACTTTATTGACACATTCCTGGGGTCAGATACATCACATGATCACATTGACAGAACCTAAGGCACATAGACACAGGCAACGGAGCATGCACAATATCGGCACTAGTACAGTGTATATCCACCTTTCGCAGCAATTCAGGCTGCTATTCTCCCATGGAGACGATAATAGAGATGCTGGATGTAGTCCTGTGGAACGGCTTGCCATGCCATTTCCAACTGGCGCCTCAGTTGGACCAGCGTTCGTGCTGGACGTGCAGACCGCGTGAGACGACGCTTCAACCAGTCCCAAACATGCTCAATGGGGGACAGATCCGGAGATCTTGCTGGCCAGGGTAGTTCACTTACACCTTGTAGAGCACGTTGGGTGGCACGGGATATATGCGGACGTGCGTTGTCCTGTTGGAACAGCAAGTTCCCTTGCCGGTCTAGGAATGGTAGAACGATGGGTTCGATGACGGTTTGGATGTACCGTGCACTATTCAGTGTCTCCTCGACGATCACCAGAGGTGTACGGCCAGTGTAGGAGATCGCTCCCTACACCAAGATGCCGGGTGTTGGCCCTGTGTGCCTCGGTCGTATGCAGTCCTGATTGTGGCGCTCACCTGCACGGCGCCAAACACGCATACGACCATCATTGGCACCAAGGCAGAAGCGACTCTCATCGCTGAAGACGACTCGTCTCCATTCGTCCCTCCATTCACGCCTGTCGCGACACCACTGGAGGCGGGCTGCACGATGTTGGGGCGTGAGCGGAAGACGGCCTAACGGTGTGCGGGACCGTAGCCCAGCTTCATGGAGACGGTTGCGAATGGTCCTCGCCGATACCCCAGGAGCAACAGTGTCCCTAATTTGCTGGGAAGTGGCGGTGCGGTCCCCTACGGCACTGCGTACGATCCTACAGTCTTGGCGTGCATCCGTGCGTCGCTGCGGTCCGGTCCCAGGTCGACGGGCACGTGCACCTTCCGCCGACCACTGGCGACAACATCGATGTACTGTGGAGACCTCACGCCCCACGTGTTGAGCAATTCGGCGGTACGTCACCCGGCCTCCCGCATGCCCACTATAAGCCCTCGCTCAAAGTCCGTCAACTGCGCATACAGTTCACGTCCACGCTGTCGCGGCATGCTACCGGTGTTAAAGACTGCGATGGAGCTCCGTAGGCCACGGCAAACTGGCTGACACTGACGGCGGCGGTTCACAAATGCTGCGCAGCTAGCGCCATTCGACGGCCAACACCGCGGTTCCTGGTGTGTCCGCTGTGCCGTGCGTGTGATCATTGCTTGTACAGCCCTCTCGCAGTGTCCGGAGTAAGTATGGTGGGTCTGACACACCGGTGTCAATGTGTTCTTTTTTCCATTTCCAGGAGTGTATGTTGAAACTGTAGAATCCGATGTCAAAACTCCACTGCAGCTACTTGAGTAGTAGATAGGTTGTATTAAGATCTTAAAATAAGATGATACAATCGTGTCCCTGTAGGTCAAACGACCATACCTTACCATATCAGGCACACATCAAGGAGAACAATATGAGCAATCAAAAAAATGAGACTGCACTGACCCAAGAAATTCGGATGTATTAGTGGAAGAAGTAAGTCTGCTCCTAGGAAGTATTGATGGCTTGAACAGAAGTGAGTTAAGAATTCTTCCTCAACACGCGTAAGTTCAGATGTGAGAAAGAGGGCTAACGTACGCTGACAACATACTGACACATATGTGTTGTTTCAGGGAAGACCACGTGTACGTTTACGATCTGATACAAGTAATCTTGAGCTGGACGATGTCTTAAAGGTGAACAGTGATGATGATGGGTACTTTCTAAGGGAGCTGAAAAAATCTATGACCGTTGCTCTAAAAATAAAAATAACACGTCCTACCAAAAATAAATGACAAACTCAGCAAAGCCTCCTAAATGTAATGCAAGAGCACTGTGCTTTAATATCGAAGATTTATATGTACTTACGTGAGAAACTGATGGTGGCAAAAAATATGAATACAAAATAAAAACAATTTGAAAAGGCAGTCTGACTCGTGAAATTTAACTTTCATAATAATGCTCAACTACAGTGCGCGACAGCGTTTATGGCCTCTGACAGCCGCGCGGCTAGCCAATCAGCACTGCCTGTTTCCGTGTTCCGACTGTGTAATCTTCTGTTACATTTGAGCGTTCTATCGTATTTTACGTGTGCGGAACTATGACTGGTTGATTTATGCGTCCAGCCGGAGTTGCCGAGCGGTTCTAGGCGCTACAGTCCAGAACCACGCGACCGCTACGGCCGCGCGACCGCCACGGTTGCAGGTTCGAATCCTGCCTCGGGCATGGATGTGTCTGATGTTCTTAGGTTAGTTAGTTTTGAGTAGTTCTAAGTTGTAGCGGACTAATGAACCCAGCATTTAAGTCGCACAGTGCTCAGAGCCATCTGAACCATTTCTCGTAATTTAAACAACGCGGGCCTGAGAGGCGCGACTGGTAGGCAAAGCTGTTCAGATTTTCTGGTAAGTAGAGGTTTCAGTGAGAGTCCGTATCTTACGAAACAGAAATATTGATTTGTTAGCTTGTTCTGTGATTCCGAGTTGAAATGAGTTCTTGTAACTATGTATTAGCTATTAAAGGTCCCATTTGTCTTTATCAAGGATACTTTTCATTCGCGCCTTGTTAAGACTAAAAACGTAACACATGTAGCACAACATATTGCATTTCTGTAGCGTTTGAAATTTCCCACCAACACAGGCTTGTCTCCATCCATACAGTCGGATTTGAATCGATAATAAGTACAAGAGTAATTGTGCGTAAACGGTGGTTGAGACTACAACTGGTAGACCGTCTGTTCGTGGCTGTCACGCAGTATTTGTTTTGCCTGAGACGTCGTCGTACCAGCGTCCGCACATGGCCGTAATTGTTACGAATTGTATTTCTGTAAAGTTAGAAACTACTGTAGCATAGAAACGCGTTTGGATAGAACATTGATTGGGATGTCGTTGTGAACAGCACGTGGAACGCCACTAAAAATTCACTGGTATACTGGAATGTAAGTGGCAATCGATACTGCACTGAAAATAATGCAAGATGCCATTTCATATGATTTGTAATTATACTCGGGATTATGGAAACGCTAGTCACAGGAATTCTCGCGTCGAAAGGAATCCGGATAGCCTAAGAAGTGTAGAAGTGTAGAAGTGTAGTTTCCTGCGCGAGTGAGAGCTACGGCAGTGTCCATTTTCGAAAAGGAAATGGTTGCTTGGCGCAGTGCGATTACGTTGCTGACCCGACGAACATACACAGGCCAGAGATAGTCCAAAATAGTGATAAACCTGTTCTGTAACAGTTACATTAATCTGAGTTACCACTGCATTAAAAAGATTGATAGTTAAATTAGACATTAAAATGAAGTTCTTGATATGGTTTTGTACCGACGTCTTCACGAAAAATCTCCTTGGCTGACCCGAAATGCGAACCAAGAGTCCTCTTATGTTATCCCAACGTATACGCAAATTCTTGGTAAAAAGTGCGAGGATTCATTTACACACACTTTCATGATTTCAGTTTCCTCTGTCGGAGGTTCGAGCCCACCCTCGGGCATGGGTGTGTGTTTTATCCTTAGTGTAAGTTAGTTTAAGTCAGATTAAGTAATGTGTAAGGCTAGGGACAGATAACCTCAGTAGTTTGGTCCCAGAGGAACTTACAACAAATTTCCAAATTTCAGTTTCCTCTGTTATGTACTTAGCAGTAAAATCCAGACTGTAACGTCAGCAACACGTAGCATGAATGAAAACTGCAACTAACGGATCGCAGGTGTCACTTGGCAAATGCCATCGCTTCGGCTGAATAAGCGCTAATCTCATAAATGTTCACAAATTCGAAAGGTGCGCTAATAATTGATATGGATTGCAGAAGGCGGAATTGGTGGTAAGGGGCTACCTAGCGAGACTGTGGCACTGATGTAGCGGAAAATCCATCGGGAAGCACGAGTTGATAATGGCTTGGTTCCGAAAACGGGTGTCATTGCGGAATACGGCGAATAATACTGCTGAAGGACATGGCAAACACAGGTTACCGATATGCTGTAATATAAGGATATACGCCGAATTTCAGACAATGTAGAAAGAAAGTTACTGGTGGTAGTTACTGTTCGATGAGACATTTATATTACAAGATACTCACAATAAAAAAAAGGCAAGTGCAATGACCGTTGTGAAATTAAGGACGAAAAAGTATTTATCATATCTCTACAGTGAAAGTAGCGTTGGATAGCTTTTAAGCTACTCAGAACCGCAGAGCAATATACCATGCTGCAACGAAAGCGCGAAATACTGACACCCAACATCATATCACGCTACAATAACTATAGCACTATATCAAATACACTTTCAGAAGATGGAATATGTAAACATTCATATAGTGATAAACAATGAGAGTAAAACCAAACACGTATATTGCATGAGAACATTGAGAGATATCGCCAGTCTGAAAGATCGAGTAGAAAGAGGTGACAGTTTCTCATACCAACAGTTCTATAGATATAAAGACATCAAATTACTTACATATATTTCTTTCACACAATCATTTTTCACAATTAAGAACAACATTAAAAATAGTCAGTCCCGTGTTTCAACTAATGAAAAATAAATATGTGCGTCTCGCGTGCAAATTAGTAAAAATCTTGCTTAAAAATCACCGAGAATAATAAAGGTAGTTTGCTGACAGTTATTAGATTGTTGAACATTTCCTGAATTTCTATAAATTAATGATGCAGTTTGTCTAGATTTACGTGATTATTAACTTAAATATTCAGTGGAGCAGTTCGGTGGATTGTGTTGTGACCATGAGCGACAACACCTGCTCTCTCTAGTCCTCCCTCTAACAGCGCCAGCTACTCGGGACGGCATAGACGTCAGGAAAAGTGAAAACGTCGGCAATTTCTAACGGTCTAATTCACAGCCTCTAGCTGGTGGATAACTATGTTTCACGTCACGCTTCACATGGAACAAATAGTGTGGAGGTTCGTATCACTCCGCACTAGGATATAAATGTGCTCCACGGATTAACAGGGAGACTTCCTGCCTGAGCTGCAATGGGAACCAGTCGGAGGTCCAGTTCCAATTCCAGCTCCAGGTGATCGTAGCTCCGCTGCCTGAAGAAGGATCCGTCGCTCATCGGCAACTCATGACACCCCGCGCTAGTGTCTACGCTGGAAAGAAGACAGTGATGTTCACCGATTTGATTTAGAGCAGAGCCGGCACAGGCCAGGACTACCCACTGTGCAACGATACCCTGGTGCTAAGTATTTATGTTTTTGAATAAACGAGTGTTCTGGGAATTAGTATTTATAGTCATTTCTGTAGTCGAGCTTCATATATATATGTTTGTTAGGAGCAGCGCTTTTGTTCACATTGACATATCGGCAGCACCTTCGTGTTTGTCGCCAAAGTCCAAGTGAAATTACAACAGACTTATCTCATTCCTGCTTGTATGAAGAGTTGCATCATGATTTCAAATGAACTTATTACTTCAAATTTAGTAGCATAAATCGTCGCTTAAAACAGTTGAACTGGCCTATATATGCACTGGACATTACAAATTTTTCAACTACCTGCTGTTACTTTAGGAACAGGTAATAGCGACGGTGCGCTTGTACACCCCAGACAACAAAAGATAATTTATCCTTCAGGAAAGCTAAGGTAGTAATTCGGTTCAAAAATGGTTCAAATGGCTCTAAGCACTATGGGACTTAACATATGAGGTCGTCAGTCTCCTAGACTTAGAACTACTTAAACCTAACTAACTTAAGGACATCACACACATCCATGCCCGAGGCAGGATTCGAACCTGCGACCGTAGCAGCAGCGCGGTTCCGTACTGAAGCGCCTAGAACCGCTCGGTCACAGTGATCGGCTATTACTTCGGGGAGCAGTAGTCATTCAGTATTTACGACTCCCGCCACCACGTTGCAGAGTATAAGTTCATGTACACTGAGCGTAAAAGAAATCGCAACACAAAGGAGGAGTTGTGGGACATAAACTAAAGTTGGTAGGCGTGTTTCCTACATCTGAAAGATGATGTCCATCCAGATTTCGCGCCAGTCACATAAGAGAGGCACCAGCAGCGCCCCTTTGATGATCCAGATGAGGTTTGCTTTAAATACACTCTGTAACGGTCCTGAGCGTTAGTTACATTTGAGGTTGGACGTGTTAATTTCAGTCAAGAATACATTTATGGCTGTTGCTTACTGTGTTTGAACGAGTTCGTGTAATAGAGCAACGGGAAGTTAGATGTTCCTTCTGCGTTTCTGCAGAAAGACTTGGCAGAAATGTAGCCACTGTACATGGTTGCTGGCAGCGTTCGTCGCGGGAATGACAATGTAGAGGAGTACAATGTGCTGCGAATACATAGATAGAAAGATCCTTTATTATTTAGCTACAATATAGCAGGTCAGCAACTGGAAGCAGTTAATTCCATAAATTATCTGGGAGTAGGCATTAGGTGTGATCTAAAATGGAATGACTATATAAAATTAATCGTCGGTAAAGCAGATGCCAGACTAAGATTCATTGGAAGAATACAAAGGAAATGCAGTCTGAAAACAAAGGAAGTATGTTAAAGTGGACTTGTTCGCCCACTGCTTGAATACTGCTCACCAGTGTGGGATCCGAACCAGATAGGGTTAATAGGAGAGATAGAGAAAATCCAACAGAGAGCAGCGCGATTCATTACAGGATCATTTAGTAATTTCGAAAGCGTTACGGAGGTGATAGATAAACTCCAGTGGAAGACTCTGCAGGGGAGATGCTCAGTAGCTCGGTACAGGCTATTGTTGAAGTTTCGAGAACATACCTTCATCGAGGAGCCAAGCAGTATACTGCTCCGTCCTACGTATATTTCGCGAAATGACCATGAGGATAAAATCAGAGAGATTAGAGCCCACACAGAGGCATACCGACGATCTTTCTTTCCACGAACAGTACGAGACAGGGAGAACCGATAGAGGTACTCAAGGTACCCTCCGCCACACACCGTCAGGTGGCTTCCGGAGTATGGATGTAGATGTAGATGTAGAACGAACGGTCGCAAGAAGACCGGACTCTGGACGGCCACGTGACAGTACCGAGAGGGAAAGCCATCGCGTTCGGTGTGTGGCTAGCGCATCGTACTGCATCTACAGCAGCAATTTCAGTAGCTGTTTGGAAGACAGTAACACAATGAACTGTTACAAATCGGTTACTTCGACGACAACCTAGAGCCCTACAAACTCCAGGGTCCATTTCAATCTCCAGCGTGCGTTTCAATGACCCTAAACCACCGCCATTTGCAGTTTCAACACCATGAAGCGAGAACTCACTGGAGTACAGGGCGGAGGTGTGTTGCGTTTACTGATGAAAGCTTGTTCTGACTGGGTGGCCGGTGTTGGTTGGGAGAGTCCGGTTAAGCGACACCAACGAATCTGGACACACTGCACCTGCACCTGGAGTTATGGTTTGGGGTGCGATGATAACAGAGCACTCTCGTGATTATCCTACGCACCCTGACTCCAAATTCTGCGTCGATCTGGTGATTCGAGATGTGCTGCCATTCATGATCAGCATTCCCGGGGGGTGTTTTCCAGTAGGTTAACGCTCACCCATACAGTGGTTTTGTAACTAAACTTTCGCTAGAAGATGTCAACACGATGCCTTGGCGTGCTCGACCACCAGACATATCGGACATCATCGGTTGACAACTCCAGAGTAACCCACAACCTGCATTACCTGTCCCCATATGAACTGAACAAGTGCAACAGGCTTGGAACTCAATCTCACAAATTTTCATTCGGATCTATACAACACAGTGCATCCACATTTGCATTCTTGCGGCTACACCGGTTATTAATGTAGCAGCACTTCACATTTGCAATAGTGTATCTCGCCCTAACATTTATCTGTGATCCTGCAATGTTAATCACTTGTATTCTTTACCTAGACAAACCTATTTCCGAAATATTTTCCGCTAGTGTTTTTAGGTTTGTCCGTCATTATTATTTGCAGAACTCACAGCACCAAATTATTGACTGGCTGAGGTATAACATTCTTTCATGTTGCATTTTATTTTAACATCAAAATTATTTTTATCTTTTGTATGTATTAAATGACTGAAGACACACTCAGTTCTAAGTAATATGTTCGTGTGGAGCATCTCTCGCTACCTTAGGCTGACTGTTTATGACGTAAACAATACGCTCCCCTTGCCTTCTTTGTGCTTGCACAGGAATACGTATTTATGAAATATAGGCAGAGTTCGGTATGTCCCATCAATAAGCCTGGGTGGATGCTGTGCGGTGCACAAGAGCCGATGCAGGAGACGCGTTCCAGCAATATTACCGAGTGCGTCAGCTGTCGGCGCCTTCGCTGCTCTTACTTCGCTACGTTGCTTTCTCCAAATAAAAGGCAATTTTTTTCGCAGATAATATTGCAACGTTCAGGGTAGTTGTGTCGCTCTTTTTACTTTTGTTCCCCCCTTTTTTTGTACAAAACATTCAAGTTCTGTTCGTAGTTGAGAGCCATAAAAGCCATGTTTTTAGCATATACAGATTTATAAAAAGATATTTTGACAATCTTCATCGCAATATATCATTTAGAATTAGTAATTAGGGATAAAATGCAAAAAGTGAAATGTTATCTACAGTTTGTGAAGAATCCCGGCCGCAGAGCAAGGCATCGAAAGACACGCTAGGGAAGCAGTAACTGTGAAGGAAGAACGTCAGGGTTGAAGCCTGTCACCTATGTTACTCACTCTGTACACGGAATAACATGCAAAGGAAAGATAAGAGGAATTTGCAAAGAGAATTAAACACAAGAACAAGAAATGAAAGCTTCAAGGTCAGCCTGTGACATGGTAACTATATCACAGGTGGTAAAGAACTTCGAAAAATAAACTGAACCGAACAGATGGTATCGCGAAAGTGAGCTACAAGGTGAACATACATAAAAGTAAAAAACGCCAGTGGAGTGCAGTCAAATTACATAATCACATAATGAGACACTGAAAGTAGTAGCTAAGTCTCACTATTTGAGTAGCTATACAACTGATGGTAACTGAGATAAACAGGGTATTAAATATAGATGGACAACAGAAAGAGAACATTTTCTGACAATACAGTATACAGTGTTACTCGTAAGTATCTCCATAGTTTCAGAAGACGACTGTGAGAAAACTACAAGACATACAGAAAGTAGACACGCATCAGTCGACACAGCATCACTTCAAGTTATTCATCTCACACTGCAAGTGCCCAATATACGTATACTCAGTCACGTACTAAACTTCAACATATGTGTGCAGTTCACTGAAGACAATTATGCGAATTGCTGGGTTGACGTGACAGCATCCCAGTTTGGAAATCTGCTTATTGGAGGCGCACAACCTGATTTGATACGACAATAAATGGTGGACGATTTAGCTACATCATCGGACACGATTAGGTCCTAGAACAACCATGAATTTAAACTTGTAGGGATTCTATGTCCACTGAGATGTGTTATTTCTGTGTATAACTTTTAGTTTTTGCGCAGTCGTCTTCTGAATCCACAGGAATACTTATGAATTATCTTGTATATTTATAGTGTTAGTGTTTGCTGAAAGTGGCAGTATAGCGTTTGAAATGTGGTTCAAGGAGGCATGCTGAAGATTGGATGGGTGGCAACTACGCAAGAGATAGTGAGGATGGAGGATCTTTATGGCACAACATCACTAAAAGAAAGGATAGTTTGCTAGAACATAGCCTGAGCCATAAAGGGACAGTTCATTTCGTAATCAACGAAAGTGTAGCGCGTAAAAATTGTTGAGGGAGACTGATACTTCGATAGAGTAATCAGGTTAATGTGGATGTAGCGTATAGAAATGAAAAGTCATGTTTAGGATAGAATAGTATGGAAAGGTTTTGTTGATTATTCTGCACAGTAACAAGCTAAAGAGTTAAGATTAGGTTCTAAAATACGTCGATGTCTACGTGTTCGGAGATGGAGTCGGTTTCGTACTGGGTATGGGTGGGTAAGGAAATCAGGTGTGCCGTCTCAAAGGAACCATCCCGGCACTCACCTTAAGCGATTTAGGACAATCACAGAATCCAGTAGTATTCGCTTAAGTTTTAACAACTAGAAATTTATGAAATATATGTATTATTTGTAAAACTACAGGCATTCGCTTATTTGCATTATTTGAACGTATGATTATCCCAATAGGCTAAAAACAAGGTTCTCCCAACAGTCTATATCTTTCCTTCACTAATCGATAAACTTACTAAACAACATTAAATTCTTAAATATGCCCTTTGTGCTCCCTGTGGGAAACTGATAGACTGTCGTAATGAAACAAACTGAGTCTAAGTAATAAAAGATATAAACAATTGTTGCATATGGTAGTAGTTATCAGCAATTTTCAATATTGAGACTCGAAAATATGTTGTGAGTGGTTATCGATAGCATCTCCAGAATGAAAAATTGAAACGAGTCTGTTACGCCTGATTCAAACTGACTGTACGACAACATCAAGTTGTGTCGTACATAGACGCAAACTCAACGTACAATCATTTGGCTTTTTAAGATCACGCTTCTCATATACAGCTACAAACCAATCTCTTGACAAGCGCATGACTATTTTCGTGACATTTTTTCGTTTTAAGATGAATTTCTTAATCATATTAGGCTTAAAGTATCCATAGATGTCGATAGAGGAATGTAACAGCTTTCCGAAGATGTGTTTCCTTGCTGTAAACGGTTCACAGCGCTTTTTGAAACAAGACATTAATTAGTGAAGCTCATTTGCTTTTAGGTAAATTTGTTACGAATTTTAATACGTACCTACAATATTTCTCAAAACGTCGGTTATTAGTACAACAGCTGTCTTAAATTTCGACCGTTTTTCCTTAACTGCTGAAAGTTGCATCGCGTCTGGAAAGAAGCTTCTGCCCCTACCGCCAGAGTGTTGAGTTTTTTTATTCTGGAGAGTCACTACCACGCCAATGTGACAGGTGGCAAAGTCCACATCTGGAGGCAGAGTAGGGAAGAGGCTTTTACAAAAGAACTCTTTGTATGGGAAATGGCTGGCTGACTGCCTTTTCCACCTGCCGAACAGATTTCAGCAGCTGTCTGCCTCTGAAAAACGGTTTTAGCCAGCGAGATAATCTACTGTTCAACTCCTTGGAGTAAAACGTAAGAAAGGCGAAACAGGAGAGCGGAGAGAGATGTACACGTGCTTATCGGCTGCTGTAGTGTTCAGAGCGTTGTGCGAGAGAGAAATACAAGAGCGACGTGTATTCTGTACACATTTAGGAATGAACCAGCCGCCAAGTGAAAGTCCCACAGCCAAATGAAATACAGTACACAACACACGACAAAAAATTGTAGACGTAAAGAAATTTGCTTCATGTGATCCAAAAGAAATGCATCGTTTCCATAGAAAACTGTCAAGGCCTCGTCATAATACCTCAGGAGATTAATAGGCTTACAGCATTGTTTGCAGATCTCAAAAATAATCTGACCTTGTTAAGGGGAGCTTAGTCATTTCTGTCAAATCGTGAAGACGTTAAACTTGTGACAGCTGATTCAGGTGCCAATTACACACTGAAGCATATCTTTTTTGTCATATTAAGTGAGAGGTGCACGTGGGGAATTAAAATCGCAAATTAAGAGATCATCTGTATCAATCCATATCCAAAGTAAAAACAGAATAGTAAATGAAATATAACACTATTGCTTATATTGGAAATGAGGTTCTAAAAAGAATGTTACAGTGGAAAGACAGCCATATAACGTTAGTTTGTCGTGTATAAAACCTAGAGGTTTGTGATGAAGACTATTACCTGCGTCCGGAAATGTAATTAACATTGCTACGCTGCTACCACATACGAAGGAGGAATCAACTGAATTTTTTGTAGGCATTATATGTGTTTGTTTCCAACAATGTTACCCATTATAAAATAGTTCCCATTAGATATAGTCAGCTACCCATTATAAAATAGTTCCCATTAGATATAGTCAAATCTTTTCCCAATTCCCGAAACACTTCTGAAACTCGGTCTTCAGGGTAGTTTTTAGCTCTCGCAGCGATTCGGTTTTAATCTCACCTATGCTTGTGAAATGGCAGTATTTTAAAGTTTTACATACGTCTGAGGTAAAAAAAGAGTCATGTGGGGCCATATGGTGGTGGGAATCATTACAGTATTCGTTTTCGTCAAAAATTGACCATGAAGAAGCAATGCCTAAGCAGGTGCATATCTTATCACCACAAATTTGGAAATTTCTTTAGCGGTTTGCTTCACGTTAACGGCGCTGCACGTTTAAATAGCAGTCTTTACTGATCGTGCGACCTTGTGACAAGGGCTCGTGGAATACTATGCGTTAAACTCGCAGAACACAGTGCACATAACCTTCACATTTGAACGCACTGGTCGACCTGTTTCCAGTCTTGGCGGTCTAGAATATTCCCACTTGGGCGATTGGCCACTGATTTAGACGTCGTATCCACGTTTCATCATATCTTATGATATTTTGCAGTTTTTTTGCTTCCTTAATTACTACATCTCGCGAATCATGAGGAACACGCTTCCGCCACTGCTCCCGTTCGAAATTCAACAACAGTTTTGGGACAAATTATTCTGTCAGAAGTTTGGTGTGATGAGCCAGTTGACACCCCAGCATCATTAGTGACTTATCTAATCGTCATTCAGTCAAGGTTCGCAATCATTTCTGTCGCTTTTTCCGCCAATTCATCGGTTGATAATATGCTGTGACGCCCAGCAGACTCATCCAAATCTATATTTGAAATTTTGTAAGACCTTAGTGCACTTTAGGCCACTGTTATAGTAAAATTTAATGCATACTCTATTATATGTTTTATACAAAGTAACACTAATCTCCCGATACCATCAAAACAGATGTAATCTTTTTGACAGCTGACAACTGCCTAATATTCGTTGTGACTAATACTGTCCATATACTTCTCAGTCGTATTAACCAACCTTGAAACATAAACGTAGCACGTATCGGACTGATACAACAAGGAAACTTTCAGTATTTCCGTTAATTTCTGAACACAAGTCGTACATCACGGTAACTAGGAAACGAAGTTCATCGCGTGATAAATCAGTTCCGGTTACGAAAGTAAATTCTTGAATATGACTGTCAAAGAATGTCGCAATATATTCATAGTAGCTTCGTCCAGGGTGCCAGAACCCACAGTTAAATATCGTGTGTTAGATGTCCATTCAGGCATTCATCAGCCATATTTTCAAAAATATCTATAGAAGCTCTAATATAAGCTCGTATGAAGGAAGGAGAAATGAAGTAGAGCTTTTCAAAGTATAAGTGAGTAGCGTCTTACCAGTCTGAACAGGCCGCTTCAGCATTTGATGTATTGAATACAAATGAAAGTAATTCCATCAGAGGACTGCATTTGCGTACGAAAGCAACCGCACGTCAATAAACACTCTGTTCCGATAATGGCATTGTATTATTAGAATAAGTGCTGTGAACTACTGCTCTACTAGGAAAAAATGCATTGAAGGTTTTGCAATTATCGAATGCCTGACACTGAACATATTATAAGTATGTAGTCAGAAGTTACCGAGTGACTGACTGGCTATTAATTAATAACAAGATTTCTCTCTCGCCGTCTCAGAACCAATACATGTCTAACATATCAACATCGTCAGTACTCAACGACTAATCACTGGTTAAAACACCTGTCACGTATGAAAGAACATGGAGCGCACACCTATGGGTGCTTTGTCTGTCATTTTAGAGCAGTTCCGCAATATATATATATATATATATATATATATATATATATATATATATATATATATATCACATTTAATGAAATGCGGGTTTTTGTTTTATAAGCAAAAATTATGTTCCGATTAACAATGTGTCCCAAAAAGCAGAACTTTCAAACAGGAACATTTGCCACAGTTTTCATGTACGTTGTTGCGTGTATTTTCTGAGAATATAGAACGTTCTGCTGGTGTGTGATAGTATGGCGTGTACGTATGTGGCTTTTAGGACACAGAAGTCCCTCCACAGTTCCGTTAAGGCAGTTATGATTTCACAAAGAAAAAGTTACTATTCTATTAAGTGAGGAGAGTAACATTGTTCATAGCAGATAGTCGAAACAAAATTTTAATTCAGTATTAGTAAACTGCACGAACGTCAGTGGAAGAGACCTGAGCTAGTCACCGTTATAAACGTAGCAATGCCCACATAGTACTAGTAGGAGACAGTTGGCAAAACAGATATTAACAGAAATGACATTCTAAGTTCCGATTAGAATAAGTATGGCAAAGGCAGATTGAACAACAGTGGTCAACACGTGCTTATAGCTGCAAAAAAACTACAAAAGTAGCTAGGGAGGTTAGTAAGGATTCCAATTGAGAAAAGGGGCATGAAAATAACGGATGAAGCTGGGTGGTCAGACACTGTCAGGAATACTAGTGGCGGAATATTGGAGGAGAAACCTGGAGAAGATTTAGGGTAAATTTCCTGATCACGTTATAGTAATTCAACTTACTAGCTATAGATGGCGATAAGGCGGGTAGTAGAGACAGGGAAATTTTTGTAAATACTAAGTTGGAAATTACCTTGAACATCTAACAGGAGAACCAACTCGTGAAGTTAGCATCTGCAGGCTACTAGTATGCCCAAAATTTTCGATGCAGTTGGCGTACAATAGGGAATCACTGATCGTAAGTCTGTTATAGCATCATTGAATACGGCTGTAAGCAGGAACTAAAGAGAGGTAGGGTGATATTTATGAAAACCAGTAGCGACAAAATACAAATTTCAAATAACTTGACCGCTCAATATGAAAAATTCTTCAGGACCGGAAATCTACAGCATTAATGGGCAAAGTTCTACAGTACTATACAATAAGCCTTCGACATGTATGTAGCGAGAAAAGGTGTGAGCGAGGAGACAAACAAAAACTGAACGGCCAAAAATTGGCGATAGAAGAGTCACGAGTGAAGCGTTCAACGAATTCGAAAGTAAAATTCACTCAACCGACTTGACACAAAATCCTAAATTAATTTAGTGTAATGTTAAATCAGTATGCCTGATGAATGCCTGAATTGATATTTTAAATCAGTATCAGACATTCGATAATAATAATGGTACTGAAACGGAGGATGACACAGACAAGACCGAAATACTTTTTCCAAACTGTTTCACTGTTGAAGAGAGTACTGTTGTCTCTCCTTTAAATAGAGGCACGAATGTTAAAATCACAAATATCGAAGTAAGTGACGACGAAACACGAAAGCAGCTAAAGCCGCTCAACAGAGGAAATGTCCAATGGACCTGATGGGATACCAATACGATTCTACACAGAGTATGGTAAAGAAATTGCATCTCTTCTAGTAGCAGTGCACAGTACGACAATGCAGGGAATAAATGTTTCTAATGCTGGGAAAGAAATGCACAGGTCATTCCCGTTTACTAGAATGGTAATCGAACAATGTATGACGTCGATCTATTGTAAAATATTGGAAAATATCTCACACTCGCATGTTATGACAACTCTAGACTCCGCAAATATCTTCTCTGAAATCAATTCGCAATCTTAAAACAATAGTCGTGTAAAACCCAGTCGCTCGTTTCGTATACGAGACCCTGAAAACGTTAGATACTGGCACCAAAATTAGGTTTATGTTCTTTGACTCACAAAAGGTCTTCGATACTGTTGCACATTGCTTCCAAATGAACAAAGTAAGAGCCTATGGAATATAAGACCAGCTGTGTGGTTGGTCTGAAGTGTTTCTGGCTAAAAGAAAATAGCATGCAATTCTCAATGGATAGAAATATTCGGTTGTGAAACTAACTTCTGCTGTGACCACAGGGAGTGTAATAGGAATATTACTTTCACAAAGTGGATAGTGTATTTCGAAGTTTTGGCGATGAACGTCTGCGGGTGATAGGTCACGTCATGGGGAACACCTTTTGTCAGAGACGAAATGTTTGGCGTTACTTTCCGGCGATTTCAGGCGTCTTTAGTAATTGATTATGGCCCTGAGGAGAGTCAGGGCGTAGACATTCTGCGGCGTTCGTATGAAATTTGTGTTGTCTATAAGCCACTCGTCTGCGATACGTGAAAGCCGGTAGGCCGAGTTTCTGAAATTACTAATTCTTAAGGTTGTCTTACTCAAAATCACTCTGTCACTTTACTAGAATGGATCATTTGTAGGTGCAGCATACCTCTTTAGTAGACCACCCTACTTCGGTGTAGTATCGTCGTCTCAGGGACGGCGAATTCCATAACAAGACGCCTGGCGCCTGTGGAAAGCGTCAGCGAACATTCTGTGTTTAACAAAAGCTGTTCTTCATGGCGTGATCTACCACCGCTAGACGTTTGAAGCAAAGACTTTGATATTCCGTGTATAAATGACCTCGTGAATAACGTCAGAAGTTCCATGACGTTTGTAGTGGATGACCCCATTGTGTGTAGAAACGATAGAAAATTACACTGAAATGCGAGAAGACCGGCAGGGGATTAATGGCTGTGGAAGGGGTTGGTAGTGGACAATGAACATAAACAGATATAATGTACAGCAGATAAATAGTCAGAAACATCGATTTCTCGATGATTACACGACTGCAGAACAATCACTGGAAGCAGACACAGCCACAAAATATCTAAGCGTATGCGTGTGGATCGATTTAAAATGGAGAGACCACATAAAGCTATTGGCAATTAAGGCACCTGCCTGAACGAGATTGATTGGAAGAATCATCAGGAAGTGCAGCCCTCCCACAAAGCTGGTAGCTTAAGACACAGTCATGCTAACAATACTTGAATACTTCTCTCCAGTCTGGGATCAGTACCCCATATAATTGAGAGAGAAACTGTAGAAGACTCGAAAGAGCTCATTGCATTTGTTTTAAGGTTCATTTAATAAGTGATGCTGAGCCTACTCCAGTAGCAGACCTGCGCGAGAGGCGTCCTGCATCACGGTTACGTTACTAACAGAGTCAACCAACATATTGCTTTATTCTACGTATATCTCGTGAAATGACCATGAACTTAAAATTAGAGAGACCGTAGCTTACACGGAGGTTAACCAACAAAAACACAATCGCGACAGGAGCTGGTAAAGTGGAAAGTGACAGTGGTACAAGAAAATATACACCGCCATAGACCATGTGGTGGCTTGCGGAGAATAGTTATACGTGTAAATGTAGATGTAGAAAAAATGTAGGGGTAGTCGCCAGGCCGCGCGGTATTTGCCGAGTGGTCTAAGGCGCTAGAGTCGTGGACTGTGCGGCTGGTCCCGGCAAAGGTTCGAGTCCTCCCTCGGACATGGGTGTGCGTGTTTGTCCTTAGCTTAATTTAGGTTAAGCAGTGTGTAAGCTTAGGGACTGATGACCTTAGCAGTTAAGTACCATAAGATTTCACTCAAATTTGAACATTTTTTTGGTAGTCGCCAGCTGCTGTGAGTCAAAAGTTTTCTGAACTGTCTTAACCAAGCATGTTGGAACACTTCCTTCCGGTCATCAGTGGGACTGTTGGGATATCATTTTATTTGTTTAACATGTTATTGCCCGTTTAGCGATGTCTGTCCATCGTGCACATGTTTCTGACGCGAAACTGGAGTGACACAAATATTGGGCACACAAGAATTAATTAAAGTCCACACTGTACCTCCTTCATTAAAACAGAAAGAAGTTCCCAGTTTTATGACGTAGGTAGCTGCAGTTGCTCTTTGCTCGTTTCCACGTAAGTGGCTTACGTACAAGGGGAAACACATCGGCAGAAAACGTAAGTCTACCACGGGAAACTAATAACAGCAATTAAGATACGAAATAAGAACACGCTGATAAGGCCACAGGTTGTCTGAATCACGTCCAGTAACGGACTCACAAGAAATTTCTATTTTGAAAAATTGGTGGACACGATTCCTCTCATTATTTCGTTTTACACGGCCACAGAACGGCTCCGAAAGAAAAGTATTATTGTTATACAACAGCATCGGAAGATACACTGCACAAAAGAGAAACAGCCGCTCGTTCAGCTGGCAGCTAGTTGGGCGGGGTGCGGCGGGTGTTTTTGCAGCCAGCTCCGCTCTGACGGCCACCTACCTGCCTTCTTCGTAACGGCCTGTGTGCCGCCGACCGACTGCCCAATGGCCGCTCCTACCCTCTGCTGACAATGGGCACTACCGGACACACGTCCCTTCATTCCGTCGTTTTTTTTTTTTCCTTTTTTCCCCGCAAATGTCATTGATGCACTACAGGTTCTAACCGATGGTACCCTTGGGCTATCATACACTCCTGGAAATTGAAATAAAAACACCGTGAATTCATTTTCCCAGGAAGGGGAAACATTATTGACACATTCCTGGGGTCAGATACATCACATGATCACATTGACAGAACCACAGGCACATAGACACAGGCAACAGACCTCGTGAGACGACGCTTCATCCAGTCCCAAACATGCTCAATGGGCGACAGATCCGGAGATCTTGCTGGCCAGGGTAGTTGACTTACACCTTCTAGAGCACGTTGGTTGGCACGGGATACATGCGGACGTGCATTGTCCTGTTGGAAAAGCAAGTTCCCTTGCCGGTCTAGGAATGGTAGAACGATGGGTTCGATGACGGTCTGTATGTACCGTGCACTATTCAGTGTCTCCTCGACGATCACCAGAGGTGTACGGCCAGTGTAGGAGATCGCTCCCCACACCATGATGCCTGGTGTTGGCCCTGTGTGCCTCGGTCATATGCAGTCCTGATTGTGGCGCTCACCTGCACGGCGCCAAACACGCATACGACCATCATTGGCACCAAGGCAGAAGCGACTCTCATCGCTGAAGACGACACGTCTCCATTCGTCCCTCCATTCACGCCTGTCGCGACACCACTGGAGGCGGGCTACACGATGTTGGGGCGTGAGCGGAAGACGGCCTAACGGTGTGCGGGACCGTAGCCCAGCTTCATGGAGACGGCTGCGAATGGTCCTCGCCGATACCCCAGGAGCAACAGTGGCCCTAATTTGCTGGGAAGTGGCGGTGCGGTCCCCTACGGCACTGCGTACGATCCTTCGGTCTTGGCGTGCATCCGTGCGTCGCTGCGGTCCGGTCCCAGGTCGACGGGCACGTGCACATTCCGCCGACCACTGGTGACAACATCGATGTACTGTGGAGACCTCACGCCCCACGTCTTGAGCAATTCGGCGGTACGTCCAACCGGCCTCCCGCATGCCCACTGTACGCCCTCGCTCAAAGTCCGTCAACTGCACATACGGTTCACGTCCACGCTGTCGCGGCATGCTACCAGTGTTAAAGACTGCGATGGAGCTCCGTATGCCACGGCAAACTGGCTGACACTGACGGCGGCGGTGCACAAATGCTGCGCAGCTAGCGCCATTCGACGGCCAACACCGCGGTTCCTGTTGTGTCCGCTGTGCCGTGCGTGTGATCATTGCTTGTACAGCCCTCTCGCAGTGTCCGGAGCAAGTATGGTGGGTCTGACACACCGGTGTCAATGTGTTATTTTTCCATTTCCAGGAGTGTATTTTATTCTTACCGTAATAAAATCGCAATGGTAACAAGCCCCACACATCCGTCATTTTTAGATTTGTTTTCTGACAATGTCAATATACGAGTGTCATAGTGTCTGCTATCAGCCTAAATTCAGCGCTGGTACAACAAATGCACACGATACCATTCGACGGGACGGAATAAGACTGATGGGACAAATTATTATTAGCTATATATCTCAACAAAAAAAACCTGGGTGCTAGAATGTAATGGAATTACTTTACGAGATACCGTAATAACTAAACTACTAAAAAGAGACAGTACTTTTGTCATTCTGGGAGCAAGTTCACTGTTTATGATAGAAGTAAGGGGGCTGTAAAATCCACCCTTTTAAAATCCACACTTTCAGTTACAGCCGGCCGGTGTGGCCGAGCGGTTCTAGCAGCTTCAGTCTGGAACCGCGCGACCGCTTCGGTCGCAGGTTCGAATCCTGCCTCGGGCATAAATGTGTGTGATGTCCTTAGGTTAGTTAGGTTTAAGTAGTTGTAAGTTCTAGGGGACAAATGACCTCAGATGTTAAGTCCCATAGTGCTCAGAGCTATCTGTTTTCAATTACAAGAAAAGATTTTCTGAGGAACAGAATTTTGTAAACACGAATACCAACTTAAATGTTAGGAAGTGTTTTTGGAAGAAGCCAGTAAACACTCGGATCTTTACGGACTCGAGGTCGCACATATAAAACATTTTCAAACATCTGATTATTTTGAAATATTAGATGTTTGACGCTAGGTATTTACAGGAGAAAATGTTGAAATGGTTTGAAATAGTGTTTAAAATTTGTTACAAGTCCTCTCATTACCAAATGTTTGCTGAACATATCCTGGGTAATTCGCGCTCCATTTTAAGAAAAAGCAAGTTTTTCACATTCCTCAATGTTTATTACATCGTACCTCCTAACTATGTGTAGTACAATGGTACAATTTTGCAGGCACATTCAGTGGTATACGTAGATACTGTCTGCAAAGTCTGTTGCGTATAAATTTATTAAGAAAGCAGTAGTAAATTAAAATATTGTGCTTGATTTTGAAATTTTACTGTCTCCAATTTTAAGCAGGAGGTAGTTTTTCAGGCATCTAAATGTCAGTGAGGTCACATTTCCTGAACTGGATATAATTTGGATGTTGAATTCAATGGTGTTTGTGGATAATGTTTGCATAATATGCTGCGAAGAGTCGGTAGTAAAGCAGTGACAAATTAAATGTTGTGTCTGATGGTGAAGATTTACTGTATGTATGTACAGCGAAAATTTAATCAAGTGAAACATCTTTCCTTTCATCATTTTGCAACTGGTGTCAGGAGAATAAAGTTTCATAAAGGTGTGAAATTTTGTGGAGGGTTTTTGTAAGTCTCTACGTGTTCTCATTCTCAAATACTAGAAGAATAAAGTCTGGGTATTTCCGTACCGTCACTTACACTGCATCAAGACAAACACACAGTCTGTAACTGTAATACTTTTCTTATTTTGTTAAACTTTTAACGAAAGATTGTGCCCATAATGAGCAGGCTACGACAGTATTAAAATATTTGAAGTGGGCCAATAATTACACGAAATATTGAAAATCAGATTTTGTTGCCCCTGGAATCCGTTGATAGGTAACCTGCTACTAGTACAGGTTTCCGGGATGTCGGTTTTGTCAGATAAATGGAACAAACAAATAGAGAACTGAAGCTTTTGAAATGTGTGCGTGGCTACAGAATAATTCTGAGATTTACGTGGATATATCGGATAATAGATGAGGGGGAATTTATTCGAATCCAGGGGAAAAAACATTCATGACAAAACTTGACTAAAATGTGAAAATACTTTGTTGACGCCTAGCTACATAGAGAGGAATATCCATCGTAATAATATAAGGGAAATCAAAGTCCGCAAGGAAGTATCTACGTGTTCGTCTCTTTTGCGCGCTATTCGAGAGTGTAATACGGATGGAGAATTATTATGAAGGTGGTTCGATGAACACCTACCAGGCACTTATATGTGATTTTCAGAGTATTCGTGTAAATGGAAAAGATGTAAAATATCACGAGGTATAGAGGAACAGTTAATATGATAGTACAATAAACTTTAGTGGGTAAAAATGGCAGAAGGCTCCAGTAAACAGCTTAATACGGATGTAGTATGCAGTAATAGGCAGACATGAAGAGGCTTGCACAGGATAGACTATCGTGAAGAGTTACTTCAAACTAGTCTTCTGAATAAGGGCCACAAAAACAACAAGTAAATTGGTAAAATTTGAGATCTACACCACTAAATCAGTGCCACATAACTAATTGGAAGTACATCTTCTGCACGTCACGAGATCAAATGAACGTTGTTTTTAAGATCCTTCAATTGTATTCTGCGTCAGGACCGCTTCATCCAGCTACATAGTTCAGTGAAGCCAAACATTTGAGTAGGCCCACAGTCCAGCTCCTCAAAGGTCTCACTTCATGAATGAGTATTTGGCGATGTGAACGGCACAATAATTGCAGTGTAATACTCATGGCCATGATGCCAAAGCAATTCATTCGAGAGATTAAGGTCGCTTCCTTTAAGTCTAGGGTCAGGGTTGGATGCATTAAACTCTGGTGTAGGCAAGAGGAAAGGTGCTTTTCCTCCATTGTTTGGAGGCTCGTCCGTGGGTTTTTTACGTTGTTGGTGAAGCTACTGAGCAGGTGTAGACACGCCGACGTGCGCAGTAACCATGGAAAGGTTGTCCTACAGTCAGGTTTCTGTAGGATGACAAATGAAAAATGTTATTGTTTGTTGTCGGATGGATCCACAGCTAGCACGGTCGTTTCTACTTATGGGTGTTAAAAATTGTTATTAATTTAACACGGCTGCTCTTTAAAGTATTATTCACCTTCATGCAGAAATATCAAATGCACGTTCTACTTGTTATTATTTCGTCCTCATCGCCCCACATGGGCGGGTTGGGGGCTGTTGCGGTTAGAATTTTCCGCTCTTTAGCCAAACTATATTGAACATTTAAGGCATGAGAAAACTTTTAAAGACGTTAAAAACTGAATGTTTTTATAAAATCAAATGAAGATTGGAGTTGCGTTGGTTACAAGATAAAAGACTGATTTGTTGATTTGAAATGCAAATACCCAAACGTGTATAAATAAAACCACTAGCCTAAACATCATGCAAAAATTTACCGTTTCCGACTAATCGAGTACACGGACTGTGTCAAAGTCATCGGATACAACCTTTGACGTTTCTGGAGGGGAAGCTAACCAGCGCTCAGTACGTGCAGAATGTAGTTAGACTGTTTTTTTGCCGTTCTTGCAATAGTAAGGTGATGCGTTGTTCCAAGAGGATTACTCTCGCCCACACAATGCCCCTCAAAATCAACGTGCTCTGTAAGACGCGCAGAAACTTCCCTGGCCAGCATAATATTCATACTTGTCGCCAATGGAGCACGTGTGGGATATGACGGGAGGAGAAGTGACTCGTGCGACTCCTCAACCAATAACTCTTGCAGAACTACGTAAACAGGTGGAGCAGACGTGCAATAACGTATCCCAGGACAGTACTCACCAGCGGTACAATCGACTTGATGCCAGAGTCACTGCCTGCATTGCTGCCCTTGGAGGCTACACCACGTACTAATATTATACATGCTTCAGCATAGGTCGATACCTGGTACCTCAGAACCGCTTATGCTATTGATCTGTAAATGTGATTATTTCATGTACTCCACATGCTCTGTTGCAGCAACATTTCTTGAGTGACCTGGAAACCTCTAAAAGGTGACTTAATTTTTTTCTCCGGCAGTGTATAACGAAAATAGTTCATCGTGTTCTAGCTTCCTAAATGGGTCTCCATCTGAAAATTAAGAATGTTCTAAAAGTCTGTCCTTAGTACGAGGATACTCTTTGGTGCATTACCACTTACAGTTTCAGTGTTTGATTACGCGTCCATGTGAGATTGTGTTATTCTGCTGGGTCATAGAGAGCGCCATCGTATTTGGAAGGGATTCACGAGTACAGTCTCCACAGAGATGTCCAAATTAAGTTTTGAGCTGATTATTTCAGCCGCCCTCTCCTGGAGCAGGGCGCAGCCAGACCGGTCCGAACCCCAGCCTCGGCTCGCCCACAGCGCTACCCAAAGCGCCACAGCCGCGGGGCCGCCATCTTGCGGCCGGTAATAGCATCATCTTGGCGGGCAGCGACGCCTCATTTGGCGCTGAGCGGACCCAGCGGCCGCCATTCAGAAGCCCCCTGGTGGGGTGCGGGTGGCGACTCAGGTGTCGCCAAAAGCAGCTGCCGTCCAAACACCCCCAGACCTCATCACCGCGACATTGTCTCATTTAATGTCTTCTTTGTAATCCAAGTCCAGATCTTGTTCGATGATAATACTATGTACCGATACAGGCTGTATTGATTCTTACATAAGTTATGCAGTATGCATTAACACTCAGTTTTATTCTACACAGTACTACCTCTCATCACCACAAATATTTCTACCATTATTAAAAATATTACTACGAATAAAAAACTACGCTTGCTATTAAATCTGTGTCTGCTACCGTCACGATAACTTCAGTTTCTGTCTGTCGCATTGCACAATGCACTCGATCGCTCCCCTGTCCATCGGCATGCCCCGCCGGTTCCTTGGTGGCTTGGAGGGCGTTGCGGCTGTATCTGTCTCTTCCCTTGCCTGTTGGCTCCCTGGTTGCAGGGAACGATTTCAATGTTCGAACAGAGCATCGTTATTGCCTGTGACGAGCGCAGTCAGGCGCTGGTCCCTGTTTCCAAGGTTTTGAGTCCTGTTGTTGTTGTGGTCTTCAGTCCTGAGACTGGTTTGATGCAGCTCTCCATGCTACCATATAGCAAAGCTGCATTCCTTCGGGAAAAATTACGGCTGTAGTTTCCCCTTGTTTTCAGCCGTACCAGAACAGCAACGCCATTTTGGTTAGTGTTACAAGGCCAGATCAGTCAATCATCCAGACTGTTGCCCCTTGAAACTACAGAAAAGGCTGCTGCCCCTCTTCAGAAACCACACGTTTGTCTGGCCTCTCAACAGATACCCCTCCGTTGTGGTTGCACCTACGATACGGTTATCTGTATCATTGAGGCATGCAATCCTCCCCACCAACGGCAAGGTCCATGAGTCCTATAGTGGCAAAACACGGCCGACGTCTGCGATTCTCTCTTGCGTTGTTATGACGGCTGCGCATACGGTGTTCGCAGTTCTTCTACCGCAACTGTTGACTTCAGCTGCCTTCGCTGTTTTGCTTCTCGACCACCTCTCGCAACTTCTCGTAGTACGGTCGACCGGGTTTGGTTGATAAGATAATCTGTTACCCAAGCCTTCCTTGAAACAGTGTCAGTAAAGCTGTCCAAGATCTGCCATTTCGTTTCGCAAAACGGTATATCCCGTTGCGATTTAGTTACCACTGATCAGTATCAGCTACATCAGCATACAGCGGACATCCCCAGACAGTGTATTGTGCAGTGTGTTCACCACAGGCACACTCTGGAGGCTGTCTTCTAGCAGTTCGACGCCAATAGGCGGCGTAGGCCCCATGGTTAGTCAAGAGCTTCGACACGCCATTTGAGCGATTCAGTTGCTTCATTCTCAGTCTGTCTCTTATATTTGACAAAAAGTCACGAGCGTGCCTTCCTGTATGGGCATCATCCCATCGTTTATCCCATAGGTGTCAGGAATGAAGATGTTCGTATCACCTGTGTTAAGTTATAAATGAAACTCATGTATGCACTATGGAGCAAATAATGTCTTTTCACTAACAGCAACTACAAAGTGATCAATATAATGGACGACCAAACTTCCCGGAATTAATCTATAACCCTGTACAAGGGTGTGTCCTGAGTTAAAATTTCTTGGAACATTAAATGCACGTCCTGAGCCAGCAAAGAAGCAGAAATTTTGTTCTTCACGGGTAATATTTTTCACCGTCTGAGCTACCCAAGTGCGACACCCGACCCGTCATCATAGTTTTTCGTGTCTTCATCTAGAGCTGCAAACATACTCCGCAAGGAGCCTTGTACCATTGGTAGACATTTCCATTCTTATTGCATTCACAAATATAAGGAAGGAAAATCGATTTTCTTTAGGTCTCCGTACAAATGCAAATTTCTCGCAATCTTGTCTTCGTGGTCTTCACGCTACGTTCGCGGCAGTAGATTCGTTCTGTAGTCATCCGTAAATAGAATTTCTCTAAATTTTTTCTATAGTGTCTCGAAAAATGAGTGACTTCTCCCCTCCAGGAACTCTCATTTCATTTCACGAAGCATCTCCGCAATATTCTCGTGTTGATCGAACCTACTGGTAAAAAAGCTAGTAGCACGCCTCTGAATTCCTTCTATACTTTTATTTAATTCGACGTGGTGGAGATCCGAAACACACCAGCAATACTCACGAATTGAACCCACCAGTGCTCTATATGCCTTCACCTCTGTAGATGATTTACCCTCTCCTAAAATTCTCGCATCGAGCTCAAGTCGACCATTCGCCGTTTCTGTTTCCGTGGTGTGCTCGATCCATTTCACATCGCTGTGCAACGTTACGCCTAAATATTTAATCGACGTGACTGTGTCAAGCAGTCGTCTACTAATGCTCTATTTGAATATTATGGGATTATTTTTCATACTCATCTGCATTAACTTAAATTTTTCTACGTTCTAAGCAAGCTGCCATTTATCACACCAACTAATATCTGGCCTTCGAAAACCATGTGCGAGATTTTCATATTCTCTCGCTCGCTATGCACAAACTATTAGCCATTCAGAAAAAAAGTACAGAAACTTCTTGTAGGAAATTTGATGTACAGAATGAGCACAAAGTCTTGCCCCGATTACAAAAATTTATAAGTGAATAACCGTTTGACATAATAGGTTACATTTGATGTCGTTAGATAGGTTAGTGTTACTAGTCTTTTTTAAAGACCACTTACAGCATTAAGCCTCAACGTGTGCTCCCTTAGTATGTCGGAGAATGTCGAGGCGGTATTCCAGTCCCCGCCAGGTGTTCCGTAACGTGTGTTCTGTCACAGTACCCACAGCAGCTTGTATCCTAACCTTAAGTTCATCGACGTCAGCAACTGCCTTTGATATAGCCCCAGAAAAACAAGTCAAGGGGCGTAATGTCTGGAGGGGAGAGTAATGTCCTGATCGTTGGATTGGAAGGAACGGTCCAATACCTGGCCATCCCGCTCTCCATACATTACGCCACTTGATTTTTTTTTTTCTGGGGCTGTATCAAGGACAGAGTCTTCGTCAAACCAGTTGCTGATATCGACGAACTGAAGGCTAGGATACAAGCTGCTGTGGGTACTGTGACAGAACACAAGTTACGAAATACCTGGTGGAAACTGGAATACCGCCTCGACATTCTCCGAGCTACCGACGGAGCATGCGTTGAGGTTTACTACCGTAAGTGGTCATAAGAAAAGCTAATAACACTAACCTATGTAACGGCATCAAATTGTAAATTATTGTGTCAAACAGTTATTCTGTAATAAATTGTTATAATCAGGGCATGACTTTGTGCTCATCCTGTAGTTTTGTATTGGGGCACGTTTTCGCTGACAGCCTAGGTTTTGTAGTTATTCAAGGACAACTCACAAAAGTGATCTAAAAACGCATCTCCGCTCGCAGATTCATGGATAACCACCGAGGATTTATAGTTTGTTGCTAGTGACAAGTCCTCCTACCACTGTACAAAACTTTCGACCACACTAACTATTCCCAATATTCAACCTTTCATGATCTCTTTTGATTGAGCTATTACGTCAACAGCATGGACGGCTAATTCGTTAAACGTGCACGTGAGGGTATTGAAAGAAAAACGACTTCTGTAAACTTTACGCAAAAACCGATTACGTTCACAATTCGTTCCAGACAGAACCCTCAAAAGCACAGTAGTTTCGTAGTCAAAAGGCCAAAGAAATTCAACGATGTAGCTGTTCATTTTGCGCTGGCAAAAACTGTGGGGTAAAATTCACGCAAACATCAGTCACACAATTTGCAAGTACTCGACTAAGCCGGTGGCGTATAAGGTCAGTCAATGAAGATCATAAAAGGTCGAATGCGGGAAATAATTCGTGCAGTCGTAAATTTTTGTTCAGTAGTTGGAGGGAATGGCTTGAACAATGTACTAGATATCTTGCACGGTATGGGCTGAGTGCAGGTGTGGAGATACGTTTGAAGGTCACTTTTGTACGTTTTTCTTGAATAACTCGAAAACTACGACCCCTAGCGAAAACGTATTCCAGTATAAAATTTGACTGCAATAAAATTTCTACAGTGATCCTTTTCATTTTTTTCTGTAAGACTAATAGTCTGCGCCTAGAATATGAAAATCTCGAGCCCGGTTTTTGAAGGCGCGATATAACACTGAGGTTTTCATAAAACACATCGTTAGCAGCAGTTGAATCACCCTACTTAGAGAATGAGAGAAGCGCTAACACACCTCCATGGAGTTCGCCTGACGAAACCCTTGTCTGTGATGAACACGTGTCGTAGGGGACAACGTACTGGATTCTGTCACTTAAAAAGTCTTCGAGTTACTCAGGTATTGGGGAACCTAATCCGTGTGCTCGGACCATCGTTAACAATCTGCACGGAGGCCGTGTCAAACGATTTCCGAAAATCTGGCAATATGGAATCTACCTGTTGCCCCTCAAACGTGCTTCGCAGGATATCATGTGAGTAAAGGCTAAGCTGATTTTCGCACATCCACATACGATTCTTTCTGAATCCGAACTGAGTTATGTACAGAAACTTTTCCACCTAAAGGAACTCAGAATAAGTTCAAGAATTTTGCTACAATCACATGTTAAATATATTAGTCTGTAATTTTTGGGGTCCTCATTTCCCGTGAAAGACAAGTTTCCGGTCTCCAGCCTTGGCCTCGCACACAATTTTGATTCTCCAGGATGCTTCAAAACTGCACACACTCTGCTGAAAGGTGACATATTCATTCTGGAACAATCCTCTAAATCTCTTCTCCACAAAGCCTTTTCTTCCAGCATTTAATAGTCCGGCAAGTTGTACAACAGATTTTCTGAGAAAATTGGAATGCACGGTAGATGTGCTGGTGGAAGTGAAGTTGTGGGGATGTGTCGTGATTGTGTTTGCATAGTTTAGAATGTAAGAGCATACCCAGCGAAAGATAAGGTTCTGAGTTCGAGTCACAGCACGACACACAGTTTTAATCGGCCAGTGAGTTTTGAACTTCACAATGTTTACATCTACATCTACATGGATACTCTGCAAATCACATTTAAGTGCTCGGCAGAGGGTTCATTGAACCACCTTCACATTTCTCTATTATTCCAATCTTGTATAGCGCGCGGAAAGAATGAACACCTATATCTTTCCATACGAGCTCTGATTTCCCTTATTTTATAGTGGTGATCGTTCCTCCCTATGTAAGTCGGTGTCAACAAAATATTTTTGCATTCGGAGGAGAAAGTTGGTGATTGCAATTTTGTGAGAAGATTCCGTCGCAACGAAGAACGCCTTTCTTTTAATGATTTCCAGCTCTAATTCTGTATCATTTCTGACACTCTCTCCCGTATTTCGCGATAATACAAAACGTGCTGCCTTTCTTTGAACTTTTTCGATGTACTTCGTCAGTCCTATCTGGTAAAGATCCCACACCGCGCAGCAGTATTCTAAAAGAGGATGGACAAGCGTAGTGTAGGCAGTCTCCTTAGTAGGTCTTTCCAATAAAACGCAGTCTTTGGTTAGCCTTCCCCACAACATTTTCTATGTGTTCCTAATTCGTAATTGTAATATCTAGGCATTTAGCTGAATTTACGGCTTTTAGATTAGACTGATCTATCGTGTAATCGAAGTTAAACGAGTTCCTTTTAGAACTCATGTGGATGACCTCACACCTTTTGTTGTTTAGGGTCAACAGCCACTTTTCAGACCATTCTGATATCTTTTCTAAATCGTTTTGGAGTTTTTTTTACCTTCTGATGACTTTATTAGCCGATAAACGACAGCTTCATCAGCAGACGGCTCCTTAGATTGTCTCCAAAATCGTTTATATAGATAAGGAACAGCAAAGGGCATATAACACTACGTTGGGGAACGCCAGAAATCACTTCTGTTTTATTCGATGTCTTTCCGTCAATTACTACGAACTGTGACCTCTGTAACAGGAAATCACAAATCCAGTCACATACTTGAGACGATATTCCATAAGCCCGTAATTTCACTACGACCTGCTTGTGTGGTGCAGTGTCAAAAGCCTTCCAGAAATCCAGAAATACGGAATCGGTCTGTTTTGCCAACCGATAGGGAAATGTAAAGAAACTGGATTTTTTATGATAGACGTTGTACAGATAGCAAAAACCTATAGCTGATCACGTAGTGTCTTCATTTAGCAGCCATTTCTATTACAAATTTCACAATTATTTATAAAATACAATAAAAGTGGATTTATGTAGTTACTGATTTACCGAAATACTATTAGGTGTACTTCCAATTTTTAAACTGGTGCCTCGGTGTCATTACGGGTGTTTATGGCACAAGAAAAAAGAAACAGTATCTGTATTCGTTGCTTTCCTACTGCAAATTTGCGTCGTTTTCCGAGGTTTTTCACTCTCATGCTCTGATGGATACAGTGGTTATTGTATGTGTTTTCGCTTGCCGCAGCCTTTTGTCTGTTTGCGAATTATTTCAAAGCTTTTTCAGTAAGCTGCATACCACAGAGTATTATTATATAAACACATGATATCGTTACCAGCATTTTATTTTTGTATGCTGGCACAGCTATAAAATTATCCAGCAGAACGCAGCCCACTGGAAAGACGTCAAAATAAATCAAATGTAGCAGGCCATTTCATGCCTTTATTCTTTCTCATAGCTCACGTCTGTGTTTACTGCCAAAAGTTAATGAGAAACCTATTAATGAGATTTGTATCACTTCATTAAAAGACGCGTATTTTTCCCATCAGTTGTTTCAAAATTAAGATCTTGTCCATACTTGATACCTATTCTCTAAAACCACTCTGTTGTTAATCGTTCACTGTATCTTTTATGTGAACGCAATTTACTCTTCCAATAACGATTTGCCAACGTGCGAACACTTCCTATGGAGAAAGTTAATGTAATATCTGGGAAACTAAGTAGCTGAACTATTAGAAAGGATTATGTTGCCTTCAGGAGACATAATAGCAGAGGTCAGTGAAGTCTTCAAGAGAGATTGTATCTTCAAAAATTTAGAATGTATTTTATCCATTATGGTTAGAGAACTTCGCAACTGTTTTATTAGATTACACTGTAGGAAACACCGTAACCAACCACGAGTTTTTTTAATGATTTTATAGTACCGCTACTAGTTTCGGACCCGAACCCATCGTCAGACAGTAGTGTTGGTATGTTAGCAAGTTGTACATTTGTATCCAAAAATATAACACCGATTTTGTAATTCATACTTTACATTATTTTTGTATCTTAAGGGAAGACACAAATGTAAAATATATTGTAATCTAAGCAATTGCAATAACTTTGCTATATTTTGGTACACAAATGTAAAACTTGCCCAGCTGTTCTAGGCGATTCACTCTGGAGTTGCGCGACTTCTACGATCGCAGGTTCGAATCCTGCCTCGGGCATGGATGTGTATGCTGTCCTTAGGTGAGTTAGGTTTAAGTAGTTTTAAGACCTGGCGGACTGATGACTTCAGATGTTAAGTCCGATAGTACTCAGAGCCATTTGAACCAAGAAATTAACACTACCGTGTGACGATGGGTTCAGGCGCGAGACTAAAAACACTTCAGAAAAATCATTTCTGTAAAAACTTGTAGCTGTTTACCACAACTCCTAAAGTATAAAAGTAGAAGTAATCAGCAGTTAAGAGACCTGACAGTGCGCCTACGCCTAGGACAACCAAACTGTTCAGCAGCTGTTTCATGACATGATGTACAATAACAATGGGTAAATTTCCCCTAAGTGAATGGTAAAACGAAAATCATTTTTAATTAGTAGGGCAGTTCAGAGCAATATCGTGTTTTTTTATTAAAATAATAAAAGGTTTAAAGGTCGGATTACGATCGTTTCAAATAAGGTGGTACGTTACCAGGTGAAGCAGTGGTTATGCTAAACGACTATCATGCTGAAAGAGTATGGTTCAAGTTGTTATACATTTATAATAATGCCTCATTCATGATACCTACAGAACTCAGTGATTCATTCGTTCATTTGAGTTCTAGAGGTATCTTCGAGAACACAAATCTAAAGGTATGTGCTGAAAGTCAAGTCACACATCAATAAGATCAAGTGGCTGTTACAAACTAATCCCGCGCGCTTATTGACAATAAAGTGTCGTTACAGTATTAGTACTTATACAGACAGTATTCAAAGCAGTAAGAAAAGAAGTGCTGACTATTTTTTATATTGCGTTAGACAGGGACACAGCCTGTCTCCAAGTTAGTCAATCCGAACACTGAACAAGCATTAAGGTAACCAGGAAAATATGTGGGAAGTGAATTAAAGTTCAGGGAAATGAAAACAAACTTTATGGTTTGACAACGACATTATAAGACTGTCAGGGGGCACCAAAGGATCTGGAAAAGCAACCGAACGGAATGGTTAGTTCTGGAAAGAGAATATAAAGTGAACATCACCGAAATGAAAAAAAAAAAAGTTAGTAGAATGTAGTCGAATTGAATAAGGCAATGTTGAAGGAATAAGATTAGGAAATGAGACACGAAACGTAGTAGATGAGTTCTGCTATTTGACAACTGGCTGTAGCCGAAGTGGAGAGTGTGGTTGAATTGACTCATACAACGTTGAGGAAATAAGATTAGGAAATGAGACACAAAATGCAGTAGATGAGTTCTGCTATTTGACAACTGGCTATGACCGAAGTGGAGAGTATATCAAATACAGATTGCAATAGCAAGAAAAGTATTAAAAAAAACAAGAATTAGTTGACATATAATATACATTTAAATGTTAGGAAGGTTTTTGTGAATGCAAGAGAGATACATTTTCCAAGGTCTGGTCGATCGCGAAATGGAAACCACAGTAAAGTTCAAAAATGTTTATTTAGCTACACCTTCCAGCTAGTTCTCTGCGTAGTCGCCATTCTGACTTGCAATCTGCGGTAGTGTTGTACCAACTTTCCAGTACTCCCGTCATAGAAGGGAGGAAACCTATAGTTTCCGCCAATCCTACCGGGCAGTGTCGTGAAGAAGGATTTGGTCTGAGGCCAACTTTCGACTTCGCTTGTTCTGAACTGCTCTTATCAGACAATTTTCTCGAATCTGCGGACCAACGCAACAACAACGCAACATATTATGATAGCTTATGTTTGTCTCTTACTGCCAGCTGAACGCTACTGCATTGCTATTAATTGTATCCAAGTGTTGAAAGAATGAAGGTCCTTCATAATGAATAATTTTACTTATTTTGAAGCTACCTAAAATATTCAATCATTGAATATAAATAATAAGATTATTTCTTACCAGCTATCTGGGAATTCTTCAATTAACGATTGTTCTATCTCTAATGATGTTAATGTCTATGTGTCATTAAATAGTCTTATTGTCACAGTGTCCACTGTATACTTGTTGCAGATATTATAATTGCCCTTTTCATATAGAACAGAATGACATCGAAGTAATGTGTCACATACGTTAATGTTTCAAACCACGCACACTTCAGTCAGCTGTGAACCACGGTTGAATATTATGAGTTTTTATACTGATTTAAAGTGTCTATTGATTATTAAATTTGGCAAAATACGATTTCTTATAACTTATCAAATAGTCAGTCGAATGCTAGAGTACAGTGGTTACACAGAAGAGATATATTGCCATTACACAGATTCAACGACCTATTTGTCGAGACGGTACAGGAAAAACTGTGGCTGAGTTATAGATGTTTGAATTTCCTCCGAACTCTTTAGCTGAATCCGGCAGTCCAGTGCTTAATGTGGCGGAAAGGCGAAAACATATCACTGAGTTGTGTGTGTGTGTGTGTGTGTGTGTGTGTGTGTGTGTGTGTGTGTGTGAAGTATTCCGTTCTCTGGCGGCGCAGCGGAGTTCTGTATCAAAGACGTGCCGACGGCGCCTGTTCGACTGCGTACGTCGTAAGTCAGCACGAGTTGGTGGAGCGCTCGGAACTAGGCTGCCTGTACGCTTCTCGGTATTGCTGACATGTGCCTCTCACTCCGGAGTCACTCTGTACCTTTCATGTTATACAAAGTTTAGAGGGCTGCTCTCTTGTATACAAGACCAATATTCGCTAATGATGATCTCGAACAACAGTACGTTGCCGAGCCGTATTCAGGTTCTCTGTTCGATTCATAGCCTGTCTCTCCATCAACATAATTTTCGCTCCGATTTTCACATTTCTTGTCCATGGACAACCATGTCTCTTTTTCGTTAAAACTGTATTAGTACGATGCATGAAAATGCGTGAAAACTTTCGTACTTACAAATGTAGTTAGATCGCAGCACATGGATGAAAATATCAGTACGGATGCTTCCGTATGAGCAATGTAACATCAAGTTACCTCATTTTCTCAGAAGTAACAAAGACACATGTCCCACTATTTCGACAATTCGTGGTTACGAATAATTATAACTGTGGTCATACACGGACAGCTCGTGCAGGCCAGGACCGCGAGTACCGTACATGGACTCCCATTCGCGAGGACAGCGATTCAATGCCTGGCCATCCAGATTTAGGCTTCCCGTGGTATCTCGAAAACGTTTGAGGAGGATGTCGGATTGACTTCATTAAAAGAGATACAGTTGGCATCTCCCTGTCATTTTTCCTCAATTCGTGCTTGTGCTCTCTTGCTAATGATCTCGTCATCTACGGGATATTAAAGCCTAATTTTCCTTTACTATTAAACACACATTGTCCACTTTGTCAGCTCGTCATTAAACTCAACCTCAGCTTCTCAGGTAGAACGTTCCTACAACAAGAACACCTGTCACGTTCGCACCCCCTTACATCGTCCACTACTTTCATTCTCTCTGCACATCCCATATGCTTATACCGGCATTGCGCATTGTAAGCAGTCAGCTAAGGAAAAATTGCACTGTACGAGGGTGAGCCAAATGAAAACCTTAAATATTTTTTAAAAATATTGTTTATTGTGCAGAAGTGGTACAAAGCAGTATCACTTTTCACCATACTCTCCCCCACCCTCAATGCAAGTCCTCCAGCGCTTACAGAATGCATAAATTCCTTTAGAAAAAAAATCTTTTGGTAGTCCGCGCAACCACTCATGCACCTTGTGGCGTACCTCTTCATCAGAAGAGAACTTCTTTCTTCACATTGCGTCTTTGAGTGGTCCAAACATATGAAAATCACTTGGGACAATATCTAGTGAGTGTGGTGGATGAGGCAAACATAAAAATGCAGGTCTGTGATTGATTCTACTGTTGGATGGGCAGTGTAGAGCCTTGCATTGTCATGTTGCAAAAGCACACCTGCTGACAGCAATCCACGTGGGTTTGATTTAATTGCAGGCCGCAGATGATTTTTTAGGAGATCTGTGTATGATGCACTGGTGACAGTGGTCCCTCTAGGCATGTAATGCTCCAAAATGACGCCTTTTTCGTCCCAAAAGAGAGTCAGCATAACCTTCCCCGCTCATGGTTCTGTTCGAAACTTCTTTGGTTTTGGTGATGAGCAATGGCGCTATTCCTTGCTCGTTCTCTTCGTTTCCGGTTGGTGGAAGTGATCCCAGGTTTCGTCCCCAGTAACGATTCTTGAAAGGAAGCTATCACCTTCTCGTTCAAAGTGCCGAAGACGTTCGTCACAAGCATCAACACGTCGTTCTCTCATTTCAGGAGTCAGCTGTCATGGCACCCATCTTGCAGACGCTTTGTGAAACTGAAGCAAATCATGCACATTGTGGTGTGCTGACCTATGACTAATCTGTAAACATGCTGCAGTGTCATTCAGTGTCATTCGGCGGTTTTCCTTCGCTATGGCTTCAACTGCTACAATGTTCTGTGGAATCTCAACTCGTTGTGCCTGACCTGGACGTGGAGCATCTTCCATTGAAGTCATGCCATTATCGAACTTCCTACTCCCTTCGTAGACTTGCTGCTGTAACAAACATGCAACACCGTACTGAACCTTCATTCGTCGATGAATTTCAATAGGTTTCACACCTTCACTAGGCAAAAACGAATAATAGAACGCTGTTCTTCCCTGGTGCAAGTCGCAAGTGGGGCGACCATCTTTATACTGAAACTGCGACGGTATGTGTGCATCTGCACTATGCTACCACCTACAGGCCATTCTGCACGCTGTTTCTAACACGCTTACAAACTTACAGGATAACGGCGCGAAATTTCGATTTGTTATTACAAATTTAAGGTTTTCATTATACTCACCCTCGTACAAAGTATTTACAGAGAGCGATTGAGGGTACATGATGTACCAGAATCATCATCCTTCATTTACATGTGCCTTTCTTCAGTCACTTGGGACGCTCCATTTTATTGGACATACGTTAGACTCACTGTTCTACAATGGTGATCAAATCTAATGGGAACCGTATCAGTTCCAGAAACCTCTCCTCTTTCGAGTGTCTTCAGATGCCGTATTCACATTCTTGTTGCTGCATTGACCGTGAATCAGAGGAAGAACCTTTGAAGGGTCTATAATGAATGAGGACAGCGTCGTAACCAAAAACGGTAGCACAGACGACGGGTGTCCTGGCCTTACCGCTAACCACTAACCATGCCGTACAGGTAAATAATAACGGATCATCTCATCTCAAACATAACGCTTGGACCACCGAAACTACTGTAGGCCTGCATGACTGAATATAGCCTCGGTCTGACTGCAAGCGATCACCTCCCATTCCTTAACACAGTCCCATACACTGCACTCAACTATCGCAATACAATTCAGTACACGTCGCCTCCACCCAACTACTACAAGATTATTACCATACCGAAACGTCATCCCTACCAAACTGACAGCAACCTCATCTCCTTACGAAATCATTCAATTCTTGTTCCCTCCTAAGAAAGATTTTATGGACTGCTATCGACCCACATCCCTGTTCATCCTATTTGTCTCTATCAGCCTATAGACCTTCCACGTTCTCTCCTCGCTGTCGGAGAACCCCTTCCTCCACATTAGAGACTGGGAGACATTCACACGCCGCTGGACCGCTGGAATCTAGAGTGACGCATTAGAATCTTTCTACGGTTAATGATACACATGGATTCGTGATAAACGTGCGTGAAACTCATAACCAAGTTTCATATAAATACGTAAGAATTTTAAAGCTTTTAACTGCTTCATATGCAACGGTCTAAAACATTGCCATCTTCCCCTTCTCAACTGTGGACCAACTCTTGAGAATCTCAGTAATCTAGTTTAAAAAAAATATTTATTGTGCTGCTCATTCGCATGCAATTTCAACAAGAAAGTGTCGGCTAGACAGTAAACAGCCATTTTTCAGGTCTTAAAAGCCAGCAAAGTTAACTTCCAAGCACACTGAGAAAACCACTTTAAAGAAGCCAGTCTCTACGCTTCCGCATAAAGATATCTTCGGCATTCCAGGGAACCTCAAATCTGATCACTCCAAGACACTCTACACCAATCAAAACCATTCATGATGTATATACACAGCAAAAAACCTCTCTCACACCTTGTCACCAGCTCTCAATACTTACCTAACATATAAGAAACCTATTTCCATTGAAACTCAACTAACGCCCCAGTGATACCTCCTCCACCGACCCATCAGTCTTACCTCAGTCTCCATCAAGGTTCTAGAAACTCACTTCACTAATCCACGAATGTCTTGAATGATACATATTCCTTCTCAAAAAAATCTGACTTCCGTTCTAGGAAATACGTTGCTAGGAAGTACGTCGCTGTAAATACGTTCTATTCTCTGTCATCTTTCCAGTACATTCTTGTCATTAAACCTGGTAAATGTTTTCGAATGAATGTGACGTTCCAGCATCCTAACCTATGAATACCACTTACTAATTATCTACAAAAAAGCCATAATAGGCGAAAACCATCGAAACTACTGTAATGTACCTTTGAATTTGTTAATTTTGAATGTGGCAAAGGAAACGTTCTGTCTGTCTTCTCAAGCCCACGGTGGTAAACAGACATTTCACATAGGTATTAATTCTGGCCCTATCTCAAAGTAATCAAAAATAGTGCTGTGACATTCCAAGAATATATATGTGGTGTGCGTATCGTAAGACCTTCGGTACACACACCATCAGATTAGTTGACTCGTCGCTCTAACGACGTAGGCGAGTGTCAGCAATACGTCTCGTGGTCTTATCATGGCGTGTTTATCTTCTGCCGTTAGGTCAGACGATAGAAATGCCACTTGTACGCTTAGAGTAGCAGATTGACGGTGACCAACTTTAAACAGAAATTGATTAATTTTCACACACATTTATTAAAATAATAAAAATCATAGATGTTAAGTAACTTGATTCTGGATGCTGTTTAAAATTGACAATCTGAAGTTCCTTTGGTCTTGGTACGTTAATCTTATTCTCACATATCTCAGATACTTGACAAAGTGTATATACATATATCTTCATGGATATGTACAGGAATATGATAATCTTATGAGGAGCAGACAAACTTGGCTATAGACTAATGCAGACTGACTAATTGGAGGTCTGTACACTCATTATAATACCTCGAGCGTTCAGGTGTCACTGCGCGAGTGTGATCCGCGAGGAGAAAAGGTTCAACGTTAGCAGAAATCTCATTGGCAGCGATAAATATTAATACGCGGATCGGCGGAAGCAGAATTTGGTCCGTCTCTAAGACAACGCCATCTCGTAGTGCGGAGACGGACGAGCGCTGCGCCTGCGCTGTTGTGCTTAGCGGGGCGCGCTCTTGTTGGAAAGTTGTGTATGTGCTGACTACGCGGAACAATGTATACAACAATATAAATTGATATTAATGACAAGTTTGGTTCAAATGGTTCAAATGGCTCTGAGCACTATGGGACTTCACAGCTGCGGTCATCAGTCCCCTAGACCTTAGAACTACTTAAACCTAACTAACCTAAGGACATCACACACATCCATGCCCAAGGCAGGATTCGCACCTGCGACCGTAGCGGTCTCGCGGTTCCAAACTGAAGCGCCTAGAACCGCATGGCCACACTGGCCCGCAAACAAGTTTGAGACTTAGCCTAAAATGATAAAACAATTTCTCCCTTTTACATATTACAATTAATTTACCAAACCTCTCAAGAATCAAGCTATAATAAATAAGCAAGTTTAATTACACTACTGGCCATTGAAATTGCGACACCAAGAAGAAATGCAGATGATAAACGGGTATTCATTGGACATATATTATATACTAGAACCGACATGCGACTATAATTTCACGAAATTTGGGTGCATAGATTCTGAGAAATCAGTACTCAGAACAACTACCTCTGGCCGTAATAACGGACTTGATACGCCTGGGCATTGAGTCAAACAGAGCTTGGATGGCGTGTACAGGTACAGCTGCCCATGCAGCTTCAAAACGATAGAACTGTTCATCAAGAGTAGTGATTGGCGTATTGTGAAGATCCCGTTGCTCAGCCACCATTGACCAGATGTTTGCAAATGGTGAGAGATCTGGAGAATGTGCTGGACAGGGCAGCAGTCGAACATTTTTTGTATCCAGAAACGCCAGTACTGGACCTGCAACATGCGGTCGTGCATTATCCTGCTGAAGTGTAGGAGGATCGAATGAAGAGTAGAGCCACAGGTCGTAACACATCTGAAATGTAACGTCCACTGTTCAAAGTGCCGTCAATGCGAACAAGAGGTGACCGAGACGTGTAACAAATGGCATCCCATACCATCACGCCGGGCGATACGCCAGTATGGCGATAAGGAATACACGCTCCTAATTTGCGTTCACCGCGATTACGCCAAACACTGATGCGACCATCGTGATGCTGTAAACAGAACCTGGATTCATCCGAAAAAAAGATGTTTTGCCATTCGTGCACCCAGGTTCGTCGCTGAGTACACCATCGCAGGCGCTCCTGTCTGTGATGCAGCGCCAAGGGTAACCGCAGCCATGGTCTCCGAGTTGATAGACCATGCTGCAAACGTCGTCGAACTGTTCGTGGTCTTGCGAACGTCCCCATCTGTTGACTCAGCGATCGAGGCGTGCCTGCACGATCCGTTACAGCCATGCGGATAAGATGCCTGTCATCTCGACTGCTAGTGATACGAGGCCGTTGGGATCCAGCACGGCGTTCCGTATTACCCTTCTGAACCCACCGATTCCATATTCTGCTAACAGTCATTGGATCTCGACCAACGGGAGTAGCAATGACGCGATACGATGAACCGCAATCGCGATAGGCTACAATCCGACCTTTATCAAAGTCGGAAACGTGATGGTACGTATTTATCCTCCTTACACGAAGCATCACAACAACGTTTCACCAGGCAACGCCGGTCAACTGCTGTTAGTGTATGAGAAATCGGTTGGAAACTTTTCTCATGTCAGCACGTTGTAGGTGTCGCCACCGGCGCCAACCTTGCGTGAATGCTCTGAAAAGTTAATCATTTGCGTATCACACCATCTTCTTCCTGTCGGTTAAATTTAGCGTCTGTAGCACGTCATCCTCGTAGTGTAGAAATTTTAATGACCAGTAGTGTACTTCTCTCAATAAATCAATTAATATTTAAACATTGAATATGTCATTAATCAAACTTTATCTTTATATGTGAAAATGTTATCAACTGAACAAGTAAATCTTAGCAGTGAAAATTACACCTACGTTGTAGCTGTACAATGAAATAAGTTGAGGGAGGATGACTTTATTTAATCTGTTCTCATGTATTCATTGGAGAGTAGGTTCGTAATTAGCTCTTGAATTTCTCTATTCAAAGCTTGAGCATGTTGAAGTACGCAAACTCTCGCAAAATTGGACTCAATATATAATTTCGTCAAAAGGCTACGTACATTACCAAAGGGCAACTACGGCGGCGTTATCTCCGTGCTGGATCTAAAATCGCGTATTCTCTACTTTGGCCTTGACTGAAGGTAATCAGTCTCAAACTCTATGCGTTCCGTGTAACGTTTAAATTTCCCTAGTCGAAATTAATGGCTATTGCACACTTGTTCTGGGTTGAAGCCACGTGTACAAATTTCAGCCAGAAAAGATTCCAGCAGGGATATTTAACTATCGCTTTACGTTTGTCGCCACGATACGTGAAGTGTATAGCCCTCACTACGCAAATGTCAAGTAGAGTCAGAGTCGCGCCTTTACCACACGCAGGTGTGTGACCCGCCGCTAGACGTGAGCGCCCGCTCTCTCTGTCTCTCTGTCTTAATTGAGTTCTCAAAGTGATTTTATATGACATTGTCATCTCCACCTTGATTCCACTACGTCACACATCTGGCGACAGTCGACCACTCCCACGTTAAAGGTGAATTCTTATTTTTCTTGCCCGGCTCTCCATTCGTTAATGTACTCTGGCCCCTTACTTGCGTCTCGGCCGTTTTTATTCTGATAGGTATTATATTGATTTTCCTTTAATTCTTTCTGCAGTGCACCTGGTATTTCTTTTGTTAAAGCTAACTGAGTCGTTCCAATGTCATTAGCCACCTGGTCTGTCCGTCTACAAGCTGCGTTCACTTTGTTATATTACTCACGCCCCCGTCGTTAAAAGGGCAAATCGTTTGTTATTCTGTAAATTAGATACCTCTAATTATTTCCCATTGTCAATAATATCGTTATTTGCTGGGGATTTTATTCGGTACCGTCGTTGTGCAGCTTATGTAAGGTCCGAAAATGTGGACGCCTTACACTACTAACAGGCCAAGCTCGTATATAGTGCCTTTCGACCGTCATCAGCGTCAGCATAAGCTTTAATCCACTCACTCTTATCACTGGCAGTTTACCAACATTATTCCAGAATACTGCACGTCACTGTAAATCCGTTCTATTCTCTGTCACGCATTCTGCAAATGCCTTTTGACACCTATATGCATCCTGTACCACTAAATGAAGTTTCCCCCCCCCCCCCCTCTAAGTTCCTAATCACCTACAGAAATCCTATACATACAGCAAAGTCCATCGTTGTCGCTATCTCACTCAGCCTGAGGAACTGACACACCACTACAAACATTACACAGTAACCCCAACAGAAATCTATCTTTCCTACTTATTATAAGCATTCCTTTCCTAACCCTTTCATAAATCATGGCTCGGTTATTCACCCCTCAAGCCTCGTTCCGTGTCAAATAAGCATAGAAACGATATCCAACACACTCCTAATTCTTCTACAAAACTTTCATCTTGCTCCTACGACTTTGCAGCCTACTCACCCACTCATCCCTCCATCTACACTTACAATCGCGCACTGATCAGCAGTGCGCTGCCAAGATCACACTCAGCAATACATTTTACGAATGAATCGTAATTTTTAAGGTTCATAAATTCTTGTAGATTGATGACATTGATAATCGTAGCTGAAAGGCAGTCCTCGCCACAGCGGAATCAGTCCTTGGCACAGGAAGAAAAAATGCTGCACCATTGCTTAACACCGGCTCCAGTTGCAAGATGGCATGTTGTAGAGCGAAAGACGAGCAGAAAGAAAAGAGCGATCCTCTACGATCATTAAAGTTGTACTGGCAATGCCGAAAGCTTTGAAACACCTCATAAGTGTGTACATGCGCACAAACAGGGAATTCTGATTCATCTGCCGGATTTATAGGCGAGTCTTGCAGCTTAGTGTGCTTATCAGTTCTTTCAAGGAAGAGACCACATAGCAGAGCTTGGAGCCATTAGCTGTCTGGAAGTAGTCTTTGGTCAATAAGGTGGACTTCGCGGGGTCTTATTTCAGAACTGTTTCCGAAGAATTTGGAGTGTGGTGTTTTACTTTTTCTTTTCTTTTTTTAAAATTAATATGACTTTGAAGCGTTCTCCTCTTTTGTTATGGAGGAGAGTATCGGAGGGAGTTGCTGGCAACCAGCTGAATGGTAGCTAGTGATGGCACGGTTTTCATTCTTGTGATCGGATCTGAATGTGTACTTGCTGGACTTGGTCAGGAATGGAAATCGGCGGGAAGCGGGACTTCCGGTGGTGTTTGGACTAAAGCTTCGAAAAAAAAAAATATCGATTCCTGTCAGCAGTGGAGGTTTCACACCTAAGTGTACACTAAACTCAAACTCGCTACTGTAACAGGAGGCTGTCTCAGTAAATTGAGAGGCATTGCGCCTCCAAGAGGAGGAACTAGTGGATACGACCGGTCGCGAACAGAGCTGGCAGGCCTGAGATCGTTCCGAATACCGACGAAGTCTCACCAAACCGTACGCCGTGCCCCTCTTGACAGCCTCCCAGTCCTTCTACTGGAAACCAAAGCATGCTTCACTAAGTAGTCTTCCATTTGCAGTACTCAAACGTAGCATCCCTACTCAGCGGTAATTCCGCGGGACGATGTCAACGTGGACTGAGCGTGGGCGTTATGCAAAATATGTAACACTATGCTGGGACAAGCTCAGCCACTGTCTCACCAAAGAGGCAGTAGCGTATGTCATGCGAAAGACAGTGAAATGGGAAATTCGAAAAAAATTGAAAAACCAGATTTCATGTCAATAAAACTGCTCACGACGCATATCTGCTTGGTGCAGGCACATTAATGTGACCCCCGCTTGTGTTCGACGTCAATGTGCAATAACCAGTCACAGACGACAGGTGATGGAATTACCAGTGGACGGCATATAAGGCGTGTCCGCGGGACGCGACAAACAGTGCAGTCGTTTTCAAAACGCGGAAACGGAGCGATTCATCTGACGCCCGAAAACGCAGGGTCATTGGCTTTTGGGCAAAGGGTGGGAGCATTTCCGAAACGGTTAAGTTTGTAAACTGTTCTCGTACCGCCGTGTTTAAAGTATACCATGTTTGACAAACGGCGCTATCCAAAATCGACACCGAGGCAACTGCGGTGCACCAAGGGCCACAGATGACAGGGATGAACGACGGTTGCGGAGACTTTTAAGGGCGAACAGACGTGCAGCTGTTGACCATCTCGCCGGCCGGGGTGGCCGTGCGGCTCTAGGCGCTACAGTCTGGAACCGCGCGACCGCTACGGTCGCAGGTTCGAATCCTGCCTCGGGCATGAATGTGTGTGATGTCCTTAGGTTAGTTAGGTTTCATTAGTTCTAAGTTCTAGACGACTGATGACAAAATGGTTCAAATGACTCTGGGCACGATGGGACTTAACATCGATGGTCATCAGTCCCCTATAACTTAGAACTACTTAAACCCAACTAACCTAAGGACATCACACAACACCCAGTCATCACGTGGCAGAGAAAATCCCTGAGCCCGCCGGGAATCGAACCCGGGAACCCGGGCGTGGGAAGCGAGAACGCTACCGCACGACCACGAGATGCGGGCCGACTGATGACCTCAGAAATTAAGTCGCATAGTGCTCAGAGCCATTTGAACAATTTTTTGTTGACCATCTCACCGTCCAGATCACCCTACATAGGGTCTTCAACGGCCGTTCAGCGAACTTCGCTGCGCATGGGCCTCCGCTGCAAGCGTCTGGTCCATGCAACCATGTTGACTGCCATTCATCGGCGATAAGGTAGCGCAACTGGACGTCTGTTCAGTGGCGACAGGCGGTCTTTTCGTATGATTCACGTCCTTTGCTCCATTGGACACATGACCATTGGGGCACACGTCGTGAAAAATCTGAAGATCCTGCAGGAGTGACCGTTATGGTCTAGGGAATGTTTTCGTGGCATTCTCGTGGTGATCGTGTCATACTGGAAGGTGCAATAGAGAAACATAAGTTTCTATCCATGGCGACAATGTCCGTCTCTATATGCAGTTTGTTTTCTTCGGCACGATGGAATCAATTTTAATACCAGCATGACAATTCAATGTGTCAGACAGCCAGCACTGTATGTGAGTGGTTTGTAGAGCACTAGGATGCATTTACCGTACTTCCCTGGCCACCAAATTCCCAGGACTTAAACGCAATCTAGTATCTATGGGATAACCCCGATCGGGCTGTCCGCGCCGCCGATCTTCAGTCGGGAAACCTAGGGCAGCTAGCCACAGCACTGGAGTAGTCACGGCCCCACATCCCTGTCGGCGTCTTTCAGAACCTCATTGACTCTCTTCCTGCACGTCTCGTAGCGACTCGCATTGCAAGAGGTGGTTATTCAGGCTTTTGACAGGTTTTAACATTATTCTGACTGAACAGTGCATTAGTAACATAGGAGCAGTGACAATTTTTGCTGTCTCGCAGGTCAATGCGAGTCTGGCGATTCTTATTTAGTCATACTTAATCGTGTACCAGTGTTGAGGATTAATGCAGGTCCAACAATAAACATTATCGAATAAATGTACAGTTCAGCATATCACGTGATCTGTCTCGCATATCGCTGAGAGTGAGCAAAAAATGGCTCTGAGCACTATGGGACTTAACATCTTAGGTCATCAGTCCCCTAGAACTTGGAACTACTTAAACCTAACTAACCTAAGGACATCACACACATCCATGCCCGAAGCAGGATTCGAACCTGCGACTGTAGCAGTCTGAGAGTGAGCAGATAGAGGCTGTGGCGGGGAATGCCACTGAAAGCGACGCCAAGGATGAGGAGAAAGGAAGAGCGTTTCACATATCGAGGATCTTTGCATAGGACATTCTGCAGAAAGTATGTTTGTGCACTGCTGATGACCAAAGAATTCCAACGATTTTCTAGTGACGTCAACTGTTGCAGAGATTCTTCTGTGTGCCATAACTGGTTCGGCTTCGAAGATGGCCAAACATGAGGTCAAAACCGTTCTCGAAAATGGCTCTAAGCACTGTGGGCCTAAACAACTGAGGTCATCAGTCCGCTAGACTTAGAACTATTTAAACCTAACTACCTAAGGACATCACACACATCCTTGCCCGAGGCAGGATTCGAACCTGCGACCGTAGCTCTCGCGCGGTTACAGACTGAAGCGCCTAGAACCGATCGGCATCACCGGCCGGTAATGAAATTAATTGCCATCAACACAAAGTAACTAACTACAAAAAAGTTTTTCTTCAACACGACACAATCTGCATTCTGAATGCGGAGAGACTGCAGCGCAAATAAGAACACCCAAGTTGAGTGGCAGAAACTGTAATCGGCTGTCAGTCTAGAACTGGCGTCCCTAGATTATATACACGCACCTACGCTGGAGCAATAAGATCCGGTAATCATTTCAACGTATTACAGCAACGAACTGTTGGTTTCACAACATATTTATTGCAATTCAGGATTTGAAAAGCCAATAGTGACTTCGGTAGGTTTATCAAGTATCACTTTCTAAATTTCAGCCCAGATGTTGTTGTGATTCATGACACACTTGCCACTCCGCATTTGAAGAACTGTATGTACTTAAGTGATTAGTGAGTGCATCTGAGACACCGGCAGCTTCTCGTGTAGGATGGCCGGAAAACTCTGAGCCGACGAACGTCAGTGAGCAGTATCCAGATCCCAACTCGAAGCCCATGTTTTGCTAACAAGAGATGTACAATCTCTCTTGACATAGCACGAGATGTGATGAGGTTGTCAACCCATGAATGTGGACGTCATTATTTTCTGTCAAGAATCGTTGAAAATTTTCTGTCTACAATTTCCATTTGTAGAACAGACATCCTTCTTGAAACTGATGACTTTTTTATTTATATGCTACCAGCTACCGTACGAAATTTGGTTTAGTCGCACGTAATAAATAAAAAACTTCGTCACACATGTTTTCCACATAAAAAGTTTCTCGGTAATAAGACAGTTCAATGGAAAGCGGCAATCTGCTTGCGTCATACGACGACGGGTAAGTCACCACCTGTTCACGGGTTTCCTGATAGCTACATACTATCCGGTGAGAGTACTGTAGCCAATAAAAGGAGGGCTCTGTCGAGTAGCGCAGATTTTGAAGAAACTGATGTCGATAGTGGCCGTGAAAATACAAAAACGAGATAATACGCAGGTAATAATTTTGAAAATCGTCAGGAGCTATGATCGAACTAATAAGACAAAATATTCCTTGCGAACATAGTCTTACAAATGGAATCGTAGTAAGGTATAGGCATTGCATAAAATATGATTCCACGTATACTTTCTGCAACGTTGTATTGGTCAGCAAGGCCGTGTTTCGACGAGGAGGAACCATACGCTTTCAATAAGTCTTTGTCTTTCACTCTGTACGTGAGTGCATATGAAACATCACTTCGGCTGGTGGTAAGCTAGTAATACACTCATGTTCAGAAAAAAAAACAGAACACTTTGAACGGCTAGAAATTGGACGTTTCATATTCACAAGCATGTTCTGCAGAAGTGATTAGCATTTGAACCATGTCGACTCTCGGGTGCAAAGTCAACATAGACATTGCGGAGCAACACCACCTACCGGTAAAATGTGTCTGCAGCTCTCGTTGTCGCTGTAAAGCGAAGGTAATGGATCAGTGTGACATGAGCATACGTGCAAAATGCCTCGCAGACGGAAGCGTGAACCGTACCGTCAAATCAGATTTTGAAAGAAGGCGCAATATTGGCATGAGAGAATGTGACGCATTCATTCGGGAAATTGCTACTCATGTGGGTTGAAGTGTTTTGGCAGATGAGTTAGGTCGCATCACCCAGACAACCCCCCGAGAACATCGACACATTACCTGAAGTGCCATTGCAGTACAGATATGCGTCCTCCTCGGTTCTGACGCAACAGTGGAACAATGTAACAGAACGTGCACTATCAGGGGTGACAGTCCGTCGCCGTTTATTACGGCATGGGTTGTGTGTGGGTCCTCCACTTCTCCAACTACCTTTAACGAATGTGCAGAAACATGGTAGAAGGCAATGGTGTGTGAAACGACGTCACTCGAGACAGGAATGGCATCAAATAGCGTTTTCGGACGAATCCAGGTTCTGTATGTTTGACATTGATGGCCGCATTTTCGTTCTCTGCCGATAGGCGGAGTGGCATCACAGTGACTGCGTACGCACGTGATCTTCAGCACCAACTGAAGGTCTTATGGTGTGGTGCGGTATTGGGTAGAACCAAAAGTCACAGCTGGTGCGTTTCCAGCTCACTGTGACCAGTGTGACCTGCGTGAATGACGTTCTGCAACTGACAGCCATACACTTTCCGCACAACAAACCAGACACCATTTTTAGCAATACAATGCACGACCGCATGTTGTTGTACTAACGCATGGCATCTTGATGCCACACGATGTCAGTCATTAGGCCCTCCAGAGCAACAGGCTTCTCGCCAACCGAAAATGTGTGGAATATGGTGAAACAACAGGTGCAGCATTGTGACCCAATCCCAAGCACCATAGATGAACTTTGAAACCAGGTGAACGCAGCATGGATGCCTTACCACATGACGCCATTCGGGCTTTATACGCCTCGATGGCATCACGAATGGGACAAATTACCAAGCCCCATGTTGGATCCTATGCCTATTAGGCAACAGCACACATGCTGAACCGAGGTGCTGATCATTTCTGCAGAACACGTTAATATACATGTCCTGTGTTTATGAAAGTCCTATCTCTTATCGTTCAAGGTATTCTGTTTCTTCTGAACATAAGTGTATAATTTTCACTGCCAAGTGAGTTCGCTGAATGTCCTTAGTTAACCTGTGTTGTAAAATAATAGGGTCCGCAATGTCCGACGGTTCCAGTCCCTCATCAGTTCATGAAGACCCCTGGTCTGGGTTTAGCTGTGGTTTTTCCTTCGCGTTTCCACTTCATAACCACATCACCGGTAGTCGACATGGGTAGCTATGCAGGGATTGAAATGTGTCTGATGGACTTGTTACTCAGGTAAAATCCAATTACTAGTAGACCTTCCAAATCACTGAGTTCTCCTGATCAACTCTACCTTCCACCTGATATGTAGGTCCTACAGCAAGAACATACTTCAAATATCTAAGTATACTGTAAATCCTCTACCCTCTAGTTACATCCAATGCAATGCACTATCAATTCAATGGAATTGTCACTATACGAAGTCACTAGGATGCAACGAAGAACGGAAGCCAAGACTGATCGACTGGAGAATCCACACGCTATCTGTGTGAAGCCGGTGGGTGACTCAATTGAGAAACCAAATGCATGCGGCGTTGCGTGCGCAAATAAAAATCGGAATAGCCGAAGCGGATGTTCGAGGGTGGCCGAGGAAAACCGCCGGCCATAATTCAACATTCGTATCTGGGGCGAGGCGAGAGGTGCCCGCGTGGGCCAGAAATATTAGGCGAGCTATCGGCGCGGACGTGGGTGTGGGAGCAGGCGGCGCGCTGGCGGGTGGAAGAAACTGTGGGGGCGTGGAGTGGGGATGAATGTATGGGGAGGGGGCAGCGGAGGGAGGCTGGGGACTGCGAGGGCGCCACAGTGAGGGGCTCCGACTGTACACGGCCGGCGATTGCAGTTACTCCTCCGGTATTGTGCGTCCGCTTGAATTTAAGACGATCTTTCTCATAAAGCCCGCCCACTCGTAACGGCTGTTCAGCGTGCTAGCGCCTGCGTGCCCCTCTCTCGACTGTCGTTAGATATTTCTACAGTAAAGAGAACGGTATGGCGGCTTGGCAAATTCGGTGTCGCGTAGTATCGTAACAGGTTATCAGACAACTTTGAACCCGTGAAATTACGTCTCCCGACATGCTCGTATAGTGTAACATGCAGCGCTCGGCCTTGGGGGACAGGGAGCGTAACCAGAGTCGATTGAATCAGCGTTGGCGTACTAGACCGGTTACTAAAGCGTGGTTTGTTGGTAATTGTCCGCATCTGCCCAGGAAACGGCGTCTAATTGTACTGACACCGTGTCAGGAATGCAACGCACACAAACACCGGAAGTATTATGACAAGGAGAAAATTTTTGGAAATGTCTCAATGACGCGTCTATGTGAATGAAATTTTGTCATTGTTACGAGAGTAAACGTTGCCCAGTAACGTACGGCAACTGTATACTTCAGCAGGGAAAAATTTCGTTCACACTGCATTTTAATTAATAAGACTTGCGTGTGTTCCATACAAAATGCATTGTTATCCACTCGTGTCTGTTTTCAACAGTTGACCGCTAACGGAAATTCATCAAGAGATGTTTTAGGTATGTAAGGAGTTTCCTTCCTAATTCCCTGTAGTTGAGAAATCTGTAGTTGAATGTAAATGTAGCTGCACATCTCCTGAAGGTTGTACACGGAAACAGAGATGTAAGTATTTGCAAGTGCGTAGAATGACATGAGACGATTTATGACTAAAACTATAGGCATATTACATAAAAGTGTTAACCATAAGTAAGTTTTCTGTTTCGCGACTGTCACAGTAATATTGGAATATTTCAAAAGAATCCAACTGATAACACTGCCCTGTTTCTTACAACGTTCCTCCACTTTATGCTAGAAGCGAAGTAAAAGGGTTAGTTTAAAGGTTTTATTTAGATCCTCGAAGAAAAAAACATTTCCTTTTTTTCATTTTTACAGATATTCACGATGTAACAGGTGCAAGTGTGCAGACCAATAATTACAGATGTTAGGAGTAGCATGGTTTTAGGCTGGTCCCTTCCTTCAAGTACACGTGGCAAGACCTGTACATTAATGTTTATTTTCCCCTGGGCAGCAGGTCAGGTGCTGAGGTGTAGACGCACGGATGCAAAGCGGTTAAACCACACCGACGCATGTAGTCTACTTAGTAGTACTGTTACGACCGTGTAGGAAACAGTCAGATACTACATTGTGTGATGTGTTTGTGGGTAGACAGTTTGGTGCAGAGTGAAAAAAAAAATAACAACACACTGATATTTGTGTGCATATTAAGGAACCACATATAAAATATCTGCACTTATTCTCATCACATTCTGTTCGTCTTCAGTGCAGGTACACACTGAAATCCAGCGGCCAAAGTACCGTAGCCCATCGCTAGAGAAGCCAAAATAGAAAGGCGCAGCCTATTGTTTAAGTACGGTATCGTGCGTTGTTTCGTTTTCTGCATTTGAAGAAAAACAACGATCAATTTTGGACTGCCAGTAGCGTACGGCATAAGCACAGCATCGCATGATACAGTCGTTAGATGTGACGGAAACTTCTAGTGTGATGAAACAGGCATGAATAACGAAGAACGAAGTGGCAGAGTACGCCTCTGTGAAGAACCGGAAATCACGAGAGAGTGCGGGCCCTGGTGCTCGAATAACAGACAACGGAGGTGATATGGAAAAAGTGAAAGTAGGGCGTGGAGCACTTTTAAATGTCTTGGTTCAAATTGTTCAAATGGCTCTGAGCACTATGGGACTTAACTTCTGAGGTCATCAGTCCCCTAGAACTTATAACTACTTAAACCTAACTAACCTAAAGACATCACACACATTCATGCCCGAGGCAGGATTCGAACCTGCGACCGTAGTGGTCGCGTGGTTACAGACTGTAGTGCCTAGAACCGCTCGGCCACCCCGGCCGCCTTAAATGTCTTGCAAGACATTTTGAACAGATCAAAGACTGCCTCTTTCTGGTTTTCGTGACTGATCACAGCCATTCGGAAATTCCGTCGAACAGAGGTAGCAGCGAAAATGTTGCAACTGTACCACCTAACACAGATACCTTCGTTAGCCGCCTAATCTGTATGGACGAGTGCTGGCTGTATCACAACGACCAGGAGCCAAAGCAGCAAAGCAAGAAGTAAGAATTTGGGGCGTCGTCAGCACAAGAAAATGTGGAGACATTACACTCGTGGCAAAGATTGTGCTGAGCTTTTCTTGGGGCTGCCATGGGCTGCTAACAGATTACGCTCGCAAGGTGCAATCCGTCACAGGACTATACTATGCAAATCTGTTGACACTGTATTAGGCTATAAAGACGAAGCGTAACGGGAGCTGTCTAGGAGGGTGTTTTCGTTATAAGACAACACTGCATTTCGGTCTGAACAGATCACAGGCATCCATGTTGCTTCTTTGGCCTCACACCTACCTCCTGTATTTTCCTTCTTCCTCTTTTCTTGGGGCCGACCGTTGTGGCCGAGCGGTTCTAGGCGCTTCAGTCCGGAACCGCGCTGCTGCTATCGTCGCAGGTTCGAATCCTGCCTCGTGCATGGATGTGTGTGATGTCCTTAGGTTAGTTAGGTTTAAGTAGTTTCTAAGTCTAGGGGACTGATAACCTGACATGTTAAGTCCCATAGTGCTTAGAGCTATTTTTTTCTTTTCTCGGGTGAAGAAATCGTTGCTTGAGCGAGATTTCGAGAAAGCCGACGAGGAGCGCTTTTCGAGGAGGAACGTTCCTGTAGAGCAAAATTGACGTGTTTACAACCAAGGTCTCCGCAAAAATGATCCGTCACTGAGAAAAAGGTGTCTAACCGAAGTGTGAAAGTATACAGACGGATTAACATCCTCGCCAAGTTTAACGGTCGCCACTTGAAGTTGTCGAAGTGACAATGAACAATGGAATATTCTAAGTACGAACTGTTGGAAAATATACCCTTTTTAGCAGATATGGCACTTTATGACTTCTGTGAATAAATGAGTAGAAAAAGAGATAAAAACTTTGAGCATAGTAGGCTTGTAAACATTCACTTCCAATTTGCACAGTGTTATCGAAGCTACAGAAGCAGAACAAATTTCACCCACCAGGAAACAAACGGCACTAAAGTCTTTCCTTCCAAGGTGAAACTTACTTTGGTGGTGTCAAAAAGCACTTCTAGGCACATGTGTAACACAAAAATATAGGTAACTGACAAACCGTTGGTGGGTTTATGCTGTTGTTAACAGACTGTGCTACACACAGGACAATGTTGGAGAAATCCGGGATAAAAATAAAATATTATACATCCACATACCTCGTCATATCCTTGACGATATTAAGTTCATCCAGTACATCCTCTTTTATTTTCACGATAACTGTCTACAATGAGCACCTATAGGCGGGTAAAACAAACAACGCCAAATCGATTCAGTGAATAGCAAAATTGCTTGGCATGTCGCCAAACACCGTCTCATTTCGTAAATAGACGCATTTTCCTCGATAATCCGATCCGTACTTGACAACGGTATGTGAGATGCCTGGTGAAACGACAGTACGCCGATTAGTGGGTACCCCGCAGGCATGCAGGTCAACAGGGTAGTAGTACTAGCTCATATGGACGAAGCTGGAGAGTGAAGAGAGGCGAAATGTTTTTGAAGCGACCATTCAGCCATTCATATTGTTCAAAGAAACTGTGGAAACTATGTTAAGTTGCCTGCAGATATGAACGCCATTTATTCCGAATACGGATCCCTTGTGCAACCACACGGTCAGCATTGGTATGGAGGATCAGAAAAAACTATATTCTAAATAGATGCTCACAGAGATTATGTATGCTAAGTAAAGCACTGTCGTGAGGAACCGATAGGTCCAGGTTGCTGATGAAAAGCGCAAGTTATTTCTCTTACGGGGCACAAAAGTTTTTTGTGAAATACTTATAAAGGCCTGCAAAGTGTGCAGCTAAGTGCATTTCGTTAGTAATGTATGAGTTGCACAGTCCCCATGTTTCCCCTTTCGTCGAAACTTTCAGAATTTACTGGTCTTCATTGTATTTTCCTAATCATGTGCAGCAATTGTTTGCGAAATTTCAAATGTTCAGATCAACATTGAACAACATCATACAAATGTCTTTAGCAATGCGGATACTTAGTTTTATTAAAAATTTGGTAATTTTCGGAGAGTATTTCATGCACAAAATAACTGTATACTGATAAGTGAAGTTTAATGACTTTGCCAAACGGTGTCCATTCTTTCTAAATCATACGTGCAAAGCACAAACATAGTTAAGACCTGTCGTATTCTCTGGTAACAAATGTTTGTGGTGCGCTGAAACAAATTATGTTAAAATTTGGCCCAGCATTGAAGACGTAACTTCCACATGCAAATAACATTTTAGTAACCGGTAGTCATGGGAGGACAAACTAGATATAGTTTTACGTATGACAAACAGAAATTAAATATAAAATCAGCAGATACCACACAAAATGAAGGTCTTTAGAAGTAATAACAGCGAAACGAATATTTGACTTCTGCGAAAGACTGAGCTGAAAGTGAGATGATGCTGAACCGGATCAATTGCTGTTCTGGTGCAAAAAGAAATAGGTTTCAGGTAATTTTCTGTAAGTGCCTACTCCGCGTCAGACTACCAATGTACAAACAATTAAATACGGCCGCGCGGGATTAGCCGAGCGGTCTTAGGCGCTGCAGTCGTGGACTGTGCGGCTTGTCCCGGCAGAGTTTCGAGTTCTCCCTCGGGCATTGGCGTGTGTGTTTGTCCTTAGGATAATTTAGGTTAAGTAGAGTGTCAGCTTAGGGACTGATGACGTTAGCAGTTAAGTCCCATAAGATTTTACACACATTTGAACAATTAAATACGTGAAAGTAACAAAACAAAATTTACATGACTCACAAACAAACAGAAGTCATGAGCTTCCCTTTCGTGTCACGTTGAAATAAGGTGTGACGATAAGAGAGGCCTCCCACTAACTGGACTCCGTGAAAGCGAGAATATTGTGGTAGTAACAGGTATTTGACGAATGTAGCGTGCGGAAGACCATTACCACGAAAAGCGTCACTTTCACGGAATTTGTGCCTCCGTGTTAATAATCAGCATGAATACAGAGTACTGAAGAAAAAAAACAGAATGAAGGGTAGATGTGCGCTGGAATAAACTCCACACACAAAAGAAAGCTTTTTCTTCGTATGGACGTAAATCATGCTAGGAGCCAAATTTTATTGAAACATTCCAGTAAACAACTCTTGTGTGTATTTGACCGAAAACCAACGTAAGATGGTCCTCTCTACCAATAACACGGCAAATGTGAACAAACTATGACAAGTAGGCCATATGTGTGTAGCATCAATCTAGTTATATAATTTATTCACACACTACGTGAATCACTCCTGTATATCAATTACAATTTTGAAACGTCCCCTTAGAACAATTTATACATGACTGGTCTATATGAAACGTCCCCTTAGAAAAATTATACAACACTGTGCTTAAACTGACACACAATACTTTTAGCGCAACGCAATCTGACTTCCAAAAATCCCTACGAAAGAATGGCCCTGACTAACATTAACCTATACGTTTCACAAATCACTTACCTCACAAAAATCTTCGTTACTCAAGCTACTGCAATACAGCGAGCGCCACTACTGCCAGCTAAATAAAATATTCAAACTACGGAAGGCACTAACTACTGAGGCACAGTTAGCAAATGAAAGATTTTAATAGAGAACAAACAATGGATTTACCTTAATAGTCATAATATATATGTCATTTCATGACACCAATTCTTACAAATTTCAAAACTCCGCCATCTCTCTCCCCACGTCCACCACTGCTGGCGGCTCACCTCCAACTGCGCAACGCTACGCGCTGTTAGCATCCAGCTGCCGCTGCCCAACACTACAATGGCAGACAACAATGCAAACCAGCCACAGACTGCACACGGCACAGCCAGTGATTTTTCATACAGAGCGCTACGTGGCGTTACCAATAAGAAAACGTAAACAGCCTACTTACAATTTATGTACTTCTACGTTGCCACTGTCAACAGTGACAATGAATTGGCATTTCTTATTCACACCTGATAGGTTCATAACTAATTATTACCGTTTTGACAAACACTCATTTTTAAAAAGAGAAGGATTCTCTAGCTAACATGGAGTGAGACGTAACTTATACATGGGAAATAATACTGCGAGCACACATAGAATACGAGAGCTCGCAAGTTAAGCTTTGTTTCAAAGACAACAGAAGCTGCTCAGCAAGGAAATAAGAGACGCACTGCAGGACGGCGTCGGCTTACGGCGTGCTGCTGCAAAATTTAAATGTCAGTTTCCGGGAAAAGAACGGCCGTGGAGCTGTGGGGGATGTAAAAGCAAGTGGCGCCACTGGAGACTGTTTGAACGCCCGGAACTCACGAGTGCCTACGGCTGGGCGAATGGCCGGACATGAAAAGCCGCTGTCTAAAAAGAAAAGGGAGGGTCAGCAGGCGGGCGGTTCTGCACGTCAAAGCACCGCCGACGCGTCTTATCCAGGCCCTGCCTCTGAACATGACGTCACACCTTATAGTCTCGTTTCCCTACTGTCGTTACAGAGCACACGTGAGATGCTTAATGGTGCTATTTAATGTTATCAGAACTCTGAGTGCCGAATTCTGTGGACATATAGATTTTCTACTGAGCAGTGATTTAATGCAGTATTGTCTCCCGAATATGCTGACGTCATCAGTACAAACTATTAGGGCTGAACATCGAGGTCGAGATTTTTCATTCGAATGGTGTTATACTGAAACTTCCACGGAGCTGTAAAAGAGTATTATTATTCTGTGAAACAGTCAACATGTTTTACGAAAGTAAAATGTGTTGCTAGCAATGGCATCAGAGAAACTGCATGAAATGTAATTGATACAAACAGGATTTATTGTTGCAACGCAAGTACAATGTATACAATAAGACTGGTGTTCCACACAGTACTCGATCTAATGTGAAATACTCGTCCATATGTTCCACCTGGTTCAGCATCATATGACTTCCAGTTGCGTGTGACAATGAAGCCAAAAATTCTTTTCGCTGCAGTTATCTCTAATCGCCTTCATTTTCTATGGTATCTGCTGGTAACTGTGGGGAAGGCAAACCAAAGACTGCATTTTATTGACAGGACACTTTAACAGACCTACTAAGGAGACTGCCTAAGCTATGCTTGTCCATCCTCTTTTAGAATACTGCTGCGCGTTGTGGGATCCCTACCATATATGAGTGACGGAGTACATCGAAAAAGTTCAAAGAAAGGCAGCACGTTTTGTATTATCGCGAAATAATGGGAGAGAGTGTCACAGAAATGATAAAGGATTTGGGATGGACGTAATTGAAGCAAAGGCGTTTGTCGTTGCGACGGTACCATCTCACGAAATTTCAATCACCAACTTTCTCCTCAGAATGCGAAAATATTTTGTTGACACCGACCTACATAGGGAGGAACGATCACAAAGATAAAATAAGGGAAAGATGTAGGTGTTCATTCCTTCGCGCACTATACGAGATTGGAATAATAAAGATTTGTGAAGGTGGCTCGATGAACTCTGTGCCAGGCACTGAAATGTGATTTGCAGAGTATCCATGTAGATGTAATGCTCAATGTCTATTTAACATAAGTAAAATTGTATCTAGTTTTTCCTTCCATGACTAACGGTTAATAACATATCACTTCCATGCAGGAACTAAGTCTTCAGTGCTGGCCCAACTTATAACTTGTTTCAGCGCACCACAGATATCTCTCACCAGACAACATGTCAGGTCTGGACTACTTTTGTGCTGTCAACGGATGACTCCACTAGAATGCACACCACCTGACAAAATAACTAAAGCCCCGTACAGGGCACAGTTACACTATGCACCCAAATACAGGTTGAAAATTATCAACCTTTTTAATATAAACACGTTTCCGCATTGCTAAAAACATTTTTGAATGGTCTCATATATTACGTCTAATGCTATCCTGATTATTCACAACATCACAAACAATTTATGCGCATGATTAGGAAAATATAACGATGAAAGGTGAAACATGAGGAGCACGCAACACAAAAATTGCTTACGAAATATACACTCCTGGAAATGGAAAAAAGAACACATTGACACCGGTGTCTCAGACCCACCAGACTTGCTCCGGACACTGCGAGAGGGCTGTACAAGCAATGATCACACGCACGGCACAGCGGACACACCAGGAACCGCGGTGTTGGCCGTCGAATGGCGCTAGCTGCGCAGCATTTGTGCACCGCCGCCGTCAGTGTCAGCCAGTTTGCCGTTGCATACGGAGCTCCATCGCAGTCTTTAACACTGGTAGCATGCCGCGACAGCGTAGACGTGAACCGTATGTGCAGTTGACGGACTTTGAGCGAGGGCGTATAGTGGGCATGCGGGAGGCCGGGTGGACGTACCGCCGAATTGCTCAACACGTGGGGCGTGAGGTCTCCACAGTACATCGATGTTGTCGCCAGTGGTCGGCGGAAGTTGCACGTGCCCGTCGACCTGGGACCGGACCGCAGCGACGCACGGATGCACGTCAAGACCGTAGGATCCTACGCAGTGCCGTAGGGGACCGCACCGCCACTTCCCAGCAAATTAGGGACACTGTTGCTCCTGGGGTATCGGCGAGGACCATTCGCAACCGTCTCCATGAAGCTGGGCTACGTCCCGCACACCGTTAGGCCGTCTTCCGCTCACGCCCCAACATCGTGCAGCCCGCCTCCAGTGGTGTCGCGACAGGCGTGAATGGAGGGACGAATGGAGACGTGTCGTCTTCAGCGATGAGAGTCGCTTCTGCCTTGGTGCCAATGATGGTCGTATGCGTGTTTGGCGCCGTGCAGGTGAGCGCTACAATCAGGACTGCATACGACCGAGGCACACAGGGCCAACACCCGGCATCATGGTGTGGGGAGCGATCTCCTACACTGGCCGTACACCTCTGGTGATCATCGAGGGGACACTGAATAGTGCACGGTACATCCAAACCGTCATCGAACCCATCGTTCTACCATTCCTAGACCGGCAAGGGAACTTGCTGTTCCAACAGGACAATGCACGTCCGCATGTATCCCGTGCCACCCAACGTGCTCTACAAGGTGTAAGTCAACTACCCTGGCCAGCAAGATCTCCGGATCTGTCCCCCATTGCGCATGTTTGGCACTGGATGAAGCGTCGTCTCACGCGGTCTGCACGTCCAGCACGAACGCTGGTCCAACTGAGGCGCCAGGTGGAAATGGCATGGCAAGCCGTTCCACAGGACTACATCCAGCATCTCTACGATCGTCTCCATGGGAGAATAGCAGCCTGCATTGCTGCGAAAGGTGGATATACACTGTACTAGTGCCGACATTGTGCATGCTCTGTTGCCTGTGTCTATGTGCCTGTGGTTCTGTCAGTGTGATCATGTGATGTATCTGAGCCCAGGAATGTGTCAATAAAGTTTCCCCTTCCTGGGACTATGAATTCACGGTGTTCTTATTTCAGTTTCCAGGAGTGTACATAGCTGCAAAATTTGTAGGCCTTTAGGAACATTTGACAGCAAAATATCTATGCGCCATAATAGAAATGGCTTGTGTTTTTCGTCATAAACCTAGAGGCATCGTTTCTTCATGACAATATCTTAACAAATGTGCATAATCTCTTTCATCGTGTATTTAGAACTTCGTATTTTCTCGTTCCCCATACCAACTTTGTTCTTTTGGTTGCACGAGGGAGTGGTATTAGGAATTCGTATATCCTTTCAGCCAACATAACCTAATGTTTCCATAGTTTCTTTTAAAAAAGTAAGAAGAGTGAGTGAATGGTTGCATCAAAAATACAACATCTCCATCTTCGTCCATCTGAGATAGGATGCCATGCTGTTGACCTCTATGTCTGCGGGGTTCTAAATCTTTATCGGTATACCATAGTTTCCACCAGGCATCTCACATGTCGTTGTCAAGTGCTGGATGGGATTGTCATGGTAACTGAGTCGTGAGTACCATTTTTGAAATGGGATGGAGCTAGGTGACATGCCATGCGATGTAGCTATGCACTGCACCGATTCGGCGATTGGCTATAGCCGACTAGAGGTCGTCTGTAAATACTTACCGCAATAATACAAGGAATCTCACGTGAATGAATTCGATAACCGTCCAGGTTATGACGAGCTATGCGAAGATGTAATATTTAATGTAATAATTTCTTCTTGTTCTTATTTTTATGCAGCATTGTCCCATGTGTAGCACAGTCCGTTAATGATAGGATGCATGCCTGGACAGGGTGGAGAAAAATTGTCACGAAATTTTAACCCTGGATAGCTGATGCCAGTCGGAACGAAAATTACTAATGTTGTGTAGGTATTTTTTTTTTTTTTTTCGTTATTGAATTTCAGTTCCCCGTCGGGGCGTGCTGGCAGCAGCTTAGTACGCTGCTCTTCAGCCAAAAGACATAGCACAAACAATAGAAGACAGTTTAAAATATACAAAGGAGAGAATATGGTGAACATACATACAAAAAAAGGAGAAACATCATGGAAGGCAATAGACAAAAAAAGGGGCGACTGTAAAATGGAGATAAAAAGCGTAAAAAAGTGGCGCACACAAAAAACTACACACTGCGATAATTAAAAGAACACAAGACACAGTATTATCGGAGCATAAAAGTATCGACGGATGGCGTAACACATAAGAAATACTGACAGTGAACCTCAAGGCGGCACACAATTAAAATCACACCTCTTGATGCACAGGAGAAACAGCACTAAACGCAATACTGGCGTGGATCACTGACTATGATCAAAACGGAGGATCTGCCAGGTGAAGGAGATGAGGGAGACTGGAAGAGGGAGGGAAGAGAGGGGGGAGATGGGCGGGGGGCGTGTTGAAGAGGGCCAGGTAGGGAGGGATGTGGGAAGGAAAGAGGCAAGTATGGGGTGCAGGGTCTCGCGGAGGGGGGGGGGGGGGGAGAGAGGAAAATCCGCTCTGGGAGAAGGAGGAGAAAGGAAAAAGAGGGCCCTGGGGAGGGGGGGACAAGGCCAGGTTATAGTTGGAAGGAAGGGTAGATGTCACGGCGAAGTTCATCATCCGGGAAGGGGAGGCGCTGGAAATTTCCGTGCTGAAGGAGATGGAGGGTGTGGAGGTGGAGAGAGGGAGGGATACAACGATAGAGGTACGACAACGGGCGGGGGGTGGAGAGGAAGGAGGAAACCAGAGGGTAGGGGGGATCAAGCCTGCACACAATGTAAACGATTCGGATATGTTGGATTGTGTAGGTCGACTACGCACAATTTTTAAACTACTGAAACTTGGCGCCACGCGCTCCGATTGGCTGTGGCATTGCCCTGTTGCCGGATGCTCTGGACAACGCACGACCGCAGATGCTTTGCCTGCCCGAGAACGAGGTGAGGGGGCGAGGGACGTTTGTTATGTGTGAACCTACAAACATAGCGCTGTCTGTCAGCCAACGAACGGCACCAGGCCAATACCACAGGCAATCGGAGCGCGTCGCTTCAAGCTTCAGTAGTTTACAAATAGTGCGTTGTCGACCTACACAACATTAGTAATTTTGGCTCCTACTGGCATCAGCTATCCTGGGTTAAAATTTCGTGACACAATTTTTCTCCACCCTGTGCATCAGGCGTGAACTTTCTCTCAACGTAACTTACCAGATATTTTCATGATATCGTCCACAGCCTATCGACAGTCTCTCTGCCTGGCCAAGGTTATACTAGCTTAGCGTCCTCTACTTCGCTGTGGTGACTTTTCTTTTAATCGAATTCCTACGTTATTAAGACCATTTCTCATGTGTAGGTCTATGCGTTAATAAAATAATTAATGACCATTTACATGGCCCCCAGTCTCTGCGTAGTTGAAATATTTCGATAGATTTAATTAAATTTCATGTAATGAGTTAAGGGAGAAAAATCTCGTAAGTGCGTCTATAGTTATTAGCGTCAATCTTACACCCAGTAGCGAATTCTCTCATCTGAAACGGATATTCCTGCACATGGATTCGCAATTAAGCATTGCATCTGTTTTTTCATCAATAATGATTTCTTTGCGATGTAATTACAACAAAAATAATTTTATAAACATATATTAGGCATAAAAAAATTAATGCATAAATATTTCGTTTCTTTTCTATGCAGCTCTGGCAAATCCGATTTGTCGTATCTTCATACAGCCATCATAACCTACCGTTCCCGTAGTTTCTTTAAAAAATGTAAGAAGAGTGAGTGAATGGTTGCATCAAAAATGTCTCACCTCCATCTTCGTCCGTCTGAGCTAGGACTGCCATGCTGTCCTTTCTGTCCTTATCGGTCTGGGCTGAGCGACGGCGAGTGAGTCAGTCGGAACATTTCCTTTTATAATACATAGAGCGAGCATTTTATTTTTCCAGTGATATAAGTTCTGTCAAACAGTAATAACTGTACTTCGATCAGAATAAACGGAGTACGAAAGAAGGCCATGCTGTCCGGGTCGTTGTTGAAAAACTATATAATGTGGCGTCGTTAGTTACATTTTCTAAGTGCTTCCATATGTTTCTTCTAGTGTTCGTTTTTGTGCGTCCTGCAGTTCTAGTTTAGCTTAGGGCAGTGTAAAATGAGCATTTCTCAGAAGATATTTTAATGTTAGTTGATATAGATAATCTGGTGGAATTAAGCATTAAAGATGGTTCACAAACAACAATCAGATGCTTTTATAGGCCACATGCTCCGGGAGCTGAATTAGCAAAGCATTTCATATAGAGCATATCGTGTACAAGTTTCTTGATCGGGCTAGTTAATTAGGAGGAGACTTTTTTGTCAGCTATAGAATGGAAGATTCATGCAAAGAGAACTGGTAGCAGAGGAAGGAATTTGTGTTAGATCGAACTAAATGTCTGAAAATAATTTCGAGCAGATAATTAGATTATCGACCACGAGGACAACATCTTAGACCTTAAAGCAGCAAACACACATGAAATTTCAGTTCATACAGTAGAGGCAATCACTGATCATAAACATGCCATATCATCAATGAGTTACTGGTGTTACAAGGAATGTTAAGAAAGCTATGAAAATATATTTGCTTAGCAGAGAAACAACATAGTTATTGCAGAATATCTGATAAGTCAACACCAGACATTCAGTTCAGAGGACAAAGGATTGTAGAACAAAATGCACTGACGGGAAAAAAATCGCAACACAAAGAATGAGTTGTGTGACATAAATGAAAGTTAGTATGCGTGTTTGTACATGTGAAAGATGGTGTCTATTCAGATTTCATGCTGGCCGCGTAAGAGTGGTGCTAGTAGCACCCCTATGAGGATGAAAATCAGGTTTTCTTTAAATACGTGTCGTAACGGCATTACCTTTCAAATTTGACGCGGTAAAATGTAAATGAGCGTTTGGCGGCATTGGCCGGGAGGACCGTTATGGGGCAAGTCCTGCCGCCTTGGTGCAGGTCTTATTACATTCGACGCCACATTGGGTGACCCGCGCGCCGGATGGGGAGGAAATGATGATGAAGACAACACAACATCCAGTCCCAGAGCGGAGAAAATCCCCGGCCCAGACGGGATTCGAACCCGGGCCCGTAGGACGGCAACCCGTCACGCTGACCATTTTTTTAAAAAATCTCATTTTGTTCGTTTTAGTTCGTTGCAATTGTTCATGGCGGACGTCCCCTGACGCCCATTGAAGTTCGTTATTGATCTATTCACTCAGGTTTTTTGTTACAGAGGGCAGCTAACCCTCTGATCGAACACGCTGAGCTACCGTGCCGGAACCATTCAGCTATCGGGGTGGGTATTTGACATGGTGAGTTGATGTTAGTAAAGCCTTTAATGCAACAAAGGCTCCATTACCAGCACCTCAATGAGTTTGAACGAAGTCATGTAATAGGACTGTAAAATCTGAATGTTCCTTCTGCGATACTGCAGAAAGACTTGTTAGCAACTGTACGTCATTGCTGGTGCGGTGGTCGGGAGAATGTACGGTGTAAGAAGATCTGCCGGGCGGTGACGTGGCGCTGTCGAGAGGGAAGACCACAGTGTTCGGCCTATGGGACTGACGCATCGTACTGATCTGCAGCGGTAATGGGAACAGCAGTTGTCCCCACAGTGACACAACGAAGAGTTACAAATTGGTAACTTCAAAAACATTTCCGAACCTACGCCCCTAGAGTGTATTCCACTGACCACAAACCTCCACCGTTTTCGAATTCAGTCGTGTGAAACGAAAGTTCATTGGAAGGCAGAGTGGTGGTCTGTTGTGTTTCCTGATGAAAGACGGTTCTGTCTCGGTGCCAGTGATGGCTGTGTGTCGGTTAGAAAGAGGTCAGTAAGTCTACCTGCTAAACACACTGGACTGGTACCTGGAGTTATGGTCAGGGATCCGATTTCACGTGACAGCAGGAGCTCTCTCGTGGATAACGCACGTACCCTGACTGCAAAATTTTACGTCAGTCTGGTGACTAGACCTATTGTTCTGCCATTAATGAACAGCATTTCATAAGGTTCTTACGAGTAACAAATGGATAACAAATAGATAACGCCCTACGAGTGTCGACATGTTGCCTTGTCCTGCTCGATCACCAAATCTTTGTCCAGTCGAGTACATATGGGAAATCATTAGACGACAACTCCAGCGTGGTCCCTATATTGACCCGCTAAGTGCAACAGGCATGGAACTAAATCCCACAATCTGACATCCGTTACCTGTACAACACAATGCATACACGTTTGCATGCTTGCATTCACATTTCTGGCACTGACACCCGTTATTAATGTACTCGCATTAAAGATTTGCAATGGCTTATCTCGTGTTTTAATAAACCTGTGATCTTGCAATGTCAATCACTTTAATATGTTACCTAGACAAATGTATTCCTTAAATTTCATTACTCTATATTAATTAGTTTTTGACTTTACGAATTTTTCCGTCAGAGTTGTTATAATTCAAAAGCATTGTTCATTACGTCTTATACCAGTATGTGGTGAGCAAATTTTTAAGGGATGGGGAAGACCCTCCGTATTTTTGTTTATTATCTTTCAGTATGCCCATATAGCCATCGCAACAGTGGAAATATGATTCCACAATTCACTTTTACAACGCGGAGTGTACATTAACTTTTCGTACACAGATACGAAGAAACAAACGTTCCACAAAGGACAGATTCAGACATTAAAGAAATTTTGCATCCACAGTATAATGAAATGAGTAAACAAGACGAAAATGCAACACAGTGTAGACAGAGGTATATGCTATAAAAATCCTACTGGTAATACAGTAAAAGTGATAGAACGTCGTTCGTACACATTTGGGATATTCGCAGTTCAGTCCAGGTTAGTGACTATGCACGTAAATTAACAACAAAATTGTCTTTATTATGTTCTGTAAGAACTATTTCTAAAGCTGCGGATAAATAAGCGAATATCTGTGCAGGTCTGTAAGTACCGTATAGGGAACCATGAGAACATTATGCAGTAACTAGAGTTGGGAATTACAGCGATACGTATAGATACAAAAGCGTTCACACATACATATATGAGGAAAATAGTAACACACATTTATAAGCTGAGCGACCCTCTGTTGTTCAGTAACCTTATTAGAAAGTTATTAAAAGCAAAAAGATCATAATCACAGTCTTAACTGAAGTCATAGCCTAGCAGACAAACAAAAACTGAACGAAGCGTCAAAAAAAAGCGTAAGTAGCGTTCAATGAATCTGAAAATTAGATCGTGCCAAGCGATGTGACTAAGCAAAACCAAAACTTCTTCTGGTTTTTGAAGTAAATAAGAGGAGAGAAATACTTTATTCAGTCTCTCGGTGACCATACTGGCTCCGAAACGGAAGGTAAAAAAGAGAAGATCGAAATACTGAATTCGATCGTCCGAAATTGTCTCCAAGCAGAAGATCGTAATACATCCTTTCAATCATTGCACAACGCAGAAATGACAGGTATTGAGATAAACGATTGTGGAACACAAAAGCGACCACAATAGGTTACTACTGGAAAGGCGTATGGACCGTGTGGGATTGTACAGAGAGAATTCGAAGAAACATGCAGCCTTTCTGGCAGCAGTTTTCGTAAGTCACTGGAGGAACGATGGTTAGATAATATTGGAAAAGAGTGCAGGTCAGTCCCGTTCCCAAGAAGGGTCATACACAGATGAACATAGTTAAAGCCTAAATCCATCATATAAATCTTTTGTACAATTGTAAGACATATTTTAAGTTCACCGATTATTATGTTGTTGGAGAACGAAAATTTCATTAATAAAAATGAATATGGACTCCGCAAACAGAGATCTTGAGAAACTCAGCTCGTTCTTTTGGCCGATGACATCGAGAGGGTGAGTATACAGCGGCACTAGGGTTGATGCCGTGTTCTTCGCCTTCAGACAGACATTTGATACAGTTCCACATTGATGTTTAGCGACCAAATTACGAACTTACCGAGAATCCGGCCAGACTTGTGACTGGAGTCTACACTTGCATGTAGATAGAACCAAATAGTTCCTCCTAACGGAACAAAGTCGATAGTTACAAAGGTAATTTCATGAGCTCGCCAAGCAAGTGTAACAGAATCGCTACTATTTACAGTGTGTATGAAAGGTCTTGAGGATAACGTCGGAAGCTTCAGAAACCTGTTACGAAAGACTGTAGCAAACTGCAGGAAGTCTGTAAAGGGTCAATGATTAGTACAGAGACTTGCGATTCACCCTCGACATAAATATGAAGGCATTATGAAAGTTAATGTCTCAGAATTTTGTATTCATTTCTCAGTGTCGGTTGAGCAGCCATGCATACTACTCGGTCGACTTTCTCGCTTCACTGACGCAAGTTGCATCCCTCTACTCCTAGAGGACTCCGAATTGTGGCGTGTAACGAGGCGTTGTGTAAAACACCTATGTCAGCGCATGGGAGACTCTCCGAACACTGAAAACGTCAATTCGAACACTTTGTCTCCTTCCGCATGACATTGTAAGAGCTGCGACATCTACAACAATCCGACGTCTTTGGTTCATTGTCCTCGATCATCCCTCGTTTCCAGGACATAAAAAACCCCTTCGAGTAGTTCACTTTGATAGTGATGAACGATGAAGCAGGGGTGAGGTGACGGTGACAACAAACTGGTCTCTCGTTGAAAGAAATTTGTTCGCCACCAGGGTGACTATGTTGAGAAATAAACATGTAGGCGTCAATGATAAAGATGTAACACGTTAATAAAATTCGTTTTACTTAAAAAGCTTTAAGATTGACCACATAAAAATATTCGAAGGCACTACATTTCAGCACGCCCTCGGAAATTTAACGTCTTGCGCATAAATAGACTAAGAAAAGCGCTTATGCACAACCACTGGAAGCAGGAACTATCTTGAACTACCTAACAGTGACAACACAGAGCAGCCAAATGTCAAATGACAACATCAAACAAATTGTATGAAAATCGAAACACAGACTGAGATTCAATGGAAGAATCTTAAGGAAATTTATTGATCCACTAAATAAGTGACTTACAAGACGCTTTTTCGACCGATTCTTGAGTGTCGCTCGTCGTTCTGGGACCCTTACGAGGCTGGAGAACAGGAGAGGACACAGGGGATCATTTAGTCGAAGTGTGAGTGTTAAGGAGATGCTCAACAAACTCCAGTGGCCAAAATCGCCAAGAGAGGCTGTGTGTTTCACAGAGAGGTGTGTTAGTGAAATTAAAAGCAAATACGTTCCGAGAAAATCCGGGCAATAACTTCTCCTCGCATAACCACACCGAATAAATCGGAGGAATTACAGCTAATTCGGATGCTTAACGTCAGTGATTTTACTGATATTTCATTCACTAATGGAACGGGCAAAGTGCGGTGCTAGAGGTACCCTCAGCCACATACCGTTCCACTGACGCTGAGGAGCCACAGTTATAACTGCATCAAACGACACTGCTTAAAGCTGGCAGCAGATAGATCAAACCCATGTATCATGGCGGAGAAGGCTGGCTGCCGTAGACAAAGCGACATACCACCGCGCGGAGGCTTCGTTTGAAAACTGCTGGCTGCTCTGGAACTTTTCGGGGAAGTGAATACCAATAGTTCGGGCGATGAACTGCCAGTTCAATAAAATACTCTTTAGAGTCAGTTCTCCTCTGTGTGCGTTTCGACACGATTGTTTTTGGTCTTTCCACCTGACCATGTGCCTTAACTATGCGTGTTTTTATAGTTAGGAGCTTTGAATTCAAATATCTATATATATTGTGAAAAGGTGTGTATGTATGTACTTGTGCGTATGTTCCATATCTCCTCCTACACCACTAGATTGATTTCAACTAAATTTGATACAACTATCACTTACTATCTGAGAAGAACCACTATGGTTTAACGACTATCTACCTCTCTAAAGGTTGGGGGTGGGGGTTAAAAAGAAGCGTAGCTCACGACGTGCAAATAACCACAACAAATTCATCTAATATTTGAGAACGACAGTACTTAGTGGCTTGGAACAAACTTTATGCACAATTCCAGAACTTTAAGAGACTTTTCTTGCTGACGCTCCCAAAAATAATGAAAGGAAAAAAGTTTATCGCTTATTACGTACTCTCTGTTCGTGCAGTAAAACAGCCGTATCAGCCATAATTTTCTACACTAATGGCCATTACAATTGCTACACCAAGAAGAAATGCACATGATAAAAGGGTATTCATTGGACAAATATTATACTAGAACTGACATGCGATTACATTTTCACGCAATTTGGGTTCATAGACCCTGAGAAAGTAGTACGCAGAACAGTCACCTCTGGCCATAATAACGGCCTTGACACCCTTGGGCGTTGAGCCAAACACAGCTTGGATGGAGTGTACAGGTACTGCTGCCCATACAGCTTCAACACGGTACCACAGTTCATCAAGAGTAGTGACTGGCGTATTGTGACGAGCCAGTTGCTCGGCCACCATTGACCAGACGTTTTCAATTGGTGAGAGATCTGGAGAGTGTGCTGGCCAGGGCAGCAGTCGAACATTTTCTGTATACAGAAAGGCCCGTACAGGACCTGCAACATGCGGTCGTACATTATCCTGCTAAAATATAGGGTTTCACAGGGATCGAATGAAGGGTAGAGCCACAGGTCGTAACCAATCTGAAATGTAACGTCCACTGTTCAAAGTCCCGTAAATGCGAACAAGAGGTGACCGAGACGTGTAACCAATTACACTCCATACCATCACGCCTGGTGATACGACAGTCTGGCGATAACGAATACACGCTTCCCACGTGCGTTCACCGCGATGTCGCCAAACACGGATTCGACCATCATGATGCTGTACACAGAACCTATATTCATACGAAAAAATGACGTTTTGCCATTCGTGCACCCAGGCTCGTTGTTGAGTTTACCATCGCGAGCGCTCCTGCCTGTGATGCAGCGTAAATGGCAAACGCAGCCATGGTCTCCGAGCTGATAGTCCATGCTGCTTCAAACGTCCTCGAACTGTTCGTGCAGATGGTTATTGTCTTTCAAACGTCCCCATCTGTTGACTCAGGGATCGAGACGTGGCTGCACGATCCGTTACAGCCATGTGGATACGATGCCTGTCATCTCGATTGCTAGTGATACGAGGCCGTCGGGATCCAGCACGGCGCTCCGTATTACCCTCCGGAAGCCATCGATTCCATATTCTGCTAACAGTCATTGGATATCGACCAACGCTAGCAGGAATGTTGCGTACGATAAACCGCAATCGCGATAGGCTATAATTCGGCCTGTATCAAAGTCGGAAACGTGATGGTACGCATTTCTTCCCCTTATACGAGGCATCACAACAACGTTTCGCCCGCATCTCGTGGTCGTGCGGTAGTGTTCTCGCTTCCCACGCCCAGGTTCCCGAGTTCGATTCCCGGCGTGGTTAGGGATTTTCTCGGCCTCGTGATGACTAACTAACCTAAGGACAACACAGAACACCCAGCCATCACGAGGCAGAGAAAATCCCTGACCCCGCCGGGAATCGAATCCGGGAACCCGGGCATGGGAAGCGAGAACGCTACCGCACGACCACGAGATGCGCATGCGACAGAGAAACTGTATAGACGGACAGTATACAATTACGATATCGTCCCTGACTCAGGATGCCACGTTTTACCAACCTCGAGTTTTCTTTGGCTAGTGTATTATTGCGGTACTATAGTTATAGGAATATAAATTCCTATTGCGTGGCGTTATTTATGTATGGAAATGTGAGGCATTTCGTCACACTACCATATGTCTTTTGTTATTTTATTTTGTGCCATTTGACATAAACAAACATTCATTCTGTAAAACACGTTTGTGACGACGGTTTGACTCGATCACGAATTATACTTTTACATCAATCTTTGAATGCTAAATTTTGACTAAACGAGGTTTACTAATGTAGTACAGCTACTAAATTGTAATTGATAATCTTTAAATTCTAGTCTTTTCTACTTTTGACTGTGGAAGTAGATGTGAAGGTGAATTCATGATTCTGGTGTTTCCTCCAAATAAATACGGATACAGTTAATCGGGAATACAGAAAAAATAAGCGGTCCTATGGAAACCTAAAAATAATTTCCTTATGTATGAAGTAATCATGATGCAATCTTTCTTTGCGTTTCCATGAATATAAAGACAACATTTCTTAAATTCCTCCATTTTATTAGTTTCTAATTCTTTTCTCTGTTTTGGCGTTGCATCCGTCTTACGTAGCAGTGTATTTTTTTCGTTTTTAGTGATTTTAAATGTAAATATATGAAAGCATATTCTGAATAAGTCGACCAGCACAACGTAAATATTGACTGATGGAAACACATTGACTGATGGAAAATATACTATCGTAAATTCTTCATTCGTGTAGGCATATTATCCGCAGTTGCTTGACGATTCCTAGGGCTTTCTCTTTCCGTCGTTACAACTAAAAGATATGAGAATATTTGAAAGCTTAAAGGCTACTAATTAACGATGAATGTCCAAGGAGAAAAATTGAGATCGGTTTCGCCTCATTTAAATGAAATGAGTAATTTCATTTTTACCTTTGGATGGTTCTTGTTATTTTCGAGGCAAGGAACTGTTCAATTAGTCTTAGTTAATTCTGCTGTTCGTCGACTTAATACACGGCATCGTGGTAAACTGATTTCTTTATTCCTATATCTAAATACGTAGTTATACAACTGTGGCAGTTGCTTTAACGTGTTATCATTTATACGCTGATGCAAAATATAGGCACACCAAAAAATAAATAATGTAGATAAGCGAAATTTCATAAATACAATTGTGTAGGTACATATGAAATTAACATTGCAAGATCACAGGTTAATGTAGGCGCCAGAAGAGCCATTGCAAATGTGAAATGCTGCTAATTTAATAACGGGTGTAACCGTCAGAATTCTGAATGCAATTATGCAAACGCGGCATCCTCTGTGTTGTACAGGTACCGGATGTCAGGTTGAGGGATGAAGTTCCATGCCTGTTGCACGTGGTAGGCAGGTACAGAGACGATTAATACTGTTTGTTGATAATGCTGGAGTTGCCCTCTGACGATATGTGCTCGATTCGAGACAGATCTGGTGATCGAGCATTAGAAGGCAACATTTCGACACTCTGTAGAGGATGTTGAAGTACAACGGCAGTATGTGGGTGAGCTTTATTCTGTTGGAAAACAACCATGGAATGCTGTGCATGAACGGCACCACAACAGGTCGAATCACGAGACTGACGTAAAAACTGTCAGTTTGAGTGCGTGGGACAACCACGAGAGTGGTCCTGCTGCCATACGAAATCGCATCCTAGACCATATCTCCGAGTCTAGGCCCACTGCGTCTAGCACGCAGATAGGTTGGTTGCAGGCGCTCACCTGGCGTCATCCTAACCAACACATGGCTGTCATTGACGCAAACGTAGAACAGGCATTCATTGCAAAACACAAAACACTTCCATTCCGCCCTCCAGTGAGTTATCCTGTTGGAAAACACCCCCTGGAATTCTGTTCACGAATGGCAGCACAGTAGGTTGAGTTACCAGATTGTCTTACAAATTTGCTGTCAGGAATTGTGAGGTAGCCACAAGAGTAGTTCAGATGTCACACAAAATCGCATCCAAGACCAGAACTCCAGGTGCAGGTTAAATGTGTCTACCACACAGGCAGGTAGGTTGTAAGCTCCCAGTTGGTATCGTTCTAACCAACTCACGTCCTTCGCTGTCACCGAGCCAGAACCGGCTTTCATCAGAAAACATAACAGGCATCCGCCCTACCCTATAATAAGATCTCGCTTGACACCACTGAAGTCGCATATGGCGGTGGTTTGGGGTCAGTGGGATGCACGCTATAGGGGGTCCACCTCGGAGCTGTCCTCGAAATAACCAATTTGTAACAGTTCGTTGTGCTATTCTGGTGCCAAATGCTGTTCAGATTTCTGCTGCAGATTCTGTGCCATACGACAGAGATATACGCCGAACACGATTGTCTTCCCTCTCCATAGTGCTACGTGGCCGTCCGAAGCCCGGTGTTCTTGCGAACTTACATTCTCGCGAACACCGCTGCCAGTAATCATGTACTGTGGCTACATTCCTACCAAGGAACACCCTGCTTCTCATAGACTTATTAGACGACCTCGTTCAAACTAAGGTAGAGGTGCTGACGATAGCGTCTTTGTCGCCTTAAAGGCGTTCTAGACTAAGATCAACTCACCACAATCAGTGTCTGACGTAATTAACGCTCACCACCGTTACAATATGTGTTTGAAGTAAACCTGATTTACGTCGTCACAGCGACACTACTAGCTCCATTCTTATACGACTGGCGTGAAATCTGAATACACTTCCTCTTTTTGATATAGAAACACGTGAAAAAACTTTTTTTATGTCGCACAACTCCTCCTTTGTGTTGCAATTTTTTTCACCTCAGTGCATTAGTAAAGGCAGTTTGGTGTTAGTTGTCAGCTCCACATCTTGTAGGCGACTGCACTGCACCTTGGAAACATAAAGCGGTTGGCAGACGTGTGACAACTGTCTGTCTACATAAGGTGTCTGCCAAGCAACAATCGCTACAGTCTGTCTCCATCTCTACGTTGGCTATTTTCAGAATTCCGCAGATACATTCTTTGTCCTTTTATAGTGATCAACAGTTGTTCAGCTGTAACATTTGAAAGCTGAATCTAAAGTAAACGGCGAAGCTCTTTATATTTTCACTCACATTTAATGGAAGCGTTGGTTAATAATCCGGCAGAACTTACGATGCGACAAAAAAGAGATGCTAATGAGTTCAGTGATTGAAATTACACAGGAGCTAATTGGACAGCAGTGTGTCCGCTCTGGCATAGAGCAGAGAGCCAGTGTGTGGGATTCGCAGATCTATCTTTCTGTTCATGACACAACCTTGGTGAACGTGGACCACTAGACTACAGCCTACATATGTGAGGATGTGGTGAAACTTAAGGCCTCCGAATTTTTTAAGTGGGACCTCTTAAACACTTTTTAAATGAAACAAACGCTATACATCTTCATTCTTCGCGTCTACGTATTTATTTCTTAAAATAGTCACTCTTGCGCCGAACACATTTCTGCCAGCGAGAAACCAGTCTGTTGATATCGTCACTGTGGAATGTCTGATTTTGTTGGCGAATGCACATAATCCCTGCTTGCACCATTTCATCACTATGAAAGTAAAGTCCTAGAAGGTTTTCTTTAAGTTGTGGAAAACCCGATGAGGCAAAGTTGGGACTATAGGGAGGATGTTTGATGATGGGTCGCAGCGCTCTCCCGTGATCTGGCATTGTCATGCTGGAATGCTGAAGGAATCGGTGCGCTAGGCGTTGACGAGCTCTTAGAATTCGAAACTCGATTACGCACCGACGTATATACGTAATCCGCCGATATGTTACACGCAACAGTTCGGAATCCTCTGGCAGCTGCGGGCTGCAAATATGTAGACTTGAAGAATAAAGATCTAGAATAGTAAAAACATTTGTTTTATCTAAAAAGGGTTAGGAGATCTCACACAAAAGTGTGAGAAGTATTACTTTTCAGCACGGCATCGTAGTTCGAGGAGGACGCCTCTGACTGGGAGTAGCGATCTTCTGAGCCGAAAATATTGTTTCCCGAGGCCGTGAGTCACGGTACAGAAAATAAGACAGTGAAACCTCGCAGGTACACTTCCAGATTCAGAAGACGTTCTCAGGTTTCACCTGGGTACACCGTCCAGGAATTAAATTGAAGGTAGTTCCCGTGCCGTGTTTCTGACAATGGTTTTCATGAGGTTTCTCTTGCCTGTGGTGCAAAAGCCGGTACAGGAAACTCCTTCCAAACACAATTAGGACTTCCTCTGCTCCACTGCAGTTCCGCCCGGTACTTTGGTCGAAAATAAAGTCCCATATTCTTTAATGGGTTATTACTTGCACCACCTGTAGTGCGTTTCTGGTTAAGGAATTGAAAGTAGTGATAATAAAAACTTGCACGCTATGAAAGACAGAAACAGAAATTAGGAAACATACAATAGGGAGGGTATTTAGAACAAGAAAAACATATACACTAAAATATAGCCTGAACATTTATAAAACCGACAAACCGCAGGGATGGATTTCTGACTGGAAATGGAAGAAAAAAGTTCCTATGATCATGTGTCAGCAAATGGACAGCGTCCATACTATCGCAGGTGATAGTGGTGGTGGTAGTAGCGGTTGTCATGTAGGATACACATAATCCTACTTTGGCTTACACCATACTGTGGGCCACTTACCTGCAGCTTGTATTAGGATTCGTCTCAGTATCCTACAGAATCTGGTCCTCCAAATCTGGTGTACGCGCAGTCCGCCGCCACCCTGCAGTGTTGTTTGTCTGAAAGGGCCCCTTAATCACACAAACGCCCAAATAGGGCTTGAAATGTTGCGTTATGTGGTTGGTGTCTGTGCTGCCTCTCTACCATATCCATCTGCATGCTGTATATAAAAACCATCTAGGCTTGTTCCCGACATTATGATGCTTACAATACGCTGCGTCAATCATACAGCCTGTCACACACGAGGAACACAGCTCACGCAATCAGAGGAACTTTCATTGTTCAGCTCCATCAACGGTGGCAACGATGCATTTCCGGACACTTGATCATAGAAATTTTTTCACTCGATTGCCAGTCAGACATCTGTCCTAGCAGTCTGTCGGATTTATTAATGTTCATCCTGTTTCTTGGTCGTGGAAGATAAAACTGAAAAACTATGAAATAACGGTCACATCAGAACTACTCCATTCAGTGGAAGTACTTAAACTGACGACGAAGGGAGAACCCCAAGAATTAGAAACAATTGTTAGAAGAATCCTAAGATAATTCTAGGACCAACGGTGGATCAAATTATATATTAATATATAATAATAACTGTTTCAGAAAATTGAAACGTGAACAGATGTAATGAGAAAAATGGAATTAAAATTCTATGTTTACATGCACAGACTGAATAATGATTGAATAACGTAACAAATCCTTAACTCATTAATCAATTAAAAGTGCAATGCCACTTGGCTGAGACGAGTAGGACGAGATGCCGAAAATGTGGAAGTCGACAAGGCCACAATAAGAAATAAAACATTTTTACAAGAAGCAACAGAAAAAGCAAGCTTTGAAGATAGGAAGAAATTGAAGAACGTGAAGAAAAAGAAAGCAAAAAGTGAAGAAACAAAGTCATCTAAGAATGAAAGATGTGTTGAACCAAATGAAACTGCAGTTGAAAACAAGGAAGCAAACACAATGTTTACTTATCCTATCCTCTAAAAGGGTAATTCAAAATTTAAATTTAAATGTCCGTCCTTCCTTCATTATGGAATCGCACATCCCGAGCGATAGCGGTCTGTAGCAGGTCTGCGTATTCGTGGAAGAATATGTTCACAACGAGAAGATGCTATTGTCTGGATGACAATCACTGCCAGACAGAAATTTTCGAATTGGCGATTTTGCAGTATATTATGGAAGTAAATGCACACGCTACAGCAAAACATGCTATTCGAAACAGTACTGGATACAACTGCAACTGGAACATTTTAGATTGATATATCATATCTTTGAACTCCGTAACGAATAAGAAGTTGCCGTGGTTGAAGCACTGAACTCGCATAAGGGGGAGAAGTGCGTTCTTATCTTAATCTATACAGCCACATTCAGAATTTCAAAGGTTACTCTTAACAGTTTAAGGAAACAGTCCAGATGGTTCATTTGAACATAATACGCACGATCTGGCATGCAGTGCTTCTCCATTGTGAGTTTATTCTCCGTCTGTAATGACATCACCGGCACGGATTTGTTTCTCATACACTTCCTCTGCTTATACCGTACCATAAGAATACCTCCAATGCTTGTTTTCACACAATTTGAACCAAAATCGCGCTGTTACGAAGTATTCAAAGTATCTCACAGTTTTCCTACAATTTGTGTGTATTTTTCTTTAACATTTCTTTTATAGATTCGAACAGGTAATTCTTCAACGATCAGCTAGGAATACCAGTTTTTTTATTCTTGTTACATTATATGTAAAAAATTAATAATTTGTTCTAAACCTACATCTTAATCTACATATATACTGCGCAAATTAGGGTACGGTGTGTGGCGGTGGCTACTCTATACCATACTAATAATTTCCTTTGCTGTTTCATTCAGAAATAGAGCGAGGGACAAACGACTATCTATATGACTCTGTATGACTCCTAATTTCTTATCTTCGTGGTCCTTACGCGAAATGTATGTCGCCGCCAGCAGAATCGTTTCAAGGCCAGTTTCAAATGCCGGTTCTCTAAATTTCTTTATTAGCATTCTTCGAAAAGAATATCACTTTCCCTCCAGGGATTTCAATTTGTGTTCCCGAAGCATCTCCGTAATAACTTGAATATTGATCGAACCAACCGGTAACAAATTTGGCCCCTCTGAATTGCTTTGATGTCTTCCTTTAATCCGACCTAGTGCGTACCCCAAACAAGTGAGCAGTTCTCATGCATAGGTTGCCTTAGCGTCCTACATGTGGAATTACTTACAGATGAACCAAACTTTCCAGAAATTCTCCCAATAATCCCAAGTCGACAAATCGCCTTCCTTATCAAACTCTTCATATGCTAATTTCATTTCATGCCGCTTTCAATGTTACGTCCAGGTCTTTAAACGACGTCACTGCGTCAAGAATGAAACTAGTAATGCTCTATTCGGACACTACAGGTTTGTTTTTCCTCGTCATCTCAATTAACGTACATATTTATACATTTAGAGCGAGCTGTCATTCATCACACAAACTATAAACTTTGTGTAAGAGATCTTTCATCCTCCTACTCTAACTCAACGACGACATCTTACCGTATACCAAAGAATCATCAGTAAACAAAAGCAGACTGCTGCCCACCAAGGCCGCCATATCGTTTATGTACATAGAACATAGTAGCGGTTCTGTCAATCTTCCCTGAGGCACTCCTGACGATACCCTTGTCTCTCATGATTGCTCGTTGTCGGGGACAACAGACTGAGTTCTATTACATAAGAAGTCTTCGAGCCACACACATACCTTACAATTTATTCGATATGCTCGCATCTTCGTTAAAAGTCCGCATTGGGGCATCGCATCAAATGTTTTTCAGAAATTATAAATATGGAAACTTCCTGTTGCCCTTCGTCCTTGGTTAGCAGTATACCACGTGAAAATAAAGCAAGCTTAATTTCGCACGAGCGATGTTTACAAAAACCGTGCTGATTCGTAGATCGACGTTTTTCGATCTCAAGGATATTTATTGAATTCGAACTCGGAATATGTTCAAAGATTTATTGGCAAACCGATCATAAGGATATTGGTCTGTAATTTTGCGGATCCTTCCTTCTATACCTTTTACATACAGGAGTCACTTGCGCTATTTCCAGTCGCTTGGGAGTTTGCTATAAATGTAAAATAAGAAAGGGTATGCCGTAGAGTACTTTTTGGAGAACCGAATTGGGATTCCATTCGGATCAGGCGACTTAATTGTTTTCAACTCTCTCAGTTGTTTCTCTACGTCCATACGTAAGCCTGCACTCCTATCAAACGGCGGTATGTTTGTCCGAGTCTCCCAAGTGAACGATCTCTTAAAAATGTAATTTAAAACTTTGGCTTTATCTTTGCTATCTTCTATTGCTACGCCAGACTGGTCAAAGGGTGACTGGATGGACACCTTAGACGCGCTTAATGACTTTACATAGAACCATAATTTTTGTCAGTTTCTCGGACATATGTTTGGTACGATATGATGCTGGTAGCTGTTGTATGCTTCACGCATGGATCTTTTTACAGGCCCTCGAATCTCTACTGTCCTTTGCCTGTCGTTATTTAAGTGTTCTCTTTTAAACCGACGGTGCAACAGCCTTTGTTTCTTCAGCATTTTTCGCATTTTCTTGTTAAACTACGTGTGTCTTTTCCATACGTTCATATAAACTAAATGATGTAAGTTCAATGTGTAAGTGAGACGATAACCACTGCTTATCGGCTCTTTCTAGTAGGAACACTCTCCTAGCCTTCTTTACTGGTTTATTAACTTCAGTAACTATAAGCTGTATGATGACAACATGATCACTAATCCCTGTCGTAAATTGATATCATGATAAGGTGTGGCCTGTTTGTAGCTACAGGGCCTAAAATATTTCCATTGCGTTTGGGCTGCCGAACTAGGGGCTCAAAACAGTTTTCGTAAAACATGTTCAAAAGTACTTTGGAAGACTGTACCCCCTCAAATGAATCCATGGACATCCCGGACTATACTCGGTAGGCTGAAGTCACCTGCAATTAGTTTTGCATGATTTGGGTATTTCCTCGCTGCTGACCTTCGGCTTCCTTTAAATGACACCAAAAGTGTCACAGCAGAATAGTGTGGCCAAGAACATGCATCAGTTTTGGTTTCACACAAACTTGTTGTATATGACCAGAAAACTTCACTGCCACTCTCAATTTCGACCTCAACAGAGACAATATTTTTGTCAACTTCAATGAACACTCCCACTCTAACGGTGTCTCAGCGAACGGTATTATTTTTCTATGAGCATATCGTCTGGTGAGTGTTCATCAGACTAGCTCAGATCACCACATAACCTATAAAACTCTGTTTGCACTCCACAAGCACGGTGCTACCAGAGCAACTGCTACCTATCAAGGGCAGTCCTACAATTCCATACCCGGTAACTCAGGTACAAAAATCCATAGCCAAGACCGTTAAAGAGTCGACGAATCGTTTGGCTGAGAGCCTCCTCTGTGCGCCAAACCGGTCCATGATCAACTGAGAGAAAAATGCTGCAAATCGTGAGATCTGATAACACGCGGTGTCTAGCAGCCTTCACCACTTGCTACAGCCGCCTGCATAAACTGAGGACGGCCTCAGAACCTATGCAGTGGGAGTCGTCGGTGCCAACATGAGCCGCAAGTTGCTGGTGACTGTGCCCTGAACATTCCATAGCCTAAGGCAAGGCCTCCGCCACGTGTCGGGTGAGGCCTCCCAGCAGACTTACCGGGTGCACAGTGGTTTTCTTTCGAGCACTGAACGCTATCTCCCAAAGAGGCTCCATAACATACAGAATGTTAGAGCGCCTAATCACAAAAAAAACCTGCCCCAGCTTGCCTGCTCGAACCCCGCAGAAGAAAGAGCCACATGTCCATTCATAGGGGGAAACGGCGAGGCCAAACAATCAGTCTCCATTGGGCACCCACTTCGAATGCTGCGAACGCATTAACACCGACCACTGATCCTGCTGTGAGGCCAGAGTACAACAGGAGGTTCCTCTCGTTAAGCATAACAGCAAAATCATTTTTCATCTCAGTGTTCGGCTGCACATCGCAGCTGCAATAAAGACACTCCTGGAGCGTCTTTGATGGGGAAGAGTCTGATCAACCACCATACAAACCGGACTTGGCTTCCTCTGATATTTATTTGTTTGCCCACACGAAACGCTGACCACAATGGCCGCATTTTGGCATAGACAACGAGCTGCAGACAGGCGTAGTTAAGTCACAGACGTCTGCCTTCTATGACGAAGATAATGGAAAGGTCGTACAACGTTACGGAGCTGCGACTATGTGGGAAAGTACCTGAAAAATCTAGCTAAATGAAATTTCCTGGCCCATTAAATCTGTGCGCCGGACCGAGACTCAAACTCGGACCTTTGCCTTTCGCGGGCAAGTGCTAGTTCTGCAAGGTTCGCAGGAGAGCTTCTGCAAAGTTTGCAAGGTAGGAGACGAGGTACTGGCAGAAGTGAAGCTGTGAGGACGGGGCGGGAGTCGTGCTTGGATAGCTCAGATGGTAGAGCACTTGCCCGCGAAAGGCAAAGGTTCAGAGTTCGAGTCTCGGTCGGCCACACAGCTTTAATCTGCCAAGAAGTAACATACCAGCGCACACTCCGCTGCAGAGTGAAAATCTCATTCTGGAAATCTAGCTAATGTTACAAGTAAACTTTTTTTTTCTGTGGTTTCTATAAGGGGCAATCGAAAAGGTTTCTTTTGAGGACGTTGCTGCGGCGTACATGAAACAAAGTGAGAGTCTTATGCGGGTGTATAAGCACCATCCTGTAGGTAAGTGATTAGTGTGGCACTCGCCTCTTTCCGACGTGTGTGCGGTAAACGTGGAAACGTGAACTATAGAAACGTTACTACCAAGTGTGTAAAAGTGCTGTTATTCTTTTCTTGGCTGCCGAATGAAAACATTGGTGGATATCCGTTGGACAATGAAGAACGTGTATCGGGGAGCACGTGTGTCGAACAGTACTGTTGTGAATGGTGCACCAATTTCTGCGCTGGGTGCTGGTGCTTCACGATAACGCATGTCCGATATCGCAGAGGTCGTGACGCAGAAGTTACGCCATTTCAGGTTGGAGGCAATCGAGCACCCGCCCTATTGTCCAAATCTCCTCCCCATGCGATTATCACGGCTTAGGTTCCTTGAAGAATGCCTTGAAGAGTCGAGTATTCCTGTCGGACGGGGATGTGCAGCAGGCAGTTAAGGACTACTTCACGCAGAAGGATACAGTGTCTCACCCAAACGGTTATCTTCAACCTGATGCGTCGGTGAGATTATTGCCTCAACGCTCATGCCGATTTTGCCTGATTGGCATACTGATTCCGGACTCTACAGCCATCGAACAGTAACTTATTGATCACTCCTTATATATCGCTACCGATCGACCTTTGGGTAAAAAGCCCGGTTATTTATTTTCTTCCCTATTCCATTTACGAATTAAGCAAAGTAATAAAGGTTGTCTATGTGTCTCTGTGCACGCTCATCAGCGAGAAATACGTCGGCAACGATTCTCATTTAATGTTCCCGAGCATTTGTGTTACACTTCCGTACGGGCTACACCGTCCTGTTACGATTCTAGAGGATTGCCTCTGAATTCGTTCGATGTCTGTTGTCATAACTGCTTGCTATTGGTTCCTAAAACTGGCACGATACCCTAGAAAATGTCGCTCAGCAGTCCTGCATACGATTTCATTTATAGAAATCGAAGTCTTACATTCGTCTTTCATATCGATGATTTTACGTAAGCAGCAAATTCATGTTGCTTCTGGGTATAGCTCCTAAACACTTATACTTTTGAATGTGCATGAGACCTTTATCACTAAATCTGTATTCGAATATTATCGGTTTGCTGTGACCCGCCATTAATTATACCAGATAGAACATTTGTCCAAGTCTTTCTGTAGTTCCTTACGACCGCCCAAAGGCATTGACACTTTGTACACAATAGCAAGCGAAGATACTCTATATGATCGTATCTCGGTCAGCAGTAAACAATGTGGTACAGTATCTAAAGCCGTTAGGAAGTCTAGGAAGTCCGAATCTACCTCTTCATCTGCAGTAACTGTTTGCGATATGTGGTGCAATGAATAACGTAAGCCATGTTTCACAAGAGTGGTTTCTCCTGATTTCTTGCGGATTCACTGAGATAAATTTATTTTTCCCCAGGAACGTTATAATGTTTGAGCTTAGAATATTCTCTCGGATCCTGTATCAGATGGATGTCAACGATATTGGTCTGTAATTCTGTACACAAATATTTTCTCCATTTTGTGAACCTGAGTGTCCTCCTTTGTTTTCAATTTACACGGAATACTCCGGTGCGCAACAGATTCTCAATAAATGTGATTTAGAAAACAAGCTTGATTTCTCTACGTATTCAATATAAACTCTAATTGATTTTCGGTCAAGACCTGTTGCCATTTTCGTTTTAAGCCATTTGAAGCGTTTTCTATATCGGGCCTGCAAAGTTCGACGTCTCTCACCTGTTGGTGTATCAAGTAGTCAAACGTTTACACTGTGAATCCTCATGCGTGAATACATTTTTAGAATGCGGTATTTAATATTTCTGCTCTCTATTTCCTGTCTTTAGTTTGAACATCAAATGGATCCACGAAAGACTGAGTGGAAAGTTTGGACCCGTTCATAAGTATGACGACAAACTCGTTGAATAATTTTCGCCAGAATATAGCTGTGAAAATAATTGTAGGGTCCACATGTTTACTTCTTATGGACGCAGGAGCTGCCGTTAACTTTTCACTCTCAGTTTCCCTGCAGTCTATTTTATAACAGGAGCGGTTAGGCTACATCCTCCGAATGATAGAGAAGATGATTTTTATAGAGAAGTTTAATATATTTTCTTATTTAATTGTTAAATGATGACATTCAGTTTTTATGTGCTGTGGCCTTTTTCTAAAATTATAAAAATTACAATGGAAAATTGAGGTTATTCAAAATAAAACATATTCCATGCTACAACACGGCCATGTATCTAGGAACAATATTCTACTGAAATTTAAGAGAGATGAAATCGAGAAAATCATAGCAAAATGGAGTTTAATCGGCTATTTGTCACATTTTGTCAATGTTATACACCAGTAATCAGTAAGTGACATGAAATTAAGCAAAATTTTATCAAAATCCAGTAATAACTTAAATCTATCTACATTCGGATCCCGCTCCAGCTACTGCCGCGTCTGGGTGCTGCCGAGTTCTCTCCATTTCGCTCGGTTCTTCCACCACTTTTCTTCCCCCACTTGCTGCCAGGTCACACCTGTCCTTTCCATAGATATTCTTACTTTCGTTTTCCACCGTGTTCTTGGGCGCCCTCTCGGTCTTTAATTCTTCCATAATTTCCGTGATTCTTTGCCCATGCATACACTTAAAATGCCTATACCATCTTCATCTCTCTTTTTCAATTTCTTCTGTCATGCTTTCTTGTTTAAGGTCTTTTCTAATCTCTACATTCCTTAAGCTGTACATTCTTGTTTCTCCATTAACTGCTCTGAGAAATTTCATTTCCCCTGCTCGCAGTCTGCTCCAGTCCCTATCTGTCATTGTCCATGTTTCTCCACCATATGTGAGAATACGGAAGTAATAATTCTTATACATCAGGAGTTGTTCTTTTTCTGAAACTTCCTTATTCCAAATCAGGTGTTTTATTGTTTGGTAGAAATTGCCTCCCTTCTGTAACCTCATATTAATTTCGTCGGTTATTCTTCCATCCCTAGACATTTCACTCCCTAAATAAGTGAAACTTTCTACCACTTTGAGGGGTTCTCCATTCAAGTAATATTTCCGTTGATCTCTTTCTCTCTTCCAAATACCATTACTTCGCACTTATCTTTATTTATTTTTAACCCATACCTTTTCATTATTTCCTTCTACGCATCAAGTAGTAACTGTACATCTGCCTCTTTATCACCCCATAAGTTAAATGCGTTTTGAAATTAAAGCAGGCACGAAAGGGCTTGGTGATGTTATGCAGGAAAATTGAACCTGGTATGCCGCAGAGAACCATTGAGTGGAACTTTAGTAAACAAGGAAACATCAAAACTGACCAATTTTGTTCTAGATATTAGTTACTTTAGCTTCTCAATGAAGTGTGCCGAGTCCTGTGTGTATGTGTCGGTTTTCTGCGTGAGCCACGTATGTGGAACTGTGATTTCTACGAATAGCTCCAGGGTGTCGCCATGAGTAGTCCAGTTAGAGGCAATTTCTCCATTTAATGTTTCTAAAACCAGATGCTGGACTTGAGAACTTGTAAACCTAAGGTGTGGTACAGTACGTTGACAATAACTTCATATAGAGTCATGGTGAGTGATCGTTGACTTCCTCAGACATTTGAACAGTCTCCATACCAACAAAAAATTTACTATGGGGATAGAAAAGGACCAACAGTGCAGGTTACAAGGGGTCGTGAGAACTTAGGACACAGCGTGTATTGAAAAAAAAAAAAAAAAACACACACACACACACACACACACACACGGACCTATACGTACGCAATCCGTGGAACAACAACCAGAGACAGGAAAAAGGAATGATTATTACGCTCATAACTCACGCAAGACGAATATGTAAGCCGCAGCACCTCGGACAGGAGATGCACCGCCTGGAAAACTACCTGAAGGGCAATAGGTACTCGACAAGATGCAGAAGAAATGTCACGAAATCTACACCAGGCCAATTAACACGTCGGAAGAAGAAATGTCGAGTACGGCCTTTCTGCCATACGTTCCGAGGATGACTGAGAGAATCGTTTATATACTACTCAAGCATAATTTAGAAACTGGCCAAGAAGATCAAAGAGTGTCTCACAGATCGACAACGAACAAGAGGCATCCACTTGCAATGTCGATGATACACAGTACCACGTGTATGTGAAAAAGTCTGTGTCAAAATGACCGGATGATCCAACAACACGAGGTTCACAGAACATAGAAAGTATTGGAGTTTGTAACACGTGGATAAATTGGCCTTGGTGGAGCACGCAATGTTTGAGGCCGGCCATATAATAAAATCTGCCACATATCCGCATAGAGAACAGTAGCTTCAACAAGAAAGGGCAAATCCCTCATTTGAACAGATCTTGAATTACCTCATTGCAGCGAACATACGTTTTAGGTGTCATGCGTGAAGACCTAGGTAAACCTCCCAAACGTTCCCGCGATGGGTACACATTATCTGGGGTCGCGAGCTGGACTCCAGTCCACCACCAGCAATGGAGGGTGAAGCATTGACAATGTCAGCCACTCGTACTGGAAAAACGTCTGTAAAATCGTCAAACAACGGCAGACCGAAGAATCCGAGACAGAAACCAGCAGGCATTTTGTCAATTTGTATGGTATTTTGAGCCTTATCTGTCGTTTGAAAGCCGGACGCGGTGGCCGAGCGGTTCTGGGCGCTTCAATCCGGAACCGCGCGACTGCTACGGTCGCAGGTTCGAATCCTGACTCGGGCATGGATGTGTGTGATGTCCTTAGGTTAGTTAGGTTTAAGTAGTTCTACGGGACTGATGGCCTCAGATGTTAAGTCGCATAGTGCTCAGAGCCATTTGAATCATTTTTTTGTCGTATGAAGTTAATTTCAGTCACAGATATCCATCTTTGTACTGCAACTTCCAAAAACACTAGAGTAAACTCTTTTCAACATTTCGCATTCTCGCTTCAGGAAACGTGTCACGGTCAGGCAGAACCTGTCCACTGCGCTCGTGTGTTCTCATCGTCACTATGGCTTTCACCTGCATCTCTATACCTCCTGCTCATTTGATTCCACTGGCTCTTTGCTCCAGATCAACTTTTAAATGCGACTGAAAGTTGTGGTCATGTTCATCCACTCGTTTCTGCTGTGGCACATTGAGCTGCATTACAGGGAACGACTTCTTCAATGTGTGGTGAGAACATGGTAGAGCCGAGTAATTGTCTGACGGAGCAGCAGCGGTTGCATATCACGCAGGGAGCGGCGAGGCGCCACCACGCCAGCGGCCCTCGCTCTGGTCTGTATTCTGCCTCTAGCCCTCCGCATTCAGAGGTATTGGTGCCGCCGCCAAGGCTGCATCCCCACCAAGCAAAATGTGGACCTCGTGATAAGGGCACTGATACCTCTTACACGGTGACAATTACTGAACTTCATGCAAATAGGTACAAAGTACGGCGTGCAAACGCTTTATTTAACATGTAAACGTCACTACAGATATTCGGATTTAGGCTATGACATGTTCGATATGCCTGCCATCACTGGCGATGATGTGGCGCATAGGAACAGCGAAATTCTGCATGACCCGGTGCAGTGTCGGAACATCGATGCTGTCGATGACCTCCTGAACGGCTGTTTCCAGCTCAACAATGGTTTTGGTGTTATTGCTGTACATTTTGTCTTTAATGCAGCCCCACAAAAAGAGAGACATGTGTTCAGATCCGAAGAATATTGCGGCCAACCGAGGTCCATGGCAGCTGCATCTGGGAACCGCAGACACAGAATGGGGTTCCCAGCGTGTTCTTCCAGGACAGAAAATACTCGCCCTCTTCGATGGGTCGAGCTCCGTCTTGCGTGAACGAAAAATGTCGAAATCAGGGTCACTTTGGATGATGGGAATGAAATCATTTTCCAAAACGTTGACGTACCGTTCGGTAGTCACCTACCGTCAATGAATGTCGCACCGATTATTACCTGACTGGACATTACACACCACATAATCACCTGTTCTCTATCGCGAAATGCGAATTCTCAGTCCCCCAAATGCGCTAATTTTGCGTATTGACGAATCCATCCAAATGAAAGAGAGCTTCGGCGCTAAACCAAATCGCATTAATTCCCGCCATTCCCGGCGGCCAATGTGTAAACCGTTCAGAAGTTATGACTATTTTATTTCACATAGTTCAATAATTGTCTCCCGTATGATGCTTAGGGAGGAAACAGACGGAGCAATTCGTGTACTCAGTGAAAATTGAAAATGGTAACCATTGATATAATAATATACTAAAATTACGATTTTTCTGTTTGGGTGCAAAATAAGAGTTCTGAGCACTTGGCGTCTGAAATAGTGCAGTAATAACACTGTAAATTTCCACGCACGCACCTACTTGCTTACCTGTCACTCGCTATAAACGGAATACGGTCAGTAAGCTTTCAACCGTTCGAGGTGTAAGAGATGTATGGATCCTACGAAAATTTGATCGTAATCAATACCACTGGCTTCGATCACTGATAGTTATTTAAATGGAACATAGTACATAAAAATTAGGCATTTCTGTGTGTTTCATAAGCTACATAAATACGATTTTATTTCTGAGGATCAAATGAGAACACTGAAGTCCGAAGACCGATAAAAATCTATAGTTCGAAATGGTATTGAAAAAAAAAAAAAAAGAATTAGCCCGCATCTCGTGGTCGTGCGGTAGCGTTCTCGCTTCCCGCACCCCGGTTCCCGGGTTCGGTTCCCGGCGGGGGTCAGGGATTTTCTCTGCCTCGTGATGGTTGGGTGTTGTGTGTTGTCCTTAGATTAGTTAGGTTTAAGTAGTTCTAAGTTCCAGGGGACTGATGACCATAGATGTTAAATCCCATAGTGCTCAGAACCATTTGAACCATTTGAACCATTTTTTTAATTATATTACGAAATGATACACTAACAGTAGATGATATTTGTTATTATACAGGCAAAGAAATGGACGACAGTCGAAGCAGAGACAGTATTAAATTCATGCTAAAAATAGCAAAGAAAGTATGTATCAACAAGAGAAATTTGATCCATCCAATTAAATCTGTGTGTTAGGAAGTCTTTTCAGAGGATATTGTACGAAAGTGTAACTTCGACGACAAACACATCACAGAGAAATGGAACAGAAGTTGTTGAAATTTATTGCTGCAGAAGATTTCTTTCGTTTGTATCAATCTTAAATCTCCGAAAGATCCTCACCGACTCCTTTCAAATTTGACGAAACGTTGCATTCGAATAAGTGCGTCTTTTGGTATACCTACTGCAACGCCATATATATACACTACTGGCCATTAAAATTACTACACCAAGAAGAAATGAAGATGATAAACGGGTATTCATTGGACAAATATATTATACTAGGACTGACAAGTGGTTACATTTTCACGCAATTTGGGTGCATAGATACAGAGAAATCAGTACCCAGAACAGTAACCTCTCGCCGTAATAACGTCCTTGATACGCCTGGGTACTAAGTCAAACAGAGTTCGGATGGCTAGGTACAGCTACAGCTGCCGATGCAGCTTCAACACGATACCACAGATCAGCAAGAGTAGTGACTGGCGTATTGTAACGAGCCAGTTGCTCGGCCATTATTGACCAGACGTTTTCAATTGGTGAGAGATCTGGACAGTGTGCTGGCCAGGGAAGCAGTCCAACATTTTCTGTATCCAGAAAGGACCGTACAGGACATGCAACATGCGGTCGTGCATTATCCTGCCGAAATGTAGGGTTTCGCAGGGATCGAATGAAGGGTAGAGCGACGGGTCGTAACACATCTGAAATGTAACGTCCACTGTTCAAAGGGCCGTCAATGCGAACAAGAGGTAACCGAGACGTCGTTGAACACAGATGAGACCATCATGATGCTGTATACAGAAACTGGATTCATCCGAAAAATGACGTTTTGCCATTCGTGCACCCAGGTTCGTCGTTGAGTACTCCATCGCATCCGATCCTGTCTGTGATGCAGCGTCAAGGGTAAACGCAGCCATGGTCTCCGAGCTGATAGTCCATGCTACTGCAAACGTCGCTGAACTGTTCGTGCAGATGTTTGTTGTCTTGCAAACGTCCCCATCTGTTGACTTAGGGGTCGAGATGTGGCTGCACATTCCGTTACAGCCATGCGGATAAGATGCCTATCATCTCGACTGCTAGTGATACGAGGCCGTTGGGATGCAGCACGGCTTTCCGTATTACCCTCCTGAACCCAACGATTCCATATTCTGCTAACAGTCATTGGATCTCGACCAACGCGAGCAGCAATGACGCGATACGATAAATCGCAGTCGCGATAGGCTACAATTCGACCTTTATCAAAGTCGGAAACGTGATGGTATGCATTTCTCCTCCTTACATGAGGCGTCACAATGTTTCACCAGGCAACGCCGGTCAACTGCTGTTTGTGAATGAGAAATCGGTTGGAAACTTTTCTCATGTGAGCACGTTGTAGGTGTCGCCACCGGCGCCAACCTTGTGTGAATGCTCTGAAAAGCTAATCATTTGCATACCACAATATCTTCTTCCTGTCGGTTAAATTTCGCGTCTGTAGCAAATCATCTTCGTAGTGTAGCAGTTTTAATGGCCAGTAGTGTGGTATTCGAATGTACCGCTTTGTTAAAATTTCAAAGCAGTCGGTGAATAATATTCGGTGATCTCTGATTTTGTACAAACGAACATTCGCCTTTTTATTTATGTAGATTCCGTACGTTTCAAGCAATTTACTATCGCCGCAGTAAGAAAGCTCATTGTTACTCTCGGCTACCACTGTCCCTTTGGCAGTCCTTGAAAGTGTCCAACAAACTTCTTGAGTGTGACGATTCACTGCAGGAATATGTAAGGAATTATCGTCGTGGGTTTGGTAATGACGAAGCAGCATGTCTCAAAACTAGCGTACGTCGCTTTTGTTGTTTATTTGAGACTGAGAAAAATTTTCCATCTGCCATCTTGTGTTCCCAACTTGTATTCGAATAAGTATAAAAAAAGAAAGAAAATGCTGTGAAGCGTTAATATTTTTCTATGAGCAACGTATTTCATATGTTCTTATATAGCCGCATTTACAAAAATAGTATTTGATGCGAGCGAGGACATCACAGCCAAATGTAATTTCTGATAAGCGCGTTTCACTTACGTACTTTCAAATGATGGTAAGTAGCTTTGATGGTCTGAAGAGCAAGGATGACATCGAAGACTACTAAGGCAAAAGAAGACGGCAGAGGTGACCGTGTCCAAGGAACGAATAGGGGAAAACTGCGTACTCGGCGAGAACGTATTTTATTTTCGTTGCACTAGAGTTCAACAGCACTCTTTCAGCAGCCTCGTGACAAAGGAAGATGAATGTTTAATGTTCCGTCAACAATGAGGTCATCTGAGATGGCACAAAAACTTATCTGTAAAAATGTTCCAAATCTACAGTATGTGAATTAAATTCCGTTCAGCTGTTGACTGAGGAGCAATTGAAAAGGGCTATGACTTCTGTAAAACTCACATTCAGTGGGAGATCCTTCACCCGTGACACACTCATAGATGCCGCATGTAAGTTTATCTATAATATATGCTTCATCCTTCCATCTTCTGCACTGCCGATGTACGACCAGAATTATAAAATAAGTAGGTATGACCAGACGGATTTTATTTTATGTATAAACTATTTTCATCTGCAGACCAGTTTCTTTACATCGATATCCAGTACTGTAACACCAAGATCTCGCTTGATGTAGCAAATCAAATCATTGCTGAAATATCAACACCTAAAGTGTTGTTAAAATAACATTTCGCACCAAAGAATAAATTTTTCTGCGAGTACAGTTCACTTTCGCCAATGAAAACGAATTTGAGAATTCCGATCCTAATATAAGTGTGAAACGAAGCTATATTTTCGTGCTTATCAACACTAATCCTGCAAAGCACAAATTTATCGCGTGTGCAGCAATGGAAAAGGCAGTCAGTTTGGATTATACGTTAATACGGAGAGAGTGCGCGCCGTACGTTATCTGCCCATGTAGTCCAATTTCATCTGGAGTTACCGACGAAATAAAAAGAACAGCTTAAACCAAGAACTTTTGTACAGTGTCCATGTTTCTGAAATGAACAGCTTTCAGAAACATAGACTACGTCAGCTGCGGTTGTTCTCAACAGGAAATTATTAGTGCTGCGTAACTGGGAGAAAACATTTCGCAGTAAACTAATAATCATTACTCTGACGCTAGAATGCTGTTTGTCACCAAGAACTACGTAGAGAATATGACACACGAACTTTTGTTCAGTTTTATATTTTAGAGGAAAAGAAATAGTTGATATTAGAGCAATTTAGTGTCGTCATAATTACATACACTATATCTGATCTGAAGTATTTTATTATTGTTATGACAGTGTTAAAAGGTTTGGGTGGAAATCTATGCAATGAAATGCACGAGTTGTCCGTGCTACCTTCAATACTAGTACAATCCTTCTTTTCCATAATATGCTAAATAGTATTGAACGGTTCTTCCTCAATCCAAGGTAAATAAACTAACAGCTGTAATTGAATAATCGAGGGTATAAGAGAGGGCAGTGTCAGTAAATACCAATGAGGAAGTTTTAGTCATCTTACAGTCAATGAATGTGAAGATGCTACCGTAATTGTACCAGAACTACTTCACTGATGTTGTTACACGTCTCGAGCGTCAGCAAGAACGGCAGTAATGGTAAGAAACACGTTAGAGAAGTTTTGAAAACAAAGGAGGTACTCAATTCAATGACTGCTGTTCAATTTATTTTTAAATTGAGTTTATAATTCAGATATCAAGTTTCGTTGTCCTCGTTCTCTTCTGGAACTGGAAAGCACGTCTCCTTTTCTTTGTCTCGTTCTTTTGCCCTACATCAGTGCAGGGTCGTCATGGTTTTTTAAGGATGTGGCATGATACGTTTAAAGGCCGGACGGATGCCTTTCCCATCGTGACGCTGTGATCTGTCTCTTGTTTCAGGTGGTGGAGGTAGTGATTTCAGCCCGAAGTTCAAACATCACCCGCGGTAAATCAATTTCGATGAGAGTAACGGAAGCCTATACCAGGGGTGATATGAAAACTGAGCCGAGCAACGTGAGTCAACAGAAGGATACAAGAGGGCAGTGGTATGCTGACGTACATGTGAATTTCACTTCAGACTATCAGATGTTGGTGACCGCATACCGAAAACGATACAAATCAGAAAACAAAGTGTGGTATTAGCAGGAGTGTCGGGAACAGTTTACAGCTACCTGTCTTGCATGTAAATCTATCACTCTCCACGCGTATCTCACACTTCACAAACTCACGAAAGCCTGTGAAGCAAAAGATGTAACGAAAGTGTTGATTGGTAGAAACGTGTGTAGTAATGAGAACAGTTTCTAGCACCAGTCTTCGAGCCTTGGCTTACATCAATTTTGGCTGGATAGGTAAGAATGCTTTTTTCGTTCAGCCAATTCAGTCGTTATTGCAACATAACGAAGGAGACATGCTCCTCAAATGGGGCTGCAAGTTCACATTCATTCTTGAAAGTGTTCAGCGAACACCGTGACCATCTCGAATTCCGATCCTATTCACGATTGAACAGTGCAGAAACCTGTCACGTCAACCACTATTTCACAAAATTACCTCTAATTATGCTGCCATTGTTACCCAATACAGTTTTTCCATTGTGTATGGCTCAGTAATTATGACCGGTACACTGCACAATCTGTACAGTACGAGCCTAAAGTGTACACCTGTCGGACACCACATCTCCACCAAGTTCACTATTGGCTTCATGCTGGTGTATGTCAGTATATCCGCCGTGCCTACGTGTTGCGACGTGCGACTCTCGGCAACGCCAGTTGTGGGTGGTTAAACGCCGGTAAACGCTTAACGCAATAAGCGGAAGCGACCCTTTGTGCCCGAATATTGGGCCAAGCAGAACGCTGTTCCAGCCTCAGCAGCGAAGCCACTAACAGGACTCTGTGTCGTCCTGCCCGACACATCGTATTCTGCGTCAGCGAACGAAATCCCCACGCTCAAGTTCAGAATGATACAGTCGCTAAATAAGCAACCACTTATAATTTTCGGTCAGGAACTGAACGAGATAGTAATTACTCCAAAGGAAAAAGCATTCATCTGACATGAAACTTCCTGGCAGATTAAAAAATTGTGATGGACCGAGACTCGAACTCGGGTCCTTTGCCTTTCGCGGGCAAGCGTTCTACCAACTGAGCTACCTAAGTACGACTCACGCCCCGTTCTCTTCCACACTTTACAGAAGCTCTCCTGCGAACCTTGCAGAACTAGTTCTCCTGGAAGAAAGGATACTGATGAGACTTGGCTTATCCACAGTCTGGGGGATATTTCCTGAATGATATTTTCACTCTGCAGCGGAGTGTGCGCTGATATGAAACTTCCTGACAGTTTAAAACTGTGTGCTGGACCGAGACTCGAACTCGGGACCTTTGCCTTTTGCGGGCAAGCGCTCTACCGTCAGAGGTACCGAAGTACGACTCGAGGTACTGGCAGGAGTAAAGCTGTGAGGACGGAGCGTCAGTCGTGCTTGGGTAGCTTAGCTGGTTGAGCGATTGCCCGCTCAAGGCAAAGGTCCCGAGTTCAAGTCTCGGTCCGTCATATAGTTTTAATGTGCCACGAAGTTTCATATCAGCGCACACTCGGCAGCAGAGTGAAAATCTTATTCTGGAAATATTCATCTGACGGTTAACTGGTTTGTCTATTATGTGTTGGAGTCTGGTTGTAATAAGCAATAGTAACAGCCACTAATTATAATTATGATAATGTTATTTGGTTTGTGGGGGCGATCAACTGCACGGTCATCAGCGCCCGTACGAAGTCCCGGTTCTGACACAGTCCATTTTGCTCAGAGTCCAATCTAGAGGCTGTCACAAATGAGGAAGCTGATGAGGACGCAGTGACAAGGACAACACAAACACCCAGTCCCCCGGCAGAGAAAATTTCCAACCAGGCCGGGAATCGAACCCGGGACCCAATGATCCAGAGGCAGCAACGCTAGCCACTACACCACGAGCTGCGGACCTGACGTCTATTGAATTCAGATTGGTGTCCCTTGGATGTTTTCATGCAGTTTCGATGGTTGTTGGCAATTAGCAGCCGTGTGGCGTACATTTAGAACGTTTAAATTAATTATTTCGATTGTTTAGAGAGGATATCTTAATTTATCTGGATGTGGTTTGATATATATGACGCAATCTAAATTACGTCTTCGGCTTTAATCTGCTTTCAACATATTGAATCCTGCCATGTCGTAAAATGTGGGATATCTAGGAAGCCGGCTTTCTCGGATCACTAGACAACAATTCAAGCAAACCGTATTAATGAGTTTTGTTACGAAAAGTAACTGGCAATACTTAACTTTGAGAATTACATAGATGTGTCGCAAGCAAAGGGCGACAGGAAAAGTAATTTCTTGAGCACAACAGTTGTATGTCGCTGCTAAACAAGTGGCTGATCTTGATGCTGCTGCAGAACTGGGCCGCGAGCAGTCGAGCGCGTAGCTTATGCTCTGTTCATGCAGAGGCCGCTGCAGTCGCGTTGTCGTCCTGCAGACGGACCTGTCAGAGTACAATTGGCTGACCTCTTCTTCACAGCCCTCGCTGCTCTCTCGTTCCCCACCGGCGTGCCGGCGCTTGGCTTTACGCCGTAATGCAGCCTAGAGATGAAAGTCTGAGATACTGATCCACTACCCAGTTATAGCGAGGGAAACAGATCCGCTCATGATATGGGCAGAGTAGATAGGTGATAGTTATTTCGAATAGATCCACTGGCATAGTTGAAAACATAACATAAAAGTTACGGAATGGACGATAGAAGTTATTGTCTGTAACACGAACACACAACAGAAGGAATGTAAAACAAATTTAACCAAAAAACAGTACCCTACTTGTAGAACGCCGATAAGGGAATCACTGTGAACAGAGAAATTGGTTCAAGAAAATGATACATTACGAAGATAAAATCAACTTGTTTGTAGCATGTGAGTCCAAAACGTTTCGTGACTGGATTAATAAAAAAGTAGAGAAAAGTTAAGATGGGGGTTTTAATGCTACATGTGTTCTACATATTCCCCCCCCCCCCTCCGCCTGCCATCAACCGCACTTGAGTACAACGCACAGAAAGTCCATACAAATTTTTGAAACTGTCAGAAAAGACTTTCTTTAGAACGTTGTCCTCGCACTTCAGACTGGGTTGAAAGTCCACTGGGTCGAAAGGCGTCGACCTTCATTCAGCACTTTGTCACTTTATGGTAGGTTTGTACTGATTACACCAAGTCTCTCCACCCGTGATGATTTCTTTTCGGATAAGAACAGTCAGCCTTTTGCATTTTGATCAAAACTCGGAAGGCGTACGAGAGTGGTTATTTTTGTTCGGGTGTCAAAACGTTCCGGAAAAACAGTGGACACATTTTTCTCATCTTAAATCTTTCTGAAGAATGTGCTGAATATCTGATTTACAGATATTGACCCGTAGCAATTTGACACACAAGACCGTTGACACACTAAGGCCGCACATTCACAACTCGTCACTGCCTGATCGTAACTGATTTGGACAATGTCCATGTGCTGACTATAGCTGTTAGTTCAACCTGCCACCGTAGATAATGCACTAACGTCTATATGCCAGAAATAAAATCAGTCCCGGAACTCTTCGAAAAGACGTGCATCTAGTCACATACCACTCTGCCTCTCTACACACACACACACACACACACACACACACACACACACACACACACACACACACACACACACAGAGAGAGAGAGAGAGAGAGAGAGAGAGAGAGACAGCACGCTTACGCACAAAATAAATACAAGAACCAAATATAATTAAGCATGTATCCAAAACACAGAAGAAAAAAGAGTGGCCGAACGGCACAGATATAAGCATACAAACAAAGAAAACCGAATAAGCAAAAACAAACACAGATGTGGGTAGTTAATCCAATAAGCTTGAATTCGATTAGATGGATTTTATGTAGCAAAAAGAGAGAGAGAGAGTAGCAGCTGCCACATAGGGAAGCGGATGTGGCTGGAGCACTACCAGCCTCTGATCTTTACACAGTAATTTAGTTTAGTTACTTCTGGCAAGAAGTGAACTCTACCAGTGTATTTTAATGCGTATGCTAATGTTTGTTAACTTACTCTAAGTTTTTTTGTGCAAATTCTAGTGAATTATCTTTCTGTGAACTGATAAACTAGAGGCACAGTAGTAGAAGAATTGAAACTGCACCCTACAGCTACGTGGATTAGTGTTACATAACTTGTGATGTAGACAAAAACTGATTAAAGATGGACACGGATTGCGCCTTTTATGTACAGATGCAGGGAGAAATTCTACCCTGTCCGTAAATAGCTTTGAGACACCTGAGCCAAATACTTCGGCACCTATGAAGCGTAGAGCGTTCTCTGGCATCCCTGATGTCACTGCACTTTCCGATTCGCACATTCCATTCGATTGACATTTACCTGACAGTGGTTCAGTGGTTGGTAAACAGTGGAACTGGGGACGGCGGGGGGGGGGGGGGGGGGGGGGAGGGGAGCTCAAATCTCTGGCCGAAAGGCGATAATGGGTACTGCCCTCACGGCTGTCCCCTCACGTCTGCAAAACTGATCTGACATATTACTCACAGCCGAAAGTACACCTGAGCCCCAGCATAGATACCTCTGCTATTGCAACTGTGGCCGATTTTCCTGAGTGGTCAAACGTCAGCAGATGGTGGAATAGCTTGTCATAGGAGCTCCAATGTCACGTAGACGATGGAGGCTCTCTGGGAAAGAGTGGGCCAGCTGCGAAACAAGAACAACGTCTACTCCATTATCCTGCCAGGAGGTCTTATCCGAAACGTGGAAGAGATTGGCAGCAACGACTGCGCGCTGAGCGTAGTGGGTACAGCTGAGTGCAAATGGTGGCGCATGCCGCCGCGAATGACATCTGCCTCCTGGGCTCAGGGGCCATCTTCGATTGCTACAGGTGAAGGCAGCTAGCATCGCTCGTGGACTGGAAGCAGAGCTACCGTTTTGCAGCGTCGTTCCCACAAGCGATTGCGATCCCCTGTTTGGAGTCGAGTGGTGGCTTAAGCCAGAGATTCAAACGGTTCTGCGACGATCTTGGATGCGGATTTCTCGACCTGCGCTATCGGGTGGCGAAATGTAGGGTCCGCCCTAAGTAGGTCAGGCGTGCACTACGCGAAGAAAGTGGCTGCTACGGTAGCGCAGTATGTGTGCCGTGCATATGTGACATTTTAATGCAGAAAAATCCCTCTACAGCCCCTGTAAGACTCGTTCTGAATCCACGTAAGGTAGCATTCGTCATAGTAGATTCTAGGAAGAAAATGTTAGTATTGTATTAGTTAACCACAGGAGCGTCAATGGAAACCTGCGGAACTAGTCGCGCTAGTACACGGTAACAATTAACACATAGTACTAGGGACAGAAAACTAGCTGAAACCAGATGTTAACTAGAAACTCTTGACAACTACTAGAACGTATATCTGAAATATGGTGGTGGTGGTGTCTTTGCAGCAATAAAAAGCATAATAATATCTACTGACATTAGTACAGATACAGAATGCGAAATAATTTTCTGAAGATGAGTGTTGATTGCGTGCAAAACGTAGTCTTCGGATTCTTTTATATACTTCCCTACATGATCAGCGGTGGTGGAGGAACAGTGTAGGGAGAAGTAGGAGAATACTCCGCGTAAATTTCCTGGTCACCTTCTAGTTTTAAATGGCTATTTGAACTTACCATTTATAGAGCAAGGGACTGGAATGTTTAGGACAATTAGTGAGGACAGGGAACGCCGTGAAATTGTTCTATGTCCCTTCTCCGAAAATTATCTTGAAGAAGTTGGTTAGAGAACCTCCTGGTGACAACGAGACCCGAACTTTTCGATTCCGTTAGCGTAGGACAGGTAATCTGTTATTATATGGATGTAAATAGAAATACAGATATTGCGAAAGGAATCAGATTTCAGATGACCTCATAGGTCAACATGAAAATTTCACCTACAGCACTGACAATGTTGGGCATCACTGGACTAAGTTCAAGAGCACTCACTGTACAATACGCTTTAGACAGCACGTGCCGAGCTAAGTTCTGAGGGATGCAAAACACTCTCCGTCGTTCTAAAACTACTAGGAAATCGGAGACAGCTTCATTGCCAATTTAAACGTGGCCCAGGCTCACTGACAACGATGGCCATGAGTGAGGTGTTCAACATTTTCGGTTGTACATTTGACAGAAAACGGTAAGGAGTTTTGGCCATATGCTAAATCAGTAAAAGGATTGAACCTATCTGTCCAGCTGTTCTGTGACTATAATGGCACTGGAACGGATGAAGGCACAGGAAAGGCGGAAGTAGTAAATGTCTTTTCCATAACCGTATCACATGGGAAGATCACACTGTAGTTTCTCGTTTAAATCGTCTCTCGAACGACAAAACGATTCATATTGAAATAAATGACCAAGAGATAGAGAAGCAACTGAAATCACTCGAAAGAGAGAAGGCCACTAGACCTGGCGGGTTGCTAATTAGATTCTACGTAGCGTATGCGAAAGAACTTGCCCCTCTTCCTACCTGCAGTGCACCGCAGGCCGCCGATGGAACGAATGACTTGGAAAAGAGCACAATTCTTTCCCGTTTCCAAACAGTATCGTCGAAAGGATGCACAAAACTACCGGCTTAGACTCTGGCGTCGGTCTGTTGTAGAATTTCGGAACATGTTTTATGTTCGTGTATTATAACGTTTCTGGAGACAGAAAATCTCCCCAGTAAGAATCTACTTAGGTTCCGAAAACAACACTTGTGTGCAGATCAGCTCTCATTGTTCGTCCATGAGACCCTGAAAGCTGTAGATACAGGTGCCCAGATGTATGCCGTGTACCTTGAATTCCAAAGGGCGTTGAGTACACTTCCGCTCTGCCTCCTGATGAAGAAAATGCAATCGTATGGAACATCAGACTAACTGTGTCATTGGGTTGAAGAGCTTCCAGCAAAAAGAACAAAGCAAGTCTTTCTCAATGGAGAAATTGACAGCGTGTCCCAAAAGAGTGACATAAGACCATTATTTTCAACAGTGATAAAAGTCATGGCATACCAATATACACTCCTGGAAATTGAAATAAGAACACCGTGAATTCATTGTCCCAGGAAGGGGAAACTTTATTGACACATTCCTGGGGTCAGATACATCACATGATCACACTGACAGAACCACAGGCATATACCTGTAGACACAGGCAACAGAGCATTCACAATGTCGGCACTAGTACAGTGTATATCCACCTTTCGCAGCAATGCAGGCTGCTATTCTCCCATGGAGACGATCGTAGAGATGCTGGATGTAGTCCTGTGGAACGGCTTGCCATGCCATTTTCACCTGGCGCCTCAGTTGGACCAGCGTTCGTGATAGACGTACAGACCGCGTGAGACGACGCTTCATCCAGTCTCAAACATGCTCAATGGGGGACAGATCCGGAGACCTTGCTGGCCAGGATAGTTGACTTACACCTTCTAGAGCACGTTGGGTGGCACGGGATACATGCGGACGTGCATTGTCCTGTTGGAACAGCAAGTTCCCTTGCCGGTCGGTTCGATGACGGTTTGGATGTACCGTGCACTATTCAGTGTCCCCTCGACGATCACCAGAGGTGTACGGCCAGTGTAGGAGATCGCTCCCCACAACATGATGCCGGGTGATGGCCCTGTATGCCTCGGTCGTATGTTGTCCTGATTGTGGCGCTCACCTGCACGGCGACAAACACGCATACGACCATCATTGGCACCAAGGCAGAAGCGACCTCATCGCTGAAGACGACACGTCTCCATTCGTCCCTCCATTCATGCCTGTCGCGACACCACTGGAGGCGGGCTGCACGATGTTGGGGCGTGAGCGGAAGACGGCCTAACGGTGTGCGGGACCGTAACCCAGCTTCATGGAGACGGTTGCGAATGGTCCTCGCCGATACCCCAGGAGCAACAGTGTCCCTAATTTGCTGGGAAGTGGCGGTGTGGTCCCCTACGGCACTGCGTAGGATCCTACGGTCTTGGCGTGCATCCGTGCGTCGCTGCGGTCCGGTCCCAGGTCGACGGGCACGTGCACCTTCCGCCGACCACTGGCGACAAGATCGATGTACTGTGGAGACGTCACGCCCCACGTGTTGAGCAATTCGGCGGCACGTCCACCCGGGCTCCCGCATGCCCACTATACGCCCTCGCTCAAAGTCCGTCAACTGCACATACGGTTCACGTCCACGCTGTCGCGGCATGCTACCAGTGTTAAAGACTGCGATGGAGCTCCGTATGCCACGGCAAACTGGCTGACACTGACGGCGGCGGTGCACAAATGCTGCGCAGCTAGCGCCTTCGACGGCCAACACCGCGGTTCCTGGTGTGTCCGCTGTGCCGTGCGTGTGATCATTGCTTGTACAGCCCTCTCGCAGTGTCCGGAGCAAGTATGGTGGGTCTGACACACCGGTGTCAATGTGTTCTTTTTTCCATTTCCAGGAGTGTACATGTAATATCACGTAGACAAGGTATAAAACGACACTGCATTGGCGGAGCTGTATTCAGGTGATTCTTGTGAAAGACTTCAGACAGGATTATGGCGGGAATTAACAGACTTCGAACGGCGAACCAATGTATCCGTTAGGACAGTGCGGCTAATGTGGCGGCAGTGTTTAATGTCAGCACACGACCGAAGCGAGTATCCTTGCTAACAGCATAACAACAACGCCTCCAGCACTTCTCCTGGGCTTGTGACTATGTCGGTGGACCCTAGACGACTGGAAAATCGTGGACTGTCAGAATTGCCCCAGTTTCAGTCGGTAAGAGCTGATGTGGTGCAGAGCCCACAAATCCATGGCCCACAGTCGTCAACGAGGCACTGTGCAAGCTGGTGGTGTCTCCGCAGTGGTGTGTGCTGTGGTTACATTGAATGGACTACGGTTCGTGCACAAAATACTGCGCCGGCTATATTTCGGCATTTACTGACTACATAGAGGTACCATGACACAACATTTCTTCAGTGGACGTCTAACGACATGTTGAGTTCATGGTACAACTAGATGTTGCATTACGCCTGGCAAAAGGAGGTTAGACTCTCTGTTAGGAGTTATTCCACGACTTTTGTAACCTCAGTGTAGATAAATGATCTAGCAGATAGCGTTGAGTGCCCCCGAGGCTTTTCTCTGATGTTTTGTACAGAAGTAGCAAAATGCAGGGAAACCTGCAGAGGATCGCTTCAGAAGTTATACATAAGATCTTTTATGTATGTTGTAAGCCATAACGACGCAGAATTTCACGCATAGTGTAACACGCAGATAGGTGGGAAATACACGGCTTGAATCTGCACAGTGATTATCTGCTATGTTTGTTCGTGCACGGGTAAACGTGAGCGTGGTCTTTAGGTGTTTCCTACATTTAAGCAAATGCTGGCCTGGTTCCCAATCTTCATTTCAGAGAACGTCATAAGCAAGCTGTTGCAATACGCTCAAGCGAAAATAGCAACACCAAGAAGAAAATAATGTACACTACATGCCATTAAAATTGCTATACCAAGAAGAAATGCTGATGATAAACGGGTATTCATTGGACAAATATATTATACTAGAACTGACATGTAATTATTACATTTTGACGCAATTTGGGTGCATAGATCCTGAGAAATCAGTACCCAGAACAACCACCTCTGGCCGTAATAGCGGCCTTGATACGCCTGAGTATTCAAGCAAACAGAGCTTGGATGGCAGCTACACATGCAGCTTCATCACGACACCACAGTTCAACAAGAGTAGTGACCGACGTTTTGTGACGAGCCAGTTGCTCGGCCACCACTGACTAGATGTTTTCAGTTGGTGAGAGATCTGGAAAATGTGCTGGCCAGGGCAGCAGTCGAACATTTTCTTTAATTCACAAAGGCCCGTACAGGACCTGCAACATGCGGTCGTTCAAATGGCTCTGAGCGCTATGCGACTTAACTTCTGAGGTCATCAGTCCCTTAGAACTTCGAACTGCTTGAACCTAACTAACCTAAGGACATCACACACATCCATGCCTGAGGCAGGATTCGAACCTGTGACCGGAGCGGACGCGCAGTTCCAGACTGTAGCGCCTAGAACCGCTCGGCCACTCCAGCCGGCTATGCGGTCGTGAATTATCCTGCTGAAATGTAGGTTTTCGCATGGATCGAATGAAGAGTAGAGCCACGGTCGTAACACATCTGAAATGTAACGTCCACTGTTCAAAGTGCCGTCAGTGTGAACAAGAGGTGACCGAGACGTGTAACCAATGACACCCCATACCATCACGCCGGATGATACGCCGATATGGTGATGACGAATACACGCTTCCAATGTGCGTTCACCGCGATGTCGCCAGACACGGAAGCGACCATCATGATGCTGCAAAGAGAACCTGGATTTATCCGAAAAAATGACGTTTTGTCACTCGTGCACCCAGGTTCGTCGTTGAGTACACCATTGCAGGCGCTCCAGTCTATGATGCAGCGTCAAGGGTAACCGCAGCCATGGTCTCCGAGCTGATAGTCCATGCTGCAGCAAACGTCGACGAACTCTTCGTGCAGATAGGTGTAGTCTTGCAAAAGTCCCCTTCTGTTGACTTAGGGATCGAGACGTGGTTGCACGAACCGTTACAACCATGCGGATAAGATGCCTGTCATCTCGACTGCTGGTGATACGCAGCCGTTGGGATCCAACACGGGGTTCCGTATTACCCTCCTGAACCTACCGATTCCATATTCTGCTAACAGTAATTGGATCGCGAGCAGCAATGTCGCAATACGATAAACCGCAATCGCGATAGGCTACAATCCGACCTTTATCAAAGTCGGAAACGTGATGGTACGCATTTCTCCTCCTTATACGAGGCATCATAATACCGTTTCACCAGGCAACGCCGGTCAACTGCAGTTTGTGTATGAGAAATCAGTTGGAAACTTTCCTCATGTCAGCACGTTGTAGGTGTCGCCACCGGCACCAACCTTGTGTGAATGCTCTGAAAAGCTACTCATTTGCATATCACAGCATCTTCTTCCTGTCGGTCATATTTCGCGACTGTAGCACGTCATCTTCGTGGTGTAGTAAATTTTATGGCCAGTAGTGTACCTCATGAAAAGACGATGAAGATAAAATTAAAGAGATACCAACCCACACAGAGGCATACCAGCAGTCATGGCTTACAGAGCATAAATGTAGATATAGAGAGGAAATGGTCCTAGGTTAAATTAGGATAACGACGTAAAAGATAACTGTGGGTAACAACTCACTTTTCCGAAAAAAGTCAGCTGCGAGTTACGACATAGCTTTGAGACCATCAAACGTATCATGGGTAACCAAATGGTAGATATTTGTATTAAGGGGAAACTCAACATGAAGACATTATTAAAGGGAGAAGTCAACCTACTGACTTCCTATCAAGAGTTACAAAAAAGGAGCTCTCGTAGAAGTAGGGGGAAGGAGTTCACGCAGAAATATTGTTCAGTAACAGTGCTACACTTATACGACCACTGCCGACGTTCACTGAGCTTCAAAACTAGTGTCGCAGCCCTGAACATCAACCACGGCTGCTTCAGAAACATAAGCACCGCATCTGTATTACACAAAGACCATCGGCGCTGCGGGCATGCAGTGCAAAGAAAGACACATCTTCGTCTGTAATAACTGGTCTGATTGGACATGACTCTTACTAAAGATCTGAAAAAGCTAAACTGTTATCTGTAGACTTTATTGAAGTCGCACAGGAACTACAAAAGCTTAGAGGATCCGATATATGTCCTCGTCAACTTAAAAAAAAAAAAAAAAAAAAAACAAAACATTGTCAACATGAAGTAACCAGTGAAGTGAAAAGAGTGTTGCTTGAAATGCGTAATAAACTGTAAACTGATTATATCATTGCGTTGCATTTTCAGTTATCAACTGAACAGAACAGAACAGCTGTAGCGGTAAAAGACGATGTCGGAAATCTGTCTTGGATGAACAATCGCAGCTACAGGCGCAATCGACTAGTTCAGGTGTTCAAACGTCATACAGAAAAAACGAACATTTAACGCTGCAGGACACCCGAGAGCTCAGCGATTTCATTTCGTCCTGCTGAGCAGCGAGACATTCCTTAACTACGCGTATACATTCACAGAAAAATGTCATTCTGCCTCAAGAAATATTAGTCATCATACCGAGTGATATAATATTCTAACACGGTTTGTGGCTTAATATCGGGTATTGTTACGTAAAACCTAGCATATCTATGAGTCGTGAAGTTCCTTGCCGAATTATATGCACTAGTCTTGCATATCTCACAATATTGCGGATCGGTTTTCAGTTTGATATATATGGCAGAGTTTCAAACCAGTGGAATGGCGTGGAAGACACCTAAGGACCATAATAAATGACAGCTTTTCTCCCCGTTTCAATAAGCGAAACGAGGTGGCGCAGTGGTTTGCACACAGGACTCATATTCTGACGGTTGGCGATTGAAATCCCCTTCCTCGCATCCCGATCTAGGGTATCTGTGATTCCCGTAAAGCGATAGGCAAATGTTGGGACACAAATTTTGAAAAGGTTACTCCTGATTTCATTCGCCGTACATTCTGAACTAGTGTTTAATCTTTAATAACCTCTAGGCCGATTGCCCGTTAAAGATTAATCCCCCATTCTGCAGGACCTAAACATCCGCATATACTTCATAACTATAAACTGAATATGAAGTATAGCCGTGAATATGAAGTCAGTGAAAATAACTGACCAACAAGTGAAGACCTATTTCTCAGAATAAGCACTGCACATCATAATATTTCTTATCAGTTCCCATATATGAATACACTGTCTGATCAAAGGTATCCAGACACACCGATCTCATGCAGAGTTGATTACTAGATGTGACGAGAGGCAGACCCGTCAGTGCAAATGAAGGCGGGGAGTATTGTGTTATCAGTAGAGAGGCAGTAACAGAAGCACAGCTGGTCAGGACAGCTCACTGACTTCGAAGGTGGACTGGGCATTGTATGTCACCTGTGTAACAAATACATCAGGGATACAAAATTTTGTTTATGGCTGCACGTTCGGAGACCGTGAATAGTTACAATTGAAAGAAAGCAGCCCTCGGTCACTAATTTTTAACGAATTAACCGGGTTTCAACACTGCTAGGCGAGTCTTCCTCAGAATTTAAATCAAAGAATGGTCTGTAACATGGTCACAGAATTATGACTAAAAACGTATGATACAGAGTATAAATACGGAATCATCATGACAGACTGGCAGTACTTTTATAAAATAATAAACATACCAAAAGGGCATTAGTCACAAAGATATTTAAGATAAAAATACTGTGATGGCGAGCCACTACCGGACCGTTTGCAACCTGCACTAACAAGTAACGAGTAGCCCTTAGTGGCTCGCCATCACAGTATTTTTTATCTTAAATATCTTTGTGAGTAATGCCCTTTTGGCATATTTATTATTTTATAAACAACATATAAGTACTGCCAGTCTTTCACGATGATTAAATACTTATACCCTGTATCATACGTTTTTAGTCACGATTCTTTGACCATGTTACAGACCATTCTTTGATTTAAATTCTGGGGAAGACACTCCTAGCAGTGTTGAAACCGGGTTAATTCGTTAAAAATTAGTGACCGAGGGCTGTTTTCCTTCAAGTGTAACATCTGGGCTATTATAACCCTTCTACAGCTGCCCAATGGACTATTGGTGATACGTTTGGGAAGTGGAAGCGTGAAGGAACAGCTACAGCTGAACTAATACCAGGCAGACGAGCACCTCCGACAGTGTGAAGGATAGTTGTAGGAAACGGAACAAAATCAGCGGGAGGATTCTCTTGTCGATTCCAAAGTGTTACCAGCACTCCAGGTAGCATTACGAATGTGCGTAGGGAGCTGAAAAGGTTGGTGTACAATGGTTGAGCAGCTTCCCATAAGTCACACATTTCTTGAGTCACTGCTAAGCGACACTTGAGGTGATGTAAAGAGCGACGTCACTGGACAGTGGATGACCGGAAACTGGTGATTTGGAGTGACGATTCGTGCTATAACCTGTGCCAGCCGGACGGAAGTGTTTCGATTTGCTGAATGGGTAGATAACGTTAGTTACTTGGCGTCATTTGTACTGCCAACAGTGACGTAAGGAGATGTTACGGTAAGGTGACGTTTTCCGTGGATAGGGTGTGGTCACCTTATTGCACTAAAGAAAACGCGAATGCGAAAGGATATAAATACACGTCATAGCATTGTGTGCCGCGTACATAGAGAAACAATTCGGAGACGGTGACTGTATGTATCAGGACGGCAATGCCCCCTATCGTGTTACTTTCAACGTTCGCTGCGTCTCCTGGAGACGAAGCGCGTAAAATCTATGATACACCATTTCGGTGCATATAATTTAACTGCTACAGCGTTATAAACTGGTACTTGCTTCCTTCTGCTTCTTATAGGGTTGTTCATGTACTGTATTTTTTAAATGCCCGTTTGAATGTTCTTTCAACTTCAGCGCTCATTATTATAGCCACCGTGTACACCAACGTAAAACCTAACATTTTTTATTTATTACAAACAATACAGTCAACATAGAGAGATTAACAACAATGCGAGAACCGTTTCTGCGAGTCAGACAGTCTGGATGTACGCTACATGTTTATACTAAAAGCACTTCTGCTGGGTGGTGGCCGAACGGTTCTAGGCGCTTCAGTCCGGAACCGCGCGACCGCTACGGTCGCAGGTTCGAATCCTGCCTCGGGCATGGATGTGTGTGACGTCCTGAGATTAGTTAGGTTTAAGTAGTTCTAAGTTCTAGGGGACTGATCACCTCAGATGTTAAGCCCCATAATGCTCAGTGCCATTTGAACTTCTGCTGGAATCTTTTCGGAGCCACCTCAAACGAACGTCCGTTGAGGCAAACCGTTGAACGCGCCATGGTTCTGAATCCCAACAAAAATGGAGCCATAACGGTTTTCGAAATATTCCAGTCACTGCTTACCAATATTTGAGCGGCTATTCTCGGTACTCTCGTTAGAGTGTTATAATCTCATACCAGTTGCGGCTGAACAACGATATAGGACCCAAGTTCCCGAAAAAAGAATACAATCTTGTACCGTTGTCGCCTTCTAAAACAGGGAAGCTTTGTTCGAAATAATTTTATGAACTTACCTCTCGTATAAATGATATATAAATATCTAGGACCCAGTAGAGAATACGAAAAATGATTCGTATCAATCAATGTATGTGCCTCACACTAGTATAGAATATGTACATAACTGCTGCAATTCGTGTAACATCTTCCTTTGGAAATTTGAGAACTTTTCATCCATAACAAGCTCAGTTAATATTTCCAATAAATATTTTCAATTATTTAGCGAGAAACATAATTTTTTGCCAATCTTTAGCAAATATATTCAGCTCCGCTGGGTAACAACTGCGGGGAATCATAGTTGCGGAATGTTGATTCGTCACACCTGTAAGTGTGTGATCACAAGATAAACGTGCGCTGTATCAGCAGTGTTGCAAGTAAGATATGACGGGTGAAGAATTTTACAATGCTCTAATTTATGTTTATTTCAGGTGAACATTTTTTGCTTCCTGATTCAACTGAATTGCACTTCTAGTTAAGTTTTCCAGCATTATCAGTGAACAGGACTACGGAAAAATGGCTGTTTTCTAGGTAAGATGTGTATCGATACTCATTAGAGGCTCTTGTGAGTGTAATGATACTGCATTACGTGGGTCGCATGACTATAATTTGGTGTCCCACGATTGCCAGTTACGATATCGCGATACTATTCTTGTTTAGAAAGTTGCCATAGAGATTTAACATGCGGAGGAGGGGGAATGACGGTAACTTAGTGAATATCTCTATCCACGCATAGTTGTTACATCCAATACATAAAAATATTCTAAATACAAGTCACTAACTGCATTCTGCCCTGTGAAGTCTCTGTCCATTACAACAACGTCACATAGTATTAACTGTACAAAAATGGGACTAGGTCACTCGAAACCAGAGACAATTCAGTTAATAGTATCTGTTTCCATTGTTATCAGCGTACGTACTAATCATATAAATATACGTGTGTGTGTGTGTGTGTGTGTGTGTGTGTGTGTGTGTGTGTGTGTGAGGCAGAGAGAAAGAGAGAGAGAGATAGCTCTGGAAGGTCTGAAACAGTTGAACCGAGACTTGGTACACGTATGGTATCAGTACACAGTTATCTTAGAGGTAATTCCCTCCGTTGCCTGACTGTTGGTGGGGATGCGTGTAATGACATGTAAGCATAACTCTGGAACGCATGGATTAGTTTAAGCAAAGCTGATGGATGTATGACTTAATTCCTCTATAAAAGATATACTCCTAGGTTAAGCATCGTTGGGGCAGAGGTAAAAGCATGAAGTGGCTAATATGTAAAAATGAATGTAAACGAGCTGCATTAGTGACAAGTCCATATTTTTCGTGGTTACTGGACTGCTTGCTGACTGTCACGACGTAAGTTAACCAGTACGGGTTTGGGTGACGATAGGAAGGTGAGGAAGGTGTGACGCCCAAATTGTAACCCTGGCAGACTTTGAACAATGTCAACGAGACTTGGTAAGTGTATGCCTAATTATACAGAAAATAATACTATTGCTTAGAACTACCCTAGCACTGGTTGTGGTGTAAAGGGAACGATCAAAATGTTTCCATTTGAGGGAGTTGCTGCTGCATAAATTAATGTGACTCCGATGCGAGAATATGAGAACCGATATGTTGGCAAAGGATTATTGTGACATTCGTATCATTCCGACGATCGTTAAGCTACGGTGATGTTATTACCAATGACATCAAAACGTGATCAATGTGTCGAAGGACAGTCACCAGTGGACATCCATAGGACATTGAGGAATTTGTATGGGGCAGCATGTCTGTCGAAAACCCCTTTTGTTTAACAGTGCGCGACAAGGGGGTCTGTTGCTTAATTGTAACGCACGTCTCCATATCGCAAATGTCGTAACGCAGAAGTTACGCCAACTCAAGTGGAAGACACTCGGGCACCCGCCAATAGTTCAGATTTATGCCAATGCGATTATATGAATTCGGTCCCTTAAACAAGGCCTTGAAGGGTCCATGATTCCTGTCTGACGAGGACGTGCACTAGGCGGTTACGGACTTCTCCGCGCAGCAGAACACGTGTTTTACCAAACGTGCACCTTCAACCTGGTGCTCCTGTTTCATAATTGTCTTAACGTTCATAGCAATTCTGGCAGATTGGCACACGGATAATAGACCACACGGCCTTCGAGCGGAAACTTTTTGACCACATTTTATCTGCGAATAGGGGTTGGAAGACCGTGGCAAGTAATCAGTTCTCTCGGAGATGCAAGGAGAAATGCTATGTGGTTAAGAGGTTCTCAGCATGAAGGATCAGGAAGGGGGGTGGGGAGACTGACAGGTGAGCATAGCTTTGTTGGAACGTCTGGAGCAGTTTCAACTTACACTGGTATGTACGTTGCTTACTATCTAGAAAATTATTCTATTCTATATCCAGTTCCTCTATGGATGGGCTAGATATGTTTTCTAATACAAGAAGGGGTAATTAACCGACCAGATAATGGAGAGTAATCAGCTGGCAGATAATGGCAACTTACCCAAAAAATTTAAGTTTTATTGGTGAATGTGACTTTTCACAACAAATGTCATATCCATATATATATATATATATATATATATATATATATATATCGTCCGTTGTGAATAAAAGTCAATGACAATTAACGAAACTGAAACTTGAAGATTTTTTTGTGGTGGTTATAAAGTACCCTTCTCCATGGTGTAAACATTACGGAAAATGCGTTGATATTGCTAAGATGGTGCTAAAAGACATTTCCAGGTTCTGTTCCCGACTTATACATCAGTTTCTACTTGAAATGTTTAACAACAATTAAGGAACACTTTTTTTTATTTTTGTGGTGGTCTTAAGCGCCCCTCCACACCTCCCTCCCGCACAGTATTACACTTTATGTAACATGTGTCCGTATTGCCGTGGTTAAATTTGGAAAACAAGCTCGGATCGCGGAGGCATCATCACTTCTAGTCGATTAAATATATAATGGGAAAATCTATCAAACTCCACACTAGAATGTAACTCAAAATACGCAAAAAGTATGTCGGTATTCTCATAAGAGCGAAGGAACCAAGACGAGAATATGGGGGAATAATTTACAAGTCTTGCACCCTTTAGTTTTCTCCCGAGGAGAAATTTTTTGCCCCGCACTGCTTTACGTTACCAGAATTTGCTACGCGTTTCACAGCGGACTATCGGGCGTATCTCTCAGAATTTTGGGATGTATTTAATTAAAAATGGGAGGTCCCGGGACACGCCTTAATTGGCTGGCGGTTGGCTGCAGACAGCGCCGCCTGCGGGCGGAAGAGCCGGCTGGCCTCGGTGCGACAGCGGCGCCGGTCGTCATCTGTACTGCTCGCCTCTCCCCCCCCCCCCCCTCGCGCTCTCTCTCTCTCTCTCTCTCTCCCCCCCCCCCCCCCCCCCCTGGCCCGGACGCACACACTGACGACTGCTCTCGCGGTAATCATCGCGCCTGGCGCAACTTTCAGTGGTTAATTTGCGCCGCCCCGACTGCATCTGCAAGTTCTACAAATCCTGAGCTCGCCGGCTTTTCGCCCTGATGTAAGGGCGCCCTCCAGAATTCGCGCCTCTTGCGTGGGGTGCACTTCTGTTAGAGCTGCCACCGGGAACTTTGTGCTTGAGTTGTGACGATCGAGTCCTTCCTAAGGCGTGGTTCACACTGAGTAGTACGACACAGTGTAATAAAGGTCGCGCCACGCGGCGGTTATCAGTGCGACACTCGTGTTCCCACAGGAGGGATAAGACGAGTGACAGGAGAAGCAGCAGCCAACAAGCTTTCGCGCGGTGCGTCGCTGCCGGCCTGGTCGCGGATAGCTCTCCAGTGTGTCATGTGTTCACTCGAGACTGGAGACAGTGACACACTTACCGGGTGCATACAATTATAGTACAGCCACTCAGGGGGGGGGGGGGGGTCCAGTGTGCGCTGTAATTATCGTATGGCATCGGAGCTTGGTAGATACGCAAAAGCGTTAATCCGGAACCGATTTACGCTGAAAAACAAATTAGTTCCAATTATACCACCAGGTGCAAATGTGGCTCTATACACGGTTTGTATGACGCCCAAGCTGTTACTTGACGAGCCGTAACGTGAGCGAACTGTACGGATATCGAAAAGTGAGACCTAGCGCTGTTAGTGACACTAATTTATGTGAACGGCAACAATTACAGTTCTTCGTTGAGACACGATCACCGACTGACTGAAAGGTCTGAGCAAAAGCCTGATTTCTTGAAGTGGTTTAAAGAAGAAGATCATTAATTATGTTAATCATATTAATCTGGAGAGACGAGGTACGTTGTATGCCACATGGTGCAGTGAATACACAGAACTGCCCACTTTGAGGTAGTGTTAATTCTCGTGTTCTGCACGAAGAGCTATTGCTCTCGCCTTATGTGACTGTGTGGTGTGGATTCACGAGTCCTTGTAGCCGAGGTTGCTGTTCCTGTAACTGATCATGCAGCTCGTGCCTGAGGTAGTTCTACTGCTAGTGCAGTGTCGCGTGAACTGTCCATCCCATGGTATGGTTAACACTACAACTGCATCTACGTCCACATAGATACTCATCAATCTACCGTACGGCGCGTGGCGGAGGGTACCCCATACCATTACTACTCATTTCCTTTCTTATTTCACTCGCAAGTGGAGAGAGGGAAAAGCGAAATGTCCATATGGCTCCATGTGAGCCCTAATTTCTGATATCTTATCTTCGTGGCCCTGAAGCGCAAATTATGTTGGAGGCGGCAGTACAATCGTTCTGCAGTCAGCTTAAAATGCTGGTTCTCTTAATTTTCTCAATAGTGTTCTTCGAAAAGAATGTTGCCTTTCCTACAGGGATTTCCATTTCAGTTCCTGAACCATATCCGTAACACTCGCGAATTGTTCGAACCTACTAGTAATCAGTAACAAATCTAGCAGCCCGTCTCTTAATTGCTTCGATGTCATTCGTTGATCCGACCTGGTACGAATCCCAAACACTCAAACAGAACTCAAGAACAGGTCGCACTAGTGTCCTATAAACGGCCCCCTTTACAGATGAACCACACTTCCCTAGAATTACCCCAATAAACCGAAGTCGATCATTCGCCTTCCCTATCACAATCTTCACATGCTAGTTCCGTTTCATATCGCTTTGCAGTGTTACGCCTAGATGACAGTGTCAAGCAGGACACTGCTAACTCCGTATCCAAACATTACAGGTGTGTTTTTCCTACTCATCTGCATTAACTTAATTTTTTCTACATTTAGAACTAGCTGCCGTTCATCACACCAACTAGAAATTTCGTCTAAGTTATCTTGTATAATCCTATAGCCACTCAACTTAGACACCTTACCGTACACTCCAGTAACTTCAGAAAAGAACCGCAGATTCCTGCCCACACTACCCGCAAAATCATTTATCTACACAGAGAATGATAGTGGTCGGAACACACTTCCCAGAGGCACTCCTGAAGATACACTTGTTTCTGATGAACACTCGCTTTCGAAGACAACATAGTGGATTCTATAACTTAAGAAGGCTACGAGCCACTCGCATATCATAGCCTGAAATGAGACATCGTCTCAAACGCTTCCCGTAAATCAGGAAATATGGAATCTGCCAGTTGCCCTTCATCCATAGTTCGCCGTATATCCTGTGACAAACGGACAAGCTTAGTTTCACAGGAGCGATGCTTTAGAAAACCATGCAGGTTCGTGGACAAAAGATTCTCGCTCTTAAGAAAAACCGTTGTGAGGAAAATTGGTCTGTAATTTTGTGGGTCCGTTCTTTTGACCTTCTCATGTAAGAGGGTCACTTTGAACTGTGCGCTGTGTGTGGGATTCGCGATAAATGCAAGCTACGTACCGTACTCTTTGTAAAACTGAATTGCGATTTCATCCGGACCTGTTGACTTATTTTCTTTCAAATCTTTCAGTTGCTTTTGTACTCCAGGGATGCTTATTATTATGTGCATACTGGAGTCTGTTCGATGGTCAAACGACAGTTTGTTTGTACGAGTCTCCTTCGTGAACGATTTCTTAAACGTGAAATTTAAAGCTACTGCTTTCATTTTGCTACCTTAAACTGTCACACCAGACTGGTCAAAAAGTGAATGGATGGAAGCCTTACACCCACATAGCGATTTTACATAGGACCAGAAATTTCTCTGCTCTCTGCTGGATCTTTTGCTAAGGTGTGACGGTGGTAGTTGTTGTATGGTACGTACATACACTTTTTCATAAACGCAGGAATCTCTACTAAGCTTTGCTTGTCGTTATTTACGCTTTCTTTTTTGAACCGAGAGTGCAACAGCCACTGCTTCCTCAGAGTTTTCCGAACGTCGTTATTGAAACGCGGTGGGCATTTTCCGTTTTAATCCACTTACTAGGAATATAATTCAGGAGACCACGATTTACAGTTTCCTGAAACATTACTCATAATTCCACTGCGTCCATCTTTATTGGAAATTTGTGATGTCAGTTCACTGTCAAAGTGAGATGCTAAAAACTATTTGTCTGCTCTTTCTAGAAGAGACATTCTCTTAGCCTTCTTAACTGATTTATTGACTTTCGTAACTGTAGTTGCTTCAATGACATCATGATCGCTGCTTAACGTTTCTATACTGACGTAGTCGATAATATCAGGTCTTCAAAAAATTCAAATGGCTCTTAGCACTATGGAACTTAACACCTACGGTCGTCAGTCCCCTAGAACTTAGTATTACTTAAACCTAACTAACCTAAGGACATCACACAACACCCAGTCATCACGAGGCAGAGAAAATCCCTGACCCCACCGGGAATCGAACCCGGGAACCCTGGCGTGGGAAGCGAGAGAGCTACCGCACGACCAGATCAGGTCTCTCTGTAGTTTCAAGATCTACGGTATTTCCATTGCGTGTGTGCTACCAAAGTAAATGCTGAAAACCTCTTCACATGGCTGCCTCTCCGTGTCCCCTGCAATGAATCAGTGGACATGTCAGAGTATAATCGATAGGTTAAAGTCAAATACAGATAGTATTGCACAATTTTGGTATTTACGCGCTACTGACCATAGAATTTCTTTGAGTGACTCCAGAACTGTCAAGGCAGAATCAGGTGACCAGTGAAAGTATCGAACAATTAACTCGGTTCAATCTAGACCCGTTATATGCGACCAGATAACTTTGTCACACTCAACTTTGACACTAAGCGAGAAATATTTTTGGCAACTGCAATGAACACACCTTCTGCTACAGCCTGTAATCTGACTTTCTGATAACCGTTCCATGACTCGCTAAATATCTCAGAGCATTCCACTTCATGTTGGAGTTGTTTTGGGGGAAGAGACCAAACAGCGAGGTCATCGGTCTCATCGGATGGGAAAGGATGTCGGCCGTGCCCTTTCAAAGGAACCATCCCGGCATTCGCCTCAAGTGATTTAGGGAAATCACGGAAAACCGGAATCAGGATGGCCGGACGCGGGACTGAACCGTCGTCCTCCCGAATGCGAGTCCAGTGTGCTAACCACTGCGCCACCTCGCTTGGTCCACTTCATGTTACAGCCACCTCTCGGTCCCGAGAGTAATGTGAGTGTGGGAATTTTCCTGGACTGCAGTAAATTCAGGAACTCTGTTACGAATATATCGACAATTTACTGAAAAATTTTTTACAGTCAAAGTTTCTTTACATTGAACGTGGTATGACTTCTCTTACTGCATACTGACTTGCAATTGTCCACCGGAGTGCCTCATACTATTGCCTCGCCTAAGCAAACAACACTAATGTGCACTCCACAAGTACTCTGCTACCCAATAAGCTGCTTCTTTTGTCTAGTGTACCACTGATCTACCAAGGAGATTCCTACTATAACGGTAGCATGGTGATGTAAGTGCTGTTCTATCACCTTAAGCCATATCTAACGATATTATGTAGATGTAGTAATTGTCCTAGTCCTGTCTAAAGGCCTCTTTCAACACTCACGGTTTCTACTCTTGCAATGACGTTTAGTACTTCTAGCTTCGGTAACTGAAGTACTTAAACACAACTACTTCCTTAACAACCGCTAGTGACCTCAGATGCCGCGTAATGGATGAAGCTCGGTCAAATGTGAGGTTATCGTATAGCCTTGGTTGCAGCTTTTCTATTTCGTCAAAATACTTCTTACGAGTGATAATAATACTGAGAAACACGGCCGCCAGCCAAAATGACAAATCAAGCTGACTTTATTCAACAAATTCACCAAATTTGGTCTTTAGTATATTTTGGTTCTTATTAAAACTTTTTTCTCTTTTAATAATTTTTAACACTGAAGGAACAGGCTAATGCACGTAGATAGTCGAATAATGACTGTTTTCAGAATTGGTTACACGCAAACACTTAGAAAGTTCTGGTCCATGAAAACAACGCCGGAACGACAATGATGCCTACTTAGTTTCTGAAGGTAAGATCAACAGTGCCTCTGAAAGAGTGTATTATACACAAGAAATAATTGTACGATACTTTTGTTAATATCGAAATTATTACAAGAGGTTTTATACTTGGTTTTTATCAGCTATGGACGGAACGTCCCATTAACCAAGTTCACACAATAGGTAGAATTGCTATTTACTTTACTTACTTTCAAGGCAATCTACAATTTTCCACACTTACTTTAATTGTTGTACTTGAGAGATAATTTAAATTTAGCTTGAAAGAAATTCTCAGCTCCACAATAATGTTCCACACCAATGGATTCTCGGTTTCTTTATCTTTAGTATAGGAACCGATCCCTACTTGGAATGCTTTAGATTAAATGAGTAGTTTTGTGTAATACAAAACAAAAAACAAAAAAAGAAAATTAAATGTATATTGAACAAAACACGCAAAAACCTGTCAACACAGCTCGTATACAGAACTATGGACGGTTAATTTCAGTAGTGTTGTTGTGAGCGTAGTTGCAGGAGATTTAGATGCTTTGAAGGCACATACCGTTTTGCAGCGACGAATATTGTTACTTGTCCTCGTGGCATCAATTTGTGCGACTTATACCACCGCAATTATGAGTTTGGCTTTCCTGAGGATCTGGGTCAATCTACATAATGGATACATTGGACCATTCCACATCCAGGAACCAACACACGTTGCAGACGTAATTTTATATCTCCTCTTAAGCGTTAGCACTTCCCCTTCACTCACATCTATCAAGCAGTTAAATTTTAGCTTTGTTTCAACAAAATTGCTGAGTACAGCGCGCATCAGCCTTCATCAGCTGCCTCGACAGTGTCTTGCGCCTGTCTGACTCATTGCACTTCTCCCCTCTCGTACCTGCTTCCGTTAGCAGTAAAAAATCTCCACCTTTTCCGACCTCCCGTAACGTCGGTAAATACCTACTGGTTTTCACCAATATTAAACTTTAGCCCTGAGCTGGTGTTGACTTCACTTTACAAACCATTATACACAGTTAAATAAAAGATACTTATTGTTAATTACATAACATTATAAACATTTGTTAATTACATCCAAACATTAAACTTCACACAGTCAAGGAATATTTTCTTCTGCAGACCCTCTTATACACTGCATACTGTACTAATCTCGTTCTTTGCTTCATTAGTGCAAAGTCACTCTACTCTAAAAAGGTCGATAGTGTTACACTACAAATCCCAAACCGATAACTCAGGTCTAGAAATCTGCAGCCAAGACCATCACAGAGGCGACGATTCCTTCTTTAAAGACCCTCCACTCTGCTCCAAATCAAAGGACCCCGATAAACACTGGGAGCAATACTGCAAATTGCGAGCTCTTCTTGCACCTCATAGGCGAGGCCAGCAGTCTTCGCCACTTCCGCCAGACATCTGTAACAATGAGTGTCTCTCAGAACCCATTCTATAGGTGTCACTGGTGCCAGTGCGAGCTTCAGCTTGCAGGCGACTGCACCCTGCACATTCGTTAAGCGCAGGCAAGGCCGCCTCTAGATACATGTCCTACAAGATCATCTTGTCTGGACCTGCTACTTTTGGCTCTGAGGATATATAAAACGAAGCGTTTCTCAGGGACACATGCGGTATCTGACTATCTGACGGAAAGCATACAGGAATACATTGTCAGATTCCACCGCAACTGCTGCGGGCACCAGTTGATCACGTTGTTTTACCAGATCTTGTCGATGTCTCCAACGCTCACATTAAACAAATTGTAAGTGGCTGTTAATAATAAAATCAACGTTAATCCTTTCTCACTTGTTTGAGCTATTCTGCCCCCGTCCCGTTCCTAATCCATAACTGACGGAAACATTTCTATATGTCCTTCTTGCATTCACAGCACCAGATTTGCACCAAGTGTTCAAAATTGGAACTAATTTTTTTCCTGCGTAAATCGGTTCTGCATTAAAGCATTAAAAACTGTACCAAGTTTCTCTGTCGCATTATAATTACAACCCACATTGGACCTCTGTGACTAGCTATATTTTAAGTATATCTAGCCGGTACGTTAATCTCGTATCTCTCGTGATTCTATAAATATCTGACTCGTCAATTTACCATCTTGAATGTCCTGTCTGCCTCGGATGGCTTTGTTCGTACCAATGCCTGAAGTAAGTGTTCAGTGGAACATGTGTTTTATTTGAGTTTTCGTATATCGTATCAATCGATCATCAGCCTCTAGTATGTGCATATTCTGTCTCCTGCGCGGGGATGCATGATGTAAGCTTGGCGGTGGGCTGGAGCAGGAATATCTCTGTCTTTATCTGGAAGGAGAGGGAGAGTTTCTGTTAGCTTCCTCGGAATGATAGCACAATGGACCTCCCAAGAAAACAAGCAGGACAGACACTTGCACATTCCTGAGTGGCCTACGTCACGCGTTCGAAGTACACGGAATGAAACTTCAGCGGCAGAAGCTAGGCTTCCCGCCTATTTCCAAAGCGGGACGTTTCGCTGGCTCCTCTGGATGTTTTGTAAAAGCCTGGAGTTGGCTCTAGAAACTTTTCTTGTCTTCTGAAAGGCTTGGGTGACTTCCTAGCACACTTTCTCCAAGGCCTCGATTCGGTCAGTGTATCATACTTTCGGAGCGCAACCGCGGACTGGTCACTTAGGACCGGCCAAAAATTCACTAGAGGCACATTGCGCTGCTGGACGCCAGCTGAAGGCAGTTGGATAAAGGACATAGCATGGAGCGATTTTGATGTTGTTATCCTGAAGGATGTCATTCACAAGATGTCCACGATGGGGGCGCGTATTGTAGTCCATGAAGACGAACGCCTCGCCAATATGCTGCCGATATGGTTGCACTATCGGTCAGAGGATGGCATTCCCGTATTATACAACCATTACGGCGCCTTCCATGACCACCAGTGGCGTACGTTGGGCCTACGTAATGCCACTCAAAAACAGCAGGGAACCACCACCTTGCTGCACTCGATGGACATTGTATCTAACGGCTCAGCCTGATCAGGTTGCCTTCAAACACATCTCTGAAGATTGTGTGGCTGAAGGCATATGCGACACTCGTCGATGAGAGAATGTGATGCCAATCCTGAACGGTCCATTTGGCGTGTTGTTGGGTCTATCTGTATCGCACTACATGGTGTCGCGGTTGCGCGATGGATATCACCATAGGTCTTGGGAGTGAAGTTGCGCATCATACAGCCTATTGCACACAGTTGCGACGTCCTGTAGCTGCACGGAAAGCATTATTCAACACGGTGGCGTTGCTGTCAGGTTTCCTCCGCACCATAAGCCGTAGTTAGCGGTCATCCACTGCAGTAGTAGCCCTTGGGTGGCCTGAGGGAGGCATGTCATCGACAGTTCCTGTGTATCAGTATCTCCTCCATGGCCGAAACATCGCTTTGGTTCACTCCGAGATGTCTGGACACTCCCGTTGTTGAGAGCCCTTCCTGGCACAAAGTAACAATGCGGACGCAATTGAACCGCGGTATTGACTATCAAGGCAAGGTTGAACTACAGATAATACGAGCTGTGAACCTCCTTCCTGGTGGAATGACTGGAATAGATCGGCAGCAGGATAAACGCCGTCTAATAGACACTGCTCATGCATAGTTGCTTACCTCTTTGGGAGGTTTCAGTGTCATATCTGAAAAGTCAAAGGGACTGTGTCTGTGATACAATATCCACAGTCAACGTCTCTCTTCAAGAGTTCTGTGAACCGGGGTGACGCAAAACTTATTTCTATGTGTGTGTTTTAAAGTTCTTTAAAGGTAAGATGGCTGAAGGCCATGTCTGGGGGTCGATAAAAATACAAACAAATTAAATAGAATTGAAGCCACAGATATCAATTACGCTAAAATGTACAATGAAAATACCCAACATTGAAGGGGGTTGGTAAAGAGCAATCAAAAAGAAGTTCAAAGTTCGAATAATTGCATACCTTAAGAGTATAAAGCATTATACAGTAGCTGGCCAATTCTTTTCGTTGAATCCGATATTCCACCTTTGTGTTTCAATTAAGCCTGACTATCGTGAATATGTTTAACTACAGGTCGTAGTTGAATGTAAAAACATTAGGAGAGAGAGAGAGAAACGACCACAGTTCCAAGTGTCAATTCAATATCACTTGCTGGCGTAGCACAACAGTTCAGGTGACTGCTGTCGGCGCGAGCTGTGAACCTGAGAATTTATTCTAAATCTCTCTGACTGTTAAACACCAGTTGGATACATTTCCTATGTGGTAGGTGAAGCCAAGATTCCTAGTAATTCCATAGCTAAGTTAATTGGCCAATCAGAGCGATTTTACTTGTAATAACTCCACTCATTAGAGTTTGTGCAGCCTATCACAGGTGTTCTTTATATCACAGGGCAGAGTTTAACTTCTGCTACATAATACTGAGATAAAGAGCGTCTTCTTTTACGTGAGTCTTAGCACAGATGGTTACTGAGAGTCATTAATGTTCTGAGCTGAGTTTCTCTGGACGTTTATCTGGGATCTCCCCGTCATGTTCCTGTAGAAATGCTTTCCGTAGGGTTGTCATTAAAAGCAGGGATAAGGGCTGCTTTTTCCGGACGCCTACGCAGTGGCTCCGGCATCTCATAGTGTCCGATAGGTGTCCCGCTGTGAGGCTTAAGGCACACAGGACGGGCGTAAAATCCTCTTTCCCTCAGAACTGCATCTCGTAGCTCAGGTCGAGGAAATTACTTGACTGCAATTACTAGTGTGAGTGTTAGTGGTTTATATTCATGAAATGTTGGTTTGTTTATTCTCTTTTCCTGTCAATAAAATTCGTACATTTCCAAGTAACGATGACAGGTGACATCTAGAGTTAACTGGAACTGTTACAATAATTCAATGTGAGGTGTGATATTTCAAAAAATGGTTCAAATGGCACTGAGCACTATGGGACTTAACTGCAGTGGTCATCAGTCCCCTAGAACGTAGAACTACCTGAACCTAACTAACCTAAGAACATCACACACATCCATGCCCGAGCCAGGATTCGACCCTGCGATCGTACCGGTCGCGCGGTTCCAGACTGTAGCGCTCGGCCAACCCGGCTGGCGATGTGTGCTATTTGTTTGACACCTTACACATATATTGTTTCTTTTGAAAACAACATCAGGAACTAGCATTACTTTATCATTGGTTGAACGATGGTGGTAAGAACGCCAACATGACAGTACTTTCTAAACTAAATATCGCTTTGTCCGTTGTGAATGTGAAATGTATAGATGGAAAAAAAAGTCGCTACACGATGTGAGAGTCGAATTGAAGTTGTGATGGAGTTAAATGCACAACTTTTTATATATATACATTCCTGGAAATTGAAATAAGAACACCGTGAATTCATTGTCCCAGGAAGGGGAAACTTTATTGACACATTCCTGGGGTCAGATACGTCACATGATCACACTGACAGAACCACAGGCACATAGACACAGGCAACAGAGAATGCACAATGTCGGCACTAGTACAGTGTATATCCACCTTTCGCAGCAATGCAGGCTGCTATTCTCACATGGAGACGATCGTAGAGATGCTGAATGTAGTCCTGTGGAACGGCTTGCCATGCCATTTCCACCTGGCGCCTCAGTTGGACCAGCGTTCGTGCTGGACGTGCAGACCGCGTGAGACGACGCTTCATCCAGTCCCAAACATGCTCAATGGGGGACAGATCCGGAGATCTTGCTGGCCAGGGTAGTTGACTTACACCTTCTAGAGCACGTTGGGTGGCACGGGATACATGCGGACGTGCGTTGTCCTGTTGGAACAGCAAGTTCCCTTGCCGGTCTAGGAATGGTAGAACGATGGGTTCGATGACGGTTTGGATGTCGTGCACTATTCAATGTCCCTTCGACGATCACCAGAGGTGTACGGCCAGTGTAGGAGATCGCTCCCCACACCATGATGCCGGGTGTTGGCCCTGTGTGCCTCGGTCGTATGCAGTCCTGATTGTGGCGCTCACCTGCACGGCGCCAAACACGCATACGACCATCATTGGCCCCAGGGCAGAAGCGACTCTCATCGCTGAAGACGACACGTCTCCATTCGTCCCTCCATTTACCCTGTCGCGACACCACTGGAGGCGGGCTGCACGATGTTGGGGCGTGAGCGGAAGACGGCCTAACGGTGTGCGGGACCGTAGCCCAGCTTCATGGAGACGGTTGCGAATGGTCCTCGCCGATACCCCAGGAGCAACAGTGTCCCTAATTTGCTGGGAAGTGGCGGTGCGGTCCCCTACGGCACTGCGTAGGATCCTATGGTCTTGGCGTGCATCCGTGCGTCGCTGCGGTCCGGTCCCAGGTCGACGGGCACGTGCACCTTCCGCCGACCACTGGCGACAACATCGATGTACTGTGCAGACCTCACGCCCCACGTGTTGAGCAATTCGGCGGTACGTCCACCCGGCCTCCCGCATGCCCACTATACGCCCTCGCTCAAAGTCCGTCAACTGCACATACGGTTCACGTCCACGCTGTCGCGGCATGCTACCAGTGTTAAAGACAGCGATGGAGCTCCGTATGCCACGGCAAACTGGCTGACACTGACGGCGGTGGTGCACAAATGCTGTGCAGCTAGCGCCATTCGACGGCCAACACCGCGGTTACCGGTGTGTGCGCTGTGCCGTGCGTGTGATCATTGCTTGTACAGCCCTCTCGCAGTGTCCGGAGCAAGTATGGTGGGTCTGACACACCGGTGTCAATGTGTTCTTTTTTCCATTTCCAGGAGTGTATTTACGGAATGCAGACAAAAGGCATTTATTGTCAGTGATACAACTTTACATGGTTGGGCACTAGATTTTTCCAGTGTGATAGGCACTAAAGAATTTACAGCTTGTCAAACTAGGATTATTCACTTCAAAAGAATTGTGAGGAGAAGAGATACAAAATTTGTATCAAGAGACAGGTCGGAAAATGAAGTGATTAAAACCGAAATGATAGAAGTTTTATAAAAACGGCACGGCATATGAGGCTAGTTTTAGTGTGCCTTACATTACAACGCAGGTCAGCCCAGTTTTGAAAAAGAAATGCATGCTAAAAGAACAGTATCATTCAAAGCGAAAAAACTTACAAAGGCGATTGTGCAGTCCACGATTGCACTCACACATTCGTACTCTACAAAGCCCATATTTAGTCTGGTTGGTCCATTGCTGCCTAAACTATGCGTACATCTTCAAAAATCAACCAGACGTTTTGGAACGTGTGTCAAACGAAAAACGTTCGGTGCAGACAATTGGATGACAGACACAGAGGAGTCGGGGAAAATGGGATGCTCTTTTTCTGTTCTGGGGGGAAGAAATTACTTCTCCTTTTAGGTTCGTGGTCAGCTAATAAAAAAATCTGATTCATTAGAAACTGTATTTCAAGCTCATCCTGACAAAGAAGTAGGGCCTCTATAGACTCCACCAGGACCAATCAATGTATTTCAACTGTGATATTCTCAAGTTGCAATCAGTAGTACATTATCAGATTTCCTGTGCACAGTTCCAAAATTTGATTAAATATGCGTGGTACCTTAAATATGTTTATATTTTGCCTGATTCATTTCTAATACTGGCACAGTTTTGTCTAATGACGTCTAATACCATCTGTGACTCGCAGGATTGTCCTGTGTTGTCTTTCCTTGTATGTTCTCGGTGTACAAGAAAAAAATGTATATTTGGGACACTGAATCAATATTGCCCATTTTTGCGGTAGTGACAAGCAACAAAATTAATTTTGGTATGTCCTAATCTGTATACCTATTTGAGTCTATTCCACATCAGTCATTCATGACATATCAGTGGTACCAGTCACCGAATGTTTACCTGCCTTAAGATCACCTTCACTGAGCGAATCAGCTCTCACACAGCTGTGGCAACAAAGCGGGGCGTAGATAACGCCGCATTGTCCCAAGATGGCGTTGGCATGACAGAGAGACAGGTCAGAGTTATGAAATAGGCATTTACAAGTGCGGAGTCCATGAAGCGAATGTTTCACTTCATAAAGTTCTTTCCGGACTTCCAGGTCATCTCAGCAACTAAAACATTGGATACGGACTTTTCCAAGGTTAACTCACAGTGGTAAAAACAAAAGCAAAACACGTTTCGACATGACAAGTCTGATGATTTCCTTGGAAGTAGTTTCGTATATCTTTACAGTCATTTATCTCCTGTTGGTAACAACACCGTAAAAGAGTAATGTAATGGGATGCTGCTGATAGTCTATGACAAATCATTTACGTTCGTTGAGAATTTTAGCGAACATATTGCGTTCACTTTGAGTCCACACGATGATACTTTCGTTTTTCTTGACATCGCCATTCAGTATAACATTAATGTGTTCTATTAGTCAAGAATTATTCTACACTCTCATATCTTTAAACAATATATACATAATCGTACTTTCTTTCTCGGTAAACAACATGGTACATTGACAGAAGTCTTTCAGTAATAGATGGCAACAGTATCTATTTGTTCAATGAGGAAATAATTTTCAAGATACTGTGTGTGACAAGACTGACTTTCGCTTATTGTCAATGGTCTTTTCTGAGTCTGGACTTATGTGTTGAGGCAGGCCGATTTCTTGAGAAGAATGTCGTATTGGGTGACCTGGTAATACACTCTCAATTGTACGTTAAGTATAGTTGTTCGTAAATGTATGCTTGCATTCTCTCACCTCCAGTACAGAGGTTTCTGGCCTTTGTTCCTTATCAGGCACCATGAACTATTCACTGCACGAGAAAATTTCTGGAAGAATGAGCACTGAAGGGAGATAATTCTACAGAGTAGTCAATGCTAAGCCTGAAAGAAAATCCGATATCTTCTGATCCTTCGTTCTGTGAATTGTCAATTTAGCTGTTTAGCATACCTCTAAGATGCTGTAAGTCCAATTCCCAGTAACCTAGAGGAAAAGCATAAGAGCATGCAAGTTTAAGAAAAACTGCGTCATGAAACGGATAACTTCTTATTGGAGGAAAAGTATTGGGGTGGCCCAGATAAGCACGAATGTATCGGTACTACACAGCACATTCATATGTTAATGAACGGCCAGATACCTACAAAAGTAAACTAGTGGTCACTATAAAAACTAGTTTATTAACATAAGACATCAAACAAATGATTTACCCGTTGAATTAAGGATTGAATTAAGGATGAAATATTTAATAAGTGGACAAAACGTTGTAATTAAGAAATATGGCCTTGGCACAGGTGGGTGGACAATTGAAAGCATAACGTGAAACTGTACCACCGATATGGCAAATGGCTGTAAAAAAGATTTATAATTTAAAGAAAGAACCCCAGAAAGGCGAATACAAAATCCAGTCAAATCGCTAAAGTGCACCATGGTAGCAACAAGCTGGCTGCGAAAGTTAAAACTGCACGCTGTATGTAATTTTCCTGCCTTGTAACCCTCTCGGCTTAGTGATCACATTGCCAGCTTATGCACACCACTCTTAAAGGGGCTGGAAATTGTGAGACCAGCTCGATCTCTGTACACTGCTCTAAGATGGAGAAATCCGTCTCTTCAGTTGTCTGAAACAGCGTGAAGCAAGTTTTCTCTCTGGGCCCCTGTCAGCGAGTGCCTTGTGACTTAACTCTCCAAAACTTAGCTTGTTCCCCTAGCATAGGAATCTAAAAGGCTAACAGCAGCAGACCTTGTAAGTTAACACTAATAATAATTTTATAAACAAGTGCAACCAGCTTCCATTCTCACAGAATTTGTCATGGTTAACCAATAGTGGCACAGCTTGAAAAATAGGCGCAGAAACTCTCCCACTATATGACGGGTTTCCAACTCCGGTCAGCCAAAAAGTTTGCCTTCTACAAAAGTAGTTATTGTGAGCTAATGACAGTTTCTGTTACTCAGATTTAAACGAACATTCGTTTGTGGCATAGCTGCTGAAAACAGCCGATCCCGAGTGATACATCAGTCTTCCAGATTTTTATCTCTCAAAAAGGATTCCTCCTAACGCCTCGCACAATGCAATTTTTATGGAATGCAGGCTGCCCCCAGTGTGCCTGCTGCGTGGACAGGGCACGTAGTGAGTTCCCTGTCGAATACCTGCTCGGGGAGAACTAGCACAGTTTTAATCTGCCAGGAAGTTTCATACCAGCGCACACTCCGCTGCAGAGTGAAAATTCCATTCTGGAAACATCCCCCAGGCTGTGGCTAAGCCATGTCTCCGCAATATCCTTTCTTTCAGGAGTGCAAGTACTGCACGGTTCGCAGGAGAGCTTCTGTTAAGTTTGGGAGGTAGGAGACGGGGTACTGGCAGAAGTAAAGCTGTGAGGACGGGGCGTGAGTCGTGCTTGGGTAGCTCAGTTGGTAGAGCACTTGCCCGCGAAAGGCAAAGGCCCCGAATTCGAGTCTCGGTCCGGCACACAGTTTTAATCTGCCAGGAAGTTTCAATACTAAGATTGTTTGCTTTATTTTCTACCAAAATGTGTAAGCCAGTGGCGATCATTAGTGAACTGACATCCCTGAGCTCCACGAGTCCTGCTTTTGTAAAACCTTTATCAGTTTATCTTGCGTCATCATTTCAGCTACCTCCTTGACGTTCGCCTTTCAGAAGAAGACTTGTGATATATTTCTCTAATCTATACCAACAACAAATGCCATCGATTTGCTGGAAATATTTTAGCTATGATGCAGTCTCTGACGAATTCAGTTTCGACAGTGTATGTCAGTGGATGTTAATCCACACAACGATAAATATCGAATATAAATAGACTTCTTTCCATCAAATTTGTTTATAAAAGATATCAGCGATTTCTATATATGACTCCGGAGTTGTTCCTCGTGATTATCGCACACATTTATGGAACATGCTTATTTTAACATGACTTAAGTCATTCCGTCATTGTGAACAACAAAAAAGTATAGCTGACGTAAACTTATTATAACCTAAAAAGTCATCAATAAAGGTATGTGGTAGGCCGTGTCTTTTTTTACGTAAAACATTATAAAGATGCAGCAATGCGGTAGGTTTCAACATTGTACTTACGTTCAGGTATATTCCTGTTCGTCTATCTTTCTCATCAACAACTGCGTAAAACATGGAGTGACTACGAAACTTTATGTTCCTTTCATCTGAATGTGTAGTGCTTCCAACTCTAATTTCACTTACATTTAACAAAATCAATCTTGGAGGAAATTCGAGAGATGTTATTAACGTTTCCTATTAATTGCTGTGAGTTTGACAATAATCTCCTATTTGGAAGACCGATAAATTATTATTCCTTTTTAGTTTATCTAAAAAGTGGTATATTTTGGACTGATTCGGTAGCTGTCTGTCTACAATAGTTTCCAACAAAATAATGCTCTCGCTGCTAAAGGATATTACGATAAATTCGCAAGTATGAATACTCGCGAAGAAGACTTATTACACGTATCTCATCAAACCAGCAATAGCACTGGTGAGCCGAAGAGAGTGAGGTCAAATAATACGTGCAGGTACAGACTTTATGTTGTTTAAAGATTGCCGGCCCGCACAACACAGACGAAATGATGCCATCAGGTTCATTTTCATGTTTACGATTATAATCTTGCTAAAATTTCAGTGGGCTCTGTGATGATTTATAGAAATTATGAAACGAATGTCGTAACATGCATTGATTAAGATATACTACATTACCTTCATTTCGATTCATATTAATAAAATGAATATTTTATATCGCTACTGATAAAAATGTCAACGCTCTATACGTGAAACTTTCAATATGTTCACGTAAACTTGTCCTTTCCCACGAGGCCAATGAAGTAATTGGCAAAATGCGGCAGTCAATAGAATCCGTTTTATTTCATATTCGGCCAAAAGACTCTAGTGTTTAAAGAGGCCGCGTTTTGGAAGAGAAATTAATCATTTTAGATCCAAAACAGAGATCTTAAACGTTCCGAAGACCAGATGTAGGTATATTACCTTCTGTCTTTCCAAATACACTTCACACAATTCTGTTCATCACGAACCATATCGAATACATTAACTCTAATATTGATTGATCTGTCCTCTAGGCTCCTCTTAATAGAAAACAATAAGGAGATGCAAATCAAAAAATTATATCTCTGCTAGTAATATTACGTTGCCAGAGTACGCTGTGGAATTATCAGTTAGGATTCTTGATTCGCCAAGTGGGATGGGTGGATGGTTTTGGACGGAAACTGACGTTACTGAATACCGCTACCAAAGGCTGTCACTTATTTCTTTGTGGTACTCTATCACCAAATAAAACTGAGTCAATAACAACATAATATGGAGAGCTTGTGCTTCATATCGCGGCTGGCTCCTGGCTGAGATTTCATCAACGGAAAACTCTAGCTTAAAACAACTGTTAGAAGCAGGTGTAGATCTAACCAGTTTCGCTAAGTCTTTATCAACGTACTTAAAACTTAGAAAAGATTAAAAAGGTTAATTACCTTAATATTTTAAAAGATTATAATGGGGAAAATGACCAAGAATCTTATATCTTCTTATTTATACTCCTGCAAAATTATGAAACAAACACAATACTATACAAAACGTCTGTAGTAATTGGGTGAAAAATCATGTAGGATGAGAAGCGAATTTCAAAATAAAAACAGAATTCAGTACATTACATCCATCAGCTAAAATTCCTTTGCAACAGAAAACTGATACACTCCGAGAATGATTCAGTGGAACGTCCATCATAGTAACCACAATGGAGACCTCTGACTTGCGGCTGTTACCATAATGAAAATAAAGCTGTGGCTCGGAAACATTCTGAGGTAACTGAGAAACTTATTGAGCCACAAGTGAATGCTTTTCCTGACCCAGCAGAATTTTATGGATAGGAGCTGTTCTGTTACAAAAATTTTATCAAATTTCATCGATCTGAAAGGTGAATAGAAAAATCCACTATTTACACACCACAGCGTTTGGCTGGATGAAATTGCATACTTATAAATTCCTATTAACCTCTTAATTGTAAGTCAAATAAAAATATTTAAATGTTCTACTTACCATCCCTACACAAAGGATTACAGGCGCAAGATAACTTACCTGAAAGGAAATAGAAAAAATTCTTGTTAGAACACTGTAGCAAATGGCAGCAGGTATTAGTAAGACTACTATTTGCTTCTTTTCAACATTTTCTTGTAAGAGAGAGGAACTAGACACAAAAGAGTGGAATTAATACAGGGAAATAATTGCGATGCACATGCGGTTCATTTCCTACAGCTCATCTTGCGAATAAATGACTTGGAATGTCAGTGCTGCGTAGTGTACTGCAGCGACAAACCATTTGTCATTTCCCTCAACACAAGCAAAGCTCTATGTAAAGTGGAAATATTGTTGCAGGTGTCAAATAGGTGTACAGGTGGTGGCCGGTGCAAGCAACTGTTACCTTTACCTCTTTGACTGCAGGAACCAGTTGGCGCAGCACTTCGCCATCACTGCTGAACGCGGTATGTTGCTACGACCACCCGATAAGCAACCAGTGGTGGCGGCATTGGGTCAGGGGAGCAACATCATGCCTGGGCAACCGTATGTCAACACGCCTGACCCTGGTGCATGTAAATAATGGCCGTCCAGCCAGCAAGTGGCATTGAATCGGCTAAAATTCATACCTTAAGAATTATGATCACCTGTTCAATAGCAGAGATGGTTCCCAGTACCAAATATGAACAAGCGCTCGCAGCTGTTAAGGTACGACCTTAGAGCTCTTATATACGGTTAATTTTTTTCCTGTTTTGTCCCACATTACCTTCTCCAAACTATGGAAAGCAAGGAACTTGCAGCAATAGAGGTCCACTCTCAGGCCTATCGTTTTCGCTTATAACTTTCGACTTGGTGGTTTCCGGAGCAGGTTACCTTACCTTAAATCGACAGATCTATCCTTCTCCGTCACATCTGAAAGACTGTAACATCATCACATAACCACCCTGTATATACAGGGTGGTCAATAACAGTCTGAACAGTTTATAGGGGTACTGCAGGGTGGATTGTGCTGAGAAATAACGCCAAGAAAAAAAAAACTGTACGTTCTGCCGTTTCCGGGTTAATTAGCATAGAAGTTAGCCAATCAGGCAGTTGCGTACGTAAATTGAACCGGCCTGCCAGATACTCGCACAATTAGTATCAGTTGTTCTCATAGCGTAGACTATAGCGCACAAGACTGCTCAGACTTTGGCTTGGGTTACATCGTTACTACCGCACCAAGTCCAAGTTTCATATTGCTCTCTTGTTTTGTTTTAGAAAACCAGACGCAGGACACGTTTGGAGTCGCCTTCCCTGACGGTCTGCATGAATTTGCGCACGCAACGTCCATATTGGTTAACTTCAATGCTGGTTGGTTCTGAAACGGAGCAACGTATCGAATTTCTTTTCTTGGTAATTATTTTGAAGCACCATCTACACTGCAACACGCTTCCAAGCTTTTCAGACTGTTCCTGGTTACTCATTATATACAAGAGATGTACGATCACATATTTTTGTTCAGAGACGACATAAAATTATATTTACGTAACGTAGAGATGGAAAGATCTTCTGACTTTAAAGAATCATAGTCAGGAAACCTTTCGTTTGGGAATCTGGCAGGTATCAGCGAGTGAACTGAGCGCGCGAAAGTAGCAGGAAGCTGTCACGAGAAGTCATGTCGGGCAGGCGTGGAACGATGTCGCGAAGTTATGTAGAATTGCATTAAAGCCCACCAAATTGTTGCAAACGCTCCGTAGTTCTGATGAAACTGACTCAGTGGATGCAGCAGTGGTGTTCGTCAACCGCCAAGCAAGATCCAATTAAAATTATGTACGACTGAATTTTGCGGATATGCCAGTTGTAAGTACCAGCAGCAGGTCAGGACCGACTACAATTCATATGCATCGTCTTAAAGCAATGTAAACCATTCCAGTAGCACTGTATTAGTGCTGGTATTACTGAAGGTATTTCGTTCGTCAATAAACACGATGTATCACAACTGCCAGCGGAGGCTGACACAGGTGAAAATACATTACAATGTAACCAAAAAACATTGGGGGAAGCATGGCTGAGCAAAAGAGTCATTTGAGAAATTATTGCAACTATGTGGTTTCAAACCCTATCAAGCACGTACCACATTTTCTAACGTTTTGCGAGAAAAATCCTTAAACAGTTCAGAAACATACAATCGTGTCAGGCACACTAGTTGTGTGCCTTGTGTTCTGGATGTTTTATTTTTTTACCTGTCTGCAAGAGATAAGCTAGATAAAGTTATTTGTTACCTATTTTGCACAGTTTGCTAGAAATACACTCCTGGAAATGGAAAGAAGAACACATTGACACCGGTGTGTCAGACCCAGCATACTTGCTCCGGACACTGCGAGAGGGCTGTACAAGCAATGATCACACGCACGGCACAGAAGACACACCAGGAACCGCGGTGTTGGCCGTCGAATGGCGCTAGCTGCGCAGCATTTGTGCACCGCCGCCGTCAGTGTCAGCCAGTTTGCCGTGGCATACGGAGCTCCATCGCAGTCTTTAACACTGGTAGCATGCCGCGACAGCGTGGACGTGAACCGTATGTGCAGTTGACGGACTTTGAGCGAGGGCGTATAGTGGGCATGCGGGAGGCCAGGTGGGCGTACCGCCGAATTGCTCAACACGTGGAGCGTGAGGTCTCCACAGTACATCGATGTTGTCGCCAGTGGTCGGCGGAAGGTGCACGTGCCCGTCGACCTGGGACCGGACCGCAGCGACGCACGGCTGCACGCCAAGACCGTAGGATTCTACGCAGTGCCGTAGGGGACCGCACCGCCACTTCCCAGCAAATTAGGGACACTGTTGCTCCTGGGGTATCGGCGAGGACCATTCACAACCGTCTCCATGAAGCTGGGCTACTGTCCCGCACACCGTTAGGCCGTCTTCCGCTCACGCCCCAACATCGTGCAGCCCATCTCCAGTGGTGTCGCGACAGGCGTGAATGGAGGGACGAATGGAGACGTGTCGTCTTCAGCAATGAGAGTCGCTTCTGCCTTGGTGCCAATGATGGTCGTATGCGTGTTTGGCACCGTGCAGGTGAGCGCAACAATCAGGACTGCATACGACCGAGGCACACAGGGCCAACACCCGGCATCATGGTGTGGGGAGCGATCTCCTACACTGGCCGTACAACTCTGGTGATCGTCGAGAGGACACTGAATAGTGCACGGTACATCCAAACCGTCATCGAACCCATCGTTCTACCATTCCTAGACCGGCAAGGGAACTTTCTGTTCCAACAGGACAATGCACGTCCGCATGTATTCCGTGCCACCCAACGTGCTCTAGAAGGTGTAAGTCAACTACCCTGGCCAGCAAGATCTCCGGCTCTGTCCCCTATTGAGCATGTTTGGGACTGGATGAAGCGTCGTCTCACGCGGTCTGCACGTCCAGCACGAACGCTGGTCCAACTGAGGCGCCAGGTGGAATTGGCATGGCAAGCCGTTCCACAAGACTACATCCAGCATCTCTACGATCGTCTCCATGGGAGAATAGCAGCCTGCATTGCTGCGAAAGGTGGATATACACTGTACTAGTGCCGACATTGTGCATGCTCTGTTTCCTGTGTCTACGTGCCTGTGGTTCTGTCAGTGTGATCATGTGATGTATCTGACCCCAGGAATGTGTCAATAAAGTTTCCCCTTCCTGGGACAATGAATTCACGGTGTTCTTATTTCAATTTCCAGGAGTGTATATAGATTTGTACACATTTTTTGATAAAACACTTAAATTCGTTTATTAGTTTTATATTATGACTAGTACTTGTAGTGAATTTCTATTTGTGCCTTTAATTTATATTTCCATATAAAATTTTAAATTTATATATTTTATTCAGTGCTGTAATCTTATTTTACTTCCCTTTATTTGATTCGAAACGGGAAACTCCACAAACTCCTATTTTGTTTTCGTGATGAATGAATGTCTTCCTCTTCTCTTTATATTTATCTCAGTTGTAAGCTGTTACACAAGAGCAAGGTGGAAAGAAAGTTCTTACATTTTCCTTCAGTACTGCAGTTCCACCGGATGAAGATGTTTACTATTACAACGTCCAAAACAAAAAAAATGAAAATCCTTCCTTCATTTGAATGACATACTGCCAATAGTATATCTTTCTCTCTGCTGGTCGAACAGGTTATAGCTATCACTGTAGCTGTGTGTTCCTGTACAGACGAGGGTCAGCATATAGCTGGGGTTGGGTGCTGAGCAGTTCCCAAAATTGTCACTGAATTATTACCTTGCCGTTTTACAGCAGAAACACACCCTTTTGTACAGATGGTGATCTGCGTTTGTATGCAGTTGGAAAACACATTGCAGCAAGGAGGTAGTACAGACATTGCAGCACATGGAAGCAAAAGATAAGGCCTGAATTCATTTGTAGCTACTGCAAAGTACCACTACTTTTTCAGTCATGTTTTTAAAAGTTCACAAAAACGTTAAGCTGTGAATAAATAAATTTGTTGGCCATAATAGTACTTACCTTCTTCTTTTAACAGATCCTGATCCCCAGTAAACAAAACTTTTTAAGCGGGAGATAACATGTCTCGCTGTCTCTCGAGAAGCAGTAAATTAAGAGACCCATTGATCTCCATGGAGTCCAATGGGACGTATATGTACCACCAAAATAACAATACAACCATAAACAAGTGAAATTTAGAAGCATGACGTGACTCATTATGCAACCCGAAAGCAGGAAACCTATTTTCACAGCAATATACGAAATTCTAATTAATTCTGTCACGACACGGTTAAATTTGTAATACATGTTTGCTAACTCGAATATTATTTCATTCTGATATCATTGATGGCTCGCATCTATAGATCTACAACTCACACACAAACGGCTCTTTGGCGGACCCATGTTTTCTGCAATGTCTTTGCTTGTCTTATGTTATACTTTCTCCCGTGTCAGTTTTCACTGTTAGTTATGACAGTAGAGCTCTACATCCATGTGGTTAAGCGAGCGAGCGGCAATCGTCCCGCATATGCCGCTATCCACGCGGCACGGCCTCACTCTCTATCAGCGTCTGAGCCCCGGCTGAGAGCGAGCAAACAGGCGAGCAACCTTTTCCGTTGGCTAAGGAAGTGTATGAGTTAACTATACCACAATGTAGTGTGAACAGAGCTGTAAGAAAGCATCGAGCCCGTGCACTCTGCAACATCGCGGCCAAAACTTGTATACGTGTGATATCTGCGTGGGCCGCTCAATCTGTTGTCTCATTACGCGTAGTAACGTCGGCCATTTTCCGCAACTTCGGCCCTCTCTTTCGCCCACCGCAGACGAGTGAATTCCACGAGGATAGGCCGTGTACTTTCAGTGGTCCTTAGGATACATCGTGCATTCACTTATGGTTAACTTCACAACACTTTATTTACCTGCAATAAGTTAATTTTCAATATGAACCTGTACCTGCTCCAAAAGTAGACCTATTTTACTTCACAAAACTAGTCAGACAAGTCTGGCAGAGTTCTCTATTAGCGTAGAAAGTAAGATTTTTTTAACAGTAGGCGATAATATGCTGGCAAACAACAGCTTTCTTTCATTATCACGCAACAGTTTATTTCATTTCATAATGGCAATTCTTTGTCTTCCAAATGTGATATATTAATATGGTTACTATGATGTGTATAAGTTTCTGTTCCTCTCACTGATTTGCAGTTGGAAACAACGTTCCGCATGAAACAATAAGAGTGACGCTTTGGTAGGTATAGTTAATTGACAAAGACGTGCAAGGTTCCGAATATTAATAAACATCGTACAGAATGATGTTTACTTTAAAGTGAGGTAACATATACCCAGTCACTATAACATATTTTTCTGATGATTAATTTCTGTCCCCTAAAAAAGTACTTTTTGCGTAACGGTCAAAATTGCTATGAAATCTTGTTTCTTCTGAATTACTGTGCTGCAGTGCACAAAAACTGAAATTTTGAAGTATTTTCTGCATTGCATGTAGTAATTCTGGTTACAACGCTTGTTTTATACGCGAGCACTAACTAGTTCAAAACATTGATTCCTCTTGGGTTGGTGATCGTTTATATTCCACGTAAATTAAAATCATTCCCAGTATATAGCTTAAAGATTACCAATTTAATTCAAAATTTTTCCTTTGTTTTGTACTATCATAGCTCTAAAAGAGCCATATCAATTCCATTAAGGGGAACATAATCACGCATAATTACATTCAGAAAACAGACATTGTACATTACGTAACAGGATAAGTTATTGCGTGTCATGAACGGGCAGGAGCGCTGCAGCCAGTAGAAGAACAGAAACGCCGAGGAGGCAGCAAAACGGCTGGCCAACTTCAATCGCGAGTAGGGATGCTGACCTTACTGCCAGAGATTGCCGGGCAACGGACTAACGATTCTTGCGTAGGTGCCGTATTGCACAAGGCGCTAAAGGGAATTCTAAGCAGTCTTCGCAAAATAAGTAAGTAATGCTGCTAGCAGCCACCTGCTCCACCGTTAGAAGTTAAATCAAAGATTTCCAGCGGTAAAGACAAAATCTTCTCTAGCTCCTAAGTTCTGTCTTCCAAATAATTCAATAAATCTAAATCCGTGGTGGAGTAATTTTGCTATCACTGCGACATGCCCCCTTTGTTCCACTCACGAATGCTGCGTGGGATGACCGAACGTAAGTAAGCTTCCGTATGACCTCAAATTTCTCTGACTTTTCCCACTGTGGTTACTTTGCGAGACGTATGTGAGATGAAGTAATAAGTTTCCCCACTCTTCAGGAGCCGTACGCGCTCAGAATTTAAACACTAACCCTTTCCGTTGGGCCAAACGCCTCTTGTACCGGCTGTCCCAAATGTTTGTTGACCGTCTCCATTACGCTCTCTCGCCGACTAAAGGATCGTGCGACGAAACTTGAAGCTCTTCGTTGAATCGTCTCTACCTCTTCTGTTAATCTAACTTGATAAGGATCCCAGACTCATGAGTAACACTCAAGAGTCGATCGAAGAAATGTTTCGTAAGCCACTTCCATCATGGATAAATTATAAGGGGAGATCAAAAAGTTTTCGTTCGATGGCCGTACAGTCCAGAATCGGTATGCCAATCAGGCAAAATCGATGAGAGCACTGAGACATTCATCCCACCGACGCACCAGGTTGAAGATACCCGTTTGGTAAAACACAGTGTTCTCCTCTATGAAGAAGTCCGTAACGGGCTGCTACACATTCTTGTCCGGCAGGAATCGTTGACCCTTCAAGGCTTTTTTTAGTGACCGAACTCCTGATAATCGTATGGAAAGAAATTAGGATTACAACGCGGTTGCTAGAATGTCTCCACTTCAGTTGGCACAACTTTTGCGTTACGAAAAAAATGGTTGAAATAGCTCTGAGCACTATGGGACTTAACTTCTGAGGTCATCAGTCACCTGGAACTTAGAACTACCTGAACCTAACTAACCCAAGGACATCACACACATCCATGCCCGAGGAAGGATTCGGGCCTGCGACAGTATAGGTCGAGCGGTTCCAGACTGTAGCGCCTAGAACCGCTCGGCCACCCCGGCCGGCTTTGCGTTACGACACTCGCGATGTGGAGACGTGCGTTATCATGATTCAGCAGCCCCTTCCCCCCTTGTAGCACACCACTCCACAACAGTGGATTTCGTCTGATATGCTGCTCCACACTCATTGTTCAATCTTCGATGGATGTGCACCTATGTTTGTTTTTTGATAACCAATCATCCCGTTTGGGAGCATTTGGTAATAACGTCACCATTATTCACGTTTCCGTATTTACCGTTTGCACGTCCGAAGACACGAATGCCACGCTGATACCTTGCCTGCATGCAGTGCTTACACACCCGCGTCGGAGTCGCAGCACATTGCAATTCGCTGTAGCAATGGCCTCAAACTGAAACTTGTTGACTGCTTCTCATATAATTCCTTAAGAGTCTTCCAGTGAATCTCAACCGCATGTGATGCCGTGAAATTCCATTGAGATTGTGCGAAATAATGTGTTCCCCTTCCAACAGCAGTTTATCACAGGTCACTGGAACCATGAAGAATCCCTAGCCACAGGAAAAAAAATAATCGCGGGACATTCCAGTTTTCAAGAAGGATCCTGAAACAAATGCGCTTAATTATAGGATTATAACGCTGACAAGAGTCTGTCGTAGAATTATCGAACGTGTTTTTTGCTCAAGTATTATGATGTTTTTGGAAAACGAAAATCTAGTCCAATGGATACGTCTCGGGAAACAGAGAGCTTGACGGACTCAGTCCGTGAGACAAAGAACGTTTACTGCGAAACTGGTAAGCTAAGCTCGGAAGCAAACCTGAGAGTACACGGTACGTGAAGTCCACCTGGTACAGAGAGGACGGCTCATTTGGACCTCATAATGCGAGGTGCGGGACCGCGCGGAACACGGCCTGCCCGGCCGCCGGCTGGTGCGCTGTGGGCTGGGGTGGGGCGGTGCGCGGCCGCAGAGCCACAGAGCCGCAGCCGCTCAATTTGCGAGCGTTCCTCTGCCGCCGCGTTCCCGGGGGTAATCAACATTCCGCGCCACCTGCAAACAGATGGCTGGGCCGCCTGGCGACAAAGATGACGTCTGCGGAAGACGCCCGCGTCGCCCACTCCGCGGCCTCTCGGCCCCCTGCCGGAGCCCCCGGAGAGCAGCCAGGCCGGATCTACTGGAGGTCTCTGAGGCGGGGAGCGGGGAGGCGCTGTGGCAGTATTTCCTGAGACATTGTCCTGAAATTCGAGTCGTCACTCTGACCAGATTCCCATCGTTTCCAATTTTTTATGACGCTATTAGTTTCTTGGAAAGCTGCACGACTTGGACGTGACAGCAGTCGAAAACACTGTTAAGATAAACGGGTGTCTCACGAAGGACGCAACTTTCGAAATGCCCGTCATTTCTGTCGTAATATGTGGCACCCCTAAACGTGGAATGATTTTCATCTCTTCTTCTTTCTGGTTAGTGAAGGAACGCTTCACGACGGAAGAGGGTCTTGTCGCAACAAAAACTTGTTACAAATGTGGTGAATGTTATGCAGTGACTGTTCGTAAACTCTGTGCGATGTTTTGTCAACATCATGCTCCGTCTATGTCGACTGTGGTAAGACTGATTACTGAATTCGAGGAAACTCGTTCAGTTGTGGGCATTAAGCCCTCGGGGTGTTCTCATGTCAGCAGTTTTGCGAAGAGTGATAATGTTTCTGAAGTCCGATGACGTCGCTTCACCAACGTTCCAATAGTCGGAGTATCCCAAAAACCACCATGAAATGTATTCTCGAAGAAGGTCTGCCGCTTTTGGCCTATAACATCCAGCTTCCACAAGTACTAAAACCAACGATCACGAAAAATGCAGGGCATTTGCCCAGTGGACGCTTGCAAAACAAAGAACGGACAACAGTTTCATCAAGAACATGTGTTCACTGATAACGAGCACTTTGAATACATTTGGGATGTCGTTGAACGTAGCGTGGTAGCTCATCGCCTCCCTTCCCGGAATCTACGGGAATTACATGTTTTGTGTGTGCAGATGTGGTAGCAGCTCTCTCTCCAGAGACCTACAATGGCCTCATTGCTTCCATAGCATAACGAGCAGCCGCTGTAATCCGTAGACATAGCGACTGTTAGGTAGGTGGTCATAATTCTCTGGCTAATTTTTCAATGATAAATGCTTATTTTTACGTTGATGTTGAAAGTTTTTCACTATGTTTGTACTATTCGACGTAGGAACCTAAGATAATACTAGTGAAAATGGAAATACTATGCGCACTAGGTTCTAAAAAATATGACATTAGACTATAGGTTAATGACTATAGTGTAGTCTCCGCCGCTCTCTCGCATTGTGTGCCAACAATGATGCAAGATTACTGCACCTCGTCCACGCCGAGCGTCACTAGGGACTCAGGTTACGGAGATTTGACGGTAAAGTGTCTTTAACTAGCTTAGTATTATTTATCATAATGTGAAACCTTAACCGGTCCGTCTCTAGACTAGAATGGCGGACAGAATGGCATCTGGAATTCTTTTTTTGTATTAGTAGAAGAACCAACACCTTGTTACCAGTGGAGGCCGAAGTGCACGCGTTTTAGCTCACGCAAGCTGGCGTGAGGAGGGAAGAACTATATTGACGTGAGGTCTGGAACATGACAAGGAATGAGAATTCAGAAAGCGGACGTAATTAGTTTGATACTTAACTTTAATCCCTTAATTATGAACGTCGCTCTTGACGGTACATGATTCACAATATTATCTGTTCAGGATACATTCTTGAAGTAATTATAGTAACTGAATATGGCGCCTTGCTGAAGGCTATGCTAAACTGTCGTCTCTGCAAATGAGAGCGTATGTAGACAGTGAACCATCGCTAGCAAAGTCGGCTGTACAATTGGGGCGAGTGCTAGAGAGTCTCTCTAGAATAGACCTGCCGTGTGGCTGCGCTCGCTCTACAGTCACTGATAGTGGCGACACGTGGGTCCGACGTATACTAACGGACCGCGGCCGATTTAAAGGCTACCACCTAGCAAGTGTGGTGTCTGGCTGTGACACCACACTTTCAAGTGAAGGTTTCGTCAAGTTTGGAGTCTAAGAGTGTGTTAGCCTTCTGTCGGAAAGTTTGACTGTGAGACGAAGACTTCCTCTTCGAGGAGTGGACGCTCCGTCCAAGGAGACAGTTGAAAATAACCTGTTACAGTTATTTTGGATTAGGGTCGACATGAACTGCACCACCTCTGCCTATCTTTCTTGGTGCATGTAAGACTAGTCTTAAGTACGTCTATAACGATCTCGTTGCAATACTCGTCATAACCACAGATAAAAATACTTTCATATTTAAACAAGAAAGGTCGGCTTCTGCTGTTCAATGGAATACTGTCACAGTAAGACGAACAAATTAGGAATGCGGAGGCTACATTTCTTTTTAAAGGGTTGCCCAAACAGGAGTTTGACTCTGAGATTCATTATTAAATCTTAGTTTATTAACTCATTTCTTTACTCTGAGATATTGACTCAAGTTACACTGAAATTACAAAGATTAAATTTCAAACAAAGCGAACATTAAGCCTCGGAATGTTGACTGACAAATTTTTCCAACGCAGCGAGCAAAGTGTTACACAAATAATTGAACAGTGAAGCACCCTATAAGGTCAAGTTAAGCTTGAATGTCCCAATAACACTCTGGAAAGGTACCTTGTTTAGATGGAACCCCGCTTGGGAAATGCTACAAATATTTCAATCTGTAAACGAGTCCACGTCCCACGAAACAACAAAACTAATCAGGCAACACAAGTTACGTAGCATACGCCACAAACTGTGAGCTGCTCTGAGAGTGGAAAGCTCTATTGGGAAACATAACAGTTGATGCAACGCAGTAAACGTGTGACGGACAGTACCGGTCAGCACCATGCAGGCAGAGGCGAGATGATGGCAGAAAAGGGCCGTCCCCGAAGACCACCAGTGTCCCAGACTGCTTCCCCAACACAAGTGCCTCTACACGTAACTCCAAACCATTGTTACAGTGACCAGTGACAATTTCCCTTTGTTTGTGTGAACGCAGAGGAACACTGCAGAAATTTATCATTCTTGGTTTACAGAATACATCTTAACACGAAACAGGTTCGTATCGGCCGCTAGCCATGTTCCACCACTGATCGATCACTTCTCGCCTAAAGATGCTGGCGGGAAAGTCTCAGTTGAATAGATAATAAGATTTCTTCTACAGCTACATATCTATTTCGCAAGCCAATGTACGGTGGGTGGCAGAGGTTGCTCGGTACCACTAGTGCTCATTTCACTTCCTGTTCCACTCGCAATAAGAACAATGGAGAAAGATTGTCTATATGCCTCCGTACGAGACGTAATTTCTCGTATCGTATCTTCGTGGCCCTTATGTGAAATGTATGTTGGCCGCAGTAGAAGTAGTCCATTGATATCCCCAAATGCTAGTTCTCTAAATTTTCTCTATAGCATTTCTCGAAATGAACGTCGTATTATCTCAAGGGATAACCATTCGAGTTCCCGAAGCATGCTATTAGTACCTACCAGGAACAAATCGAGCAGCCATCCTCTGATCTGGTTCGATGTCCTTCTTTAACACGGCCTGATACGGGTCCGAAACATGGAAGCATTACTCAAGACTATCTCTCACTAGCGTCCTACATGCGGTCTCCTTTACAGATGAACCAAACTTCCCTAGAATTCTCCCAATAAACCGCAGTAGGCCATTCGCCTTTCTTACCACAGTCCTCATATGTTCGTTCCATTTCATATTGCAAAGTTAGCCCCAGTTAATTAAATGATGTGGCTGTGTCATACAGGGCAGTATTAATGCTGTATCCTAACATTATAGGTTTCGCTTTCCTACTCATTAGCTTACATTTTTCTACATTTGGAGCTAGCTGCCATTCGTCACGCCACCTAGAAGTTTTATCTAAATCATCTAATCCTCCGTCATTACTCAACGAGCACAGCATCATCAGCAAACAACAGTAGGTTACCGTCCATCCTACCCATCAAGTCGTTTATGTGTATAGAGAATAATAGCTGCTGACGAAACTCTTGTGTATGATGAACACTCGACGTCGAGGACAGCATAGGATACTGGGTTCTATAACTTCTTCAAGCCTCTCACCTATCTGTAAACCTATACCCATATGATCGTACCTTCTTTAACAGGTTGAAATGAAGCACCGTCTCAAATGATTTTCGGAAATCTAGAAATATGGAATCGCCTGTTGCACTTCATCCATAGTTCTCAGGACCTCACGAGAGAAAAGGGCAGTCTGAATTTCGCACGAGCGATGCTTTCTAAAACCATACTGATTCGTGAACGTAAGCTTCTAGGTCTCATGAAAATTTATTACACTGGAGCTGACAATATGGTTAGAAATTCTACAGAAAACCGATGCTAGGGATATTGGTTTGCAATTTTGCATTTCTCTTCTGTTACCCTTCTGATATGTGAGAGTCACCTGCATCTTTTTCCAGTCGCTTGGGAGCTTGCGCTGGGCGAGAGATTCGGAGGGAAAGGCAACGAATTTCCTTACTCTGGCCTGGCAGCGCGGTGGCGACCCGTTCTAGATCTGAGTACAGGGAGATTAATTTGTCACACAGAGTTATAATCTTAGGGCTTAGCGGCAGCTGCCTTCAAACGAGTAACCTCATTCCCCGCCAAAGCGTGGAGCAGGGGCTTATCGCAACAGCTTCTGCGAACTGCAATGCGTTGGGGAACCATTTGCCTTCTCTTTTGTGACTCAGGTCCTGTGGTCAAGCTAGATCACGGGATGAATACTTGAACCCGCTCGTTTCTTAGCAAGATAATCTCAAGTATTATTCCTGAGCTAGTAAGCGTCTTACTCTCCTCAACAAGAGCTAAGATTTTAGTAGAATCATAATCACATTTCATTCAGCTATGTGTGGCAGCCACGTCACACAGTGGATTAAAGAATTCGATCTGGCAGATGGTTGCTAACAACTTAGTGTGAGGACGGTACAGAGAACTTTTTCTTCTTAGCTCTTGGGCCGTATAAAGTTGCATGTTCGAAATAATTTTGCGGAAAATGTGTGAGACCTAGAAGATTTTGCTAATCTACTTACGTTGTGAACTCTAAAGTATTCGACAGATGACATGATAAAACAAGTGATAGCTGTGGGAAATGAAATTTGGTTCTCATTTATTGGGATATAAGTAAAGCACTTTTTGCTTTGCCTACCATCTTGCATTGTTATCTCTTTTAGCTGCAAAACCACTTACGTTTCTTTTTAATAAACATTTTCATTTGGAATTATGAAGTGTCATCTAGTTCAATCAATCACTCTGTCTCTATCTACTTTATTTACAGGTTAAGGCAAATAAAAGTTCCCCAGAGAACACAGTTCCTTCTCCGTTAACGCTGCAACAAACGGTTTCAAAATGTTGCAATGTGACGAGCGAAAGTCAGCGTCTGATGAAAGAATATGAAACCATGAGGTGTGCAGGCATTGTACACCAAACCCGTTGAAATTATACGGATTTTCCGCTACCCAGAACCCTTGATTCTATTAGCGGACAGAACCACTCAGGTGAAACTAGGCTTTATCAGACATAAAAACAGATCCAGGTCCAAGTCATTCTTTGTTATCTCAGTAAACAGTCAGTCACAAAACTGGGGGCCCAGACGAGCATCTGCTGGTTTTAGTGCGTGGAATATTCGTCCGCATGATCGACGTGACATGCCTGTCTCTTGCAAGAGGCGTCGGGTTGAGTTGGTAGGACTCTGAAGCATTTTCTGGTGAACTGCAGCCACATTTTCTGACGTGCGGTATCGATTAGAAATGTTTTTAACTTGTTGTAACAGACCTTGTCTGATGCCATTTTCGGAATAAGCATTGCATGGCACTCTTTTCTGACACTTTGACATCACAAGAATTCTCAGCAAACAAGTGACCACACCGTTTCCACGACTTTGTTGTCACGTAACTTTCCACAACAAACACCCGCTGCTCCATGTGAGTACCATCATCACCTACAGCACTGCTCCACTCACTCTGACACAGCCCCCACTATGCTCTGAACTGGGGTAGTTCAAGTGGCGACCTTAAACGTGGTGTGTTCGTGACAGGGTGTGGTTATACGCATATATTAAAGTCAAATCGTGTCCACTCGTCTGGGCCACATTTATTTGCTGCACCTTGTTTTCCATGCAGCAGTTAACAGCCTCTTCAAACTAACTTCATAAACGTAAATTTAAAGTGGTTACTGCTTTTAACCTGATCACTATCTGTCCCTAAGTGAATAGTTTTCGAGCCAAGGACTTTCTTACAGGTCCGATCGTGAGCTCAGGCTTGGCCATGTGCCAAATATATTGCATACGAGAATTGAAGGACCACTTTTTCTAAGCCCCGTAACTGTCTCCCATTCCGACCCATAAGTTTGAAATCTGGCTCAAAGTCGCCTACAACCTTCTTCTGTAATAGTGCAGAACCGTGGCGTGCTTAACGTCACACTCGGGATCGGCGACTCTCGAGACAGGAAGGTGTCGACATATGCTGAAAAAAGGCTGGAGTTCAGAAGATCACGTGACGTGTAAAATGGATCAAGGATGTCGTATTCGCACTAAATTTCACCATAATTTTGCCGAGCACCAACGTGGACGTGTCACACGATAGGTAAGTCGTCACACCCTTTGCCACTCGCATTTAAAACCATCTTTTGATGCCTCTGGATGGAAGTCAGAACCGTGACACCCAGTTCTGAAATCGTGCCCTTTCGTTATCAGTGACTGAAAAAATATTTAGTGATACCGCCGCTCACAATCGAAAAGGAAAGGCCTCAGGGGGTGGCACAAAGGTCGAATGAAACCACTCATTTACTTGGGACGCTGTTTCCTACACATTTTGCGGCTTGAAACGACAGTTCACAGTGTGATGAGTAACAGGGAGACGTTCTTGACAACGATTAGGGCTGGTGATAGCTTCGGCGGACGTTAAGACCCTTTTGTATGGACAGTATGGTGCTGCATATCCATTAAAAGTGATCGCACCGGGTTGGAGTGCAGTGCGATAGCAAGTTTTAATCTCGTCTACAGACTGGAATGACTAGGGACCGTTCGAAGTCATTCGACGCGATTTGAAATTGATCCGAAGCAGCAAAGAGTCCTTCTACTTTTTCAGTGCGCCCTCCTGAGGCGTGATCACGGTGTGATTTTACATTGACACATGCGCGAATAAAACGCAAACGTTCCCTCTAAGCGACATGTCACCCCTGTTGTGGATAATCCTCAGACGCACCCACCCACATTTACTAAAAATTTTAAAAATGCATCTTCACAGAGAAAACCTGCAAAGTAAGCCAATGTGCCAGTAGCTGGCAACCACTTCAAACGCCTGCAAGGCTAGTTGCCTGGCAGAAGGTGCCTAGGAGTATTTCGTATTTTTCTGTGTAAAGGCTTGTGTTTAAAGCAGTCAGCACCTGTGGCCAGGTGCAAGTAAGGGTTTTGCTGAACCGGGGCGGGGAACTCAGAGTGTCTCTTTGCTGTTTTATTCACCCATCTGTCAATCTTGAACCCAAAGGTGGGCATCAAAAAGGTGCATTGAAGAAACAGAAGGACCCTTTGATGGTTTATAAGTCGTTTAAGTTTCATCGAGTACTTTTTAACGATCCTCAGTGGCTCCAGCCTGTACGTCATAGAAAAAATTGCTGTCGCACTGCACTCCAAAGGGGAGAGATGAGGTTCAGTGTGGCTGCAGCCCTGTGATGTCAGTCTAGAAGGATTGAATGGCTCAGAACGTGTCAACAGCCCCAAACGTTGACGGTAAGGTTAACCTTCTACTAATCGAAGCGTGAACTATACTATTCGAAAGTGATATTTGTGGGAATCAATGTCCCAAGGGAAGAGAAACAGCGTTATTTCAAGACAGGGTGTTGCGGCTCTGAACTTCATCGCAGAGGCATAAAACGAAGGGATGAAATGTGACTAAGAAAGGGTGTGACGACCTTTCTCTAGTTTAATACACCCACCGTGGCGTTGGGCAGAATTGTGGCGTTGGGCAAATTGGTGTCAGTGTGACATGACTATTGCACTTCGTAAGTCACATGAACTTGTGAGCTGTGGCCTTTTTTCGGCATACATCGACACCTTGCCAGTCGAACCACCGTGGAGCTCGAGAGTGTCATCACAGGACACCACGCTTTTGCGCCACAACAGAGAAGGGTCGTAGGCACCTTCGAGTCAAATTTCAGACTTATGTGTCGGAATGGATGAAAATCACGAAGTTTTGAAGAGGTGATCCCTTTATTCTGTTGCGCGGTGTATATATTGTGATTAATTCGACCGAGTAGATGTGTTTAAAAGGTGCAATGTATCATAAACACGATAGTTATAAGTTTTAACTTTAAGTGGTTTGTCTATATTTGTGGTTGTTCTCTAGATTCCGCTGTTTATCGTCCACACTATTTGCAAAAAAAATGCTCTCTGTATCATGATCATGTACCCCCAATACCTTCTTTGAAATCCCGTCTCTGTAGCTCTTCAGCAAATTGGGTTGGGTTGTTCTGGGAGAGGAGACCAGACAGCGAGGTCTTCGCTCTCACCGGATTGGGAAAGGACGAGGAAGGAAGTCGGCCGTGCCCTTTCGAAGGAATCATTCCGGCATTTGCCTGGAGCTATTTAGGGAAATCACGGAAAACATAAATCAGGATGGCCGAACACGGGATTGAACCGTCGTCCTCTCGAATGAGAGTCCAGTGTGCTAGCCACTACGTCACCTCGCTGTGTCTTCAGGAAATCGTTACTTAATCATTAGTACGAATTCAAAACTGGAAGAAGTAATAAAGGAAAAAGGCGACACGAAGCCATACTCGTACCGCAAATGAATTAGACCCGGGCAGGAATATAAACTATTATATCAACTGGCGCTTGCCGCTTTTTTTAGTGCTCATAGTCAATTTTATGTTATTCTTGTTTGCTATACTGTTGTGTGCTGACGCCCAATTTTAATACATAGTATGTCATACACAGTCCTTGAATTCTCGACAGTCATATTGCTTTTATCATCCGTGTTGCTACACAAGCCATTGTATACTTATAATTTCATTACGAAATTACGTTTGCCGCGAGGTTCGAGGCGCCATGTCACGGATAGCGAGGCCCCTCCCGAGGGGGTTCGAGTCCTCCCTCGGGCATGTGTGTGTTTGTTGTTCTTAGCAGAAGTTAGTTTAAGTAGTGTGTAAGTCTAGGGACCGATGACCTCAGCAGTAGGAATTCACACACATTTGACCATTTTTGAACTTAAGTTTAACCATATAAATATTAGTCCCCTTCAGTATACTATCATTATATACACTGTAGAGAAACAACAACGACAGTAAATTATTTAGTAATACATTACATGCAATTACAGGGCAGCTGAAGATATTCATCGGCACGCAAGGAAGGGCCATCACAGTTTCTACAACAGTCGTTCTTCTTCGTGTCTGACTGTGTTCACGTGTAGTGATACTACAAGTTTAAGGCGCGACTTCGCAAAACCGTGTAGCAACAGTGAGCGAATCGGATGTTGGAGGGCTAGTTCTTTGAAGGGAGCAGCGTAAGCTGCACTTCGATGTGGACGAGTCTCGCAGCCAGCACGTCCAGTAACCCGAGTGCCGGCACCTGTTGCCGCGCGACCGAGCTGCGCTTCCCAGTCGCCTTGCACTTCCTCAGGTCCGCCTACTCTCCCTGCACAGTCACAACTGTAGCCTTATCTGCTATTATAGCGCTCAAATAAGCGTGCTTTGGAAGAGGATGATTCTCTTGATTAGTAACATTGCCTGTAATAAACAACGAATTATAAGTGTCCTTCTGTAGTGTGTACCTTTTAGAAAGTGAATGAGGACACAGATTTGTAAGAGACACAGGATAAAAGTAATTTATTCAATAAGGAAGGGCATTATATAGTACCTGATGAGGTTACAATACTCAAAAATGATATTATTAAGGAATGGAACTTTGTCCTCAGTTCTGGAAAATTTAGGAAGCTGGAAAGGGTAGACTACAGAAAGAGAGAGAAAATACTAATAAAGTCAAGTTCTGACAGCGCCGGCATCTAAACGCAAAACATAACGCAGTAATCAGCTTGACTCCAATTATGACAAAATTGTCATACCCTTCTGCTGCTTCTGTAACACAGTACACTCCAGTTGCACCAGAAATGGAAGTATGTATATGCGATAATGTTACAATTCTGCCTGGTATTAAATTTGACGCGTTCATAACTGTCTGGCACGATGACACGACTGTGGTCATTTCGGACAGAAACTTATTGTCTCACTGGTTTGACGTGTCTTATCTTGCCGCTAAAGGCTCACAGTAAAGACTACTGATCTTTGTAATAGATTATGATTTTTCCACTGGTGCAGTGGTACGTTTTGCTGAAATGGTCAGTTTGACAATACACGTCGATTAACAGCAGGTTAATTATAAATGACCACAAAATTTCCAAGGATTCTTATCAGAAAAATTTGCAACATTAGCCACGTCTGTCTGCAACTATACACTCCCATACTGTTGTATACAGTGCACATTCGAAAGAACATCCTCAGTTGCACTGCTTGCAGATGTAAGCCGAAAGCAGACTATTCAATTTTCTTATAGTTTCTCGATGAACCACTACTTATTATTTAATGTTTGGGCGGTTATCTGTGCATAATTCATTTTATTAGCGCCTGGATTATCTAGTCGTATGTATCAATATGTATTCCGTTAAATATTCTTGGACAGACAGCGTTTCTAATTTATTTTCTGGGGCATAAACGTCAATATACTACTGCATAGCTCAATACTTCAGGACTTTATTTGTCTGTTCATGGTAGTTGTTCATTTTTAACACACCCGCTCCTTTGATTGGTGCTGTCACGAACGTTACCTCCACAGTAGACCATAGGCCTCCAGTTGGGGTTGGGTTGATTTGGCGGAAGAGACCAAACAGCGAGGTCATTCGTCTCATGGGATTAGGGAAGGATGGGAAAGGAAGTCAGCTATGCCATTTCAAAGGAACCATCGCGGTATTTGCCCGAAGCGGTTAAGGGAAACCACGGAAAACCTAAATCAGGATGACCGGCGGCGAGATTGAACCGTCGTCGTCCCGAATGGTAGTCCAGTAGCCTAACCACTGCACCACCTCGCTCGGTCCAGTTTGAGAGGTAAGGAATTTGGCGTGTGGTGACCTTGTAGCCTGAGAAGATATAGTGCTAAAGGAGGAAATCCACGTAATTTAGGCAGCCTTACCCTATTTATTCGATCATCTGAGCTCTCTACGGACGTCGACCATTGCAGAGACCGATATCATCACGGTTCCACACCAGGGGAAGCATCGACATATATAAAGGCGGACGCAGCGATTGCTCAGCAGAGACAACGGTAACATCGGACGTGTGCTAAGAGAGCGCAATATGACATCTAATGTTCTTAGTTTACATAAAGCGTTCGTCACTTAAGTTCAGGAGCACTATAATATTGTTCGCTGACGTTGCTCCTGTCATCAGCCAAATATCATCGTTGGGAGACCGGAAGGAAATGCAGAAAGAGTGTAATGAACTGCAGCTCTTTTTATATGTGAAGAAATTCAAGATAATGAATATAAAAAGAGGAAATTGTAGGGTAACATCCGAGTATAAGTTTAGTGGCGAACACTCGAAGCATGCCACTACGATAAACGAGTAAGAACCAAATCATAGCTTGTCCAGGAGTTATAATGTCATAAACAATGAGATGCGTAAATAATCACATCATGCACGACTGGTAAAGTACCGGAACTTCAAGCACTGACAGAAAGCACCGAAGCTGAAATCGTTATAGGTACAGAAAGCTGGCTGAAGCCAGAGATAAATTCTGCCGAAATTTTTACAAAGCTACAAACGGTGTTTAGAAAGAATAGATTGCATGCAACCGGTGGTGGAGTGTTCGTCGCTGTTAGTAGTAGTTTATCCTGTAGTGAAGTAGAAGTGGATAGTTCATGTGAATTATTATGGGTGGAGGTTACACTCAACAACCGAATTAGGTTAATAATTGGCTCCTTTTACCGACCTCCCGACTCAGCAGCATTAGTGGCAGAACAACTGAAAGAAAATTTGGAATACATTTCACATAAATTTTTTCAGCATGTTATAATCTTAGGTGGAGATTTCAATTTACCAGATATAGACTGGGACACTCAGATGTTTAGGACGGGTGGTAGGGACAGAGAATCGAGTGACATTATACTGAGTGCACTATCCGAAAATTACCTTTAGCAATTAAACAGAGAACCGACTAGTGGAGATAACGTCTTGGACCTACTCATAACAAAAAGACCCGAACTTTTCGACTCTGTATGTGCAGAACAGCGACTCAGTGATCATAAGGCCGTTGCAGCATCCCTGAATATGGAAGTTAATAGGAATATAAAAAAAGGGAGGAAGGTTTATCTGTTTAGCAAGAGTAATAGAAGGCAGATTTCAGACTACCTAACAGATCAAAACGAAAATTTCTGTTCCGACACTGACAATGTTGAGTGTTTATGGAAAAAGTTCAAGACAATCGTAAAATGCGTTTTAGACAGGTACGCGCCGAGTAAAACTGAGGGACGGGAAAAACCCACCGTGATTCAACAACAAAGTTAGGAAACTACTGCGAAAGCAAAGAGAGCTTCACTCCAAGTTTAAACGCAGCCAAAACCTCTCAGACAAACAGAAGCTAAACGATGTCAAAGTTCGCGTAAGGATGGCTATGCGTGAAGCGTTCAGTGAATTCGAAAGTAAAATTTTATGTACCGACTTGACGGAAAATCCTAGGAAGTTGTGGTTTTACGTTAAATCAGTAAGTGGCTCGAAACAGCATCTCCAGACACTCCGGGATGATGATGGCATTGAAACAGAGGATGAGCTCAAATACTAAATTCCTTTTTCCAATGCTGTTTCACAGAGGAAGACCGCACTGCAGTTCCTTCTCTAAATCCTCGCACAAACGAAAAAATGGCTGACATCGAATTAAGTGTCCAAGGAATAGAAAAGCATCTGAAACCACTCAACAGAGGAAAGTCCACTGGACCTGACGGGATACGAATTCGATTCTACACAGAGTACGCGAAAGAACTTGCCCCCCTTCTAACAGCCGTGTACCGCAAGTCTCTAGAGGAACGGAAGGTTCCAAATGATTGGAAAAGAGCACAGGTAGTTCCAGTCTTCAAGAAGGGTCGTCGAGCAGATGCGCAAAACTATAGACCTATATCTCTGACGTCGATCTGTTGTAGAGTTTTAGAACATGTTTTTTGCTCCAGTATCATGTAGGTTTTAGAAACCCAGAATCTACTCTGTAGGAATCAACATGGATTCCGGAAACAGCGATCGTGTGAGATCCAACTCGCTTTATTTGTTCATGAGATCCTGAAAATATTAGGTACAGGCTCCCAGGTAGATGCTATTTTTCTTGACTTCCGGAAGGCGTTCGATATAGTTCCGCACTGTCGCCTGATAAACAAAGTAAGAGCCTACGGAATATCAGACCAGCTGTGTGGCTGGATTGAAGAGTTTCTAGCAAACAGAACACAGCATGTTATTATCAATGGAGAGACGTCTACAGACGTTAAAGTAACCCCTGGTGTGCCACAGGGGAGTGTTATGGGACCATTGCTTTTCACAATATATATAAATGACCTAGTAGATAGTGTCGGAAGTCCCATGCGGCTTTTCGCGGATGATGCTGTAGTATAGAGAGAAGTTGCAGAATTAGAAAATTGTAGCGAAATGCATGAAGATCTGCAGCTAATAGGCACTTGGTGCAGGGAGTGGCAACTTACTCTTAACACAGACAAATGTAATGTATTGCGAATACATAGAAAGAAGGATCCTTTATTGTATGATTATATGATAGCGGAACAAACACTGGTAGCAGTTACTTCTATAAAATATCTGGGAGTTTGCGTGTGGAACGATTTGAAGTGGAATGATCATATAAAATTAATTGTTGGTAAGGCGGGTACCAGGTTGAGATTCATTGGGAGACTCCTTAGAAAATGTAGTCCATCAACAAAGGAGGTGGCTTAAAAAACACTCGTTCGACATATATTTGAGTATTGCTAATCAGTGTGGGATCCGTACCAGATCGGGTTGACGGAGGAAATAAAGAAGATCCAAAGAAGAGCGGCGCGTTTCGTCACAGGGTTATTTGGTAACCGTGATAGCGTTACGGGCATGTTTAACAAACTCAAGTGGTAAACTCTGCAAGAGAGGCGCTCTGCATCGCGGTGTAGCTTGCTCGCCAGGTTTCGAGAGGGTGCGTTTCTGGATGAGGTATCGAATATATTGCTTCCCCCTTCTTATACCTCCCGAGGAGATCACGAATGTAAAATTAGAGAGATTAGAGCTCGTACGGAGGCTTTCAGACAGTCATTCTCCCCGCGAACCATACGAGACTGGAACAGGAAAGAGAGGTAATGACAGTGGCACGTAAAGTGCCCTCCGCCACACACCGTTGGGTGGCTTGCGCAGTATAAATGTAGATGTAGATGGAGATTTACATTTTTTACTTGTGTGCTACTAGCCATATTCGCAATAATTTTCCCAGACAGTAACCACATGTATCGTAAATGCAGCTGCAGTATGACATAGTGATAACAAACGTAGTTCAAGAGATATGACTTCGTTAACTCTGACATGTATGAAAAACTATCGCATTGTGTATTAAGTATAAATTTCTATCTTCTTTTCTGCTAACTCTATTCGCTACATATTTCGGATACAGATCTACATATTCCGTTGAATGTACCTACACAAGTACATCATTGTCTGACAGAGTGTTTAAGAGATTTTACGCCATAAACACTGAGATGCGTGAAAAAATTTCTCATCATGCATGAAGTTTTAATACATTTATTCTTCACCACTGAGAAACTGCTACAGTAGAGTCAACTTGAGGAAATCCCCAGCAACTGGCACCGTTTTGACAGCTTACAATTGTAAAGCACAAACGGCTGTTTCTGAAACCAATACCCGTCCTTAGAGCTACGATGAAGTGTTACCACGGAGACGTTTACAAAATCGTATTGTAGACAAATGGTTCAAATGGCTCTGAACACTATGGGACTTAACTGCAGAGGTCATCAGTCCCCCAGAACTTAGAACTACTTAAACCTAACTAATCTAAGGACATCACACACATTCATGGCCGAGGCAGGATTCGAACCTGCGACCGTAGCGGTCGCCCGGTTCCAGACTGTAGCGTCTAGAACCCCTCGGCCACTCAGGCCGGCTATTGTAGACACTCATAGCAGCTGCGCCCAGCTTTAAGCCGTTTGTTCGAAGGTTGGCTCACCAAGGAATTTATTCAACGTAGCTCCTGAACACGTAAATAGAAATATTGTTGTGTATAATCAACTTCTGACTTAAATAAACATTACAGAGAATTTTTTACTTTGGATGCTATGTTTCTTAAGTTGGCTAGTGCAGCTATAAATTTATGAATTATGCATATTTCTGTGTTAACTGTTATGAAATTTGATAGTTTTCATGAATAAATGGAAATAAAATATTTCCGACGTAACGGTACAACCAAACTTCATTTTTTGTTTTCCTTTCTAGTACCGATTGGCATAATGAATGCGCAGGCAATGCCTGGTTTGGCAGTTGGTTGCTGTCATAATATTGATCTACCTGTAGACGTAGATGAAGATGTAAGTGTAGATGGAGACAGAGAGCCCGCCGTGTGTAGCCACGTCGCACGGAAGTCTCACATCAGCACGTCTTCTTTCCTCGCCATTTCAACACTCACCGCGAGTGCTGAAGGCCTTAGCGTCAACTTAATGATCGCCCTTCTGCTACTGCCATGACTATCTTCATTGTCTCTGGTCAATAATTTACCTTCAATCGGGAAATTTTCTTCTTTCATTCAAACTATTTCTGATTTTCAGGCGCCAAGGGTTGACGCTATTACGTCATGGTATACAGATCATAGAGAACGGCGACATCGAGTGCCCCCTGCCGTACAAACGGGCCACGGGCTTCTCGTTTGCAACGCGGAAAAAACGCGGCCGCATATAGCACCGCGAATGACAAGCCCGTGGCCCGTTTGTACGGCAGGGAACATTCGATGTCGCCGTGCTCTGTAATTCACCTGCGGTGACGTTATATCGTCAATCCTTAGCGCCTGCGCTTTTCTAGCAAGTCAGTGTATATATTGGCAAGCAACTGCAGCAACACGTCACTAAACACCTGAAGATGACGAGCAGCTGTCTTGTCGAAATAATGAGCAGTTTCGCAACATTATCCGACGCGACGCCCGTGAATCATGAAGCAGTTACTTCGTTGGGAAAGTCTTCAACAGTGTTTCTGATGTGCTCACTGCCCGTACATTCGACTAGTTTATCTTATTCTAGCGAATGGAAACTTTTGTTACTCTTTATATCCCTTCCAATCTCTTCCATAGGCCGTCACCACAAAGCATTTCCATAAAAATAATGTTTATATTATATCTGTAGTTAGTAACTTGTGTAAAATATTACTGTTCAGTCCGAAAGAAAGGTTTTTCAGTTTTGTTGGTTTCCTTTTTTTGTTACTTCATACGAATCATCTACTGCAAATTCAATGCAAGCGATCAGCCACCTGTGGAAAACACGGCTACTGCAGTTCCCCGCAGTGGGTCGCGGCACAGGTGTTGGCAAGGTAAGACAGGTACCCTTGTAGGAACATTTCTCTTCAGGATCATATTTATTACGCGTTTATATGCGTCCTTGCCTTTATTCCTCATACAATATTTTCGGAAACGTTTTCAGACACAATAACTGACTGTGCTGTGCTGATCTGCTACTACTTCGGATCTTGCGATCCTGAAACGGAAGGAAACTGACGGGCACGAACTCTTGTTGATTAAACGGCAAATGTTGCTATCCACTACACAGATGCACAGGGTAGACAAAAACACGGAAACACCAAAAACACAACACGTTAACATGCATAAAACGGTATAGGAAAACACTGACGTTCAAAACAACTTCTATTCGTTTCTAAATGGATAAATACAGGCCCTGCGCATTTTGTAAGGGAATATTATACCATTCCTCCGGAAAAGTTATGGCAAATTCAGGAAACGGTAATGGAGATGGATAATCATCAAACAACCTTCTCTCCAGATAGTCTTGAAAAGCTGAATAACACTGAGATTTAGTGACTGTGGTTTCCAGGGTAGATGTTACATTTCATCCTTTTGCTAACAAATCCAATAATGGACGATGCGAGCTCTTTTAGTAGAGGCCCTGTCGTCTTGGAAGACGGCATCACCATTGGGGAACAAACGTGTACCATGGTATTGACCTGGTCAGCCAAAATGGTCACCTAACCCTTGGCAATAATGCTACCTTGCAGAGTAACCAAGAGACCAATGGGATACATGTCTGGCAATATTATCACAGGAATCCCGCTATATTTTACTTTTAGGACGTAAACTCGACCAGAAACTGGAAACACTGTGAAACAAGACTCATCCTAACAAACGGCATCCCTTCATTGCTGCATAGCCCAGGTTTTATGGCTTCCGTATCACATTTTCTTGCTACAGAAGATTGCTTCAGTGATGAGTGGTTTTGTAATTCCAGCTTGCCCATTTTCTCCCGGCCTCTGGAGCCGCCTTCATATTGTTTTGGTGCTGAAGGTGTTCGTCAGTACGACATTCGTTTCTGGAATGACTTTGCAGCTACCGTTCTCTAATTTTTATCACAGTCAGTCCTCTTCAGTGACCATCCGATCGCGATCACTCAACACACCCTTTCGTCCGCGTTGTAACTTAGCAGATGATGTTTTCCTATTGTCTCTGTATGAGGTATAAATCGTCTGTACGTCAAGTCTTGAAAGACCAAGCACTTCGGTTACTTTGGTTCCAGAAGCACCGACCATACCAGTACCAATAATTTGCCCACGTTCAGATGGACTGAGCTCCCGACATTATCCGCAGAAAACTACACAGAACACAGTTCTGACAATGGCTGACACAACGTACTAAGGATATAGGACATGTGCAGTTCGTAGTTAAATGTAACAGTGGAACCTGCGGGCTTGGCTAGCATCTGTATTTCTATTCAAGCATGGATTTCTCGCGGTGTTTATACATTTTGTCCAACCCCTGTACCTAGTCTAATGGCGTTATAAAGCTATTATTCGAATAGTTGCACAGCGAAACACGACAGGAAAATAAAACCTAAAGACACTGATAGAGGGAGAAGATATTTAGGAAAGATTGATATCTATAAACATTCAACACTGGCACTAGAGTGATGGCTGAGCTAACTATTGCTTAGATAATATGGACGCAACCAAACCATTGAGATGGAAACTGCATAACCAAAGGTTAGAGGTGCAACACCTACTGTTGCAACATCACAGCAAACCTATAAATACAAAGAATAACTATTCAGTGGTATGAGGAGACAATAGCAAAGTAGATGATTGGAAATAAGTGACTTAGTAGGAAAAGTCATACGTAACTTTTTCGCCAATTCAGGACATGTTTAGGTATGGAGAACATAAGGGATGAGTTCAATCCAAAGACCCTTGTTTTGATTCTGAAGTGTGTTAAATGTTTTGTAATGTTTCTATTAATTTTATGGTTTTTACGTCATGATAGATGTAAATATAGCTAGTAGAGTTGAAAGTCTTGTGTTAGAAAACGTCTTTCGTTATCATTTATGTTTACGTAAATTATAATCACGGGATAGGTGCAAAGACATTCTGTGTATGGGTTTCTGCTGCTGGGAATGCCACAGTCTATGGCTCCATATCGGAAGCATATCTACATGCTGTACATTGGTGGTTGGTTGGTTCGGGGGAGGGGACCAAACAACTAGGTCATCGGTCCCATCGGATTAGGGAAGGATGGGGAAGGAAATCGGCCGTGCCCTTTCAAAGGAACCATCCCGGCATTTGCCTGAAGAGACTTAGGGAAATCACGCAAAACCTAAATCAGGATCGGCGGACGCTGGTTGAACAGCTGTCCTCCCGAATGCGAGTGTAGTGTGCTAGCCACTGCGCCACCTTCTCGGCTACTTTGGAGGTGATATCTCATTGACCAATGCCGTCTCAGGGAGGTTGAGATTCGAGATGTCGTGATTTGGACTGAGAGCCAAAGCATATTTGTGTTTTCGCTGACCGCTATGATAGTCGCGACGCGTGGACACTGCCTCCAACTTTTCAAGCCTCGTAAGGTTCACTTTAAGCTTCTTGGTGTAATGTTTCATTTAGATGACTATTTACGTGAGCAACATAGAGGAATTTGTGGTAAGATCATTGTTTACTAGAGTGATTTGTCGTAATATTCTGTTGGCATAACTTTCAGCTTTGGAGAAGTACTTTCTTTGTCATCAAGGTTAAATCCGTCCTTCGGAACGAGAGACTTTGCTCCTTTTTCAGGTACTACATCACTATCGATTTTTCGTTAGGCCATCCGTGAATATGGCCCACAAACTCCACTTAATATTACGGTTGCTTCTACTTGTTCTAATTTCGTTATTTGTGGGTAATTGTGTTTTGCGTGGTATCATGAAGGACATTTTCAAATTCATTGCCACGCTATCATGATGATTTTCTTGAATAATAACCAATAATTATTACAGATTCTCTGCAATTATTTTTCATCGTGAAGCCACTTGTACATTATCATGCTTTCAAGCTCAGGTCCCATGTGCTTATTCACTTTTTGTTAAAAGTCGTAGTTAATGCAAGCGTATTTCATTGAACACGTTCTGCCTTCAGTGGAGTTGTCATTTAGACAAGGTGCTGCCGGAAGATTGCATATTTATTTCTTTGCAAGCATATTACTTGCATAAAGGGCCCTACACACGTAAAAGTTTATCGTCCGACCGACCAATCAACCAACCAACCAACCAAACAATTTCGTGGCAGCCTACACACGTCCTCACCAGCTGCTGTCACAGATTACAGCACTGCCCTGTTCCTATTGCTGGTTACGAATTGTTTATAGAAATGGTATCTGATGAGTTCGCCGGGTCGTATGGGCGTAGTCCAAGAAACTCTTAGGTTCCTAACTTTTCGTGCAGAGCTGCTCTAGACATCTTCGGAGGTGATCCTGGCCATACTGACTGTTGCCACCTGACAAGTCTGACGTCAGAGAGTGACTTAAATGCTTTGTAAAATGTTCGTAGCCTAGATTGTGCGTGATCATCACAGCTAATTTTGGTTGAAGATAAAGTTTAACAGTCGAATGTCGCCTGCCAAGAATAAAAACTTACCTATCGATTTTGCAGAGCCACTGTCCGTACATCAGTAAGTTCCATGGTTTCTTGTTTTCTGTTAAAGTTATCCCCTTGGTTATATATTTCGATGACTTCTCTCTATAGGCGTAGATAGTAATTTTGGTTTCAGAAAACTTCGCTTCATGATTTTCTGACTGAAGAGTATTCTCTGCTACAGCTGATTTTCCTGTTTACCCTAGTCGGCAAAGACTTTTTTGTTCTTTTAGTCTTGTATTCACGTTCCTCTTAGCAATTCCAATGTAGAACTTTCCACAAGTACACATAATCTCATACACCCGTCACAGTGACATAAGAGGGTGTTTATCCTATACAGATCGGAGTCTCATGTCATGATTATGCAAAATCTGTAGATAAGCTTCTATCCTTCACAGGCGATAATCAGTAGTTAATTTTTATCTGTGACGACGATTATCTCTGTTGATCAAGAGAAAACTAGGTCATGCTATATTACACGGTATTCAAGTCAATCTCCGACGTCCGATTAGTCGGTCGGTAGGACCCAGGGTTGCAGGAGCACCTTTAAAGCGCAGCTCCGGACGAAATCACAGGAAGCTAAGTGTTTCTTGGATCACGGCCATACAAATTGGAAAACTCATCAGCAACTGACACCCGGTTGTAAATGCCTTCATTGCATGTTTATACTATGTTCATCAAGGTTATGATCGACGAGATACCCTTCTTTTTACACAGAAAAGATCTCGGATGTGCCTTGGCTGTTTTAGATGTAACAAGGCCAAGAAAAGCTAGGGAAAGCTATTAGCAGAAAAATGGCTTATGGAAAGAAAGAAATCCACCCACCCTCTGTTACTTAAGGAAATGTAAGCCGATGACTTTGTTAATTATTTAAGACTGGATGAAACATGGTTTTCGGAACTGCAACGTGTCTTGAAACAATTCTCAACGAAAAGGAATACAGTCAAGAGAGAGGCTATGAACTGCGAGGAGATGCCGTTAGCTACGTTATGGTTACAGGCCACTGGAGGAGGGTACAAAGATCTCAAATTCAGTACTGTTTTATCTCCAAAATTGCTATCGAAAATTATTCCTGAAACCTGTCACATGATTTACGCTGAGATGACAAATGTCCTCGGATTGCTATTTGCCTATGTGCAGATGGCCGTAGTATCGCGTATACAAGGTATAAAAAGGCAATGCATTAGCGGAGCTGTCATTTGTACTCAGGTGATTCATGTGAAAAGGTGTCCGTCATGATTGTGGCCAAACGGCGGGAATTAACAGATTCTAAATGCGCGATGGTAGTTGGAGTTAGACGATTGGGACATCCATTCGGGAAAACGTTGGAGAATATAATATTCCGAGATCCTTAGTGTCGAGAGTGCTACGGGAACACCAAATTTCAGCCATTTCCTCTCACCACGGACAACGCAGTGGCCAAAGCCCTTCACTTAATGACCAAGAGCAGTGTCGTTTGTCTAAAGTTATCAGTGCTAACAGACAAGCATCACTACGTGAAATACCCACAGAAGTCAATGTGGGATTACGACGAACGTCAGTGCGGAGATATACGTCGTTAATGCGCTATGGCAGTCCCTTTGCTAACGGCACGATATCGCCAGAAGCGCCTCTCCTGGGCTCGTGACGATGTCGGTTGGACCCTAGACGACTGGCAAACCGTGGCCTCATCAGATTAATTCCGATTTTGGTTGGTGAGAGCTGATGACAGGTGTAGAGTGTGACCCTGTGTAAATGGAGCTGGAAAGATTGCAGTTTGGTGATGCGACGATCTGCGCTCCAACCAAGCGCCATAACGGGCAGATTTGCGCACACAGGTGAGAAGTCGAACTTCTGCAATCTAAATTCATTAGACGACGTCTGATATTGTTATTCAACACAGTGGAAAGTTGTTTGTTGCATTGCATTTAATACAAACACGGTCCGCCATCACCAAACTTAACTGTTCGCCACAGTGGTTTGGAATCTGACAAACAGCATAGCAGGTAACAAAATTAACTGTCACTGACCATTCGCGGTAGAAATATTGAAACATCAGTATTTCTTGGTTCAGTTATGAATTTCATATTTAATTCCTCCGGTAGTCACTCTGACTCAACCCGGCTACTGAATAATTAAGAGTCAGGAGAACGATACATCAGCAATTTCCTCAATGTTAGCTCTTTCCTCTTTCCCTTTTTTTTTTATTGACTGAGTTACACTGTCATCTACCCTTAAATCATGTAAGCTATGTTTTGCGTTTGTTCATTCACTGAAGGAAAAAAATTGCAATACCAAAAAAGAGGAATGTGACATAAACGAAAGTTGGCAGGCGTATTTGGACATCTGAAAGATGACACTTATTCATACTCAGCACCAGTCACATAAGAGTGGCGCCAGTAGCGCCGCTGTGAGAATGCAAATCGGGTTTTCTTTAAATACACGTTGTAACGGTCGTGAGCGTTAGTTAACTTTGAGACTGGACATGGTGACCTGATGTTAGCGACGAATAAGGCGACAAATACGCCATTAACAACTCACTGAGTTTGAACGAGGTCGTATAATAAGGCTACGAGGAGGAGGATGTTCCTTCTGCGATGTTGAAGAACGACTGGGCGGCTATGTAGCCACTGTGCATGATCGCTGGCAGCGGTGGACACGAGAATGTACGCTCGAAAGAAGGCCGGGCTTCGGAGAGTCACGTAGCACTGCCCAGAGAGAAGACCATCGAGTTTGCTGAATGGCTCTGGTGCATCGTACTGCATCTCCAATAGCAATATGAGCATTAGGTGGCACCACAGTGACACAGCGAACTATTACACATCGGTTACTTCAAGGACAGTTCCGAGACAGCCACTCTGTAGCGTTTATTCCACTGACCCGAAACCATCTCCATTTGCGGTTTCATTGGTGTCAAGCAAAAGATCATTGGAGGGCAGGTTGGAGACCTGCTGTATTTCTAGTAAAACCAGATTAAGTCCCGTTACCAGTGATGGTACTGTTTTGGTTAGAGAGAAGCCAGAGGACGTTCTGCACCCTAACAGTCATAGCGCTAGACACGTTGGACCTACACCTGGAGTTATGGTCGGTAGTGCCATTTCATATGATAGCAGGAGCACTCTCTCGGTTATCCCACGCAGCCTGATGGCAAATCTGTACGCCAGTTTGGTGATTCGGCCTGCTGAGCTGACATTCACGATCAGCACTGCAGAAGGAGTTTTCCAACAGGATAACGCCCACCCCACCCCCCCCCCCCCTCCAACATACCGCTGTAATAACTCAACATGCTCTACAGAGTGTAGACATGGTGCCTTGATCTTCACAGGTCTGTCTCCACTTGTGCATATATGGAACTTCATTAGACGACAACTCCAGCATCAACCAAAACCAGCATTAATGGTTCCTGCGTTGGCCAACGAAGTACAACAACCATGGAACTTCATCCCATAAACTGATATAAGGCACCTTTACAACACAATCCATGACCGTTTGCAGGCTTGCATTCAACATTCTCGCTGCTACACCAGTTATTAATGGTTCGTCATTCCGCATTCGCAATTGCTTATATTGCGTTTACATTACCCTTTGATCTTGCAATGTTAATCACTTAAGCATGTTACCCAGACGAGTTTATTGCCATAATTTCATTGATCTACACTACTGGCCATTAAAATTGGTACACCACGGAGATGACGTGCCACAGAGGCGAAAATTAACCGACAGGAAGAGGTGCTGCAATATGGAAACGATTAGCTTTTCAGAGCGTTCACACAACGTTGGCGCTGGTGACGACACCTACAACGTGCTGACATGAGGAAAGTTTAAAACCGATTTCTCATACACAAACAGCAGTTGACCGGCGATGCCTGGTGAAACGTTGTTGTGATGCCTCGTGTAAGGAGGAGGAATGCGTACCATCACGTTTACGACTTTGATAAAGGACGGATTGTAGCCTATCGCGATTGCGGTTTATCGAATCGCGAAATTGCTGCTCGCGTTGGTCGAGATCTAATGACTGTTAGCAGAATATGGAATCGGTAGGTTTAGGAGGGTAATACGGAACGCAGTGCTGGATCCCAGTGGCCTCGTATCACTAGCAGTCGACATAACAGGCATCTTATCCGCACGGCTGTAACGGATTCTGCAGCCACATCTCGATCCCTGAGTCAAGAGATGGGGACGCTTGCAAGACAACAACCACCTGCACGAACAGTTCGACGACTTTTGCAGCAGCATGGACTATCAGCTCGGAGACCATGGGTGCCGTTACCCTTGACGCTGCATCACAGACAGGAGCGTCTGCGATGGTGTACTGAACAACGAACCTGGGTGCACGAATGGCAAAACGTCATTTTTTCGGATGAATCCAGGTTCCGTTTACAGTATCTTGGTGTTCGCAACCGTGTTTGGCGACATATCGGTGATCACACATTGGAAGCGTGTAATCTTCATCGCCATACTGGCGTATCACCCGGCGTGATGGTATGGGGTGCCATTAGTTACACGTCTCGGTCACCTCTTGTTCGCATTGACGGCACTTTGAACAGTGGACGTTACATTTCAGATGTGTTACGACCCGTGGCTCTACCCTTTATTCGATCCATGCGAAACCCTACATTTCAGCAGGATAATACACGACCGCATGTTGCATATTCTGTACGGGCCTTTCTGGATACAGTTAATGTTCGACTGCCGCCCTGGCCAGCACATTCTCCAGATCTCTCACCAATTGAAAACTCCTGGTCAATGGTGGCCGAGCAACTGGCTCGTCACAATACGCCAGTCACTACTTTTGATGAACTATGGTACCGTGATGAAGCTGCATTTGTAGCTGCCATCCAAGCTCTGTTTGTTTCAATACTCAGGCGTATCAAGGCCGTTATTACGGCCAGAGGTGGTTGTTCTGGGTACTGATTTCTCAGGATCTATGCACCCAGATTGCGTGAAAATGTAATCACATGTCAGTTCTAGTATAATATATTTGTCCAATGAATACCCGTTTATCATCAGGATTTCTTCTTGGTATAGCAATTTTAATGGCAGTGTACATTATTTACTTCTTGGTGTTGCTATTTTCGCTTGAGCGTATTGCAACAGCTTACTTATGACGTTCTCTGAAATGAAGACTGGGAACTAGGCCAGCATTTGCTTCAATGTAGGAAACACCTAAAGACCACGCTCACGTTTACCCGTGCACAAAGAAACATAGTAGATAATCACTGTGCAGATCAAGCCGTGTATTTCCCACCTATCTGCGTGTTACACTATGCGTGAAATTCTGCGTCGTTACGGCTTGCAACATACATAAAAGATCTTATGTATAACTTCTGAAGCTCTATTAGCCTGTTCGCGGACTTTGTTGTTGTGGATCAGTTATTCCCGTGCACCAGGGAATGGAGGGAAGAAGAGTATGTCACAATCCGTGATGTGCTTACGCAGAATAGATTCACGCTGAGAGAAACAATCGCAGTAACAAACAATAATTAATGTAGAGTAATGAGGTTTCGGGAGTATATTTGTTGACGTAATATATTTATGTGATCTACATTGCAAGACACACGTTATTATAAGCGTTAGTCAAGTCATTGCAAATGTGAAATACTGGTACATTAATAATCGATGTAACGGTCAGAATGTTGAATGCAAGCAAGGAAACGTTCAAGCATTGTGTTTTGCAGGTGCCGGATGCAGTTTGTGTGATGAAGTTCCACGTTGCACTTAATGAATTCAGGGGTGGTTAATACTGGTCGTGGATGACTCTAGAATTGTCGTCCAGTTATTTCCTATGTGTGCTCGATTAGAGACAGATATGGGAATCGGGCAAGGCAAGGGAAAATGTCGACACTCTGTAGAGCATGTTGGGTTACAACAGCAGTTTCTGTGAGAGCTTTATCCTGTTGGAAAACAACCCCTGTAATAAGAATGAGATTTTCACTCTGCAGCGGAGTGTGCGCTGATATGAAACTTCCTGGCAGATTAAAACTGTGTGCCCGACCGAGACTCGAACTCGGGACCTTTGCCTTTCGCGGGCAAGTGCTCTACCAACTGAGCTACCGAAGCACGACTCACGCCCGGTACTCACAGCTTTACTTCTGCCAGTATCCGTCTCCTACCTTCCAAACCTTACAGAAGCTCTCCTGCGAGCACTTGCCCGCGAAAGGCAAAGGTCCCGAGTTGGAGTCTCGGTCGGGCACACAGTTTTAATCTGCCAGGAAGTTTCAACCCCTGTAATGTTGTTCATGAATGGCAGCAGAGTAGATCGAATCACCAGACTGACGTACAGATTTGCAGTCAGGGTGCGTAGGATAGCCATGAGAGTGCTCCTGCTGTCATACCAAGTGGCACCCCTTACCATAACTCCAGGTTTTGGTCCAGTGTGTCTAGTATGGAGACAGCTTGGGTGCAGGCCCAGATCTGCCCTACGTCTAACCAACACACGACAATCCCCGCCAGGAGTTGTAACCAGCTTTCATTAGAATAGCAAGAGATACCCACCTTGCTCTCTAATGAGCTCAAGCTTGACATCACTGGTGTCGCAAATGGTGGTGATTTAGGATTAGCGTAATGCACGCTGCGGGGCGTCTGGCTCGGAGCTGCGCTCAATGCAGCCGATTGGTAACAGTTATTTGTGTCGCTGTGGTGTCAACTGCTGCTCTAATTGCTGCTGCTGATTCAGTACATCGCGAGAGAGCCACAGGCTGAAAACGAAGGTCTTTCCTCTCCGCAGTGTAACGTGGTCCTCTGGATCCCGGTGTTCTTGGGACTGTATATTCTCGTAGCCACCGCTGCCGATAATCATGTATGGTGGATAAATTCCTGCCAAGTCTTCCTGCATTACCGCAGAAATGCACTTCTCGTAGCCCTACTACAGGGCCTCTTTCAGACTCATTGGGGTGCTGATAATGGTATCTTTGTTGCCTTAAAAACATACTTGACTACGAATAACTCATAATGTCCCAAGGTAATTAGTGCTCACGAGCGTTACAGCGTCTGTTTAAAGAAAAACTAATTTGCGTCCCCATAGTGGCGCTACTGGAGCCAAGCTCATGCGACTGACGTCAAATTTGAAAAGAAATCGTCTTTCAGATGTAAACACACGCCTGCCAATTGTCGCTTGTTCGCGCAACTCGTTCCTGGTGTTGCGATTCCTTTTTTCTGTTAGAGTAAATGAACACTCAAAGGTCTTTTATTTTAGTTTCCCGTCTCTAGGACCAAAATCGTTATTTTCGAAGAATACAATCCCACGGGTCACTACAAAGACTTTCATACGGCGATTCCAAGTAGCATTCGGACTGTCTGGACGCTCGTTTCTGAGTGCAGGTGAACCAGCAGTTTGAGTCTACTGTATGGCCTGGGCGTCGCCTAGGCGTGTTGCGCGGGCAGCCTGCCCACAAGGGGCCGCGCCTGCCGGAATTAGTGGGCTGGCCCAGCCCGCCACAGCCTGGCCTTGCCAGCGACGCTGCGCCACGGCAGACCGCGGCGCCGCCCGCCCCTTGTTTTAATTATCCGCTTAATTGGCGCGCGGTGATCGCCACCGCTGTTGGAAACTCATTAGGAGCCTGCTACACCCACACCCACACCCACACTTAGGACCGCTATTAGTCTAGCTGGAGGCGCTGCTCAGACAGCTGCCTGTTGCCGAATCTACTTGCAGTTCATGAACCACCGGGCACCAGTTTACACTTGCTCCCTAAAGGATAGTGCTTGCCTGTTCGGTGGAGATACAGGGCATCTGTTCAACCCCAGATAGTGAGGAGATTTTGGGAGTCAGCAAATTATTCACTGGGTAATTCCATTGCATGGCTATTCAATATACGTGGCCTGTTTTTTTAAGTAAGTAACATTTTGAAATAAAAAAAAGAAGTGCTAAGAAATCAAAATAATTTTATTTTTACGTGAAAGCTTGTACCTTAATCTACTTTTCTACATAATTTCCGTCAATATTGAGGCACTTCTCATAACGTTGTACCAGTTTTTGAATAACCTCCTCATAGAAGTCTGCCGCCTGACTTGTTAACCATTGCATCACCACTGTTTTGACATCGTCATCGTCTTGGAAACGCTGACCGCCCAGGTGTTCCTCCAAGTACAGGAACAGATGGTAGTCACTGGGCGCAAAATCGGGGCTGTGCGCAGGATGATCTAGAGTTTCCCATCGAAAAGATGTGATGAGGTCCTTGGTCTGATTCGTCACATACGGACGGGCATTCTCGTGAAGCAAAACGATGCGCTTGTTCAACTTCCATGTACTGTTCCTTTGATTCTGGTGTGACGTAGGTCATCCATGTTTCATCGCCCGTAACAATTTGGCTTAAGAAATCATCATTGTCGTTGTGGTACTGCTCAAGGAAAGTCAATGCACTGTCTAAACGTTTTTGTTTTTGTGCACATCCGTCAACATTTTCCGTACCCAACGTGCGCACAATTTTCGGTAATTCAAGTGCTCGCTCACAATGCCATACAAAGCACTACGAGAAACATTCGGAAAGTCATCCCGTAAGGAGGAAATCGTAAAGAGTCTGTTTTCTCTCATCTTATTGTCCACTTCCTGCACCAAACTTTCATTAATGACCGAATGACGCCCACTCCGTTGTTCGTCATGCACATTTGTGCGGCCATCTTTAATTGCTCTCACCCACTTTCCTACCATTCCATCACTCATAATGTTTTCTCCGTTAACTGCACAGGTCTCACGATTAATATCGATCGCGTTTAGGCATTTAGCAGTAAGAAATCTTATAACAGCCCGTACTTCACAGTCAGTGGGACTCACTATTATCGGAGTCACCTTAAACCCTCGGTACACAAAGTAAACAAGGAAGATTCAGACTGTAATGGCGTCAGTGCGTAGATGAAGGTACAGGCTTTCATGTAAAAATAAAATTATTGAACTATCGTAGCACGTCTTTTTTTAAATTTCAGAACGGTACTTACTTAAAATCACGCCTCTTATATGTGGATGGTTTGATACATCTGGTAAAGATGCAAGAAAAAAATGTTTGTTTCGTAAACAACTCAACTTACTTCTCGATGTAGTCTCCTCTGAGGGATATACTCCTGGCCTAGCTGTCCTCCAGCTTTTTCATCCCTTGAGAAAAATAAGTTCTTTAAAATTCTGCAAGACTTTCGTTGACTGCAACTACCACTTTCTCTTTTGATGAAAATTTCTTCGCAGGAATCCAAAGTTTCCAGTTAAAGAAGAGAAGAAGTCAGTTGAGACTGATCAGGTGAATAAGGTGGCTGGGGAACGAATTCATATCCCAGTTCATGTACTTTCACTATTATTACCGCTCAAGTGTGCGATAGTCCATTATCCTAGTGAAAGAACACTTTTGCGTGTCAATCTTGATCTTTTTTCAGGCAACGCAAGTTTCAAACGATCCAACAGTGAAGCATAATAAGCGTCATTTATGGGTCTGCCTTTTTTCAAGTAATTTATGAGGATCATTCCTTGAAAAGCCCAAAAAACAGTAACCATCACCTTACCATCTGACGAAACGGGATTTACCTTCTTCAGTGTTATTTCGCCAGCGTTTGCCCATTGTTCCGACTGCCGTTTTGTCTCTGGTGTGTAATGATAGCTCCAAGTTTCATCAGCAATCACAAATCGGGGCTAAAAGTCTTGCGGATTGCGATTAAACATAGCCAAACGTTGTGGTGAAATGTTGTGCAGGATGCGCTTTTAGTCGGCTGTGAACAATCGCAGCATCCACGCCATATACAGCTTCTTCAAAAAAAATGGTTCAAATGGCTCTGAGCACTATGAGACTCAACTGCTGTGGTCATTAGTCCCCTAGAACTTAGAACTACTTAAACCTAACTAACCTAAGGACATCACACACATCCATGCCCGAGGCAGGATTCGAACCTGCGACCGTAGCAGTCGCACGGTTCCGGACTGCGCGCCTAGAACCGCGAGACCACCGCGGCCGGCTACAGCTTCTTCACTGCCGGTTCTCCGTGCAGGATATTGTGCACTCGCTCAACTGAGACACTTACTGCCTCACCAATCTCACGAATTTTTATTCGATTTGAGACCTGAGTTTCTCCTGGCGTATACAATTTTCAAAAAAACTTACGGGAATTCAGTCAGGTAACGTTTATAGCGACTGCCGATATTTTGGCGGGAGTACACCTCGCCCTTTTCAAGGCACAGAGTGCCGAAATGTCGGCGGTCGCTGTAAAAATTAGCTGGCTGGAGTCCGCGGCTCTTCGTCTTGCGGTAGCGTTCTCGCTTCCCGCGCAAGGGTTCTTGGGTTCGATTGCCGGCGGCGTCAAGGATTTTCTCTGCCTCCAAATGACTGGGTGTTGTGTGTCTTTCATCATCATTTCATCCTCATTCACTCGCAAGTCGCCGTAGTGGCGTTCAAGAACTTGTGGAGCGGCGGCCGAGCCGCCCCGCGAGGGGTCACCCGGCCACCAATGCGTTACGCTCATTCATTCATACGTGGCTGTTGTTTGAAAATTTTATTCCATTGTCTTGCATTACCATATCATGGATTTTACCAAGTTTCCTTTTTGGTGACCTTTATTGGAAGGTCAGAGCGCACATTGCCTTCGGTACTTGTTCGACCATGCTTAACACAATGGTGTTGAGTCCGTGTGAACTTCAACCAACTCAGTTTTGATCTGTGCAGCAGTTCAAACCTTCAAATAAAAATGTTTTATAACAATACTTAACTCGGTTTTTTCCATTTTCAATCGAAGTCGCCACTTTGACCAATCCAGACAGCTGTCAGCAGTTGTACAGGCAGCTGTACAATGTTGAAGTTCTCTATACGATCCTAGGAATAATCAATCTTAAGAGCCATGAAGGCGCAACTAAAATGTTTCATTCTTTCGTGGAGATTTACCAGACTTATCAAACCACACTCGTATTCCATACAAGTTATCCCGTCTATAAGGGGTCCGCTGTTTCGAGATTTTGTCAATTTTATTCTGTAACATTGCGGCTGAACGAACTTCCTGACTCCATCGTCGTTATGGTAACCTAAGAGACAGAATTCGTGTGTACCATCTGTCTGAGACTCGTGTGCTCACACGGATATACGTCTCCTCTTAAAACACGAATAGCGTCAAAAAGTAACGGAAATTTTGTAATTTCGCCTGTTACATTGGCCCGATTTGCGCGACGTTTTCGTTGTTATGTGGGTAAAAACGTTTGAAAAAGTTCTCAGCTTCAGACGATTGTCTTTTGCGGAGTCCATGTCGATTCATGGGGAGTGGTTTTTCTGCCTGTCAAAATATCGCCTCTAAAAGATCAAGTTGCCACCATGAATGTTTTTGATCGTGTTCCATCCTCTCTATGCTTTCGCGCTTGAATGTGACACATTTTTCTTAACAATGGGTGACTTGGAGAAACCTAGGTGGTAGAAATCTGTATTTTCAGCCACAGGAAACGTTCCACTTGGAAAATCTCCTAGTTATCACTCTGGAAGAAGTGACTGTGTGCCATTTCGGCAAACTACAGATGGTGTGGAGGTTGGCAGTAGCAAAAACAATTCTCGGAAAGCGTCCACCAACGCTGCGTCCCGTAGCCTCACCAGGATATTTCTTTAGTATGATCCTGTGAATGATCTATTGTCAGCTAATCATCGTAGTCGCAAGAAACAGTATCACGGCCGAAACAAATGGTGCGAATGTAACAAAGTACTAATTAAACAACTAGAGCGGCTTTCCATTAATAGAACAATAGTTTCATTATCAGCACCCTCCAAACAAATAGTTTAAGAATCAAGTTTCCGGTCAGCGCTACGGGGAAGATGACTGGGTGCTCAGACAGCCCCGACACCTTTTGCCAGCATCCAGTTTCCCCTTGAATGGCGACGACGGTGCTTCAGCTGCTCTATAAGATACCAGTGTGCTGGCGCTCAGCTGAGTTCCGGGCACGTGTGAGCACCAAGGGGGCGAGTCGTCAGCCGATGTGGCCGCAGGGTGCGTTCGAAGGCTGCCTGTCCCTGTGCTTGCTGCCCCCCTGTCCCTGTCCCTGTCCCGGTGCCCGGAGCCATTACGGAGATGGGAAAACTTGCGGCAGTCGGCGGCTGCAGGATTACCAACTTGCTAACCGCGTCCTGCGCCTCTCCGCCGGCCAAATAGCCGTATGCTCCTCTCCCGTCTTGTTGGCAGCGCCTTGTCCGTCCCGCTCCCGCGGAATCCGCCGTGTGGCAGCAACTAATTACCGGATTAATTTTAAATGAGCCTCTCCGTCTTCTCTGAAATGAGGCAAACTCAGATACAAGTATTCCTAGTTCTGGTGACACTTCAGGTATTTCGCGCAGTTTCGACATCGCTTTCAGCAGAAACAGAGCGCAACACATTAATATTGATAACCTGTACTACAGTTTATTTATGGAACGCTATGGTAACCAGGCTCAGCTCCTAATTAGATCTGTCAACTGACGTGTAGTAGTGGTAACACTCTACACTCGTTCTGTCGATGACAGTGGTTCAGAATCCTGTCCAGCTTTCCAGAAGTAGAAGTTCGGTAAGAGAGACCAGTGCGATAGTCGTTTTGAAACGGCACGACTTATTACTTTTTCCATTTGTCCTCTATTCTAGATCTTTCTCCGTTTCCTATAACGTCATTTTTGATGAGACCTCCAACGCTAATCTTCTAAACTTCCATATGAAATAGTTCTTGATGCATTAGCACCCGCCTTCCAAGTATTGATAGTTAACGGATGCCTGTCCAGTTCGTGTTAGATTTCAAAATAATTAATTACTTTGAACCAGGAATTTGCACTGGCAGAATTTGGCCGATAAGGTGGTAAGGGGCGGCGGCATTACATTCATCACCACTTAACCTGTACTGGCGGAGTGTGAAATCCTACGACCGAAGCGATGATCTACGCATATACAAGCGGCCAGTTGGCCACCAGTATGATAACCGGCCAGTTAGTTAGTCACCTCTAGATAAATCGGGACACGTATCATTTAATACCGCGCGATTCCCCCACTGGACTTGAAAATCACATGGGTTCGGTTAGGAAGTGTGACCACAAGGTTCTGCAGGTACGTCGGATCCAGGGTAGGCGACTAGCTGAGGATTTGACCGCGCAAGTTCACCGAAATGCGGGGATGCTGACGCCGGCGTTTTACCCGCTGTTCAGACATGTCCCGTAGACTTTCTATGGAGCTCAAGTCACGTCATTCTGCAGGCCAGTCGAAGTGTATTAGGATGGAAGAGGTTTCAGAATACCAGTCACTATGTCTTCCGCCCCTACGATCTTTGCTGCTGCCATCTTGAAAAATAGAGTATCAGTAGCATACTCGTCATGGAGATGTTGAATGAAAGGCAACATATCATCCTTCAGAATGTTTACATAATCGTACTGATTCACGTCAGTGGTCACCTCAGTGAGTGCCCCTCCCCCACCTCCCCACTTTATGACACGAAAAACACCCCAAAACATCACAGACCTCTGGCTTGCACTTCACATTGCACACCTTTACTTTACTCGACGACATGCGTCATTTGAACGGAGACGAAGATATGATTCATCAGAGCATATTACTCTTCGCCAATCAGCTTTCGTCACCTTGGACGATTTCCAGGCGTGCAGCTTTATGCGCCTATGTGGGCAATGGACCCTTGCGACGTGACCGACACCAAACGTTCATTGCATGCCGTTCCCGTAGCAGTGTTCTCCCGCTAGCAGGTTAGGATGTACCTTCATTCACTATTTGCAGTCATTCCTGCCGGGTTTGGAAGCAAATTTGATTTACAAGCCGTGAAACGCATCTTCAGTCCCTCTGTAACGATGTTTTACCGACCACTGTTATGACGTCGTGTTTCGTGGCCACGTGTGGTACACCACTGTTTGTGAACACATTAAACAGAGCACCTCAAAACACTAGTAAACCTAGAAACTTCACACACATCATGGCCATGGTTACGGCCAAAGACAATTCCCTTTTCTCCGCCTTTGTCACGCGCTTCTACTTACCTGTGTGTACGTATGATGTCCGCTTGAAACGTTAATTTCCCTCCGATCGCTAGTATCTTGTGTTCACGTAGAGGTGTGGTTGAGCACGTGTCTTGATCGCTGCGCCATCTGTAACGGCTTAATGTTTCATCCGTGCGTTGTAACTCGAGTGATTTTTTTGTCTCGTGATGATATCAGTCACCTGAACAACAACTTATGCTGATGACATCACATTGAAATAAGTGACATGAATTACTTTGAGTGTAAAATTATCATATCACTCCTTAAAATATATTATTCTCCACAAAACCTGCCATGGAAATAATACGTTTTTTGAATTGTCATGAAAGACTAATTTCTTTACTGAAACCGAGCAGGTACCCAAATGTTCAAATGTGTGTGAATTCCTAAGGGACCAAACTGCTGGGGTCATAGGTCCCGAGACTTACAAACTACTTAAGCCAACTTGAACTATCTTACGCTAAGAACAACACGCACATACGCATGACCGAGGGAGGACTCGAACCTCCGGCGGGAGGGGCCGCGCATTGCGTGACATGTTGCCTCAAACCCCGTGGTACTCCAAGCGACCCAGGTAACCGATACGAATTTCAGTGCATCAGCAGAGTATAGCAAAATTTCGAAGAGGAAAAGGTACAAGGATGCCTAAAAAATTTGATTGACAAAAGAAGTGCAAAATGGCGAATCAGGAATGATTGAAGGAGAAACACAAAGCTACAGAAGCAAACATGATGTGTGAAAAATAGGTACCACATGTAGCAAATAGGTAATGATATCATAGGAGTAAAAGAGGGGTCACTGTGTGAAAATCAAGAGCTCAGATGGGAAGCTAGAACCAATCAAACGAGGTAAAAATGAAAGGTGAAAGAGATATGTACGAGGGGCGTTCAATATGTAATGCAACACTGTTTTTATCGGTCAATTTCGGGTGAAAAAAATGCGGAATTTGGTGGGGTACATCATGTAATATTTCCGCTTCCGCCTCTAAAGTTTCATGACGGTCGGATAATGGGCGGTAGTTTACGTAGCCTTCAAAATGGCGTCTGTAAAGGAGGTGCGTTGCAAGCAGAGAGGTGTCATTGGTGATCGTTTGGCGGAAAAACAGAGCACGACAGATATTCAGGGCCGCTTGCAGAATATCTACGGAGACGGTGAATCATTGGTCGAGGTGCATGTCGTCGTAAGAAGGTCGCGCAAATTTGTCCAATCTCCCGCCAACTGGCCACACACAGCTGTGCTTCCTGGAATGTTGGAACATGCTGATACTTCCATTCGATGATCGACAGATCACAATAAAACACCTCGCTGTTTCTGTGGCCAGTGACACACTCGTCCACCAGTTGAGATACTCAAAGGTGTATGCCCGCTGGCTTTCTCGCCGCCGAACAGACGACCGTAAACAGCAGCGAAGAAGCGTCTGTTTCGCCCAATTAAGAATGGACTTCAGGCAATGTTGTACGTGGATGATGGGGAGGTTATTGATGCAGCAAGACCTTGACTCCGACGACGACGAGCAGAGCGGTACCACGCAGCCGTGCAGGCCGGCCCAGTAAGGCTGCGAAGGACATTGCATTGAACGGTGATCATGATGAAAAGTACGGCTTTGTAATAAAAGAGTGGGGAAATTTTATGTATTGGAATCCTTAATGAAATCTACCTGCTTCCACAAAAAAATTTTTGAATGATTTCCTGGTGCCTCCAGCTGCCATTGTCTTCATTCCTTGTTCAATTTTGGCCTGAGGCCATTTTTATGTACCTAAATCGGAAGCGTTATACATTGGATACACTAGTGGTACTTGCATTTTGACATAGGAAGAAGTCATATGTCTTGATATTCTGCCGGCCGGTGTGGCCGTGCGGTTCTATGCGCTTCAGTCTGGAACCGCGTGACCGCTACGGTCGCAGGCTCGAATCCTGCCTCCGTCATGGATGTGTGTGACGTCCTTAGGTTAGTTAGGTTTAAGCAGCTCTAGGTTCCCGATTTATCTAGAGGTGACTAACTTACTGGCCGGTTATCATACTGGTGGCCAACTGGCCGCTTGTATATGCGTAGATCATCGATTTGGTCGTAGGATTTCACACTCCGCCAGTACAGGTTAAGTGGTGATGAATGTAATGCCGCCGCCCCTTACCACCTTATCGGCCAAATTCTGCCAGTGCAAATTCCTGGTTCAAAGTAATTAATTATTTTGAAATCTAACACGAACTGGAGAGGCATCCGTTAACTATCAATACTTGGAAGGCGGGTGCTAATGCATCAAGATGTTAAGTCCCATAGTGCTCAGAGCCATTTGAACCATTTTTGATATTTTTCAGTTACTTCTCATTTCAGAACAAAATTATGTAGAAGAAGGTGGGGTAGCAATGGTCTCATGCCTAGCGGGTACATTAGATGATACTATCGTTAATACTTTGGAAGAAAAAAATTTTAACAAGTTCGCTAAAACACCCAAAACACTCCTTTATTACGACAGATATGTCGATGACACTTTAATTCTATTCAATGGTACGACAGAAGAGAATAACGTCATGCATTCACAAAGACAACAGTTTACACCCAGAAATTAATTTCACTATGCAAAGAGAAAAAAATTAATAGTATAAAATTTATGGATTTAAAAATTTCAAATGAAAAATCTGAAAACACTTTCCATATTTTTCGTGAACCAACGTTAACAGGCATAATTATCTGCAACCAATCATGCCACCCGAGAGTTCACAAGCTCGCATATTTTCATTCTATGATATATAGACTGATCAACTTACCACTAGAATAACAAAAAATTTAGAGAAAACCAGATTTTTCCGAAACATGACTGTAAATAACGATTATTCCAAAAACTTAGCGGATACATTAGTCAAATAGGAAACTAATCAAACAAATGCCAATCTGACAGATGAAGTAACTGTAGCTAGACACACAAACGATCCACAACGAAATAAATTTCTTATATGACCGTATCTAGTTATTATTTTCCACAAAATAACGATGTTTCAAGAATACAAAATTATATACCACCTACAGAAGTACTAATAATCTACTACTGTTATTGAGGCACATGCCATGAAAACCAAAGCAGGATCTACAAAATTAACTGTGAAGAATGGTTAAAATTTTGTACTGAACAAACAGAAAGGAAAGTTAGCACTTGATTTAAAGAGCTCATAACAAAAGGCGACAGTAACACATCCAAATGTGCTGACACTGCACTTGTCATTAGATGACAAAACTAATTGCAAAACGTTACAGACAAGACATTTGCATGCTGCAAAAAGTGAACATTGAACCTAAATAATGATAAGTTTGAGGATTCCTTATTAACACAAAAAATATCGATTAAATTTCGGTTACACGATAAATCACACAAATCTAAAGACTCAATTCTACTAAATACCTAGTGATTGCAATTACGAACAACTTAAATTGGAATGATCACATGTACAGTGCTGTAGGGAAGGGCGAACCAAAACTGCAATTTAAGGGAGAACAGTTAAAAGATGCAACAGATCTACCAAAGAACTGCCTACACCACGCTTGGCTGTCCACCTCTGGAGTACTGCTGCGCGGCTTATGATCCTTTCTAGATTAAGGTTGAATTTCACGGACGCTAGTTGGATGTGGCATTCAGCAGAACAAAGGCGTTCTTCAGTTCAGTGATATATTTTCACGAAATTCACCGACTTTCTCCTCTGAATGCAAAAATATTTTGTCGGTGCACACCTAGAAAGGGAAAAATGTTCGTCGTAACAAAATAAGAGAAATCAGAGCACTGAAAGGATGATTTAAGTGTTCGTTTTTCCCATTCACTGTTCTTGAGTGCAACGGCAGAAAAATACTCTGATGACTCCTCTTCCAGATATGTAACTGTGACTTGTAGAGTAGCCACACAGACGTAAAATACTGATTCACCACTGGATTACATGTATTTATTTGATTGAGCTGTCAGTGAAGAAAGCTGGTAATGTGAACACTGCAGGTAAACGGCAACGTTTGACGCCAATGTGTAGTGCTTATTGTGAACTGTAATTGTTTTATTTCGACTGAACACCTCATCCTGCGTGAGTTTGTAATAACTGGCCAGTGAACCTGTAAGTAGTTCCTGGTAAGACTACGTAAATATCGAGCCCATAGATCTTGGCGCATAAATCTGCAATGAAAGAGGCAAACGTTGCTGATGAGCAACTTAGAGGAACAAAGGCGCGACTGTAGACGTAGAGGAAACTGAACTGCCGTCTGTCGAGGAACACGGGAACTTTGTCTGGAATGGTTCTCAGCGGGAAGCCCATTCCACTTGATACGGCGCGCTGAGGGATTGCAGTCTAGCCGTGCCGAGGGAGAAAGGAACAATTCTCCCTCAACAGGAAATAAATGAAACGTAATTAAATTAAGCATAATGAAAGCCAGGTAGCGAGCAAAATGAAACTGGACTTGGGGAGGAACAGGGTGGGGGCGTCTCGTTGCTTCTGGCGTTCCACGGGCAGTCTGTCTGCTCAGTCACAGGTACAAAGATTACATGCTGGTGTGAGCATATCCGTAAGCCGAGTGACGTGTGCTTTGTAGATGAAGATCGAAGCCGTGATAACAGATGTGTCAGGACTTAACTTAAAGAAGTTGATGAGTTTTATGGAATGCTGTGTTGAACAATGCGGTAAGTTTCCTTTTGATTGTTTTACAGTGTAATTCTGTAAAACTTGTTAACATTTAACAGGGACCTCAGGTACAGGTAGACAATACGGCATCTACGATACCAGATGTCTACAAGCACCGTACTGGGCACGATATATAGAGCAACTTGACCATGATGGTTTTCGGCAAATGACAGTAAGCCAAGAGTAGGTTTCCTCTACCGAAATGTTAATCCAATGACGTTCGCAAATGAAACGACCTATTTACTCAGAGAATTTTTAAAAGATTACAGGTCGCAGCTGGACGACATGGCCGAACGGTTCAAGGGGCTTCAATCCAGAAACGCGCAGCTACTACGGTCGCAGGTTCGAATCCTGTCTCAGGCATGAATGTGTGTGATGTCCTTAGGTTAGTTACGTTTAAGTAGTTCTAAGTCTAGGGGACTGATGACCTCAGATGTTAAGTCTCATAGTGCTTAGAGCCATTTGAACCATTATAGGTCGCATTACTAATCACCGCAAGTAGGTCCAGCTCGGTTGACGAACAAGCTCTATGACGTACGACAGATACTCGTCACGTGCAGACTACAGTATTGTGCAGTTATAACTAACAGTTCGCTGTTTGAGCTACCTGAACGAGTGTGGAGTGGTGATACTCAAAGCATTTAACGTCGGAGGATCAGTCAGCTACCTCCAAACCCTCTTACCTTCTGAAGAAGCATTTACGCGGGGCATATGTTACTGCAAAGTGTGGCCGTAATGGAGTTGTCGTCAACATTTCTGCAATGTGATACCAATACACGTCACTGTTGGGTGATGGGCGGGCAATATTGCTGATGGAGCTGGCCGTCGCCGAGATTCGCCAGTGTTGTGCACTAAGGGTGAAGGCTATTTCGTATCGCTGCGCAATATCTCCCACTGTCCTTGCCTTTCTGCTCTGCTTCCTCTTCCTAAAGGTGACTGCGTTGCAGAGCAAAGTCCCGTGATCCGAACGGTGAACAATACTAAATGGCGTCATTATGCAAGATGAAGCGTTTATGTAGAGCCTGTCAGTTTGTCTGTTTGTCTACAGGAGTATGGAAGTGGTCAAGTGACAATAATGAATTTCATAAATTTAATGCGTACATCATGTAAATAAAGAAAAGTGAGGCAAACAGACGATACCAGGAGCCACATTAATGATAATACACATTAAAGAACTGTATCAAACTTCTGTTGGTACCATCAATAACCGAAACTGGAGGTGATCGCCAATCTGATGGTAAATTATATACAGTATTTCATAGTCGACCCGGTCTTAACAGTTCTCGGACGAACTGCTTTTAAACGATGTATTGAAAAAACTGTTTAAGCATTCTGGGCATGCTCTGTAACAATCATCAGTTCACGTGGTAAACGTTCAAACGCAATTGGCTTACTTAAAAAAAAGTACGCATCTAAAAGTCCTGTTTCTCTTTGTCATTTTAACTCTTTTTCTCCTGGAATGCTAATGCAGGGCAGCTGCACACATTTCCATTAGCTTGCTTTCGTCCGTTGCACGGCTGTAAACACTTTATGCCCAGAAAAGTATTGCTGCAATCACTGGCGGGAAAGAGTGGTTGGGAATGGTGTTGAACATCTGGCTGCAATATACTTCTTTATTCTCGTGTAAATTTACTTTTAGGATATCTTCGGCTGATGGTGTCGAAAAGTAAAAAGGAAAAACACACAAAGCGGTGCAAAAGGTTCGTCCGTTATCACAAGATTACATATTCTACACGAATGTAGACAGACGCTTCAGGTAAATTTTAACTTAAGCATACGGCTACAAGTTTTTATTTTCGAAAGAACCGTACAATTTTGCAAGTACATACCCTCTGCTTGCATGTCAATTCAACGCTCTACTCCTTTTTTACAATTACATGTAGAATCCAAGATTACATTTACCTTTCACAAATATTCAATGTGACTTCCAGCGAATGCACGACAAACATCCCAATGATTCTCACACAGTACCCATACTTCATAATTTTACGAACCTGTATGGGGTTACTGTATTCACTGCTTTTGCTAAGCAGCATGATTCACAGTTCACCTGAAGCCGTTGGAGGAGGGACATGTAGATGCAGTCTTGAATGAGGAAAGGAACCGGCCTGTGGACTTCTTGGTACATTGGCATGCGAGGTTCAAATAGAGAGGTATGTAAACAGGCAGAATGCGGCGCTGTGGTTGGCAACACCTATATAAGACATTGTCTGGCGCAGTTGTTAGTTGGGTTACTGCTGCTACGATGGCAGGCTATCAAGATTTAAGTGAGTTTAAACGTGGTGTTATAGTCGGTCCACGAGCGGTAGGAAACAGCATATGTGATGTAGCGATGAAGTGGGGATTTTACCGTGCGACCATTTAACGAGTGTACCGTGAATATCAGGAATCCGGCAAAACATCAAATCTGCGACATAGCTGCGGCAAGAAAAAGATCCTGACAGAACGAAACCAACTACGACTATGGAGAATTATTCAACGTGATAGAAGTGCCACCCTTCCATAAATTGCTCTAGATTTCAATGCTGGGTTATCACCAAGTGGCGTGCGAACCATTCACAGAAACATCATCGATATGGGCTTTCGGTGGTGAAGGCCCATTCGTGTACCCTTGACGACTGCACGACGCAAATATTTACATGTTGTTCAAATAGCTCTCAGCACTATGGGACTTAACTGCTGAGGACATCAGTCCCTTAGAGCTTAGAACTATTTAAACCTAACTAACCTAAGGACATCACACACATCCATGCCCGAGGCAGGATTCGAACCTGCGACCGTAGCGGTCGCGCGGTTCCAGACTGTAGCGCCTAGAACCGCTCGGCCAGTCCGGCCGGCTTTACACGTTGTCTGGGCCCTTCAACACAGGCATTGGACTGTTGATGACCTTAAACGTGTTGCCCGGTCGGACAAGTCTCGTTTAAATAGCATCGAGTTGATGGACATGTACGGGTATAGAGACAAGCTCATGGATCCGTGGACTCTGCATGTCACCAGGGAACTGTACAAACGGGCGAAAACACTGTAATGGTGTGGGGCGTGTGCAATTGGAGTACTACAGGACCACTTTTACATCTACAGGTCACACGTACAGAAGCATCCTACCCGATCACCTGCATCCATTCATGTCCATTGTGCATTCCAACGGACTTCTGCAGTCCCAGCAGGACAATAAGACAACCCACTCGTCCAGAGGTGCTCAAGAGTGGCTCCAGGAACACTCTTCTTAGTTTAAACACTTCCGCTGGCCACCAAACTACCCAGAAATGAACATTACGAGCATATCTGGGATGCCTTGAAACGTGCTGTTAGAAGAGATCTCCACCCCTCGTACTCTTACGCATTTTCGGAGAGCCCTGCAGGATTCAAGGTGCCAGTTCCCTCCAGCACTACTTCAGACATTAGTTGAGTCCATGCCACATCGTGTTGCGGCACTTCCGCGTGCTCGCAGGGGCCCTACATGATATTAGACAGGTTTACCATTTTCTGTGGCTCGACAGTGTACAAAACCTGCTATGCTGTAGCACGTGGCCCTCCAGTGTAACGGTAATGCGCCACAAGTTGCATATGCGCAAGAACGCAGGGTGCATCACAACACATGCAAAATCAGGTATTACCCAATCGCGATACTATTGCACTTTCCCTCCCGTCGTCGTTATAGGGAACATTTGGTGACGTTATAGCAAATAGATATGTTGATGACTAAGGAAGATGCACCACACAGTGAATTATTTCCAGAGAGTCGTGCGAATACTGCCAAGTGCTTCGGTGTGTCCTCGTGAAATATCATGATAATAACTCACGATAAGCTGGCTGAAGCGCCCTCACTCCTAGGTGAAATAATATTGTGACTGAGTAATATGTCATTACGTCAATGACAGTAACAAAACAACAATAACAAGAGCAACTGCAGGAGCCCCCACAACCACATCAGCCCCCTACCTTCTCGACAGCAGGAAGCTACACCCCTCCTAGGAGGTGCAGACAGTGCGAACCTATTTGCTTACATCACATACATTGCCACAACTAGTCCGCTAGCAATTCATCCACCCGTTGATACTGAAGCGGGCGGTTGCAGCCAGCCAACCGCCCTAAGACAGCCGCATTCCAGAGCAACATGGTGCTGTCAGCAAGTCCTCGTCCCGGCAAAGTAGGTGACATTGATATCTCAGCTCGTATTGACCATATGGTCCTTAAGACACTGTCGTTTGGATCTTAGCCATTCTCGACGAATGGTTAAATTTTGTCTTGAACAACCAACAGCTTGAAACACGACAAACTCCGAGTAATTTTTTCCCGTTTTGTAAATCTACGCTTCTAGGTAGAGAATATTGAATTTTTGTTGCTTACAACGAAGTAGTTGTTTATTGTCGAGGTGTGTATCAGTTTCTCCACAGTGAACATGATGTGGGCCACTTTAGAAACATCCAGCAGCTTGAAAATGCCGGTGCCATCTTTAAACTGTTTGAGCTGTAGGAAGTGAATGAAGTAGTCCTAACCAAAGTCACTCCTGATAATTGTAAGTGAACTGCACAACCTGAAATGGAGGTCACAAAGCAAGTCGACTCACGCACATTTGACAATGAATGAGCTATCGAGCTAGCAACCTCACCCAGCAGTAAGGAACCACACGAAGCGCAAATTATTAGTGGTGCCAAAAGTAAACTTTTACTGTCGATGCGCTGGTTAAAATTTTCCCAAAGCTTTTATCTTAATTCATGTAGCCGGTATAGTCAGATGAATCTTTTGAAACACCTAGTACATTGGATTATTACCAAAATCTCAAAGCAGTTACCACCATCGGCCATCAAATGATTTGAGTATCAAAGTCTAAACCGCTCGTCAAGGGTAAAAGGGCTCTGACAGCAGTGTAAGCTGAACTGTACCAATTTTGTTAAGTTTTTAGTCATTTCCCAAAAAATATCGTCAAAGATTACGGCATACGCTCGTATATATACACTGCTGGCCATTAAAATTGCTGCACCACGAAGATGACGTGCTACAGACGCGCAATTTAACCAACAGGAAGAAGATGCTGTGATATGCAAATGATTAGCTTTCCAGAGCATTCACACAAGGTTGGTGCCAGTGGCGACACCTGCAACGTGACATGAGGAAAGTTTCCAACCGATTTCTCATACACAAGTAGCAGTTTACCGGCACTGCCCGCTGAAACGTTCTTATGATGCCTCCTGTAACGAGGAGAAATGCGTACCATCACGTTTCCGACTTTGATAAAGGTCGTATTGTAGCCTATCGCGTTTGCAGTTTATCGTATCGCGACATTGCTGCTCGCGTTGGTCGATATCCAATGACTGTTAGCAGAATATGGAATCAGTGGGTTCCGGAGGGTAATACGGAACGCCGTGCTGGATCCCAACGGCCTCGTATCACTAGCAGTCGAGGTGACAGGCATCTTATCCGCATGGCTGTAACGGATCGTGCAGCCACGTCTCCATTGCTGAGTCAACAGATTGGGACGTTTGCAAGACAACAACGATCTGCAAGAACAGTTCGACGACTTTTGCAGCAGCATGGACTATCAGCTCGGAGACCATGGCTGCGGTTACCCTTGACGCTACATCACAGAAGGAGCGCCTGCAATGATGTACTCAACGACGAACCTGGGTGCACGAATGGCAAAACATCATTTTTTCGGATGAATCCAGGTTCCGTTTACAGCATCATGATTGTCGCATTCGAGTTTGGCGACATCGCGGTGAACGCACATTGGAAGAGTGTATTCGTCATCGCCATACTGGCGTATCACTCGACGTGATGGTATGGGGTGCCATTGGTTTACACGTCTCGGTCACGTCTTGTTCGTATTGACGGCACTTTGAACCGTGGACGTTACATTTCCGATGTGTTACGACTCGTGGCTCTAGCCTTCATTCGATCCCTGCGAAACCCTACATTTCAGGAGGATAATGCACCACTGCATGTTGCAGGTCCTGGGCCTTTCTGGATACAGAAAATGTTCGACTCCCTGCTGCCCTGGCCAGCACATTCTCCGGATCTCTCACCAATTGAAAACGTCTGGCCTATGGTGGCTGAGCAACTGGCTCGTCGCAATATGCCAGGCACTACTCTTGATGAACTGTGGGATCATGTTGAAGGTGCATGGACAGCTGTACCTGTACACACCATCCAAGCTCTGTCTGACTCAATGTGCAGGCGTATCAAGGCCGTTGTTACGGCCCTAGGTGGTTGTTCTGGGTACTGATTTTTCAGGATCTATGCACCCAAATTGCGTGAAAATGTAATCATATGTTAGTTCTAGTATAATATATTTGTCCAATGAATACCCGTTTATTATCTGCATTTCTTCTTGGTGTAGCAATTTTAATGGCCAATAGCGTATTAAAGTACTCAGAGTATTTCTTAAAAATGTGTGAGACCATACCGAATTTGTACACAGATGTAACGCTACCATCAACGAACTTTGGCGGGAAAGTTATAAATGTAGGTAGAACTCAAAGAGTGAAATACTTCAATCTACTCAAGTGAGTCAGAAAGGAAGGGAAGCTGCGCTTGCGGAATATTCCTTCCCGCTAAAGGTCGCCTTCTTGTCCTCTGTCCATTAATGGTTCGGCGTGGCAATCCTAGTATGACGTACCAGTGATACTCTTCTGGTATAGCCAGTCACATTTACATACGACGCAGGTGGGGAGCGGTGGTGGTGGTAAAGGGGCGGAATAGGAGAAGAGGGGGCAAGGGGTCGGAAGCAACGTAGCTTGTTACGTGACTCAGTACGCCTTTCAAAAGACGTTCACTGCAAATATAATCCGGTAAATTTTAGAATGATTCAAGATACTTCTATTCTGTGCCACCTCCACCGAGGACTTGAACTGTGACAAATACGTAAATGCAAATGGTTCAAATGGCTCTGAGCACTATGGGACTTGACATCTGACGTCATCAGTCGCCTAGAGCTTAGGACTAATTAAACCTAACTAACCTAAGGACATCACACACATCCATGCCCGAGGCAGGATTCGAACCTGAGACCGCAGCGGTCGTGCGGTTCCAGACTGAAGCGCCTAGAACCGCACGGCCACACCGGCCGGCCCGTAAATGCACTAATGTCTTCTAATATCCCATCCTAATCTATAATAAAGCTAAATCACATCGTATGTAACAACTCTGCAAATAGATTCCGACAATGGAAAGCGGCGATGCGATTCGGTCAGGGTTTCAGATCGCTTTGTGCTTATGACGTAAATATGTCTAACACTATCTGGAAATCGCAAAGACATTCATACCGCCAGAAAATACGAAGAAACACCCGCACTTTGAGTTAAAATCTTCGGGTCACTATGGAAGGGGCTGCTAAACTACCGTTTCTTCCATTTGACTAATGAAGTCTTACATTTGTGAGATATGCGACCATCTAGACTTGACATGCTTGACAAGCAGTAATTCCATGGAAAAGTCTTGGTCGCTAAAATGTCAATTATCATGCGTTTCGAGAATTCTTCGTATGATAAAATATACTTAGGAAAGTTCATAGAAGTGATAAATACAAGAAAAGCGTACAATCTCAGGTAGAATTGCTCTTGGGAGTATGTGCAAAATATTTTATTTTGAGACGTCGCATACCGGACTAAAATCATATCTCCACTCATTCTCGTAAGGAAATCTTTCTTCAGGTCGCCAAGAACATGAGAATCCCAAAGGGAAATAGTGGACTGGAATAAGAACGTGTCTACCAGAAGACCGAAATGGGAAGAAATCGTGAAAGGGAAGGCGGATCTGTTCTGGGAATATAAATCATCGCAAGACGCTAGTGTAATCCGTTACAGAGCATTGTTGTAGCGTTAGGAGTCTTTACCAAATAAATGTGGCAATACGCGACGCTTGAATTTAAAGTTGTGCTGCCAGGATAGGAAGAAAATCTTAAGGCCCATACGAAATGGTGCCAGGAATAATGAGAACTCTCGGTACAAAAATGTGTATTTGTCGCGAAACGCTCCTGGGTAAAATCAGAGATTCTTTATTCCGAGAGCACTGTGTGACCATTACGTTACCGTCACCATAATACTCGTGTAGACATGATGTGGACAATATGGGATATTAGGACGCCTGCAGAAGCGTCTAAACAGAATGTTTTTCCCTCCCCCATCATATAAATCGGACAGAAGGTCGTTAATATTTGTACGAGGTATCTGTCGTGCGCTATACGATAGTTTGAAGCGTGACGGAACATTATGACCACTGCGCATCCCGACACTTGCATAGCGGGGCATGCGACGCGGTAATGAAAGAGAAACTGAAGTACGACATAGATGAAGTGCTTTAAATGGTTCAAATGGCTATGAGCACTATGGAACATCTGAGGTCATCAGTCCCCTAGAACTTAGAAATACTTAAACCTAGGCCTAACTAACCTAAGGATATCACACACATCCATGCCCGAGGCAGGATTCGAACCTGCGACCGTAGCGGTCGCGCGGGTCCAGACTGACGCGCCTAGAATCGCTCGGCCACACCGGCCGGCTAGATGAAGTGGCATAATGTGTTAACAACTTGGTGAAAATAAATGAAGTGAGAGAGCACGTTGTCAGAAGTCTCCCTGTCGTGTACAGGGAGCTGGACTTCACATGGTGTAAAGTCCGCGTGAATCTAGCGCCGAAGAGGTTGCTCTCGCAACACAAGGCAGTTGGGGGAACGGGGAAAGACAACTATTGTCAGTCGTCGAGCAGTAGCGGTGATCTATGGTGGTTTTCTTCATTTCAGCCTGACTCGGAGACAACATATGGATTGCTTCACGCAGGGAAGTACAACAGGAATTTGGCATGCAAACACGGCATTATTCCAAGTGCATGGGGAGCGTTCCGTATCAAAGGCGCTGCTTCCCGGAGGATAGGAGGTGATTGGCCACAGTCAACTACAGTAGCAGACGACCGCAACATTTTGCTACAGGCTAGAAATGACTCTTATAAAGATGGCATCTGTTCTTTCAGACATGTTCGAAAGAACAGATACCATCGGTGACCATGGAGCTCTCTTAGAATGTAATGATAATTAAATGAAGACCCTAAGCTGTTGACAGGCGTAGATATACATCAACGGAGACAGTTGAAAATGTGACCTGGAGTCGAACCCGGGATCTCGTGCTAACATGGCAGACGATCTATCCATCTGAGCGACCGTGGGCACAGAGGATAGTGCGACTGCAGGGATTTGTCCCTTGCACGCTCCCCGCGAGACACACATTCCCAACTTAATGTCCACACACTACATTCATTGTGCCGCTGCCCACTACACGTATTATCCGCGGCAGCCAATCTTACCGAATCCCGTAAGAGTTCGAGCAATGCGTGTGCATCCAGCACAGAAGAAGAAGGTCCATGGCCGGTTAGCCTCAACTATATGGAGATGTTATCTGTTCTATCGTATATGTCCATCTCACCATTCAACGTTATTGCGACGCTACACTCAGAGACGTATTTACACCTGGGCAAACTAGGCTGCTGCGGACTTTATAGGACGGTGGATTTTTAGGACTGTTACTGTCATTTAAAAACATTTCATTCAAAACTTTTAAAAAGAAAATGACAACTTAATTAATAGAAAGCAGCCCTCGTTTCTAGCGATTCATCTGTGTGTCGGGAGACGCCGCCAACAAAGGTCAGTGTCGCCAATGAACAATACGCGTTCAAACATAAAGTTCACAGAAATTGCCACTAGTCATTGAGACAGCCAGCCCTTTGGCTGACAGTTCTTCTTAGTTTGAAACTGCGAGCAGTGCATTTGTTTAGTGTTTAGTTTACAGTTTATATTTTAGTATTAATTAAAACGAGTGTTAGTCGAAGAAGAGTAAGCGGTTTTCGGTACCGGTATCTTGCGAAAGATAAGGCAACACAGAATGAGGAAAAATCAACCACAGCCAGCTAGTTCCAACTCGAGCTTGAATCTAGAATCATCAGAGTGTAGTTTATTTATTTATTCATATGGCTAAGGCACCCCACGGGCAGACCGCTCGCCGGGTGCCGGTCTTTCAATTTGACGACACTTCGGTGATATGTAGTCGATGAGGATTATAGGATGATGATGAGGACAGCACAGCACCCAGTCCCTGGGCGGAGAAAAACCCCGACCCAGCCGGGAATCGAACCCGGGCCCAGAGGAAAGACAATCCGTCAGGCTGACAATTTTTTGTTTGTTTCATTAATCCGATATAGTTCGTTGCGCTTGGTCTGGGCGGAGGTCTCAAGACATCCGTTCAAGTTGATAGTTGATTCATTGACTCAGTTTTTTTTATTACAGAGAGCACGCAGCTCTCTGACCGAACATGCTGAGCTACCTCAGCTACGAGGGGCGGACACAGACTGTAGTAATGTGTAGTGCAATAACATGGTGAGGAGTATCGAAAATAGTGCAGCGTGTGGTTTGCCTGAATCAGACATTTAAGATATTAGTAACAAGTCATGGACTGTGCGGCTGGTCCCGCGGAGTTTCGAGTCCTACCTCGGGCATGGGTGTACGTGTTTGTCCTTAGGATAATTTAGGTTAAGTAGTGTGTGAGCTTAGGGACTGATGACCTTAGCAGTTGAGTCCCATAAGATTTTTAAAAAATGATGATGATGGTGCGGAAACAATTGTTTCAGTTGATCCAAGTGAGCATGAAAAGCAAATGATGATGGTGATTTATTTTCTGACGATCCTGCGAAGTGAATAATAAATGAGTCCTTGGGGATCATATGGCTGAGCTAGGTAGTACGGGAAAGATGATGCATTGCGATTTCAGTAATTCTTGAATTCAATATACCGACTTTATGAGGAACTTAAATAGAAGCTAGTTTCACAGCACCACGGGAAATGGAGAGCAATAACAAAGTCTATTCTTAGTATATGGTCAAAGCAAGGAGAGTGCATTTTGTGTCCCATGTTTGTCTTTTAATGGAACATCACAGTCTGCAAAACCTAATGAGGGATTTAATGAGTGGAGAAACCGTAATTACCGTGTAAGGACTAATGAATATTGAGCTGAACCAGAAAATATATGTCAACTTTAAATTTCGAGAACAAAGTATGGGGAGAATATATTAGAAACTATGGCTTAAATGGCTCTGAGCACTATGAGACTTAACGTCTATGGTAATCAGTCCCCTAGAACTTAGAACTACTTAAACCTAACTAACAGAAGGACATCACATAACACCCAGTCATCACGAGGCAGAGAAAATCCCTGATCCCGCCGGGAATCGAACCCGGGAACCCGGGCACGGTAAGCGAGAACGCTACCGCACGACCACGAGCTGCGGACTTAGAAATTATGACCTGAGTCTGAGACAGAACTAAAATATTTGAGGGACCTGTTAAAACGAGTTGTTATTGTACCTTTCAGGGGTCACAGCTGTGAGTTTTGATAACACATTGTGGAAATTTCGAGATAGCACTACAATTAGGACTAGAATTCGACCCTCCTCTAGCAAAGCTTATAGAACTTTATGTAAACAACGAAAAAGGGCGTGGGGTGCACATTATTTACATCTGGTGAAGCATATTGCAGGTAAATTGAAAGAAACTAAATATTTTCCCACCATATTACAATCCACCCCCGATATTATACATGTAGATCAGCTATGTATTGTTATAAGGTATTTGTCAAAAAATTCACAAGATCAGAGGTAGTCAACCTGATCCCTACCACCCACTAATGGGCGTTCCATCTTTCAAGGTTGTCGGTAGAGATTTTAGAAACATTTTCAATAGGCTTTCATAAAATGTTACCATCAAATGTTTGGCAAGTACTTGTTATCATATGTTTTAACTTGATTTGTTCAAATGGTGCAAATGGTTCTGAGCCCTATGCGACTTAACTTCTGAGGTCATCAGTCGCCTAGAACTTAGAAAAACGTAACTAACCTAAGGACATCACACACATCCATGTCCGAGGCAGGATGCGAACCTGCGACCGTAGCGGTCGCTCGGCTCCAGACTGTAGCGCCTAGAACCGCCCGGCCTCTCCGGGCGGAAACTCGCTTTGTAAGTGTTGTGAAGTGACTTTCCTTCTTCATAAATCACCGGCGGAAAGTTACAAAATTTTATTACTAACACATATAGAAAAGAGGGCCTTAGGTAAAAAGGGCTGCCTACCCCTGACTAGGCAACGAGGATGTGATCGAAGAATTCGCTACAAAGAAAGCAGGCCTTAAACGTCTTTGCCTGAATTGAATGTGGTTACTCTATTGCACGTATTTATTATTATTATTATTATTATTACTATTATTATTATTAGCAGCAGCAGTCGTAGTATTCAGTTATGTACAGATGTAAGTTCATTGGTGGTTTGCGTCGCAATGAGAGGCGGAAGACAATATTCTCTGCCTAGGGGTGACAAACAGCTAAATCCGCTCCTGAGTATAGCCCTTCGTTATGTGACTCCTTTCAGGGGTGTATTCCGCCATGAATTCATTTTTATGAGTGATAATACGCTAGCGCATCGAGCAGTGCAGTTGGATGATCTCTTGCAACGATAAGATATTTTGCGGATGGACTGGCCTACACGTTCCCCCAACTTCAATATCCGTATTGCCTTTGAATGAAAGTACCTCTTCTGTTCGTCTTAATGTATTTCTTAGTCATGCTCTATACGAAACTGTAGCATTTCTTCCTACGTATACCCCAAGTTCATCGAGCTGTGTTAGTTGGCAGTGTAACATCGGGAAAAAGTTGCTTTCGTCCTTACGTTTGCACAATTGTGTATATACGAGTAAGAGGAACAGAAACGAACGAGGTACTTTTCTAACGACGATACGCGTCGCAACGAGGATATCCGCTGACGCAAGCGATTCTGACGAAGGGCAGAAGGAGCATTTCGGCAATGGCAAAGCCGCCCGGCTATGCGGGTTATGCTATCGTGTTCTGTAGTCGTTAACATCTATGGAATGATTTGAAGACGACCTAACCACAAGTTCTCAGTAAGATATTGGGATCCACCCCTCGTAACAGAACATAGAGACCGCTCCATAAGAAAGAATAGGAGGTGATCTGTTGCACATCGGACGATAGAGTACAATTTTACTGTGGGTACAACTGATTTGGGCCACACAGATTTTTGCACATTGTCGAACATAAGTCTCTTCAGCATACGACCGGTATGTCTTCCGATGATGACGCGACTACATCGTCATCGTGAATAACGAAAGCGGTGGACACGCAATCGTCGAGATTGGCCCGTGGAATACTGGAAACGTATCGTTTGGTCGAATAAACCACAATTCTTCCTTCACGATGGACATGCCTGGATAGGCAGCCGTCTTGGCCGACGGCCGCTCAAAACGTACATTGCGTAACAGTCGCTGGTCGGCAGAGATATTATTATGCTACTAGGGACATTCATCTGAGATTCCATGGGAGCTGTGGTAGGCACAATGACAGCTGCGGTCTCCGTGAACTTGACATCAGTGTATATAGATGAATAAGAACTCGTAACGCATCTGTGAACCTGAGTGGGATGTGGAAGATTAATGGAAAATACTACAGGGCGGTCGACATACAATATTGATGCAATGCCAGTGTAGCAGAAATTTCTGCTCGTTGGAGAAATTTATTTTGCGTAACCTGCAAAGACCCATTTTTCTATTCATCATGAAATAGCAGCCTCTACATTATGTATCTTGTCCGTTATGTGTGAGTTGCCGCAATCTGATTTCCTCGGCTGGCAGCTACCAATAACTAATATGTACTGAATGTTGATTCTGTTGCGTGAAACTACGAAAAAACTGTCCACGGTGTGACAAGCATCGTTCCGCCGTGTGGGGTGCAGAGAAATGCAGAGGCGTGAGTATACCACTGGAACACGACACCCTCTGTCTGCGCACAGCGCCAACGAAATATAAGGGTGGCGTGTGGGTGCTAGATTATCTTGTTTAGCGCGAAAGAGTTCGGGCGTCATGTTTCTGTACCGGAAACAGAGGGGGCAAATATTCACAGTGGCCTTTATCACACTGGAGAAACACAGCTAATAGACAGTGTTATTTAATATTATTTGCTTCAGTACGCATATCGTGTTCTCCTTGTTTATTAGTAAATGTAAAATCTTTGTGCATTTTGTAGCCCTAGACTTCGAATGTTATAGCCGTCCCTTCGCAACACAATTACTCCTTACAGCTGCTCTGTTCTCTGAATTGCGGTTAAAATATGCTTACTCTATGTGATCAAAAGTATCCGGACACCTGGCTGAAAATGACTGACATGTTCGTTGCGCCCTCCATTGGTGATGTCGGCATTCAATATGGTGTTGGTCCACCCTTAGCTTTGATGATAGCTTCCACTCTCGCTGGCATACGTTCAGTCAGGTGCTAGAAGGATTCTTGGGGAATGGCAGCCTATTTTTCACAGAGTGCTGCACTGAGGAGAGGTATCGATGTCGGTCGATGAGGCCCGGCACGAAATCGGCGTTCCAAAACATCCCAAATATGTTCCATAGCATTCAGGTCAGGACTCTGTGCAGTCCCGTACATTACAGGGATTTTATTGTCGTGTAACCACTCCGCCACAGGCCGCGTATTATGAGTAGATGCTCGATCGTGTTGAAAGATGCAATCGCCATCCCGGAATTGGTCTTCAACAATAGAAAGCAAAAAGGTGCTTCAAACATTATTGTAGGCCTGTGCTGTGATAGTGCGAAGCAAAACAACAATGGGTGCTAGGCCCCTCCATGAAAAACAGACCACACCATAACACCTCCGCCGCCGAATTTTACTGTTGGCATTACACACGCTGGCAGATGACGTTAACCGGGCATTCGCCATACCCACACCATGTCATCGGATCGCCACTATGTGTACCATGATTCGTCACTCCACACACCATTTTTCCACAGTTCAGTTGTCCAATGGTTATGGTCCTTACACCAAGCGAAGCGGCGTTTGGCATTTACCGGCGTGATGTGTGCCTTATGAGCAGGCGCTCGACCATTAAATCCCAGTTTTCTCACCTCCCACCTAACTGTCACAGGACTTGCAGTTTGGAATTCCCGTGTGATGGTCTGGATAGATGTCTGCCTACTACACATCACGATCCTGTTCAACGGTCGGCGGCCTCTGTCAGTCAACAGACGACGTCGGCATGTACGCTTTTGTGCTGTACGTGTCCCTTCACGTTTCCACTTCACTACCACATCGGAAACACTGGACCTAGGAGGAGTGTGGAAATCTGGCACACAGACACATGACACAAGTGACACCCAATCACCTGATCACGTTCGACGTCCGTGAGTTCCGCAGAGCGCCCCATTCTTCTCTCTCACGATGTCTAATGACTACTGAGGTAGCTGATATGGAGTACCTGGCAGCACATTGCAATGAATATGAAAAACGTATGTTTTTGGGCGTGTCCGGATATTTTTGATCGCGTAATGTAGTTTAATAATTCTGTGAACAGTTCCTTGTTACAGTGTTATTCATACGTATCTTACAGACAATTTTACCTACATTGGTATACTTAATGTTGATTGTGTGTATACAGCTGCAGTAAACAAATTAATCAGATATCTAACATACAACTTAGCTTCACTTGAAAATTATGATGAAAGTCAAATTAAAGTTTTCATATATATAAAGAAACTTCTGATGGCAGTTGAGCTATGGAAATTACGGGCGAAGATACCATACAAGCATGTGTATGACTGAAATCAGACATTATATCGTTTTCGTTATATTTTTCTACATTATGGTCGTACATGAAATAATATTTTGGACAAGACCAGATGATTAATAAAACTTTAGATTAAAGATCCAAGAGCCGCGCGTGATTAGCCGAGCGGTCTAGGGCGCTGCAGTCATGGACTGTTCGGCTGGTCCCGGCGGAGGTTCGAGTCCTCCCTCGGGCATAAGTGTGTGTGTGTGTCTGTGTGTGTATGTATGTGTGTGTTTGGCCTTAGGATGGTTTAGATTAAGTAGTGTGTAAGCTCAGGGACTGATGACCTTAGCAGTTAAGTCCCATAATATTTCACACACAATTGAACATTTGACAGATGCAAGAATTACATGACATATATGTATGATTATTATGTTAGTAAGTTGGAGAACGTAAAGGAAGAAATTTACTGTAAGGTTGTGAGGACCGCAGCTGATGAGTAAGTTTTAATGTCAGTTTTTTTAAAACATCTTTTGTGTATCTTTATTTGATCATTGAGGTGTTGAAATGTTATTCAATGGCGTGCTGTGTTGAATTCTTTTCCGAACACATTCACTTATATATCTTTGTTAGTTAACGGTAGTAATCTTAAGCCTGCTGTTATATCTGCTTGCAAGATAACAGTGTGTTTATTTGTATTATTTAAATGAAGAGCTCCATATCTTCGCAGAATCATCTATTGAAAGTAGGATATGTATGCCGTCAAGGACTACTTTCCATCTAAATACGGTGCTGAGCTTCAGGATACCACTGAAATAAATTGCAAGAGCTAGTCATGGGTTGCCTACACGCTGCGGCAATAATGTCACAATACAAGATAACAACAAGTTTCGCTTCCCGCCCCTCCCTACCTATTTATCATGTAACGTGCAACATTCCCTTTCCATGACGTCATTACACCAGTCTCCCTGAACTTCCCATCGTCCTCTGTCAACAGAGCCTATTACTTAACTCACCTAATATTTTAACAGTCATTAAAATGGAACGGCTAATTACACTGTCGCCGAGTGCAGCCATTTAGCCGTACTCAAATGTTCAAAATTATTTATCCAAAAAAATTACGTAAATGAAATAACTTGCATTGTTCCCACTTCTAAAATACATTAACAAAACACACTCATGATGTTTACGGCATGAAGTTAGACGTGAAGCAGCACTTGTAAACTTACATAATCCCGGCACTGTACCAAACTTTGTGTAATGAGCAACAGACCGTCAAATTAAATACCTTCCACATCTAAATTATTTTATGATGCTTTTCATTGCATTGCATGTCATCCTCCGTTTGTTTTGTTATGTTTACACAGGGTCTTCCCATTTTTCGTTTGTATGCATACTACTACTTTCAAGCCAGGGTTCATCGCCTAATCTCGTCACTTGATCATACAATGTAAAGCATCATTTTTCCACCTCTTCAGTGATGTACGTGGGAGTTTCTGTTTGCTTCCTGATTTCTTTATTGGAGATATTGTTCTCTCTTCAAATTTTACAACTTCTCAAAAATCCATGATTTGCATTATTGATCTACATAATTTTTTTGCCTTCTTTTTAATTTTATCTCATGAGAGATATCATTCACCTTACTGATTGCTTGTTTAAATTATGTTGTCCATCTCTCTTCTTTCTAGTTTACTTGAAGGTGTCCTCAGATTATAGCTCCCAGATATTTATAGTTTTATATGATTCAACAGAAATTGGAATTAGATATTCCGGTAGCTAAATTGTTCTGTGCTGCATGTCAAGTGCCGTGATGTTAATTCAACGTTTCTCCTTAGCAAGCACCAGTTTAGGGGGAAAAGATAATGCTTTATATTCTACGCCAGAGAAACATAACAAATTACATTTTTGGCAATTATGGTTTTTTACTGCTAATGAATCAGGCCTACTCAAGGTTATGTAAAAAGAACAAACCTTCGAGGAAGTCTTCAACTTTTCCCAATTAGAAGAACGGCGCCAAGGTTCTCAAATAAGTTTACAGAGTGTATATCCCATAAAGAGCTACTAAATAATAACGAAAATCTGATCCAGATTCTTTAAAATACGACGTGTAAAAACATCCATAAAATACCCAGTAACAACCAAACTGATCAGACACCAATATAGAATCGTGTTTTGACAAAATCTTTACTGTAGTTTATCAGTTAAATTGCGTAGTTTTGTAACACACAAGTCGAAGTCGCAATACAAAAGTCCACGTACAACATATGCCCAAAGACAGAAATGGAATAAGACAGAGCTGGAACACTGCCAAAGAGAATGGTAGAACAAGACCATCTAGAAAATAAATCTCTGCAACAAAACAAAATTATTTATCAAAATGAGAACATATTTTGAGTACCAACACACGCACCCAAGTAGGCATGAATGCATGCACACGAGCATGCATGCACACAAATGTACTTCATACAATGATACGCAAGGAAATTTTCGGATTGCTTATTGCAAACGAAAATTCGAACATTGCACCAAAATAAAATTACGTTCCTTTTAAAAATACATAAGATTTCGAGTGCAAACCAGACATGGCATACCTACTGTAACCAAATTTTTTGTAGCATAAAAGACACACTTGGCTTGCATATTTGTAGTACTGATGAAACTTGTAGGTTAAGCAGCAATTGTTGCCTACAAGACTTTTATGTCTGTACTACACCTCACAAGCACAATAAATCCTAAAATAAAATATTTCCTCATTCAATATTGCGTATTATTTAATCAAAAGACGTATGTATCACTTACAGGCACCACTAAAATAAATTAGAGGTTAGTCAAAAACCACAATTAGATCTTCGTAGCACACATTAAAGAAACAAAATTACATAAAAATTGGTATCTAACACCAAACATCCGTGGCCACTACCACCTGCTGTAGTGTGTGTGTGTGGGGGGGGGGGGGGGGGGGAGGGGAGGGGGGGGGTGTAAAAAGCAGTGAAGTACTCCCAAAGGTAGAGGTATGCCAAAGGGGTTGAAGCCACCTATCTGGACACTTTCTTTTCTTTCTTTTGCTAGGGCCAGTGTCCTGCAGTATTCGCAGGATCAGCATTGCGGATTTGGCAAGGTTAATTTAAAGGGGTGGCCAGATGTCCTTCCTGCCACCACCCCATATCCCCCAGGACGGAATCAGTGTACCCCAGCTGTCTGCATCTAGTGGAAACATGAAATAGTGCTAACGTGTTTCAAATGTCTGTGAGTCGTGTAACTGAAGCGGGATGTGGGGACCAGCCCGATATTCACATAGTGGGATGTGGAAAACCACCTAAAAGCCACATCCAGCCTGGCCGGCACACCGGCCCATGTCGTTAGTCCACCGGGCGGATTCGATCCGGGGCCGGCGCGTCTACCCGAGCCCAGGAAGCAGTGCTAGCCTCCACCTATCCGGACATTCTGTTACCATAAAGCCACTGAAACAGAGAATGACGCTGAAAAGGCCGAAATAGTAAATTCCTTTTTCCAAAATTGTTTCATAGAATATCACACTGTAGTTCCTCTCTTAAATCATCGCACGAACGACAAATGACAGATACCGAAATAAGTGATCATGGGACAGAAACGCTACTGTAATCACTCAAGAGAGAAAAAGGCATTGGACACAACGGGATACAAATTCGATTTTGCACAGAATATGTGAAAAAACTCGTTCCTCTTCCAGTTACAGTGTACGGTAGGTCACCAGAAGAGCAAAGTATTCCTTATTACTGTAAAAATTGTAGGTCATTCTCGTTATCGGGAGGAATTGTCGAACAGATGCACAAAATTATAGACCTCTATCACTGAAGTTAGTCTGTTGTAGAATTCTGGAGGGTGTTTATTCTTGGGTACTATGACATATCTGGAGCCCGAAAATCTCCTTTGTAGGTGTTAGTATGGGTTACTGAAACATCGGTCGTGTGAATCCCAGCTCTCTTTGTTCATCCAAGAGACGCAGAATTCAGCAGATATAAGTGCCCAGTTAGACACTGTACTCCTTGACTTCCGGAAGGCATTCGCTACAGTTCTGCACTGCCACCTAATGAACAAAATACAAGGGTACGGAACATCAGTCTAATGTGTGACTTAATAGAAAGGTTTCTAGCAAATATAACACAGCTTATCATTCTGAACGGTTCGAGAAAGTAACTTCTGGCGTGTCCCAGGGGAGTGTTATCACTCGTGTTCAGAAGAAACAGAACACTCAGAACAACTAGAGACAGAACGCTCATATTGACAGGACAAGTACATTAGTATGTTCTGCAGAAATGATTAGCATTTCAACCAGGTCGGCCACCGAAGGTGAATGATCAGGGTGACTTGAGCTAAATTCACGATGGCTTGAAAACGTATGCGCTAACCGTAGCGTCAAATCAGTAAGTTTGAATGAGGGCGCATTATCGGCATGAGAAAATGTGATTCATCCATCCGGGAAACTGCTGCTCGTATGGCACAAAGTGTTTCGGCAGTGCAACGGGTGGGTTCAGAATGGTCCACCACCCTACGAGAAGTTCGACACCTCATCCGTACGGCATTGCAGGACAGATCAGCGGTCTCCTCGATTCAAGCAAAGCAGTGGAACAGCGTAACACATCGTACACACCAGGGGTGACAGTCCCTCTCTGTTTATTACGGCATGGGTTACGTGTGGGTCGTCCACTTCTCCGCCTACCTTTGACGAACGTGCAGAAACATGCCACGTGGCAATGGTGTGTGAAAAGACGTCACTGGGGACGGGAATGGCATTAGAGAGTATTTTCGGACTAATCCAGGTTCTGATTGTCTGAAATGATGGCCGCAGACTTGGGGACGGCATCTTACAACACATAAGCATCCTCTCAAGGCTTTGTGGTGTGGGGTGCTGTTGGGTGAAGCCAGAAATCACAGTCGCTGCGTTCTCAGGGCGTTATGACCAGTGTGACCTACATGAATGACGTTCTGCGATCCGTAGCCATATCCTTTCCGTACAACAATCCAGATGCCATTTTTCAGCAAGACAATGCACGACCACACGTTCCGGCACGAACTAGTGCCAATTTGGATGTCAGCCTTTTGCCTTGGTCTGCTAGATCACCAGAATTGTCGCCAATCGAAAATGTGTGGGGTATGCTGAAACGAAAGGCGCAGCGCTGCGACCGAAGATGAACTTGGAAACCAGGTGAATGCAGCATGGCTGGCTATACCACAAGACCCCATTCGCGCCTTATACTCGTTCGATGCTTTCACGCATGGAACAGGTCATCGGGGCCCTGTGGCTGATCCTGTGCCTCCTACGAATCAGTATACGCGCTGAACCGATGTGACTGAAATGATAAACATTTCTGCAGAACATGCTAATGTATATGTCCTGTGAATATGAACGTTCTGTCTCTAGTTGTTCAAATGACTAAGCAGATAACGACTGAAGTTTCATGAGGCTTTTCGCAGGTGATGCTTTTGTATGCAGAGAAGTCGTGACGCTAGAAAACTGTAGCGAAATGCACGAAAACCCGCAGACGATCAACACTTGGTTCAGGGAGCACCAGTTTACTGTCAACATAAGCAAATTCAATGTACTGAAAATACAGAGAAAGACTCTTTATTGTATGATTACGTACCAGCAGAGTAATAAGTGGAAGCAGCGACTTCCAAGAAAATACACTATGTCATCAAAAGTATTCGGACACCTGGCTGAAAATGACTTACAAGTTCGTGCCACCCTCCATCGGTAATGCAAGAATTCTGTATGGTGTTGGCCTACACGTAGCCTTGATGACAGCTTCCACTCTCGCAGGAATATCTTCAATTAGGTGCTGGAAGGTTTCTTGGAGAATGGCAGCCCATTTTTCACGCAGTGCTCCACTGGGGAGAGGTATGGATTTTAGCCTGGCACGAAGTCGGCGTTCCAAAATATCCGAAAGGTGTTCTATAATATTCAGGTCAGGACTCTGCGCAGTCCAGTCCATTACACGGATGTTATTGTCGTGTAACCACTCCACCACAGGTCGTGCGCTGTGAACAGGTGCAACAGCCATCCCGGAATTGGTCTTCAACAGTGGAAAGCAAGAAGGTGCTTAAAACATCAATGTAGGCCTGTGCTGTGATAGTTCCACGCTAAACAACAAGGGGTGCAAATCTCTTCCATGAAAAATACGACCACACCATAACACCACCGCCTCCTGAATTTTACTGTTAGCGCTACACACGCCGGCAGATAACGTTCACCGGGCATTCGTCATACCCACACCCTGCCAAGGGATCGCCACATTGTGTAACTAGCTACATCTACATCTACTTGATTACTCTGCAATTCACAAGTAAGTGCCTGGCAGAGGGTTCATCGGACAACTTTCAAGCTCTTTCTCTGCTTTTCCACTCCAGAGAAGCGTGGAGGAGAAACGCACTTAAATCGTCCTGTGAGAGCTCCAATTTATATTACTGTGGTGATCATTCCTCCATATGTATGTGGACGCCAAAAAAATATTTCCACACACTCAGGAAAAACCTGGTGATTGAAATTTCATGAGGAGTTCCTACGACATCGAAAAAGCCTTTTTTTAATGACTGCCACCCCAATTCACATACCATATCCATGTCGATCTATCCCTCATTACGCCACTGTACAAAACGAGCTGCTCTTCTTTGCACTTTTTCGATGTCCTCCGTCGATCCTAGCTTATACGAATCCCACACCGCACAGCAATACTCCAGAAGAGGACGTACAAGTGTAATGTAGGCACTCTCTGTAGTAGACCTGTTGCATTTTCTCACTGTTCTGCCAATAAACCGAGGTCTTCGGTTTCATTTATCCACAACATTATCTATGTGATCGTTACAACTTAACTTATTCGTAATTTAAGCTATGCACCAAATATTCTGCCACTATATCGTAGTCTTTGGTTTGCTGTAACCACAGCATTATCAGTGTGATTGTTCCAAATTAAGTTATTCGTAACTTAAGATATGCAACAAACATGTGACGTTTATGTGTAGTAGAAAAAGTCACACACACACACACACACACACACACACACACACACACACACACACACACACACACACACTTACGTAATCTAGCACACCTGAAAATGTGTTGAACAAAGCTCTTCTTTGAATATTAAGCAGAAAGTAATGATTCATCACGATATGATCCAAAACTGAAGAATGAGGATCTAACCTTAGCTCTGTAACCATTGATTGTAAATATAAAACAGTAACTACGCCATCACAATCCATACATAATTTAAGAACATAATTTCCACCCAACGCCACACTCACGGGCGAGATCATTGTACAAGATATTTAGCAAGCAGCTGTCGTCGAAACAGCACCTGTCGACATACCTTGTTTGCATCTTTAAATTTACATCATGCAAAGAGAAGAAACTTACTGAACATCAGAAGACAGAAACAGGACACCCGGTGTCGAACGCAATTTCTTACCCTTGACGGCTTCCTGCTGGTCGGAAAACAGCAGACTTCTCAAAGACATGAAATCGCCTCACTGACCATGCAAAGATGTTACTCATGGATCTTATATCAAATAATCGAACACGAGGATAGCAGATAGGCGTAGAGTATTGCAAAGATAAATGTCACGACCTAGTAAAAGCAAAATATAAATGGAAAAAATAAAAAAGTCGAATGAACAGATGACATTGGTGTTGATCTAACTTACAACGAAGGTGTACTTGTCGGCGACAATTACCAGAATAAACAGTATTATTTCACCTCTGAATTTGTCAAAACGTCATCTCTAAAACCGATATCAAAGCCAATCAAACGTTCTGGTGACACCATGTTCAAGTATAATTCCATTATGTAGTTCAAGACGTTCGGCGTATCCTGCTGATCACAACAATGTTGGCGAACAGTTTAAACAAGAGACTTCGATGAAATAGCACACTGAACAGTAGCAGGACACAATCATATAGAAGAGACACGACGGTTGGTACGCTTTCAATTCCCCTCTTTGAGAGTCAGTCAGACACTACGGTGATCTCACCCTAGGATATTTACTTTACATTGCAGGTCAAAACATTTGTCGTCATCTGCGGGTAATGTCAACTCATTCTGTGGAATGGAAATCATAGCCGTGCGGTCTTGGGCGGCTTGGCACGGATCGTACGGCTACCTCCACCGGAGGTTCGAGTCCTCCCTTGGGCATGGGTGTTGGTTTAAGTTAGATTACGTAGTGTGCAAGCCTAGGTACCGGTGACCTCAGCAGTTTGGTTCCACAGAACTTACCACAAATTTACAAAATGGAAATCATTTTGTGGATGGCCGCCATCAGATCCAAACAAGGTAGTGCGAGACGTGTCTTTTCGAAAGCTGTGATTGCTACATATTGTGCAGGGTCATCTTGCGCGTGACTGTAATGTTATAAATTATATACACAAATTATATATTGATTTTGATGGCTTAATTATTCCTTTGTATTTAAAGTCAATGATTGCCAAACTGAGGAAACAACTTCATTCATACATCTGGATGCTATTAAGCAGAAAGCTAACACTCATTCAGTTTAGGATTATCGTTTTGATGAATCATTAGTTACTGCTTAATATTCAAAGAATAGCTATATTAAGCCCATTATCAGTTATACTAGATTGTGTAAGTATATGTGTATGACTGCTTCTGTTAAATATATAGGTCAGACAGCGTTTCCAAATTATATGTGTTTATATATATATTGCATTTAATCATTTAACTGCCTGGTATCGGCATATGTATATGCTATTAATTCTCTTCTTGTTAGACTAATTTACTTGACTGTGAAACACTGAAAGTATTTTCTCCTTACTCTGAAATGGTGTTTTACTCTTGGTTCGTTTTTGTTTCTTCTTTTATTTCATATTATTTTAATAATGATATTCAGATGTACGTATAAATGATTATAATGTGGTACACTGGAACAAGGAATTACTGGTAGCAGGATTAAGATATGGAAGTTATACATGTAGATAAATCGGGAAACAGCGGGATTCAAAGAATTGTAACTACACATACGAGAGCAGAACTACTCACAATGCAATCGAAAGACGATGATTACAGTATAATCACATTGCGACAGTTGAAGCTGCACGATACCATGAAATGTCTCCCGGCAAAAATGAAGTTCGCAATGTCTTGTGACTGCATTTCTAAAAAGTAATCAAGGGTCTCCATCAGTAAGAGTCTAATTACGCTGCTGTCTTTTATAAACAACGTACGATTAGAGACTCGTTTGGATGAGTTCTGTTCATAGGACTATCAGAGCCTTCATTCGCATTTGATTGTGGGAGGGATTCCAGTGTCGCAGCACGTCGTCAATGGACCGACTGTCAAAGAGCAGTTCGCCGGGTTTTAATTTGTTACCAATCATTACTTCCCCTGGCTTCCGCTGGCTCTCTCCACACTCGCGTACAGGTGGCAAAATAGGGTGTTATCGTAGCCTCTGGTCAGCAGCACGTAATCTCCACAGGTTTAATTGACAATTAAGCACACGTTTCTACGAGCATGTGATCACTTAACTTTCCGCACGAGTTCTGAATTTATTTCCGTTTTAATTCGCATGCATCAGTTCACTGCCAATATGAGTAATACTGACATCAACACTGGAACTAACGTAATTATAAAGTCAATCAACTAAACGGATCACGCACCGAATGAATTACGATTTGGACTATTCCTCCTTGACGTCAACATCACGTAGCACCTAAAATGGGAAAAAGGTCAATAGGTCCCATTCATCACTATCCAAATCCATTAAACAATCTTTGTTGTACAAGCCACGTGAAATAAACATTAAAATTCAGTATTTAGAAAGTCATTATCAATATTGTCAAGAAATCAAAATTTGACAGCCAATTGTTGGCCCACAGCTGATTCGCTTTTCAAAGCCGCCTAACTCTAACACTGGCAAAACACCATTAAATATCCTGAGGAAACGACGTTTTCTTCCCTTTTAATCCAGGCACTTTCTCAGATACTTCTTTCAGCAGTTGATCTGTAAGGCTTGACTAATCAACAACAGGGATCCCTTTGTATTCCAGAAACACTTGACACTACTTTTCTGGCCGAAATCGACTCCTTTTTTTATTGAGCGAGGTGATCATCTTTCGTCGACTGCTGTTTCATTTCTGATAAGATACGCCCACATTTCATTCACGGTAACGCATTGACACACATATCGTTTTTAATACGTCTAGGTGTTGCCGAGAAATACATTTTCTCATTCACTTACGGGCAACATTCAACAAAAAATTACTTTAAAACAACCGTATTGACACAATCTAGTTCTCACTTTAAATGCACTACACTGTGATACGTGCAAAAATAGTAGAAACGACCTCCCATTGGTATAAATTCAATCAGAGCGGCAAGGCGGGAGATTTCAACCTGTTCTTGTATGTACATTTACATATAGGATGTCACGCGAGAAACAGTAGATATTCAGTGCTTGTAGAGTAGACTAATTCGAATGAAATATTCCACATGGGATGTGTCCAGTTTGTATCAGTTTACAGGGATACAGCTGTCAGAATGTAACTAAACTCCTCCCGAACAAGCCCGGTACCGACCGGCTTCCGTGTCCTCAGCCCATAGGTGTCACTGATGCGGATATGGAGGGGCATGTGGTCAGCACACTGCTCTCCCAGCCGTATGTCAGTTTCCGAGAGCGGAGCCGCTACTTCTCAATCAAGTAGCTCCTCAGTTTGCCGCACAAGCGCTGAGTGCACCCCGCTTTCCAACAGCATTCGGCAGAACGGATGGTCACTCATCCAAGTGCTAGCCCATCCCCATAACGCTTAACTACGGTGATCTGACGGTAACCAATGTTACTACTGGCTCAAGACCGTTGGCGTTAGAATGGAAGCTATAGAAATACGCACAGAAGGCGTTAATCAAAGGCAAATGATAAGTCAAAATTTGGTTTTTATGTATTCCACCTCTGACTTATATTCAGTTTCTTCTTGATAACACAAAGTATAGCTCTTCTGATGTCGTCTTGGCATTCGTTCATGAGGGTAGCACCATCCATAATCAGAACGATAATTCCTCTCTTGTCCCGTTTTTTTTTTTTTTTTTTTTTTTTTTTTTTTTTTTTTTTTTTTTTTGTAGGCGTCGTATTTCACCATCCCCCCACAAGTTGAAGTCTAAATGGTTAGACCTTGTTGGTAAGGAAGGGACGAAACCGTTCATGTCGATCCCTCTTACGGAGAATGTTAGGCTTACATGATGTATCACAAGTAGAGTATGTGAGAGCGCCGAAATGCTGAAAGAACATACCCATATTTTTAGGCAAAGAAAACGGTAGCTCATTTTCAAAACAGTTTAGGAAACGCGACACTCTAATACGCTGTGAAAAAGACACAACCAACCGACTGTGTATCGTACCAAATATTTACAGAGAACCTTTGTTGAAAATGTGACCACAAACGCATGTGGTATTTCACCGGAGCAGGCGAAATAAGTTAAGGGTGTGACTGATACCGCCACTAGTGGTCTGGAAACATCAATTATCACTGTTATGGGATTATTCTGTGGTTAGCAATTATCCTAGACAAAATTCCAGCCATCTCCTTCTCGAATTTGTTGATTCAGCTTTAAATGCTGAAGAAGGTGGTCAAATATAGGCACGGTCCAGGCACGCTAATGTGTCGACCGCCTATGTTCGACGTCAACGTGGAACAACCAGTTACAGACGGCAGTTGGTAGCACTAGCAGTAGATGGTATATAACGCGTGTCGGGGGACGCGGTAAACAGTGCAGTTGTTGTCGTATTGAGGAAACGGAGCGATTTATCTGACGGCCAAACGGCCAAGATCATTGGCTTTCGGGCCAAGGGAAGAAGCATTTCACAACCCTCTGAGTCCGTAAATTGTACGCGTACCACCATGGTTAAAGTATACCGCGCATGGTAAAATGGTGCTATTCAAAAATGGCGCCGAAGGATCTGAGGTGCACCACAAGCTGTAGACGACGTCGGTGAACGACGACCGCGGAGATGTGTACAGGCCAACAGACGTGCAGCTGTTGAGTAGCTGACCGCCCAGGTTAACCAAGGGGCTAGTAGCAGTGTCTCCTCAACGATTGTTCACTGAACGTTGCTGCATATGGGCCTCCGCAGCAGACGCCTTGTTCATAACCCTGTGCTGACTGCTCTTCATCAGCGACGAAGGCTGGAATTTTCACGCCAACTGGACATCCACTAAGTGGTGACAGGTGTTCTTTTCAGATGAGTCACGTGCTATAATCCATCGGACAGATGGCCGTTGGCATGTGTTCTTGTGAAATGTCTGAAAGCGACCTATCTACAACCAGGGGGGAGCGTTGTCATTGCATTCTCTGGGTGAAATCGTCATTCTGGAAGGCACAATGGATCACGTCCACATCAACATCCAATTTTTTTTCTTCAACACGAAGGCCTCTACAGCAGGACAATGCAGCACATCTCACAGCTTTCAGCGCACATGCGTGTTTCGAAGAGCACCAGGATCAATTTACCACACTCACCTGACCACCAAACTATCCGGATTTGAACCTAATCAAGAATCTGTGGGGCTGTTCGCAACATGGATCTGCAGCCCAGAAACCTTGCGCAGCTATCCGCGGGACCGGAGTTGACATGGCTCTACATCCTTATCGGTACATTCCAGAACCTCAGAGCCCAGTGGACGTCACACGTGGATCTCGACCAGTACTGCCCGGTCTCGCGCGGCTACATCCAACGGTAGCCAAATCTAAACTACCTCATGTGTGAAGAGGACTATTTTACTTAGGTTCACATGCGCATACAACACCACGTCTACGAAAGATCTTTTAATTACATTATGTTTATGTTACTTAGACCTGTTAATTGATAAGAAAGGGACACATACTGGTTACGAAGACGTGAGAAAACAAGGTGACACAGATATTAGGGGAAAAGAGTAGGCTCCGAGGAAGAAATCACTTAACGTACAGCGCGAGAGATGTGTAGACCTAACATGCAGGAACATCAAACGATCCGACTATGAATTCTTTCTCAGTGTGAAGGATAAAGTTAAGATGAGGTACATTCCGTCGGGGTTGTCTTCCATTTTCGTACAGGAGAGGGACCTAACTTCACGTATTTGAACAGACCAGGATGTCGGTCTAGGAGTGACTGCAACTACTGAGAAATTGGAATCATCTAGCTGGCAGTGTACTCATCCCGCAGGAGTTACAGAGAACGAAAGGGCAGAAACAGGAAAGGGGCAGTAAACAACATTATCCGGGAGAGGTTAAACAAAATAACCAGAGAGGTATCCACAAGTGAACTAGAAATGTATCTACAAAGGCAAGAGAGGAGTAGAGAGGAGTAACACTGATTCACCCTAAAGAATGAACTATATAAATGAATATTACAAAAGTTTCAGCTAAGACACCAGTTGAGCTGCATGTGGTGCAATCGTAAGCTACAACTTCTTTGGATAACGGGGCTGTCGTTAGCGATATGTAGCAATATAATGACGAATGAACACAAGATAACTGGATACTCGCCGTTGCTATTGCATAGTGGAAATATAGGCCCAAGTGAAATTGTAGATAATAGTAAATGTTTACAGTAAAATGTTACGGTCTACTTCATTTTGTGTTATGGCACATCTGCATGTATACCAATTACAAATTGATAAATAAGTCTCTCACCCACGTCCTGAGTGTATTGTTTCAGTCGGCAGTCCTATTGTTAGTGAAGCCTATGATGGATGTTTGCCGCTTCTCGAGGCTGTCAGAGGAAGAGTAAGCTGTTCGCTCCGTGCCCCATGCTGATTTAAATTTAAGAGGGCTGGAACTTGCGGCCTCGTTTGCGAACTTCTCAGGATGCTTGTCTCACTGCTGCGATCGAAGTCGGACAGCTCTACAAAACGGCCATTTCAGCTCTCATATAGTGTCTCGTAACAGACTTCGCACATTCCACCATCTACAACACTGACATCAGATGACTTCACCTAAGTTTCATCATAGTCACCCGTGATTTCCTGTCTTATTCTGATTGTGGTATACATGAAGAGTTGTTAAGGGTCATACTGGTCTTTTATGAAGTGAATTTGGGGATAACTGTTCAAGTGAATTTTTGGGACTGTGGAGAAAAAAAAATGTTTTTTGTGTGTGAAGTTAATGGATTTTTCCTAAACGATATGGAAGGTAGATGGTTACCAAAAATGCTGCTTAATGTGACTGTTTAAAATATAGCGGGAAGAATATGGTATAACTTGAAGTAGAAGGTTTTTAATGATTCGCAGTCGCTTCAGGTAAGTGTAGACGAAAACTGACTACAATTCCAAAACACATAATATGGCAGGAAGTTTGATCGCATGCCAGTTTGCCAGTTTTGCATAGTCTGACAGTCGTCACTGTTAAAGTGCGACCGCAAGCCTTGTTTATTGCAGTGGTTATGAGCAATTCGCAAGCTAATCTCTTGTCTATAGCAAGGTAGTGTGTTTGAAGCAGTCACATCAAGCCAAATATGGCCATCAGTTTCGAGCTGGCGGTGAGGAATCTTGTGCTTGCTGGTGAGTAGAACTGCTTGGGTCTTATGAGGACCTTTTTTCACCTGTAAGACAGTGCATCGTAGAGTGATGTGTTTCTGTTCAGAACCGAGTCCACGCCAGAGATCGCAACCGCATATAGATTGCAGAGTGTACACTATGTATGTCCACCAAGTGCTATTAGTGTTCCCATAAAGCGCAATGTGTACAACTCACCATCTGGCAACTGCTTGTAAGAACGACTTATCGAATATTGTCATCCAAATGCTGTTCTACCTGCAGACGTAAGGGAGTAGGCAAAGAAAACAATATGTTAAAAAAAATTAAGAAGTTCGTGGATGTCGTGATAATGTACGAGGAGCGTTCAATAAGTAGTGCAACGCATTCTGTTTTATGAAGGCTGATTGTTTTTTTTCTTCAAGGTTGCAACACACCGTATATTTCCCTCTCTTTTGGCAACAAAACCCTATTTCCAACGTAATCTTCGTTCAATGCACGGCCTTGCGCCACCTTACTGAAAGGGCCTGTACGCCCGAATGGTGCCTCTCTACCGGTCGGCGTCGGAGCCAACGTCTCGCTGCGTCAACGACATCCCGATCATCCACGTACTGCTTTCCGCAAAATGCCAAACATGTCTAATTGAAAGGCGACAGATGTAGGCTAGTGGTGGATGAGGAAGAGCAGTCCAATGACTTTTTGTGAGCTCCTCTCACGTGCTCGGACTTGTCTGAGGCCGTCAGTTTTCGTGGAGAAGGAAAAGTCCGTTTGAATTTTTATGGCGACGGTTGATCTGCGATCACCTTGAATGAGAGTGTCCGCACGTTCTAACATTGGAGAAGTCACAGCTGTGTGTGGCCGGCCGGCAGCCGGGAGATCGGACAACTTTGCACCACCTTGTTGCTACGATGACACACACCTCGCCCAAAGACTCACCGTGTTTCTGTTCAGTGCCATATCTCCGTAGGAATTCCTCAAGCGCCTATGAATATCTCTGGTATACCACAAAATGTAACACCATTAAATCTCATCTATAGGAACGCACCTCCGTATCAGACGCCACCTACAAGACTATATATAGTTCCGACAGCTATCGGAATATCATGAAACCATAGGAGCTGATGTAGGAATATTCCAAGGTGTCCCACAATAAACTCAGACTTTTTCCAACAGAAGTTAGCCAAGAAAGAAACTGTGTTGAGTTACTTATGGAACTCCTCTCCTACAAATGTAGAGAACGAAGGATGGGTTGAAGTATATGAAGGCATCAGACGAAATGATAAAATTTTGAAGAAAAGATCATTACTTGTAATATATGAACAAAATGTACGATTATGTAATATTGAAACTCTAACTCTTATGAGTACTGCCAAAACCTGGCGACAGGTAGGAGGAGACAGTTGTTGGTCAGAGGTGGTGAGAATGGCAATCGTCACATGTTGAGTGGAGGTGATTGGGAACTAGCGCACAGGAGAAAGAGAGTTAGAGAGAGGAGTGGAGAAAGAGTGGCGTTGTGTGTGACAGTATCCATTGGCGCAGAAGGAAGAAAAGGTGGAGCAGGTCTGGGTGGGGAGAGGGGTGTAGAAGAGAAAGGGAGGAACGGAGGGAGGGAGAGGGAAGCAGAATGAGAGCAGCGGCCGATAATTACCAGTGTGGCTGTTTCTCAGGCCGCGCCGCCATTTTCGATATCTGACGCTGCGGGGCGTGTTGCCGCTGCCCGCCGCTCGCTCCTGCTGGCGGCCCGGCCAGCCCATATTTCGGGCCCGCCGCGCATAATTCGCACCAGATAAAGGCAGACACACCTCCGGTCTCAGCTGCAGATTACGACCGGGCCGCCTCCCGACGTAACGGATAGGATTTTTTAGCTGGGCGGGCGACGGCCGGCAGCTGCGGGAGACAGCTCTCCTGCCCATTACGATTACCCGTCTTTACTCCGACAACGGGTGTGTCTACCAGCCTATCAGCCGTCTGCCCATCATTCTTCTTTATGCTTTCGGCGTCAATGTATCTCCCTTTTGACGTCGATATGATTTACTTCGTAAGCGGTGTCGTGAACGATATATTAGTTACCAATGTCAAAATATATACTGAACTGTCAAATGTCATGGTATCCTCCTAAAATTGTGCCGGATCTCAATTTTCCCAGCGTGGCAGGACTCAAAAGTTCGTTGAAAGTCCCCTGCTGAGCCGCGCTACCTTTATAGGCGTCCATAATTTCGGAAGAGTTTCAGTGCAGGATTTTGTGCACGAACGGACTTCTCGATCAGGTCCCATCAGTGTTTGATGCGATGCATGTCGGGGGATTTGGATGGTCAAATCATTCTCTTAAAGCATCCAAGACGTTGTTCAAACCAATTCCTAACAGTTGTACCCTGTGACATAACATCGGTCTTTGGGAACGTGAAGTCCACGAATGGCCGTAAACAGTCTCCGAGCAGCCCAACAAACCATTACAGTGAATAATCGGTTCAGTTGGACCAGAGAACCCAGTGCATTCCACGTAAACGCAGCCCACATCATTAAGAAGCCACCACCAGCTTGCACAGTGCCTTGTTGACAACTTGGATCCATGATTTCGTGAGGTCTGTGCCACAGTACAAAACTACCATTACTTCTTACTAACTGAAATCGTGACTAATCTGACCAGGCCACCGATTTCCAGTCATCTAGAATCCACCCGATATGGTCATAGACCGAAGACAGGTGTTGCAGGGGATGCTGTGATGTTAGCAAAGGCACTCGCGTCGGTCGTCAGCTGCCACAGCCCAGTAACGGCAGATTAAGGTGCACCTTCCTGACAGATACGTACGTACTATGTCCCACACTGATTTCTCCCGCTATTTTACGCAACGTTGCTTGTCTATTAGCACTGACAACTCGGTCTTTAAGTGAAGACCGTTGCCCACTGCGTTGTCCATAGTGAGAGGTAATTCCTGAAATGTGGTATTCTAGGCACACTATTGATACTGTGGATCTCGGGATTTCAATTTCGTAACGATTTTGAAGATGTAATGCCTCATGCGTCTAGCTACAACTACCATCCCGCGTTTAGAGACAGCTAATTCCCGTTCTTGCGGCAATAGTCACGTTGGAAACCTTTTCACATGAGCCACCTGAGTACAAGTGACAGCGCCGGCATTGCACTGCCCTTCTATACCCAGTAAACGCGATACTACCACTACCTCTAAATGTACATAACGCTATCTCATGACTTTTGTCACCTCAGTGCGAATTGATCGACTTCCACAATATTAAGCTGCCAACATTTCTAAGAATTCTCCAAACATGTATTAACCATTACAAAACGCAACGATACTTAGAAACTTCGAGAGTTTGAAGAAGAAATTGAACGACATGACTCCATGTGTGGGAACGTCAACTGAGGACGTTACCGAGCATAGAACTTATACAGTACGTAACCAAAAGTACCAGAGCACCCATGTCTATGGTAGAATTCATCACTAGACGTTACGAAACACGGACCCGCCAGTAGAAAGGGAAGCCAGGGAGTACTGTGTTGTCAGAAGGGAAGCAGTAACAGTACAATGTGTGAGTCAGGAGTGGTCAGCTTCGAACGTGAACTAATCGCTGGAACCACCACGACATTTAATTCCATCTAAGGTAGCCCATGTGGACTGCTGTCGATGTGTCTGAAGTGGAAGCGCGAAGAAACAACCACAGTTAAACCAAGACCAGCCAGACTTCATGTATTGATGGGCACATAATCCTACAAGTGTGGACCAGGGTTAGTTTGACTCTGGCGTTTTCTACTTGTTACTAAGGGTGCGGCACAGCAGAGACACGGCCGGTGCCTCCAGTATAATTTCAGTACTGATTGGGAGCTAGTAGATGACGGAGCTTCGAAGTTATAAAACACTGTTGTTTAATTAATTTGAGAGACATGTTATTGAAGGGTCACTCTGACCCTGGAGTAAACATTTTGTAATTGTTCTGTCGCTGAATGTGAACCATGTGTAAATGACTCGTGGTAATGATATTTTATTAATAGAAGCCCCGTCAGAAGTAATCAGTTGTGAAAGTCACATAAGTGTCTTTCCTCACAAAAGTGATTCTGAAGCTGACACTCCTGAAGCAATTATGAACAATGCAGAAACTGGTCACTCTGCTGAACCTTCAGGCAGTGATGACGAAAATAGAGTCATCCACGGGAAGAATGGTCATTGCTGCAACACACCTGTCGCAAACAGAACAGGCCAGCCAGTTGTCGATAACATTGTAGTCCATGTTCTAACAGTGTGGAAATAATGAATGAATGGTTGAGAATATTGTAAAATATTTGTGTAATATGTGCATTTTATTAAATGAACAGTTTCTTGAATTAATTGAACAGAAAATAAAACCTTTAGATCCAGATTACTTTCAAGTTTCATAACTGAAAAGCTTCCATGACCATTTTTCATTATGTGGTATTTTTGGATGTCTTCATGGTATTGACGGAAAAAGTAGATCACAGAGGCGACATAAAACGTTTTTAGTATATAATAGTACAATTTCATTGTTAAATATTCTCTATTCAGGCAATTTCTTCAGCAAATTACACAGGCCAACGATGGAAAAAAATTTGCTGAAAATACCTTATTCTTAGGTTTTTTAGGGTGATAAATCCAAATATGATACTTAAAAAACTGTATCGCCCACCATTTCTTCACATTTTACACTTATTAAATTAAGCGATTTTTGAAGAATTTAACAGGTTTAATTAGTTAAAATAATTTTAAACAAGAGTTGTAATGAGTGTAGATGACGTTCGTACCATTGCTGAAAAACACTTGTTGGCAAACATATATCGACTGTATTTTTATGTTAACATATGGTGTTTTGTTTACTGTCAACCTAACCTCACTTTCCCGTTTCCTGCACATATGCTCAGTACAATGTCTAATCGTGGTTTTAAAAACTCTGCTGACAGTTTTGTGTTACATTTGTGGTGAATTTGTGATCAGAAAACACCAAAGAAACATTACACTTTGTGAAAAAGGTTTATCTATCATACTTTGGATCTAAACTTGGTGATCAAGATAAATCTTGGGGGTTGCATAAGATATGTTATGTGTGTGTTGAAGATCTGAGAAAATGGTCCAAAAAGTAGAAAAAAGCCTTTAGATTTGGTGTTCCTATGACATGGAGGGGGCCAGGAAATCATTACGATGATTGCTGCTTTTGCAGTGTTGATATTACTGGTCATAATTCGAAAAACAAGAAGGTGATAAGCTATCCTAACCTTCCGTCCGCCATCCGACCAGTAGCGCATGATGTAGATTTGCCAGTTCCTAAACCATCAGATGATTTAAATTCTATTCCAACAGAAGTATTTCTGATATACAATCTGATTTACATGAACAAGATGATGATGAATTCTATTATAATAAAAGTATAGAGCTCAAATTGTTTATCCAGACCGAGCGTAACGATTTGGTTCAGGATGAGGGCTTAGCGACAGAAAAAGCTGAATTGCTTGGCTCTAGCTTAAAATAAAAGAACTTATTGGCAGTTCGAACCAGCATATACATGTGTAGAAAGAGAACGCAGCAATTTTCCAAGTTTTTTCAACAAGAATGTGATTTAGTGTACTGCTCAGACATTCCCAGTCTGATGAATGAGTTTGGTATTGAATACAAAAAGGAAGACTGGAGGTCGTTTATCGATTCACCCAAAACCAGTTTAAAGGCTGTTTTATTACACAATTTTAACATGTATGCATCCATACCTGTTGGACAATTTGCATATATGAAAGAAAGCTATAAAAACATAGAAATAGTGCTAAATATAATAGGCTATTCTGCTCATGGTTGGATGATATGTGGCGATCTAAAAGTAACATGCATGCTCCTTGGTCAGCAAAGTGGCTTTACCAAATTTGCAAGTTTCTTGTGTGAATGGGACAGGAGGGCTAGGGATCAACAATGGTGCAGAAAGAACAAGCCTATGAGGGAGCCTTTAAAACCTGGTGAAAAGACCGTTCTACGGAAAAACGTTGAAGATGATTTTAAAAAAACCGTACTCCTACTCCTACCACGTCTACATGTAAAGTTAGGCCTAACGAAAATGTTTATAAAGGCTTTGCGTAAAGATGAACCATGTTTTAAGTATCTCTGCCAAAGTTTCCACACCTTTCAGAAGCTAAACTAAAAGAAGGCGTCTTTGTCGGACCTGACATTAGAAAATTGATGTTTGATGTTAACTGTTGAATCCACAATGGCCTTAAATGAGAAAGAATCAGGGGCATCATTCAAGTAAGTCATTACAAAGTTCTTAGACATGAAAAAGACCCAGAATATGTTTTATATAGCTACATTGTTAAAGAAGTTTAAAACTTTAGGATGTTTAATCAGTCTGAAAGTTAACTTTTGGAACAGTCACCTAGATTACTTCCCAGACAATATGGGAGACGTTAGCGAGGAGCAAGGAGAGCGTTTTCACAAGGATATTTAAGTGATGACAAAACACTACCAAAGCTGGAACACAAATATGATGGGGGCTACTGCTTGTGACTTCACTGAGAAGTTCAGCAAGCGACTCATCGCAGAAAAAGCTACGCAAGAAAATAGAAACCAATTCCAGTTGAGAAGTGAAACCTCTAGTAACACATATCATTGTTTTCAGTAGCGTACTGTAAATACAAACCATGTTTATGTTTAACAAAACGTTTCATTAGTTTCCCCGTTTACCGAATAGCATTGGATTTTTATACTGTATAACAAGAAGAATATTGCTCCAAAACTATGGGTGATACAAAAAAAACTAAGGCTACATTTGGTTTCCGATCATAAAAGTCTCTAAAGATCAGCTTTCAAAGTAAAAGAAGTTTTTCAAATAAAAGTTTTAGTTGGCCTGTGTTACTGAAGGTCGCTCTGACTCTGGCGTACAGCTCGTGAGATAATTTCAGAGGTATGCACTACTAGGGTTAACAGTATTGTAGCATGTATACAGCTATCACGACGCGAAGTTCAAAGAAACAGATCACTATTCCACAGTGTTGAGCACTATACTCAGAGATCTTTGTTTTCATGCTAGGTACTGCGTTTCTCCTTCTTCCACAGCGCAACTCTTTGAATGATTACATTTGCTTCTCCCACTCACTTACCCATGCAAGTACATAGCCTGACAATAAAAGCAAAGCACCCAGAAGGTGAGGAGTGAAGGAACAGAAACTTCACGGACTAAGAGGTTGATTTCGGCATCACAAAATCGAGTCAGATATACGAAGAACTTGCTAGTGAGAGCCCACTAATCAATATGACGAAGATCCTCTGACCAGGATGCATGCACTGATGTTGTTGGAAAGGGTGTTAGAATAACAGTTGCATCCTCTTCTGAGGCAAACTGGTCCACGTTTCGTGCCAGTGGGCCTTGATATCCTGGGCAGTGGCTCTGGGGCGGAGCTGTCGACCGAGTTCCACGTATGATCTGTCGGGGGGAGATGTGGGGTTTTGCGGTAGCAGCTCAACATCATGCAGACAATGCACAGGGACAGTGGAATTTGTGAACGACTATTATTCTGTTTTTAAATGCCATCACAATATTGTCTCAAGAGAGGTAACACAAAAGGATGTAGGATGACTGTGACTTACCTTTGTGCTGGCAGAATATGCTCAATCGCGATAAGCAGTGACACCAAGTCATACTAAACGTCTTCCGGCCCTCCGACACCACGAGTAGGCCCGATGTGCCTTTCCAAAACAATGGAAGAGTGGGATCTCTCTTTAGGTCCTCGCTATTTTCGCCGAAGAACGTCATACGGGGTAGTGTGTTTGCAGGTCACTTTCGTACATTACTCGAAAACCGTGCTATCTGGCGTAATCGTATCACAGTACACAAATAGGTACACTGAATTTCCAACAAAGATCTTATTCAATTTTTCGCAAGGAGTAATAGTTCGCGTGAAGAGATTGAAAATCACGCTGGACACGTTCGCACTGTAGCTTTGGTGCTCTTTGTAGTACAGTTTGAGGTAGTTTCTCTTCTTTAAAGTCCATAGGTGTCCCGTATCTCCCGCTACATCACTGTGGTGCCTTGTAAGCAGTTACTGTTTACATCCTACATATAAATGACTAGCGGGTTAAGTCGGAAGCTTCATGTTCGCGGATGACGTTGTGTGCAGAAATGTCGCAAAGCTAGGAAACTACATCCAGCTGCAGAAAGACGAGCAACGCATCGCCACTTCGTGCATGGATTGAGTTGGCCGTCTACATCAACAAATGTAGAGAACTCCGTATAAATAGGCAGAAAGATCAGTTACTGTATAATTTGAGGAATGCTGACAAATCACTGGAAGCAGTCACATCCATTACATACAAGGGAGTATGAGTATGGGTGAGCTTAAAGTGGGATGAACGCGTGAAATTAATGACAGGAAAGGCAGATGTCGGACTTAGATTCATTGAAAGATTCGTCATGAAGTGCAGTTCGCACAAGAAGGAGGAAGCTTCCAAAAGGCTCGTTCGATCGTTACTTGAGTATTTCTCGGAAGTATTATCTGATTCTTGATTTTAAGATACTGGCAAGGCAGAATATTTTTTCATTTTAAATGGTTACCAATAAGGTAATATGATGGTTTACTGCCAAAATTCGCATTAGGATCGTATTTATTCTTTTTTTATATTTGGCTTTCACGTCTGAGATTATTGTACCCGTAAGTGCTATTGTTGGGCGAAACACTTATTAGGAACACCATCACATGTGTGCCTCCTCCGCACTGATGTGGTGATATAATACCGTAAACATTACAAATTTCTACTATGATGTATCCACGGAGGAGGAACCCGTGGTGATATTAGTTAATCACTACATAAAGAAACAGTGGCTATTTCAAAGTAAAACAGCCTGTGCAAGAAAAGGGATGTCACAGTACCATCTGCGTTTTCTTAAATTTGTTTTACAGTTGTGATGCGCTGAGCAATAACGACAATGTCGCTAGCACGATGACTTGAACGCGATCTTGTGTTACGTAGAAACAAATTTCTTGGGTTTCTATGTGTATTATAATAGATCATCTAACATTAAACTTCATCGACATTCTTCCACATTTCTGAATATATTATTCATATTTGTGTAAAAATGCAGAATATATCCAACTTAATGTTTTCTCTAAATCCTTATTGACTATGATATTATTTGGGTCTGTCATAAACTGTCATTAGATCAGTAAGTGTAAAAACAGAATTGTTTCCGGAGAGCTTTTACATTTCTGAATGTGAAATGATATTCTCATATTGTCTACACCGCTGTTCAATATAACTGCAATGTCAGGAATGACAGAAAATAAGGAAATTCCAGCTATTGTGCGATAGAGTGCTGTAAGAAGAACGCACGGTTAAATTTGTGGGTGATTTTGAGGTATACAGGGTGCTAAATTAGTAGACAGAGTTGACACGTCTGGCAGCGTCAACGGCTCCAACCTGAGTGAACACCTAGTCAAGCTGACCTTGGATCCTTCCATGCTGCTTTAACTCGATGCCAGAGGTTGGCAAGTAGCGTTTTATCGACAACCCATGCCCATATGTTTTCGAATGTGAGAGATATGGAGAACATACTCTCCAGCACAAAAGTAAGGTAGCACGTGTGCCGAGATTATCTTCTTGAAAGATAGCGTCGCTCAGACCTCGGAGATAAGATGTTTCTGTTGGCCTTGAGAAGGAGGAAATGTGACACTTGCTCTGCTAATTAGCAGGTATGTGAAGTAGAGGTGATCGTGTTTGCCCAATGGTACCCTTTACCACAGCGCAACATGCTGGGCCCATAGGACGACAAAGATTCAGTTTGGTAAAGTTCATTCTCATTGGAGTCTCCACACACTGATATATCGTGATAATGTACACTAATTGAATCCTCGGAAAAGACGTCTTGGTGCTACTCTCGTGTCCACTGCTATACTTGGTACCACAACAGTCAGCGCACCTCTCTGCAGCCATTTCAAGAGAAGCCGCACCAAGTATTACCCTGCTGGCGGTTCGTGGTGCTCCGGACATTGTGGCAGTGTCCAGCTTGATATTTGCTGTGAAGAAGCCCATTTCGGAACTCGAGGTATGTCACATGGTTGTGAGATACCACTCAGCCGAACGATAAAGATGTCTGTTCTCAGGCATTTGCCATGTGGTGCCGTTGAGACCCTGCATCACATTGAGTATGACCCTCCTGAAATCCATACAGCCTACATTCGCATGTTAACAGAAGGATTCTGAGAAACACGAGCAGTAGTATTGTGGAACGAAGAACTGCAGTCTCTATAGGACACAGACTTGTGGAATTCAGAAGTGCGCCTATTGAAGGAGAAACCCACTGCGTAGTATTTACATGTATACAGAATGTAGCCTGGATTACTCCTTCCTCTTTTATACGGATAAGCTGAAATTCTAATCATTTACAGTTCGACGTTTGCAGAATGCTTAGTTTCTGTTGATGTAAGTTTAATAATGAGCAGTGACATGGTAACTTTGAAGGTAACAGTGATTCAAAGCTGTATAATGAATGAAAACCACAACAGACTATCATTGCAAGTATTTATTTTAGTCAGTGACATATTTCAGTCCGTATCATCATCTTTAGATTAACCTGCGACGCTGAAGTTAACAAAAAAGGTGAATGATACATATATCCATGACTGGCAATGTCTCATAGCATAAAATCATTATAAAACGCTTTCGGAAGATGAAAACGTATGTATAAATCCAAGTTAAGACTTTCATGTGTTTTAATTTGTTATCTAAAATGCTTGTTGCGGTTAGGTGAACTTGGTGTATGTACTGAAGATGGCACTCTCCCATTTGAGAAATTAGTTGGAAGGAGGTTACTTTTTAATGTTCTATATGCGTGTACGTATGGTTTATATTTTGTTCCCAGTTTCAGATTTGCTATCATTTTCCATTTTTTTTCTTTCCTTATGTGGTACTGGAAATGTTTGCTTGTTATTTCATCATCTCCCATTACACATGATATATAATTTCAAATTAAATATGTTAATGCTCTCAATTTCGCGCACGGAAATGTCGAATGTCTACAACGAGCGAGGCGCCGTAGTGTTTGGCACACTGGATTCGATTCGGGGATACTGTGGTTCCATCCCGCCTCCAGTCATCCATATTTAGGTTTTCTTAAGTATCTGCTGGAAAATTCCGGGTAAGTTCTTTTGGAAGGACACAGCAGATATCCTCCCTCTTCCTTAAGAAAAAAATTCTAAGCCCGTTCTCCACCTCTTATAACCTCATTGTCGTCAGTGGATTAAATCCTAATCTTCTTTCCTTCCCTTTTTTCCCGAATGTCTAAATAAATCGGTTTCCTGTTCCATAGGTCTTGTGGCTGCTCATGTATCTTATGTGGGCACTGCTGCCATATCTACCGCCAAATGATTTTCGAACATACAGTCAATCTCTCCTATGGTAATATTGACAGAATGAGTTTTGCTCTAGGAGGACAGACTGACCTAAGCAGGAACGACTCGTCAGTCCCTCTCAAGTGTTTACTTCCGATAGCATGTCTCTCCTACCTTCTCAACTTCACAGTTTTCCTGCATACCTTGTGGGACCAGCATTGCTGAAAGGAAGGAAATTGTGAATCAAAATGTTAGTCACTGTCTAGGGGGTAATATCCAGAATGAATTTACACTCTGTGGCTGAGTGAGCGCTTTAAAGAAGCTGTGAGGGCGGATCATGGGTAGTATCCGGATAGCTCAGTCAGTATGACTAATTTCCTGTTAAAGGCGAGGGTACCGGTTTCGAATCCGAATCCAGCACACATTTTAACCTTCCTGGAGGTTCCATAACAGCGCACACTCTTTCAGGAAATAAAAGATGCTTTCTAGAGTAAAAAGTTAACTAAAGCCATTCTTTTCTTTTTGTACTCCGATTTTGGTGGTGAATTTTCGAATTCGTTTACAGAAAGTTTGCAGTAACAGACAGCATACCATTTTCATTAATGCTGCACTTGCTGTATGGGCACCAAATGTGTACACAAAGAATTAATTTATCAACAGTTTTTGGATAATTAACAGTAATAAACAGTTAGATGCCTTTTACATGAAGGAATAACCATATGAAAGTTCTTAGTGAAAAATAAAAACAAAAGCAAAAATAAACTTCTTAGTGATGCTCAGGAAGATTAAAGAATAATGCATTGTTTTATTGCTGTGCTTTGTTACTGTGAATGTGTGAAATACCTTTACTTATCAAAAAACGAGTGTATGATGTTACAATGGCACTATAAAAAGAGAAATTGGTTTCTTGTTCCGGAAATGTCATGGACAGTGTTTTCTTGTATCCAGAACAGTTCCTTCGTACTGATTACCATGAAAAATGCCACACAATAGTGGTTTATATTTCGCAACTTTTCTGGACAAACTGGATGGAAAAATACGAGAGATCTTGCCAAATTGCAAGTGAAATAAAATCAGCTTTCATGAGGACAGTGTACAGTCCACAACAGTGCTTTGGCAATATGGAAACCGAGCCATCGGAAGTACGAATTGTTGAAACATTCACACCATTCATTAAATCCAACACATTCCCTATTCCGCGTCTTCACATGTGACGAAACATTTTGAGTCGAATATAAAGGATTTTGGGAAACGTTCCAATACTGCATTTCTGTGATAAAATCTGCTTTCTGGGATGACGTCGGGCAAAGCATTTGAATTAAGCTTGAATTACGTTGGAGAGACAGAAGTAAAGTACAATCTCTTGTACTAAAGAGGACATGTTCTCCTTTTCATTTGTTACAATGATAGTTATTGGAAGAGTCTTGTTACTAGACCAGAAACAACAAACTGCTGCATTGTCTTTGCTCGGTCCTGTTTAAAATTACACACTTGCGACAAAGACACTAATTCTGTCTTTACAAAGGTAGAACAGAATCGCTAATCAGGGTATTACCGTCAGTACCTCCAATAACTCTGACGTACTTGTACAAAATCAAAACGGCACACTCGAATACATCCTCCTTCTCCCATCCCGACACCCACCCGCACATTCAAACGTGCGTGCCAATACTATGGACCTATAATCTATTCTACTACACAAACTGCTAGCGATACATATCGAAACGGTGAACGGATACGAGATGCCACTGTGGCAAGTCAGCGTATTGTTACGTTTGGTTTCTCGATCACATTTCTGTAGCCGGCGAGCTATGAAATACGTGCACTTCTATTGCAAGACGGAAACGGACTGGAAATAGCAGTTTCATGCTGGAATTGTAGGTCCTCTCTGGCCCCACAATACACAACGGTTCTTAATTGAGGACCCAACATCCATAGGTCCACGCTTCACAGCACAAGCGACTCGCATGGGAGGGATGAAGAAAAAATTCCAAACAAGTACACACATCCAACTTGTCGCTTAGCCAGATATGTTCGCACTAAAATTTTGAACTGACGTAAATGTTTTTGTTAAACCTTACAAATATTACGTTAAGAAACCTCAAATCATTTATTTCACTTAGTTGAGATTTTATTTCCAAAATATTAACTTTATTGACGCATCTTTACTTTACGATTCATACATAAAATGCTTAGTTAGCAATGCGGCAGTGAATTACTTTCATTATTTGGGATTTTTTGCATTAAATATAGTCGATTTAGCACGTTTGATATTGCGGATGTTTCTTTTGGTATTTTTTGGTGTGAATAGTTCGCTACTTGAAACTGAAGAGTAATCTGTAGATTGTAAGCTGCTTTTAAGAAGTTTAGACAAATGAAAGAAACAAATCCGCGATTACTTTTATTTACAATTTCTTCTGAAATACACCTCAAAAGGAAATTACAAACAAATGAAGGAAACGTGTTTTCCGTTTAACAACTGTGATTCGTGGTTCAAAGAATTATTCATGTGTCGCAATTTTTCCCTCAATTAATTCCTGCATTTTGCACCCACATATTTATCACAAAAATGAATTATGTAACATACATACAGTATGCATAGAAGAATACGAGAGCAAGAGTGAGACAGTTTATTTTTCTAAGCATTTTCGCCAGTACAAAGTTTAAAACACTGTAGAGTAACTCGGACGTCAAGCTGCATTTCCGAATTCACGAGCTATTAATTTCACTTTTCGTTAATTCAGCCTGTCAGTACTTTACCCGTGTTCCATTCCGAAATTATTCGTATAATTACCTGCAAACAGCAGACGGGGTAAAAGATCACTCGATATGGCAGATCCGACGAGCACTGTACTACACTTCGATAGAATGACCTACGAACATAGTAACAGAAAGAAACAAAAAAGTGACCACAGCCTTTTCCCTACACGTTTTCGCTCGATCGGAGAGGAATGAATCGATCATAGAAAAGTTGATTAAGGAGGCCTTTTTCCCACCGCCTAGAACTAGGATATTGTTAGAAAATGTCAAGGTTGACTTCGGACCACGCAAGGCCGAAGTATATACAAAAACCGTTGCCAATTGTAATGTTCTAGTAATGTGATGTCAACAATAGAAGATCATCGCTCTGAATATCAGAGTCACACTCGCTTAGTATAGCACATGAAATCGATGGTTACAGAGCCCTGTTAATCTGAATAACATACACGCTGTTGAGTACGATCACACCAGTATTTTGGCACAAACATCCAAATATTGTGACTGTGTCATAAAAGAAGCCATCCAAATACGAACCAAGGAGCAAGCAGTAAACTAGAATTGATGTCGTGCTTTCAGGTCTTGCTGAGAATGTAGCCGGATTGCGATTAAGACATCCATCGTGTATGTGCATCCAGACTGGAAAACTCTAAGAATTTGTGTGAAGGCACACGCACTACACGGGTATCAGTCAGCAGCACCAAGGCTCAAGTCAAGGAAAAGGTTTCTCCTTCCAACTGAAAGCCTCACTGAACCACCTTCGAACTTCAGAGTCAACTCATGGCGTTCCAGATCCAGCCACCATGCAGGGTGGATGATCCCGACCTAAAGCCTCCCGTCAGGTCACAAAATAGCTGGTCAATATGGAAGAACCTCCCTGCGTTCTGGAGTTGGAAGAACGAAGACCAACTTGAATAAGTGGGGATTTGCATACGACTCCACAGCATGTGAATGTAGTGAAGAACAGACAATGAGTCATCTTCTTGTCTACAGCCTATGCCCAACGTTATGCACGTCACAGGATGTCATCGATGCCACCAAGGAAGCATGCGAAGTTGGTACACACTGGTCACGCAGCATTTAATTGTAATTGTAATGCTTATAGTAACATGTGTTGGAACATTTTGTATAACTTGTAAGCTATAGTGTGTGTTTCTAAGACGATTAAATAAAACATCAAAATGACTTCCGAAGCAGCTGGTGCCCCAACAGCTGGTGCCCCAATAGTTACGAAGCCCAAGTGGCGTTTCAGCCGTACGGCGAACGGCGAACGCCGCTGCAATGCCACGGTGGCGGGAGTTGTGAGTAGAAGGGAGGGGGGGAGGGAGGAAATCACCAGTACGTCCTTATGAGATTGGATAGCCTGGTATGACCTGATGATGGTGATGGGTTTGCTCGCCAAAGTACTACTGTGACCGCTGGATACCGAGAACCAGCGAACACCTATAGGCTGTTCAGTTAATAACCGTGGAGGCGAACTGTGGTGGAGATATCATCAGACTTCAATGCTGGGCAGAGTAAAATTGTGTCTGAACACATAGCGCACCGAACACTCACATGGACCTACGCATCCTGCAACGCATGCATGTGCCAGTATTAAAACCAAGAAATCGGAAACTATGACTGAAGTGGACACGTAACCATCGGATCTGGACGTTGGCGCAGTGACAGAGCGTTGTATGGTCTGATGAATCCCAATACCTTCTTCCTCATGCCAATGGGAGTACGCGAATCCGTCGTCTTTCATGTGAACAGCTTCATGACTTCTATGCTGCGGGACGGAGCTTCTTTATTCTCTGGAGAACTTTCAAGGTTGTATTTATGGGTCCAGTGCAGCTCGTGTAAGGCACCATGACGGCCAAGCAGTATCGCACACTGGTTGCAGACACGTAAGCCCCTTCATAAAAATCATGTTTCTCGACAGCAATGAAATTTTTCAGCAACATAATGCACCATGTCACATGGCCAGGAGTGTGACGGAGCGGTTCGAGCAACCCAGTGGCGAGTTACAGTTGATGAGCTGGCCGATCCAACTCGCCTAATCTGAAGCCGATCGAACGCATCTGGGATGTGACTGGAATTGGCGTTAGAGCTCATCGTCCGCTCCCCTGTACTTACGAGAATTAGGTGACTTGTGCGCGTAGACATAGTGCCAACTCTCTCCTGCGACCTACCAAGGTGTCATTGCCTCCATGTCATGACGCGTCACTGCTGTTATCTGTGCCAAAGTTGGACACACTGACTACTAGGCAGGTGGTCATAATATACTGGCTGATCAGTGTAGATTATTTCTAATAATTCTGTATCACTCTGTAGACAACGAGTGAAAGACAATGAAGAAGAAGATAGCAGCAAGACCAATGTGGTGAATTTTTCCCAGTTCCATTTCACAGAATTAGTGCAAGTGAGCGTTACATGTGGTCATGTTTGCATTCATGGTGCTACAGACTGAGCGCAAGTGATCATCTTGCTACAAGGATCAGGGTCAGACGCACCATTCTCATGACGTTACTGTCAAACGACTCATGACATACATCCTAATAGAGAAGGGAAAAATTAGTTACCAAATTTCTTAGATAAGTGAATAATGGGGTCCAAAATCAAAGACGAAAAATTCCTGTAATTAATGGTTCAGGAGGGGCGCCTTTTTTAGGTTAACCTCTTCATCGAGACAGGTAGTACTGAAAGAAGAAGGAAGAGAAAGGAAGACTGTGTTTAACCTCCCGTAGACAACGAGGTCTTTAGAGACAAAAAGCATAAGCTCGGATTGTATCAAGAATGGGGAATGAAATCGGCTGTATCCTTTCAAAGGACCCATCGCGGAATTTGCATGGAGCTATTTAGGGAAATCACGGAAAACCTAAATCTGGATGGCCGGACGCGGGTTTGAACTGGGGATGGAGGGATCGGTTAACATCAGAAACAGTTCTGCTCGCTGCTGACGAAAACATCATAATCAAGCTGCATCAATACAGTGAGCGTTAAATGAAATATTCATGTGTTACTGATTGCTTCTCCATAACTTGAAACAAAACACAAATCATACAGTTCCGTACAAGGCAAGATATATCATCGTCATAAAAAAACAGTACAGAGGAAGGCAATATGTAAAACTGGTGGTTCACAATTCGTAAGTGGGCATATCGATCAGAATCCGAATTGTAAAACATATATTTTGTATCTTCTCAAATGTTCGTATTCAGAAATATGTGTTAGTGGAGTGTGCAGCCTACTGAAACAGCTGTAACATGGAAGCAACGCAAGCAAAAGCCAGAGCCGAATTCTTGGCTGTCCCAGTTCTAAAGTGTTGCTTTGCTAGTAGGTATTAGGTTCCATTACTCTTCTTATATATTGATCTGACGGACTTGCATTTCATTGGAGACATAACAGTCTCAATTTTATCTTCGATAAGGGTAGAAGTTAATGCAGTGAATTAATTTTTTTAAAAATTGTGCCACAGCTAGCACTTCAACTCAAGTCTCTTGTTTACCATGCAGACGATCTAACCTCTACCCCACCATTACATTGCGGCTATCACAGCTGGCCAGCTGCACAGTCTGCCCTGGTCCAGTGTTCTTGACTAAAACTTCAGTTCACCTTCAGCCCACTTTTCCCCTTGTTAATTCGTCAGTGCTGTAGTGGTTAGCATATCTGCCTAGTAAGCAGGAGACACAGTTTCAAATCCTGGCCATAGCAAAATTGATAATTCATTGCTTCAGCTTCTATCCTTAACAAAGGTAAAGTTGAGTCTGGTGTCTCTAGGAAAATGTTATTCCATTAGGTTAATACACCACCTATGCCTGACCTACAGATAAGATTTCCCCATTACATACAAAGCTGCGGTGGTATTCCAAAGCTGGAGAGCCTCAATAATACTGACAATTTTAGAAGAGGGAAATGGACTGAAGGTGTGAATTGAAGTTTGTGTTAAGGAGATCAATGGACGAGGGTAATCAGTACAGCTGTGGCATCCACAGTGCTACGGTTGTGTAGTGGTTACCATCTCTGTCCAGTAGACATGAGACCGGGGTTCCAGTCTCAGTTGTAACATTAATTTAAATTCATTGTTTCAGCTTCTGTCCTTATTGGAGACTTGTTATATAATTATTGGCGTACCAATTGCTCCCAAGAACATATCTCAGGTGCTGTATCTCGCGTCCAAGGTGCTGCAGTTCACATATTGGCCTTGAATTTTCGTTTACGCTCACTATATTGAAGCAGCTCTCTTGGATTTGATGACGATGTTTTCATCAGCAGCAAAGAGTACTATTTCTGACGTGAACTGTTCCTCCATCGCTTTTTAGTAGACCCACTACATAATAATTATAAATGAAAAACACAGTACTATAGAAGATACACATTACTACGTTTTCATTTAGAATTCTTTCTGCTTTATCAGAGTAATATAGACTTATTTATTAACAGCAAGAATAGTAGTGGTCCCAGAACCGAACTCTGTAAGACACCGATAGTAATTTGTCCTCACTCAGAAGGAGATTAATTGTGAGAGCTTCATGAGCTGTCTAACATGACATAAGAACATTAGTTAAATATGAACTAAAGCACTTACTCATTGTACTTCAAAACCCACAAAGTTATAGTTTCTTCAAGCATATCAATAATATCTGTCTTTTTGGACTGGGGAATGATTTGGAAGTTTGTGCTGTTATCAGTTCCCATGTGTCAGTTTTTGATACATGCTGTGACTCAGTAAACATCTATAGTAAATTGAATGTTGGGGTGGAGAACGTTCGTATGTCTTAGGATGTCACCAGCCTGTTCCTTACCATCGCTCCACCTGAAGATATTGTCATTGTGCCTGTAGTACAAATTTAGAAAATGCCATCTACACCGTCTTTCTTTCTAAATGGACCATGACGAAATTGGCAACCACCTGAGTATGTGAGACATCCAAGGCCATTCCTTCCAGTGGTTCACAAAAATCACCATTCCACATAAATTAACTCATGGTAAGATGTGCGTGAAACAGCTTGGTGATGTCCTGTGTGAAAATGTGACTGGTACATCCAAAGAGTCGTAGGGTGACACTTTGGTTCACAAAGAAACAATGTCGAAACAAACCAGGACATTGTCTAGTCCAAGGTAAAATTTTGGCAACAGCTCAGAAAAATGTCCCGAGCCTTTAATGTGTATGTCACTTTTTCCCACATGCAGCTGAAACAAAGAAGCAAACTGTTTCGCCAGTTTATGCGTTTGTTAGCTAGGAGCGCTTAATTTACAACAAAAATTTGATAATCATAACCCAACAACATATATTATGGACTAACCTAAGGACATCACACACATCCATGCCCGAGGCAGGATTCGAACCTGCGACGGTAGCGGTCGCTTGGTTCCAGACTCTAGCGCCTAGAACCGCACGGCCACTCCGGCCGGCCTTTTCAGAGCCATTTGAACCATTTGTTCTACTTTTCGTATTTGATTTTTTTTTTCTTTCATCAATCGAAAAATCGTTCTAGGCATAGCCCTGGTCTTAATCAATATACCTTACAGTAATATATAAAGTCTCCATATCCTTTGTTCAATTCCATCGAAAACTGTTACACCTGATACTGGGAAAATGTGTGTGACTTCAGAAAATTTACTAATCACACCACGTGCTTCATGGCTGGACATTCAGCACCAAGCGCTTCTTGATGTATACAACAATGAATTCTGTCTGTCGATCGTTATAATATTTCGCTCTCTCATCATTGACTAAATCTTATCCTTCTCTTCTGTTGTTATCACTCAGTTTTAAAGTCTTGTGACGACAGATCACTAGAGAGCCTCAATGTGTATAAAGATCTGGTTTATCTGTGAACTTCTTTCACACGGTGAACGAATAGCAAACGGTCGAAAAACGCCACAGGGCAATGCTGACTGAAATGCCCCGCTGTACAGAGCACTGCCCAGAAGAGCCAAGCAAAGGCGAGACAGGGCAAGCCTCGAGCCACATGCAGCCCGTACATTGTGCTCACAGGCACTTCCGCACGCTGTGGCTGACCATGCGTTAGAGGGAGACCAGGGTAACGGACACAATCGGTTTTATATTGCACGAAAACCGCTTAAAGGCTATACGCAAACCGTCCAAGAAGGCCAAGAAGTGTCTCAGTTCGATAACGGACAATACTGTGTGCATTTGTTAACATATAAAAGGTATCGCATCCACGAATATGTGGAGAACATGGCCAAGACAGAGCAAACAGCGTCTCAGACTGATCATGGAATAAAATCTGCTGGAACTCAGATTGTCGCTGTGGAAAGCTATTGAAATTCATAAACTGACTACATTTCTAACAAGAAAGAATAAATCACAAGACAAGCGGATCCTGGATTTCTGTGCTGCAATGAAGGACCCTTGCAAGTAACCATGGAGGAGCTATGGCTGTAATGACCAGGGATTCTGCCCCAGTGGATGCTAGCGTGGGGGATTGGATGCAACTTCTGGCCACAGACAGAGTCCAGTCCACCACCAGCAAAGGAGAATCCCAGTCACTTGTGCTGGTGATACGTTATAAAAATAATAAAACAAACACTGATTAACGATCCTGAGATGGAAGCCAACAGGCAATAAGTGAACAGACACTATTCAGCTAACTGGAACACCCGAAGGTCCTAGCATAGAATTTGAAGTGAAATGTTATGCACCCTACCAAAATGGAAGATTTTACCATCGTTGACAAAGGCCACGAATGCCTTTAGATTGATATAAAATATATCTTATTGCAAACGTGTTTTCTGGACATGATGGTGTAGTGGGAAAGTACTGAACTCCAACCCCAGAGGTCCCAGATTTAGTTTAGTGGACATTTTTCATCTTTACAGTTGCTCCAGAATGACACAAGTACACTCAGGCTACTATCAGACTGAGTACCACAGATTTTTCCCGGGAGTAAAAAGATGGCTGGGCGAACGTAAGAGGTGTTCTACCCGTAGTCAGGCCACAAGGTAGTCAGGCCAGACGCCGGATCACAGATTAAGCGCCATAGATCCTTCGCCTTTTTTCACAAAAACATTCCCTGCCACAGGGTCTTGGCGGAATATGAGTCACGGATCACGCAAAAAACTGTATTAAAGCCCTTGGCGTACTGCACATGGTATTAATCGAAATATAAACATTTTTGAACTTTTGTTTGTGTGCATTAAATTCATAAGCCTTGCGTACTGTACACTGTCACTGCAAGTATAATTTTCAAAAAATGTAGACACCTCTTTTTTGGTAATTTTCCAGTCTAGTATAATATGGCTTTTCAGCTGTCTCCTAAAATGTCTTAATCTGCTCATTTGTCACAAGGTGGTGTTACTACTGTTTTTATGTCTAGTTTATCTCGTTATGGAACATTACGAAATGAAATTACTTCAGTTTTCACATTTCCTGTCCATCAGTATACAATAATCCGTTAGAGAATTGTTGGGCCAGTAACAAAGTGTAACTTAATCACTTTTACAACATTTATTTTTTCAGTGAACAATGCCAGCAGTTTTTGCCAAGACTATGTAGTCATATTCGTTACAGCATTTGGGTTTTGTATTAATATGGTTGATGTGTGGTGACAGCAGAAACCGGCTAATTCTCAGTGAGTATTATTGGATTTTGTCTCTGAATAATCAATGTATTAAATCAAACACGTGATGACACGCAGCACACACAGATGTATTGTAGTCGGCTCGCTCTAGGCTGACGTGTTGATTCAGTCCGTTTTGCACGAGGGCTGATTTTTTGTGGGAGATTCCTTTACGGTGCAAAACTAGTTACTGTAACTTGAGTTTCGTGGTACTTCCGATACTCTTTTTGATCACTTGCTATAGTATTCGTCTCTATATCTTTAGCATTTAATACAGCCTACTAGCAACAGTTTTCCCACTGAAAATTCCTTAGTAAGCGTCGTCAAATGTAGCAGCTATCCAACAGCTAAAGGTCAATACGACCGTTATAGATGACCCAGCGTTTGTTTTTATTGCTCGAGTACCTAGGAAAAATCAAAATACGTTCACATTCTCTCCGTCTGCTACTTAGGCTGTATACATTTCGGTCATTTGCCAAATGGACCAGCCGCCCACTGTGGTCGAGTGGTTCTAGGCGCTTCAGTCCGGAACAGCGCTGCTGTTACGGTCGCAGGCTCGAATCCTGCTTCGGGCATGGATGAGTGTGATGTCCTTAGGTTAGTTAGGTTTAAGTAGTTCTAAGTCTAGGGGACTGATGACCCTGGATGCTAAGTCCCATAGTTCCTAGAGCCATTTGAACCAAATGGACCACACAATATTTTTCGGTTCACTCTGAAGATGACTTATCGCGGTTGCACGACATAGATCTAACCGATAATAAGGAACATGCACGAGATTCAAGTAGGAACAATAACAATAAAAGACCAAGAAAGTAGTACTCAGCTTAAATGGTTGTGAGACAGGGGTGTAGCCTTTTGCCCCTACTATTTCACTGGGAAGTCACAGGGACGGAAATAAAAGAAAAATTCAGAAGTGGTATTAACATTTAGTCTGGAAGAATATCGACGATAAGAGTGGCTGATAACATTGTTACCATCAGTGAAAGTGAGGAAGAACTACAGGTCCTGGAAAGTGGAACGGACAGTCTGGTGACCACACACAACGGACTGAGAGTAAACTGAAGAAAGACAAAAGAAATGACGAGCAGCAGGAATGAGATTAACGAGAAACCTTAAATCCACACCGGGGAAAAGGAAGTTGGCAAAAAGAAGCAATTCAGCTACTTTGGAAGCAAAGCGGCAGATGTCGAACGGAACAAGGAGGACATAAAAATACGTACTAGCACAGTACCAGAGTGCATTCCTTGCCAAAAGCAGTTTCCTAGTATCAGACATCGGCCATAATTTGAGGAAGTAATTTCTGAGAAAGTACCTTCAGAGCACAGCATTATATGGAGTGAATTATGGATTACGAGAAAACCGAAAAATGAAAATCGAAGCATATGAGATGTGGTGCTGTAGAAGAATATCTAAAATTAAATCGTCTGATAAGGAAAGGAACGAGGAAAGGAGAGGAAGGTGTGAGAAAATTGGCAACAAGGGATACTGTGAACGAATATTTGATAAGACATCAAGGATTAATTTCAATGATAGGACCGTTGCTATTCACAATATACATAAATGACCTGGTGGATGACATCGGAAGTTCACTGAGACTTTTTGCAGACGATGCTGTGGTGTATCGAGAGGTTGCAACAATGAAAAATTGTACTGACATGCAGGAGGATCTGCAGCGAATTGACGCATGGTGCACGGAATGGCAATTGAATCTCAATGTAGACAAGTGTAAAGTGCTGCGAATACATAGAAAGATAGATCCCTTATCATTTAGCTACAAAATTGCAGGTCAGCAACTGGAAGCAGTTAATTCCATAAATTAACTGGGAGTACGCATTATAAGTGATTTAAAATGGAATGATCATATAAAGTTGATCGTCGGTAAAGCAGATGCCAGACTGAGATTCATTGGAAGAAACCTAAGCAAATGCAATGCGAAAACAAAGGAAGTAGGTTACAGTACGCGTGTTCGCCCACTGCTTGAATACTGCTCAACAGTGTGGGATCCGTACCAGACAGGGTTGATAGAAGAGATGGCGAAGACCAACGGAGAGCAGCGCGCTTCGTTACAGGATCATTTAGTAATTGCGAAAGCGTTACGGAGATGATAGATAAACTCCAGTGGAAGACTCTGCAGGAGAGACGCTCAGTAGCTCGCTACGGGCTTTTGTTAAAGTTTCGAGAACATACCTTCACCGAAGAGTCAAGCAGTATATTGCTCCCTCCTGCGTATACCTCGCGAAGAGACCATGAGGATAAAATCAGAGAGATTAGAGCTCACACAGAAGCATACCGACAATCCTTCTTTCCACGAACAATACGAGTCTGGAATAGAAGGGAGAACCGATAGAGGTACTCAGGGTACCCTCCGCCACACATCGTCAGGTGGCTTGCGGCGTATGGATGTAGATGTAGATACTAGAGTTCCCTGTAGAGGCTATGCTCTAATATGCCCAAAAATTAATTGTCGATGTTGAGTGCAAGCGCGAAAATTAGCCACGATGGCACAAGAGAGAAGATATTAGCGAACCGCATCAATCCAGTCAGCAAACTGATGAACCAAATAAAAAAAAAAAGAAAGAAAAATAAAAGATCTAAAGTGAATGCACTGTGTCATTGCTCGCAACAGTTCTTCCATCGCACCAGCGCACAACTGTATCTTACTTTAGCGTGTTGATATATGCACCGTACGAGGCAAATGACAAATAGGGACAACCCGTGTGATTGTTATTTCCATAATTTAAAGACGAGAGTTCCTTGTCTACCCTCTTCTGCAGCCCGGAACAGCAGACGTGGACGAAACGACGTACACATTCCAGAAATCGCCGCTCGTAGCTGGCGGCGTCCAATCGGACGTGCAGTGAATGTTTGCTGCAGAGTACATCCTAATTTCCGCAGTCCCAGCGTAGGCGTTGAGAGATTGCCGTTAGGGCTGAGGTACACGCGCACCGTTTTCCCTGTTCCGCTGTTCGCACAACACCCGGCGCGGTCTGGCTGCGCAGAAGGGCAATCTGTAAACGTCACAGCCTGCGGGGGCAGAAAGGCAGCGGTCGGACCTCCACTCACTCGTGAAACACTTCAGAAGGTCTCGTTTCAAATACGGGAGGCTTGTCTGGTAACCAAACTCCGTCAGCCTATAAATAAAACGCTGCTGGAGTTCGAACAAACTTATTAACAATATCTTAAAACTAGTTTTTTCTCTGTGCATTCTATGTACTCATCACTTATATTCAAGCATTTATCGTACCTCGCAATGAATTGACATTTATCCTGTGCAAAATATTCTTCCAGTGAGATAGCAGCCAGCACGTGACAGTGTCAGGAAGAAGCGAAGCTTTGGGAGCCATGTCAGTTGTTCACGTGTATAAAAAGTTGGATATCTGGGCTCCAGGACGGAAATCCACATACGTCCTATTTCAACTGATACTTCTCCGTGTTAGGTCAGCACCTTTCGTCGTCACCATGAGACACTCAAACTACATCACTGACGCACAACACCTTCACTCACCACATTTGGTGCGTATACAGCACACATTTCGCGATACATGTCGACACCGTTCAAATATTTTGTCACTAAAAATTGAATTAGATAACATATTTCACGAATGTCATTATTTTCATTCACAACGATTATTTTGAAGGACTGCTGAAGGCGAAATAGCATCAGTGTGCCTTTATTGCTATCCCAGCTCTAAGCACATTGAGTTACCATGGTAGGCAGCAAACATTTGGGAGTAAAAATGGAAAAACGTATCATACATATCTGAAAATACCTACGTGAAGATATTTAAACTGCAACAAACATGTAAACTTACTTCGTATGCAACGAAAATGGTAAGCTACGATTCATTGGTGGGATATTGCACTTTGCCACGAAGGAGACTTCATACACAACACTTGCCTGTCCATACTTCCATGCTGTATGTACGGGACATAAAGTACAAAGAAATTTAAAAAAGATGTGATGTACATATACAGACAAAAAATATTGATATTTTCAGAAAAATTGGATGTTTTATTCAAGAGAAAGCTCTTTACAAATTTATCAAGTCAGCTGGCCGGAGTGGCCGTGTGGTTCTAGGCGCTGCAGTCTGGAACCGAGCGACCGCTACGGTCGCAGGTTCAAATCCTGCCTCGGGCATGGATGTGTGTGATGTCCTTAGGTTAGTTAGGTTTAATTAGTTCTAAGTTCTAGGTGACTGATGACCTCAGAAGTTAAGTCGCATAGTGCTCAGAGCCATTTGAACCATTTTTTTACTCAATAACATGTTGGTCCATCTCTACCCCTTATACAAGACGTTATTCCGCTTGGCTTTGATTGATAGAGTTGTATGTCCTCCTGAGGGGTAGCTTGCCAAATGTTATCCAAGTGACGCGTTCGATCGTCAAAATGCGAGCTTATTGGAGGACTCTGCCCATAATGCTCCAAACATTCTCAACTGGAGAGAGATCTAACAAACCTGCTTGCCAAGGTAGAATTTTACATGTATAAAGACAAGCAAAAGAAACTCTGCGGGAGGGGGGGGGCGTTATCTTGCTGAAATGTAAGCTCAGGATAGCTTTCCACGAAGGGCAACAAAACGGGGCGTACAATAGTGTCGACGTACCGCTATGCTGTAAGGGATCCGCGGATGACAACCAAAGCGCTCCGGCTATGATATGAAATGGCAACGCGTACGATCAGCCCTGGTTGTCGGGCCGTATGGCGGGCGACAGTCAGATTGGTATCCCACTGCTGTTCATGGCCTCACCAGACACGTCTTCGCTGCTCATCAGACCACAGCCTCAAGCAGGACTCATTACTGACGACAGTTGTAGTCTAGTCAATGAGATTCCCCGTCGAAGACGTGTCTCGATCCGCCCCAGACAGCGGTGAGCTAGCAACCAGGCCCGACAACCAGGAGTGATTGTCTGCGCTGCCATTTGCAAGACTCCTTTGGTTGACAGAATCTGTTGTCTGCATAGAAAACAGCTCCCACTGTTTCGTATTACAGTAGGTAACTGTGTTTTCAAAAGCTTTTCACAAATTAGCGGAAAGTTCATACCATGAAAAGTGGTGATTCAGGCACGAGGCAGTCCGCCAAATACTGAAAGAGGAATCAAACGTACACCTCGTTAAAAGGTAATATAATCGAAATTAGTGAAGTAGCACAGCATTTTAGTGTTTGTTCTTATGCCCAGAAAATGGACGTCTATTGCACTCCGTAAGAATATGAGGCAAAATAATTTCTCTGGCAGAGAATGAACATTTGGAGAAAATCTGTTTGTTTTTCGAGGCCAACCTCTTATGCGCCAATGTTCCTTTCGCACTGTGGTTTCCAACTAGTATAACGTCTCCACTGTACTCGAAGCGTTCTGCGGATAAAAAAGAAACTTCAGGTATGGGGGTAAATGGTTGCCAGTGGAGAGTATCTGTATTTCCGCTGCCAAATCTCCTTCGTGATCATACAAGATACCATGTTTTAGTTCTGCAATACATCCCTCTTGTCACGTAGTTTGCTACGTAGTTGGTGCATAGGACTTGTTTATGTTCTAACTTTTGCAAGGTAATTAACAAGGAGAATCCATTTGGCTTCCCAGATAGTACTGGTCAAATAATATCGGGGAGACAAAATCGATACTTGATCACCGGCTTTCATCAGCTGCTACAAGCATTGGTATTTCGTTACGGATATGAGCTACGGGTGTGAAGTGGAGGACTCAGACAATCAGTTGGGTTATTTTCAGAAACGATCGACAAATTTCGTAAATTTTTTGCCATAATTCAACAAGTATTGCACCGATCTTGCAGAAAGGCATTTCATTCTATCCGTTGAATATACCATATTCTTTCTTCTGACATTTGTAGCGTCAGCCATTGCATAAACATTCAATCTATGATAGCCCAGTACCACAATGTGACGGTTTCATGTGTGGTTATAGAATTTAGATCATCTTCAAGAGAAGTGTGACCACGTATGAATTCAGCAATCTACTTCGTAGTTACGCCAATTGAGGTAGCAGTTTGCTTGTAGAGTATGTACACCTTTAGATGAGTTTCTGTTGCTGATTAACTGCATGAAACAAAATATGTTATGACTCCATGATATTAGAATTATACCGAAAGAATTAAAATTACGCACCTGCATACCAAAATACACTGTTTTCATCGATGTCAGTGTCATCTCTGTACCAGGCCAAGAAATTTCCAGTTTGTACGAGCATTTGACTATGTAGGCTAGGATTTCATACTTTCGGTACACGTATTGGAGCCAGGAAAGTCGTATTTCAAATGACATAACAATCTGATTTCCTAATTCCTAGAGTACTACACTCGATCACTAAGGCAGAGACCAGAACTTCAAAGCAGGTATGTAAAACAATTGCACCAACGACATTATTTATACAACTCACGCAGCTTGCTTCCTTGGGCACCTATTTCCCATTATCGCAGTATGTTCTTCACTCATTGACGGTGTCAGGATGCGTTTATTGCAAGAATTGTCCATCATGCTTTCTTCCATTTGTTCTTCACATAAAATTCCTCCCTGCTCTGTCTCCTACATTTGGCTTATTCTCCGACATTGGTATGCTGCACGGCTACGAAATAACACAAGGCAAGTGAGTTTTTCCTCAAGAGCGCAGCACCTTCGACTCGATTGAACGCCGTAAACGCCCGAGACGCGTAGCGAAAGGAGACTGCCTGCCGCATTTGCCTGCCCTGAGTTGTTTTCTCTATTTATGTGCCAAGTGGGAAAAGCTTTTACGCAACAAAAGTCACACGTTTCCCTCTGCAGTACTCCCAGGCCCAAATTCCCCTCCTTTCCTTCCACTCTCACTCGCCCTTGCCTCTTCGCCTTCACTCTTCGTCCTCCCTATGCGTATGTGTGAACGTGCTCGTGGCTAGAAATAAGCAGACTTAGTTTGATCAAGTGCTTATCACATGTTTTTCTAGCACCCAATAAACCACACCTTCTGCAAGTTCTTGCTCCATTACAGAGCTTTGTTGTGAGAATTTTCCGGTTTCCCATAAAATATTCCAAGTTATCTCATTCATCGTACGTGGTCGCTTGTTTCAATTCGAGTGTCCCGAGAATATGCTTTTTTCAAACTTCTGTGACTGATTCAGAGTTACTTACAAGCGGTAGCACATTCGTATTAATGCGATGTTGGCCGCTTCCATTTCGCGTGGTGCAGAAAATTTTATTTGCTAGTATTTTACACGCAAGTGTGAGAAATGTGGAGACGTGCAGTATTCGTTCATCAGTCAATTTTCCTCTGTCATGAACTGAATCTCTAGCATTTATAACTGTTATCATGAAACGGGGTCATCTAACATTGTTTAGTTACTTTGATATATTTTTCTTGCTGCTTCTGAAAGTCACTTCAAACACATCTTAGCAGGGCTATCAAACAGCAGACAACTTTCTCGCCAAAATTAAAAATCAGAGCCAGGAAATGAATTATTTCGTGTAAGTATGACAGTCGTATGGAAGATAATATACATACACTTCACCGTCACCAGTTACAGGTAGCCAGACAACTACGGTTTGCAATCCGTCGAGTGCACTCGTCAACGGAAATTCACTTTCACTTATTCAGTCAGATATTGGTCTTACCATTGGATGTGGGTTAATGTAAGAGTAAATTCTTACGTCGTGGATTTAATCTCTAATATTTACACTGATGATCAAGAAGTGATAATTACATAGTAAGTAAATAAATAATGAATAATTATAACTAAGTAAAAAGTAAATAATAAATTAATAATTAAATTTATAACTGAAAACGTATCGTTGAAAAGTTACGTAACGTGCTGTCGAATTCCTGTACGTGCGCGGAATTCGATACTTCTTACATGAGACTCACTGTACAGGCACATAGGTGACACTGCAAGTACTCATTTCGAGTTGTTAATTGTGTCATTAGTGGTAGCGAACAAACATACAGGCCGTATACTTATAGAGAAATGTACTCAATATGCTGAAAAGTTCAGGCGGTGGAGCGCTAGGATACATTAACAGATACCTCTGAGCCACCACACACTAAGTGACTTCATGGACACAAGTCGGTGAACATGGCAGGTAATTCCCCAGACGTACTCTGTAAGTTAATGAGAAATTAGCGCCAGCACACACTATACAGAAGACTCGGTAACTCGTCCTCAAGGAGGAGAATGTTTTCAGAAGTTGGGAGCACTTTATGGAGTGTGCGTCAAAGAAAGTACCACCACAGTTTCTCAATGAACTGTACAGAAAAAAAACTGGAACTACCAAATTCGTCTAAACAGGAACGCATCTGCAAACTATGAACGAAAAAATTATTGTGGGGTGATAGACCACATCGAGCTGTGACACAGTTACATACTCAGGGGTATGCCCCGAAATTCTGTACACGGTGAATCACCTAAAATTTGCACCGCAGATATGACGGGAAAAGAATGTGCTATTCAAAAAAATGGTTCAAATGGCTCTGAGCACTATGAGACTTAACATCTGTGGTCATCAGTCCCCTAGAACTTAGAACTATTTAAACCTAACTAACCTAAGGACATCACACACATCCATGCCCGAGGCAGGATTCAAACCTGCGACCGTAGCAGTCGAGCGATTCCGGACTGAGCGCCTAGAACCGTGAGACCACCGCGGCCGGCAATGTGCTATTGATGTGCGGTCTTCACAGTAAGGGTTGATAGTCAGGGGCCCGTATTGTTAGCCAATCAACAGATTGCAGTAGTATTCGGAAAGTGTATTTTTTGTGCAAACATACACGTCTTTAAATGCAACAGTGTCTATTAACAGTAACAAACGAAACGTAGGATAAACTAAAATGTCTGTGGAGTTTGTTGCAGTATTCCAGTGCTAGTCGTTTACGAGCTTTCGTATTTTGAAAAGTTCCCACTCTGGTACCTGCACAAAGCTTGTGGTAGAACGCAGTACAGAACAACGAAACTGCATACACTGGTTACGTGTTACGTGCATTCTGACTACCAAAGACCATCACAGACTGTGTTCCATATGACCACCGGCAGCGGCAGTACCCGCTTCCAGTCTGGTATGGATCGATTGCTACACAGGTGCTAGCATTTCAGCGAAAATGTTAGAGTAGGCTGCAGTAATACATCGATGCATATCAAGTGGTGTATTTCGTGTATCCACGTTCATCTTTCAGCTTTCCCACAGAAAGAAGTCTACAGGCCTCAAATTCGAGGATCGGTCGGGCCAAGGCACAGGTCCTCTGCATCAAATGAAGACATGCAGTAGCATTTCGTGCACTGTGGGATGGACATACATCATGTTGGTACCACAGGTTTCTCCTAGTCTGCAGAGGCATGTCTTCTAGCATCGGTGGAAGCTGGTTTGTCTTCAGGCTGCGATACTTCTGGGCGTTCATTGTTTCGTCTATGAAATATGAGCCTATTAGCTGTTGGTTCACTGTCCCACAACACACGTTTACACTCCATTGATACTGACGTTCCATCTGATAAGGCCAACGGGGATTGCCTAGAGAACCACAGTGCACGTTTCGGCGGTTTACATGGCCATGATTAGTAAATGAGGCTTCATCACAAAACAGGATACATGATACATCTGTAGTATCCTGTAAATAGGTTAACACGATTCTCATAACCGTTTCCATGCAGCTCTTGATGGAGAGAGACTGATTGGAAGATGAAACTTATGTAGATGGAGAAGGCATAGGGCACTTGCCTGACTCATGCCATTTCCTCTTGTGACTGCGCGTGACCTAATACGCCAATCAACTACAACAGCAGCAAGAACATTAATGTCTCCCTCTTCTGTCGTCACTTGTACCATTCTAGTACGTTGTCTAGGTGTTACACTACCACTTTCACGTAACTAGTTGAAAAGATTGATAAATAACTGCCGATATTGTTCACGTCTCTTGGAATATCTTGCCGCATACACAGTAGAAAGACTAACTCGATTCTTCCTTACTCTCCATACAGCATGAGCATATGGGTTTTTCTGCATTGGTAAATCCCATCGTCCACTCACGACCTTCTGTTTGGACTGTCACAAACTAACTGACTCGCAAATCGGCCGGCCGGTGTGACCGAGCGGCTCTAGGCAGTCTGGTACCGCGCGACTGTCACGGTCGCAGGTTCGAATCCTGCCTCGGGTATGGATGTGTGCGATGCCCTTAGGTTAGTTAGGTTTAGGTAGTTCTAAGTTCTAGGGGACTGATGACATCAGAAGTTAAGTCCCATAGTGCTCAGAGCCATTTCAACCATTTGCATCATTTGACTCGCAAATCGCAATGTACTCAACGAACACACAAACACACTGTAAGCAAACATAGCAACATCGTTCCTAGAAACTACGCAGGTTGAATGACACAAACAAGTGTTTGCGTGGAAAGTTCTCCAGTTAGGATATCTCGTACACAACTCGCACCAGAACCCTGCAACATATATCATTTACATTCTAATTTACCATACTTCCAGGATGTTAGTGTCAATAGACATTATTACATTTGAAAATGTATGTTTGCACAAAAAGTACACTTATAAGTATTATTACAATCTATTTATTACTAGCAATACGAGCCACTGACCACCAGTCTACTTTGTGAAAATCGCATATCAACAGCACTTTGCTTTCCGCAATCTTTGCGGCGAAAGTTTTAGGTAATTCAACAAGTATATTCTGAAGCGGCTGCGTAAATCTTTACTCCAGTAGCATAACCTACGCTCTAAAACTGCGCAGCTTCTTGACGTTACCGATCAAACATATCTTAGAACAAATGACGAGGTGATCTCTGATATCGTTGAATACGAGTCACCTACAGTACTAGTTGCCACATCTGCGTCGTGATTCGCATCAGGCAAATCTGTAGCTTAATATGACTCGCAATGGGGCAGGTCATGATGTCGGAGGGTCTGCTCTCGTACATATGGTATTTTCCATAACTTAGAGTAAGCGGCAAAAATGGCTACAATTTAGGGAAACACAAAGAAATGGAGGCGTTGTTGAACTGAACTATCAAGTGAAAAGAACCGTCACTTAATATTTAAGAGATTGGATTCGGTTAATGCTGTTAGAAAGAGTTGTAAAATTTGCAAGAAACTGTGTGATGAAAATTAATTGGAGGGCTGCAAATAGACCGATGACTGTCACGGTCAGGTGGTTAAATGTTGTCTATTTGTGTTCATCAACTAACAACAGCAAGAACGAGATCCTAACCGAACTATGGGTCTGTTCTCCCTACAACCTTCCGAACTGCGATTGCATCACGTACTGCGTAAAGAGCGCTTCATGAGCTGACCCACAAACAACTTCGTGTGTACAGGTCGTCACTACACCAAAGAGAGTATCTCCAGCATGCAAGCCAATATACAGACTAGATTAAAACTGACATGAGCAAGAAAATTATAACACTGCGTTTTTACTTGGTGAGAAGTGGCTACCCCAGACCATAAATCAGACATCTGATTCCTAGGAGGGGGGCATTCAAACATTAATGCACCACTTTTTTTTAAAGCATGTTGGTTTTTTTCAAGATTTCAATACACCATAATATTCCCCACTATTTTGGCTACAAAACCCTATTACTCAGCAAAATCTATGTTCAATACAACGGCCTTAAGCCACCTTAGTTGGAGAACTCGTGTTCCTGCATGATACCACTCTACTGGTCGACGTCGGATCCAACGTTTGCTGCATCAATAACACCCCATCATCCACGTACTAATCCTGCGGAGTACGTCCTTTATTGGGCCAAACAGATGGAAGTCGGTAGGTGCGAGGTCCGGGCCGTAGGATGGATAATGAAGGACAGTCCAATGACGTTTTGTGAGCCCCTCTCTGGTGCGTAGACTTGTGTGGGGCCTTGATTTGTCGTGGAGAAGGAGCAGTTTTTTGCATTTTTGTGGCGACTAACATGCTGAAGTTGTTTCTTCAATTTCCTGATGGCCAGGCGGCACCGTTAGTCCGGATAGGTTTGCTCGACCACGTTGTAGTGGTAATAAGCACCTCGCACAACAAGTCACCGTGCTTTTGTTCAGTTCTAGAACTCTGTGGACATCCTGCAAGCGCCTATATCACAGCGATATTGCGATTTTCAGCGAAAAAACTCAATCAACTATCTCTGCATGGAACGCATCTTCTTACAGATGCCGTTTTGAAGGATACGTATAGCACCGCCATCCATCGGAAATTCATGAAACTATAGGAGCTGAAGTGGTAATAGCCCACGACATCCCACAACAAACGCCAAATACACTCCTGGAAATTGAAATAAGAACACCGTGAATCCATTGTCCCAGGAAGGGGAAACTTTATTGACACATTCCTGGGGTCAGATACATCACATGATCACACTGACAGAACCACAGGCACATAGACACAGGCAACAGAGCATGCACAATGTCGGCACGACTAGAGTGTATATCCACCTTTCGCAGCAATGCAGGCTGCTATTCTCCCATGGAGACGATCGTAGAGATGCTGGATGGAGTCCTGTGGAACGGCTTGCCATGCCATTTCCACCTGGCGCCTCAGTTGGACCAGCGTTCGTGCTGGACGTGCAAAACGCCTGAGACGACGCTTCATCCAGTCCCAAACATGCTCAATGGGGGACAGATCCGGAGATCTTGCTGGCCAGGGTAGTTGACTTACACCTTCTAGAGCACATTGGGTGGCACGGGATACATGCGGACGTGCATTGTCCGGTTGGAACAGCAAGTTCCCTTGCCGGTCTAGGAATGGTAGAACGATGGGTTCGATGACGGTTTGAATGTACCGTGCACTATTCAGTGTCCTTTCGACGATCACCAGAGGCGTACGGCCAGTGTAGGAGATCGCTCCCCACACCATGATGCCGGGTGTTGGCCCAGTGTGCCTCGGTCGTATGCAGTCCTGATTGTGGCGCTCACCTGCACGGCGCCAAACACGCATACGACCGTCATTGGCACCAAGGCAGAAGCGACTCTCATCGCTGAAGACGACACGTCTCCATTCGTCCCTCCATTCACGCCTGTCGCGACACCACTGGAGGCGGGATGCACGATGTTGGGGCGTGAGCGGAAGACGGCCTAACGGTGTGCGGGACCGTAGCCCAGCTTCATGGAGACGATTGCGAATGGTCCTCGCCGATACCCCAGGAGCAACAGTGTCCCTAATTTGCTGGGAAGTGGCGGTGCGGTCCCCTACGGCACTGCGTAGGATCCTACGGTCTTGGCGTGCATCCGTGCGTTGCTGCGGTCCGGTCCCAGGTCGACGGGCACGTGCACCTTCCGCCGACCACTGGCGACAACATCGATGTACTGTGGAGACCTCACGCCCCACGTGTTGAGCATTTCGGCGGTACGTCCACCCGGCCTCCCGCATGCCCACTATACGCCCTCGCTCAAAGTCCGTCAACTGCACATACGGTTCACGTCCACGCTGTCGCGGCATGCTACCAGTGTTAACGACTGCGATGGATATCTGTATGCCACGGCAAACTGGCTGACACTGACGGCGGTGGTGCACAAATGCTGCGCAGCTAGCGCCATTCGACGGCCAACACCGCGGTTCCTGGTGTGTCCGCTGTGCCGTGCGTGTGATCATTGCTTGTACAGCCCTCTCGCAGTGTCCGGAGCAAGTATGGTGGGTCTGACACACCGGTGTCAATGTGTTCTTTTTTCCATTTCCAGGAGTGTACTTTCAGCCCTGCCGCGCGGGGCAGCCGCGCGGGGCAGCCGCGCGGTCTAGGGCGTCAAGTTAGATTAAATAGTGTGTAAGCTTAGGGACCGATGACCTCAGCAGTTTGGTCCCGTAAGACCTTACCACCATCCTTCAGCAGATATTGGCCGAGAGAAACAAGTGTTGCATTACTTATCTAACGCCATTCGTATAAATACGCATATTTTTCATGGAGCACTGTTGAAAAAGTGTCATCCGTTTCTTTGGATTTTCTGGTCTCCTGTGAAAGTAGTGTCGGAGACGTATCCCTTGAGAGTAGGTCACTGAAATGGTGTGCCGTAACAAGAAGCCAGATTGCTCACTGAGGGACAGTAATAAGTGATTTGACAGCTAGCAACGGCTAGACAACCAGATGAGGGTTGTGAGAAACGCAGGTTGCTGACATCCGGAGGCGGATATTTTCCTGAGGCCAGAGCACAGGCGCTTGGCTGAAGGGTGAAGATAGAGCACTGGCATCCGAGATGCTCGAAATGAACGAACAATATTATTTATTTTAACGAAACTACTTTACGGACCTAGAAACATGATAGATAAGAACCAAATACACCAAAAAATTCACGGCGACGAGATGATTCCATACTAATTTCAAACATGATTCTAGGTCAAATACTGAGAATGTTAAAATGGCTTTAATAACTACAGCCTTTGTAAATTTTGTCACATTGTAAAACTGGATAGAGGCATGCTTTGTAAAGTTCTTCATATTTTAATAAGAGGTCGCAAAATGACTATAAGCTGGTACCTTATGTGCATGTATAGCTAGCTGTACAAATGAATGGTGGTCATTATTTGTTAGTTTCACTGGCGTGCGATATTACAGAAAGCAGGATAGTGTGTACGTTGTCTTTTGTCGTCATTTTGCTTTTTCCAATTGATCAATGTTGGCGAGCGTGCTTTTGTCAAGCGCCTGTGTGGCTGAGAGCTGAGCAGATGCGTTAATATCATACTGCAACTTTTCGTTGGACTTAGAACAGTTTTTTAAGCACAAGTGTATTTACATTCCAGTGACTACAGGATAATGAACTATATTCTACATTTCGATTAATAGTGCGGAACTGCTTCTTCGAACTTTGAATGTTTGCTGTTGATTTTCATGAGTTAATGTAGGGTTAATTGAACTTTTCTTACATATATTTCTGTATTCCATACTCTGTCCACGCTACACAAAGTAACTATCATCGTTAACTATATCTGGAAACTTAACTTGGTAATCATTTATTTGGTTTAAAATATATTGTTCACTGACTTTTTCTTGTATTTAAGGGCTAAGGACTAATTCCGTACGAATAGGATATGGTTTAAAACAGTGACAGTGTACGACGGACTCCACTGTTAGTAACAAGTCAAGCCAGCATATCAGGCCGTGCATTCCCCGTACTTATAATGACCCATAAAAACCCGCCGGTGCACTCGTAATGAAAGTGTGTATTGTGTGGTATGTAGTGTGGGTCGTGTAATGATGACAGGTGGGAGAGTGTGAAACCCAGTACCGACACAGCTACTCTCACATACAACAAACGAGGAGCAGCCATAACGTCCCAACCTGATCACTATGAATAGCGTTATGCCTTCACTTCATGACATAATGCAGAAAGACTGGAACTTGCCGGTAGGTGTGGTCGTGTGGTTCTAGGCGCTTCAGTCTGTAACCGCGTGACCACTACGGTCGCAGGTTCGAATCCTGCCTCGGGCATGGATGTGTGTGATGTCCTTAGGTTAGTTACGTTTAAGTAGTTCTAAGTTCTAGGGGACTGATGACAACAGATGTTAAGTGCCAAAGTGCTCAGAGCCATTTTTTGACTGGAAATTAGTCTGGTCCACTGGCGTATCGTGTCTCCTTGCCTCGCTGACCGAATACTGGCGTTAAATACTTCCACCATCAGGAGTCAAACAGACCACAGCCAAGCTGATCACCAGCACACTAACATGCATTTATGACCAGGCTATGAAGTCGGGATATCATTGGTTTGACAGGTGGACCGCATTTTCATTCAATGCGAAACTGCGAACATTTAATTACATATGCGAAACTGCGAAGAGTGAAAACACTGAATTACGTATGGTTCGCCTCATGGCCAAATGTCTTCAGCAACAAAGTAATTCATTGCATGAACTGAAAAGCTTGCTTTGTCGAGTTGAAACAAATGTAGCAAGTCTAAGACGAACCCGTCAGTTGACTCTTGCGTTACTAACGGAAGCTTCCCATGCAGACTGACATCCCTTCACATGCTGCTCATAGACGCCAGCATTACGAACATCACACCATTGTTGTTTGTTCTCATAATTCCTTTTTGAAAGTAAACTACGCACTTGTACGTTTCAAACATGTTCTAAATGACGACACTTTTTTATTTTATGCGTATTCTCACATTTTATTTGACCGCGGCTTTTGTTCTTTGTTTTCCATAAGTGATGTGTGTACGGTTTCTTGAATTATGTGTGATTCTCTCTTTCTTACCCTCGATTTGTAAATCTGTTTATGTTAATTTGGTGGTTAAATTGCAAGCCATTATTCAGTACATTATTACTGATGTTTGACACTGTATTAAAAGAATTACGTCATCCTCCTGCATTCTCGATCTTACAAACCACTACCAGTATATTTCATTAAGTTTCGTAGGTTAGTATATTAACGAACGTTCTGAAAACGGAATACTACCAGCACTTTCCCATGTGCAAAACGACTTGAGCAATATTCATGGTGTAGTTAGAAGTTGCCTTAACGTCCACTGAAATAGTATGATGGACGAGCAATTCAAAAAATCTGCCCCAGATATTCATTTTAGTGAGACCATATTGAAAGTAACGGTGACAAAATACATGGAGCGAAACGTTACTACAATTTTTCCCGAACGAGACTGCAGTTACTCGTATAAGGATGTGAAAAGGGAGCAGTAGTTGAGGAGAGATTGAGACTGGGCTGTAGCCTATACCCCATGTTATTTAATCCGTATGTTGAACAAGCAGTAAAGTTAACAAAGGAAAAATTTGGAAAGGAAATTATAGCTCAGGGAAAAGCAATTAAAACTCTGATGTTTGCCAGCGGCACTACAATTCTGTCAAAGGCGGCAAAAGATTTAAAAGAGCTGCTGAACTAAATGGGCTGTGTCTTGGATATAAGATGAATATCAACAAAAGTAAACAAGAGTAATACAATGAAGTCGATTTAAGGAAGGAGTGATGAGAAAATTAGTTTATGGAATGAGACACGCAAAGTAGTAGATGAGTTTTATTGGTTTGGCAGCAAAATGCTGATGATGACCGAAGTAGAGAGGATAAAATGCGAACTATTGAAAACAATAAAAGGATTTCTGAAAAAGAGAATTTCTTTAACATTGAGTATTAAATGTTAGTATATCTTTTTTGAATGTATGTGTTATGTAGCCTTGTATGGAAGTGATATGTGGATAATAAACATTTCAGACACGAAGAGAGTAGAAGTTTTCGAAATTTAGTGCTATAGGAGAATTCAGTTTATTGTATGGATAGATCTAATATTTAATGAGCAGGTAGTTAACGGAACTGGCGAGAAAAGAGATTTATAGCACAAGGTGATAAAAGGAGCGTTCGGATAGGACACATCCTGCGTTACCAAGATATCGTATGTTCCGTATTGGAGGAATATGTGGGCTGCAAACACTTTAGAGGACAACTGACACAGGAGTAAAGTAATGTAGGTTGCAGTTGCTACGAAGAGATGGGGAGGTTAGCACATGACAGAAAAGCATGATGAGCTATACAAACTGCTGTTCTCTCCGACAGAAAGCTGTGCACTCCATTAACGGAAGACAGCGTCATGGAGGGTTAATTACCAAGTACCGCCGGAGGCAGGAAGTAAACGTGAACGAGTAGGAAAGCCACGACGTCACGCAACGGGTGGATGCACGAGCTGAAGAGAATGGATGCACTGGCCGCCGTCGATTCGAACGTCCATAACTGATGACACCCATTAGGGGAAAGCGGCGAGAGGAGGGAAGAACCGCAGTGTGCACTTAGCATTTCCGCACGGGTGATCCATTCAGCACGTGGAGGAGCCCTTCGCACCAACTAATGAATGCACTGAGGATACTTAGCTGTAGACAGTGGCACACGACGGAACAAATGACTGTTTCCACCTGGGTTCCGCTATTCATAGATGATCTTCAGTATTTTTCGTAGAACTGACAGTGAAGTTTGCTATGAAAGAGACAAACTGAAATTTCACACAAGAAACAAGTTCTGTTATCTTTCGAATTAGAGTTTCAAATTCTCTAATTTTTAACGCATGTTAGAAGTCCGTTTGTAATCTGACATCAGTTCGTAAAAACACTTCATCCATTGTCTTTTCAAATTTAATAAATGGCGTAAGTTGTCATAATAGTCTAGAGTGACGTAGATGATACCATAAAGGGCCTTATCGCCTCCAGCTACAATTACTCTTTGTGTTTCCGAAACACATTATTTGACTAAGCATAGAAAGAATATTTCCTACGATTTATACCTCCATCGAACGCAAATACGATGTGTAAAACTTTGTGTGAAACCGGAGAACGAGAAGCCATTATATAAGGAAGACTAAGTACTATTAAATCATCGATTACGTTAACAACATTAATCCCTTTGTCTTACAAACGTTCATCGCTTGTTTCCTTTTATATGTAAATAATAATTTTTCTTTCGTACTTTCTCTGATCCCTAGCGCTCGATTGTTCACATGTGCATATCACTGTCCAAATTTTTCTGAACAATAATTAGCATTCTTGGTAAACTACATCTCATGAAGCTTATTTGCAAAAATCATGTAGTTTGTTCCCAGAAAGACATAAATCAATATATCTTTAAATAACAGCCTTATAAAAGATGGGACCAGTTTGATTAGTGGCTTAAAAGTCGCACAGTGCAGATAAATATTTTTCTATTATTTTGCAAAGAAAATGCCTTCATTCAAAATAAGTCCGATTATTTCTCAGTTAAAATCAAAATATCTGAGAACTAAAATAACATACGTGGTCAAATATCGCTAAGCAATGACGTGAGAAATCATTGAATTTTAGCTTAAGTAATATCCTTAAAACGGTTGGCAAAATGTTTTTAAGAGTCAAATTGAAGTAACTATATAAGTTTTACATTAATTTTCTGCTCCATCGCTTTTGAAGTGCGCCTTCTTGATGAGACAACTTCCAAAGATGAATGCTGTACATTAGTTTTTATTCTTCTCCGTCCCAAACCTTAAAGATCAATTTTAAGATTGCTATTAAATGTATGCGAGAGGTACGCTTCAGCAGACCTACTAAATTGCCAGGACGTTAGCGGTTAAGCTCAAGAGAGTGCCTAACATTTTGTACTGAATGAAAATGACTTGGTTTAGTGGGTCATTCAGGACCACTAGTGTGCCTGAATGTTCACCAAACCGCGAAAATCTGCGTGTATTCCTGTGAACAGTGTAGCTGTCATCGTTGAGGAAGACAATGTCCACAGTACATTTATAGAAGAAAAGGCAACGTTTGGGTGCTGAGAACATTGAGGTAAGTATGCTGGTTAATATTCACTATATCCTATGTGATTGAAACCAAGTCATGATACGAAAAACACCCTCGAAAGATCATAGAACCGCCTGTATCTTGAATTACACCCTCTATACCCTGTGGGTTAAGAGCATTATCGGGCACTCAACGCCTTGCACCATTTGATAAGAGGCCACATCACAACTAGTCAGGCAACACTACACGCCTCCAGACAGGTAATGTTTATATTCTGTGTTGTTGGTCCCACTGCCGTGTACCACTGTGAGAAATGACTTTTTGCGACGTGCCCCATTGTAAGTTTTCATTTTGGGCACTTCCCTTCCGAGTATTCACTTAAGAACTGGGTGAGAAAGAACATCAGCGCTAATAGCAATAATTTCTGTTGGAACTGAAGCCGATTGTCATAGAGAAGGCGTCACACAAGTCTCTGTTCCCAGTAAGTTATCTGTTCTCATGCCATATTGCACGGCTGAAAGTGGAGCGCCATTCCTTGTAGACACATTCGACAGTCCACGTGGATATGCCAACAAATTGGATAACTTCCTGTATGCCGTTGTCATGAGCAATCACGAACATGATACCTACTTTCCGACATTCTGCATGTGGGTCCATGCTACTACGCTTATTAGGTATGACCGATGACACATCACTTGACTGCCATAACGTAGCGTCAGAGGAGCATATAATCGCCTCATCGCTGTTCTACACCATCTTCAACATTACGAAGCGTCCTTTGGGCTCTTTTAAGGGAACGATTAATATTTTATCCTTAAGCTTACATCGGATGCTGAAATTCGTGAAGGCGTGTGAAAAATGTTCAGCAAGATCTTAAAATAAAGATACATAGAGAGCAATGAAAGCTGCTGAATGTCAACATCTTGCTGAAACAAATCATATTGTCAGATACTTTAACACTATTAGGACGTATCTGGAATTAGATGTAAAGCCACGGCATCTCTCGATCTGAAAGATTTTATGGCCAAGGATATAGACTCGGACAAAGAAGTTCTATACACTATTAAAAGGAGTTGAAGTCCTTATCAGAACGGTAGCGTATGTTCTGAGCAACCAGGAACACAGTAGATGCTGATTTCTTAGCTAATCAACTCGTACGGACGAAGTCTGAAGGACACTGTGATCTCTACATACAAAATTAGCTAATACATTCGACCAGAACTGAGGGCTGCAATGTTTATTATCCTGGAGATGGTTTTTGTACTGAGAAGGCCGTTAATTCGGTGCTTGAGTTCCGTAGTTAAGCAATGCCTGCAGCGTCAGCCCTATCTGAAAGACTTGCGTCGTGTTACCAGTGGCATCAGTCGGAAACATGTAACAGCTTCAACACGTTTCACAAGCTATCTCGCTGACATGATATACGGTGAATTCATAAAATGTCCATACACTCTTAAACTTTAGGAATGCGAAGTCGACATCTCACGAAGTGCAGAATTCAGTTACGAATTATATTTGAAATCCTTAACGCTGATAATATCTGCCACAAGGCTAGCATGAAATGTAGTTTTCAGCAGTAAGCCCGAAACCAGAACGCTCTTTCGATCTATCGGCCTGGGGATACTTTCATTCGAAAATCAAGGTGCTCTATCAGTTTATCAGAGACCTATGACGATGTAATATGGGGAAAAAGGCAAATATTCAGTTATATTATGGTCGATTTCAAAGCGGTGTACAAATTGGACCTGTTATTCTTTGAATACGTTATCAATTAGTCTACAAAGGACACTGCTTACCAAATATTCGTGTGACGCAGCTTAGATTCTTACTTAATTGTGTGGAATCTACGCAAAAGTTGTACACTGTACAGTCACATTAATGTTACCATATGTCAGGAGCCTGAATAATCACATTTTGCAGCACCGACCACTGCCAGATGTGCTGGAAGCGTGTCAGTGCGGTCCTGGATGGTACCACCAGTTATGTGTAGCCATGCCGACTCCATTGTCTTGGCCAGCAGGGCAAGGTTTCTCGGTTGAGGATCCACGTCACCAATAGCTCGATCAAGGTAGGCCCATAGATCTCGATTGCAATTAAATCCGGGAAGTATGGTGGTCAGCGGAATATGATAGACTCATCGCAGTGCTCTTCGAGCCACGGGTGTACTCTGCGATACATTTGACATGTTGCGTTATCGAGCCGGTAGGTGCCGCATGCCAAGCAACAAACTGCATGTAGGAGTAGACCAGGAACGCAAAGATAGATACATAATTGTGTTTATGCGTTGTGCTCTCCAGATCGACGAAATCACCTAGGGAATGCCTTGATAACATTCCCCAGGCCATAACGCTCCCTCCTGGTTGCAGGGTGTTTGCTTTAAGAAGTTCCGCGGCGTACACTCCAAGTCCCATCTGCCCGATGGAGCGTAACACGCAGTTTGTCTGGAAAGGCCACCTGTCACCACTCACTGGACGCCCAGTTGTGGTATTGGTGTGCAAATGCCAGCCTTCCTCGCCGATGAAATCCTGCTCCGGGAGCCCATTCGCAGGATCGTTCGCTGAACGATCGTTGCACATACACATCTCCGCAGCCATCGTCCACCCTGATATCAATGGCCCTTCGTCAACCACAGCTGCCATGGCGCCGGTCTTGTGTAGTGCCGTTTTGCCATGTACGGTATACTTGAACTACTGTAGAATGGAAACAATGCACAAACTTAGCCGTTTCGGAAATGCTTTCCCCTTTGTTCCGAAACCCACTGATCAAGCCTATTTGGACGTCAGATAAATCACTCCATTTCCGAATTTCGACAACGATTGCACTGTTTTGCGCGTCCCCACGACACACTTTATATACATACCACATACCACTGCTGTTACTGCAACCTGTCGTCTGTGGCTGGTTGCTGTACATTGACGTCGGACATAGGCGGTGGTCACGTTAATGTGAATGGAGCATGTATCAAGGGATACTAAACGTACACAAAATAGGGCTTTAAGGGTGTTGAAAGATTTTTTGACCCATGTGAGGCAGTCACACAGATACTGCGAGCCTTAACTGGCAGACTGTTGAAGGTAGATAGCCACTATCACGCAATAATCTACTTACAAAGATACAAGAAGCAACTTACGTGTGTTTTAGTCCGTTCAACCTCCTAAGTGTCGCACACTTAGAGACTGTGGAAACACGATTAGACTGATTAACATCACAGATAGATGCACTTTCAGCAACCACACTTCCTGATCTCCATACCCGAACAGAACGGTAAGAAGCCCTAGTAAGTAGTACAATGGAACGTAGGCTCCAGCAAGGATTTACATGCGTTTACAGAGTATAGCTATGGATTTTGAAATGTGTTGGCTTCATTTCTATAGCTTAGAGGATGGTTATAACATTAAGTGCAGCTTCTCACAGGGGTCGAGTGTGGGTTGTAATTATAGCCGGCAGCGAAACTCGGGAGATATGCTAATGCGTTGATGCCCAAGCGACTTGCAACGGAAAACATATTAGTTCTAATTGTGATCACCAGGTCTAGATCTGGCGCTGTGCACTGTTTGTATGACGGTAACACATCCACACTCTCATCTGACAAGCCACAGCGTGAGTGAACAGTATGGCTGTCGAGAAGATGGATGGCGCACTGTTAGTGGAGCTGTTGTAAGTGAACTGCAGCAATTGCAGTGCTGCGTTAAGGGAGTATCGCCGACTGAAAGGGCTGTGGAGACGCCTGATGCCGTTAGACAGTTTAAAGAAGATAATAATGAAAGTCGAAAACACGGGTAGGTTTGGAGTGGCACCTGGAGAGGAAAGCGTCCTGCACCGGTGGAAGCTACCGACGAGGTTGCTGTTGCTCTCACTGACCATGCAGCAAGCGCTCTGGGCGGTGCTAGTGTCACGAGAATTATCCATGTCATAATGAACAGTACGGAAAGTTTTGCCGTCTATTTTACATTCGTACATGCACAAGATCCAACAGCTGATTCGCACTGAAATTGCTCTTCGCTTCCTTGCACGGATCGTAGTTTATGGCATGTAATCAGGCAATATACTTATACTATGGATTGACGAGGCACATTTTTATTTACAGGGTTCAGCGAATACACAGAACTGCCAGATTTGAGATGCTGTTTACCGCATGTTTTGCGTGAAAAGCCATTGCCCTCACCACCTCACCGGCTGTGATTGTGTGGTGTTGTTTCACAAGAATCTGTATTTTCGCGGGCCGTTCTTCCCAGAGTGTCAATGAGGTGTACCGAGATGTCTGCAGTTCGTCGACATCTTCTTTTACAGCATGTGATTCCTACTTTGGAAGAGAGCAGTTGTTTGGAAATCACTGTTTTCATGCGAGTGGTAGCAACACCTCAATTCGTTCGCCCAGTGAAAGATCTGATAAACCAGTCTTACAATAACATGTTATCTCTAGGGGTTTGCTAGATGCATGATCTGCAAGATCACCTGATCTGAACCCATGTGAGTTTTAGTTGTGGTCATATCTAAAAGAACGCATTTACTAGGGGCATGTTCGGTCTCTACCTGATCTGAAGGCCTGTATACAGAAACACAGTGCTCAGATTCCACCGGAACTGCTGCGAGCAGCTGTTGATCACATCGTGTTAGGGATGCAGCATCTTGTCGACGTCTCCAGTGCTCATATTCAACGAACTGTGTAAGCGGTAGCTAATAATAAAAGCAACATTATGCCTTTCTCACTTGTTTGACTTTTTCTGCCCATGTCCCCTGCCTAGTCCATTACATATGGGACCATTTCTATTCGTCGATTTTGCATTCACAGTGCCCGATTTCCACCTTGTGCTCAAAATTGAAACTACATTTTTTCCAGCGTTAATCGCAGCTCCGTGCCATACGATAATTACAGCCATCATTGGGCCTCTGTCAGTAGCTGGACTTTAGTTACAACCACTTGGTTCTTTGGCATAAGAGGTGATTTCAAAGTCCTTAACAGTCGGATTGTCCTTTCCATAGCTACCGAGTGAAGCGGTACACTAGTTAGCACAAATGGTTCGCCAGAGGGAGGTCATTTAGGTGCTTCGCGGTTTCGTAAACCGCTGGGTTGGGTCGGGTTGTTTGGGAAACCAGACTGCGAGGTCATCGGTCTCATCGGGTTAGGGAAGGACGGGGAAGGAAGTCGGCCGTGCCCTTTCAAAGGAACCATCCCGGCATTTGCGTGGAGCGATTTAGGGATATCATGGAAAACCTAAATCAGGAGAACCGGACGCGGTAAACCGTCCACGGAAGATACCGGCGTGGTTTCTTTGGAGATAGAACGACCGGTTCCTTCCCCTTTCCTCACTCAAACCGAACTTCAGTTCCCTCTTTAGCGACTTCGTCGTCTACGTGACATTAAACCCTAAATTTCGTTCTCTTCATTTTTTCCTCCTAACTTGGTTGTTTTACTGCGGAGTGAGCGTCATTCCCAGTTCCAGTAATTCAAACAGAGATTTTTCCCTTATTTTCTCAAATGGCTATAGGTTAATGTTTCAGTGATTCCTTCAACAACACTGCGTCGTAATTTCTTGCACTCCCGTGTCCTGCGTTTCTGGATATCAAATTCTAGCCTTCCTGTCTGCGATTCCTTGATGAACATGATCAGGACATGAGATAGAAAGTGTCGCTAAGCTTATTTGGAAAACTATGGTTTAAATAACGTAACTCCATAATTGAAAGACAAGAAAAGGCTGTGAATTGGTATTATTATATTTACTTTGTTTGTTTAGCAAGATATAAATTTCTATGAAAAGGGAAATGATATATCACCTTCCACATATGCAAGTATTGTCTGTCTGTGTTTCTTTTACAAATACGACTCTGTTTTGCTTTTCATTTTGACAACGATCGGTAATAAGTTCCTATTGTTTATATGTGTGGTAATAACGAAATGATACTAAATGGTAATCTAGATTGTAGACTGGTAGTGCAATCTAAAGCTTAAACATCATTTTACTTATTGAGAACTGAAAAGTAATTTGGATAGTAGCTCGTTATGTGGTTTGGTACTGTGGTGAAGACCTGTTCAATGGTGTAACATAGAAAACGTGTTTCCGATTTATTCTTAACAAAGGTGCTCCCATCGTAAAGCATGTGGAGTCCGATACCTGAGGGAAAAAAAACAATTTTTCATTGACATAATCGCATTCCTCAGTTTCAGATTGTACAAGTTTCAGATCATATGCTATTTAACTTGTTAAACGGTGTCAGTCATTTGCTCCTACTCGTACATAAACAGAGCAATTTTAAATTCGGTGATGCAGTGCCGTTATTAGATTGCTGGCAACAAATCTAACACACCCGTAGCAAAGGCAATAAACATGATGTTGTACTATCTTGACGTCACTCGTCTATGTGAACTACCTTTTCCTGATCTGCAATTAAAGACAATTTAAAAGAATAATATTTTAGTAGGTAGAGACGAGATAATCTTGTCTGGGTATAATAATGTTTTTATTATCCAAATGCAGCAGCAAACACTTTAAGTAATGAAACATGACTTCATTAATTACAGATTCCAATCATTCTTGTAGTTGAGAAACCGGGCTGAGATGAAACGGGAATTTACTACGGGAGCAGGTATCCGACGGACGTGGCCACGTTCTGAATATGTCACTGCATGCAACTGAGATTAATACAACAAATTCCATATTTTCTACATTGCAGAAGAGCGAAAAACGGTGGATCCCGAACAGTTCAGATATTAAATCTGTGCAGCGGGTCTGAACTCAGTCTCTGTCCGCCGCAGCTGGTGACCTACAAGCTTAGTTATTCGATCACAGCTCAGGCCGCAGCCCTTTGCTTCTCCTTGTCGGAGTCCATTCCCGCATCCCATTCCGCACTCGAGCGTTCATACTGAGGACGCACAAACAGCGGTCCTCGGTGGAGGATTTATTACTGAATTTATTATGGCAGAATATATTTGGGAGCTATTTTTACCATGTTTTGCACACCAGTGGTACTAGTACGCACTCCGCCAACGTATGATATATTTGACAACAGCATTGAGCTCCGTAGATGAGCTATCGACACAATTTATCTATGACTAATGAAGGAAAACTGTGTCTTACTACTCCCCATGCGAAACGATTCAATTCCGTGACGATGTAACATCAGTATGAGATCGTGCGTAACTGCTGACAGCGACGATGGCGGTACGTCTACACAGATAAGACAGAAGCCAAGACGTTTAGCAAATATAAATACTCTTCAGTCATTTCACTCGAATGGAGCACTTGAGAAATATTTTGAAAAATGTGATTCCCATTATGAGTATGCTTCATACGACATCTCATGCCTCAAAGTCCTCTCGTCGTACAAACTTTAGTTTTTACAGGTCCACTCGGTACAAAGGTTTCCATACAGATGCTTCTAACCACAATGAAACATGTTCCGATTTTAGTACAAATCCGATGAATATTTTCCGGTCAGGTTAGGGATGCAAAAGAAGAGAACTAGTCTTCCGACTTCAAGGACATTTAAATAAAAATATCTAGACATACTGGCGCTGTTTTTACTCGTTAGTATTAGTACCCACGTCATGTAATACAATACACTGTGTCAAGTAAAGTAACATGACACATGATGTCATGTTGTGCCGTGCGTCCGCGTCTAATTTCGCTTAATTCCCACGGATTTGGAATTCCGATGGCTGCAAGAGCGCATGGAACATTAACGTCGCCGGTAGAGGGCAGGTAATAGGAGAAGGTAGTTAAGAGGTATGGTGACCTGTGTTTAGAACAATGTTGCTTGTATCGTGGCAACGAATAAATCTCTCATAAAACAACAGAACGACCATTAATTACGCATATTAGGTTACCTTCTTACAGGATTTGAACTGGTTCGCACAAGTTTGAAAAGTAGAGGTGACACGCGTAAAAAAAAAAAAAACGTGTTTTTTGTACTTAATACCAGAATAAAGTTAGATTTTTGAAAGGGAGTTTTCAATTTTATCGTAAGAATGCATTATTTGTTTATTTGATTGACTTTACATCATTTCGGCGCATTTAATTCATGGAAGAACGAGTTTTACGTGCCACATTTAGGTCAAAATTAAAACTTCACGTCTCGACAACGGATAAAGATTATTCCATTAAAAAAAATCGTTTTCAATTTATCCATTTATCTATCATCGTGCAAAGTTCCTCGCATTTGTCTTAAGTTATTTAGGGAAACCACGGAACAACAAACCTAGATGGCTGCACATGGATTTTAATTGACTTCCGCACGAAAGCGAGTCCAATGTGCAAACCACTGCGCCTTTTCGCTCTGTTAGAAATCCTTGGGTAACAGAAGAAATATTGAATTTCGCTCTGTTAGAAATCCTTGGGTAACAGAAGAAATATTGAATTTAATTGATGAAAGGAAAAAAAAATGCTGTAGATGAAACAGGCAAAAAGGAATACAAACGTCTCAAAAATGAGATCGACAGGAAGTGCAAAATGGTTAAGCAGGGATGGCTAGAGGACAAATGTAAGGATGTAGGAGCTTATCTCACTAGGGGTAAGATAGATACTGCCTACAGGAAAATTAAAGAGACCTTTGGAGAGAAGAGAACCAAGTGTATGAATATCAAGAGCTCAGATGGAAACCCAGTTCTAAGCAAAGAAGGGAAGGCAGAAAGGTGGAAGGAGTATATAGAAGGTTTATACAAGGGCGACGTACTTGAGGACAACATTATGGAAATGGAAGAGGATGTAGATGAAGACGAAATGGGAGGTAAGATACTGCGTGAAGAGTTTGACAGAGCACTGAAAGACCTGAGTCGAAACAAGGCCCCCGGAGTAGACAACATTCCATTAGAACTACTGACGGCCTTGGGAGAGCCAGTCCTGACAAAACTCTATCAGCTGGTGAGCAAGATGTATGAGAGAGGTGAAATACCCTCAGACTTCAAGAAGAATATAATAATTCCAATCCCAAAGAAAGCAGGTGCTGACAGATGTGAAAATTACCGAACTGTCAGTTTAATAAGTCACAGCTGCAAAATACTAACGCGAATTCTTTACAGACGAATGTAAAAACTGGTAGATGCAGACCTCGGGAAGGATCAGTTTGGATTCCGTAGAAATGTTGGAACACGTGAGGCAATACTGACCTTACGACTTATCTTAGAAGAAAGATTAAGAAAAGGCAAACCTACGTTTCTAGCATTTGTAGACTTAGAGAAAGCTTTTGCCAATGTTGACTGGAATACTCTCTTTCAAATTCTGAAGGTGGCAGGGGTAAAATACAGGGAGCGAAAGGCTATTTACAATTTGTACAGAAACCAGATGGCAGTTATTAGAGTCGAGGGGCATGAAATTGAAGCAGTGGTTGGGAAAGGAGTGAGACAGGGTTGTAGCCTCTCCCCGATGTTATTCAATCTGTATATTGAGCAAACAGTAAAGGAAACAAAAGAAAAATTTGGAGTAGGTATTAAAATTCATGGAGAAGAAGTATAAACATTGAGGTTCGCCGATGACATTGTAATTCTGTCAGAGACGGCAAAGGACTTGGAAGAGCAGTTGAACGGAATGGACAGTGTCTTGAACGGAGGATATAAGATGAACATCAACAAAAGCAAAACGAGGATAATGGAATGTAGTCAAATTAAATCGAGTGATGCTGAGGGAATTAGATTAGGAAATGAGACACTTAAAGTAGTAAAGGAGTTTTGCTATTTAGGAAGTAAAATAACTGATGATGGTCGAAGTAGAGAGGATACAAAATGTAGACTGGCAACGGCAAGGAAAGCGTTTCTGAAGAAGAGAAATTTGTTAACATCGAATATAGATTTATGTATCAGGAAGTCGTTTCTGAAAGTATTTGTTTGGAGTGTAGCCATGTATGGAAGTGAAACATGGACGATAACTAATTTGGACAAGAAGAGAATAGAAGCTTTCGAAATTTGGTGCTACAGAAGAATGCTGAAGATTAGATGGGTAGATCACGTAACTAATGAGGAGGTATTGAATAGGATTGGGGAGAAGAGAAGTTTGTGGCACAACTTGACTAGAAGAAGAGATCGGTTGGTAGGACATGTTTTGAGGCATCGAGGGATCACAAATTTAGCATTGGAGGGCAGCGTGGAGGGTAAAAATCGTAGAGGGAGACCAAGAGATGAATACACTAAGCAGGTTCAGAAGGATGTAGGTTGCAGTAGGTACTGGGAGATGAAGCAGCTTGCACAGGATAGAGTAGCATGGAGAGCTGTATCAAACCAGTCTCAGGACTGAAGACAACAACAACAACAACACACATTACCAAAACGTATTATTTCTGTGACATGAACTTTGCTACCACACTGCATCAGTCTATGGAAATTGGGTAAGAATTCAAAGCACCTGTTCTCCAAAAGCTGTTCAGAAGTAACGGAGAGTAGAGTCTAAGGTGACGATGTCGAGGTCATTAGAGGGAGCTCCATCTCGGAATGTAACAGACTCCGCTACAAAGGCACCGTCCGGACATTTGTCTTAAGCGATCTAGAGAAACCAAGGTAAGCCTAAAACTGGACGCCGGGCGAATATCTGAAAATCCTGAATGTGAGTCTCGTGTATTAGCCACAGCGTGGCTGCACTCGATAATTCAAAATATTCACGCATAGACCGTTACCGCGGCAGATAGAAAACAAAGAAGATTGAAAGTGGCTAATAACGAAGGATAAGAAATGAATCTCATTCGTGGAATGATAAGACAGGTAGACGAAAGCATAATACACTTAGAACTTTCCAGGAAAAGGTAGGGGTTGCAGTGTGGCAACTGTACGTATATTAAGAGAATTAAGACCTTAATTGCACTGTTTCATTCGTATCCGATACAGAAAAGTAAGCTTAGTCGTACTACAGAATTTTCACAGAAGATCTGATAAAACATTTTTGTTACTCAAGTTCGATAATTAACGGAAAAGAAAACTAATAAGGACAATGAAATTTCTTTGAACTTTCCTAGTTACAGTATATTAATTAGACTTTCAGAATTGATTATCGCAAAATCTGGGAAGCTGTGCAGCTACTCGTTCGAAGAATCATTTACAGTAAGTTATAAGCACGAAGCCAAAATTGCAATCATGATAAATAACAGAAGAAGCATATCTAACTTCGAAGAGCGCGCTGGCAATTAAAAAGAAAGAGACAGATATATGCCCTGCTGATATTGACTTCAGCACGCTTTTCAGGCAGGCGAAAAAAGTTCCTGCTCGTTGGCTGTTCGACCAATTCAGTAAGCTACTACACTGTAAGAAAAATGTTACCACCTGGTTGGACAGTAATAATAAAGCATTAGTTCAACGGGTGTCTGTCCCAGACAAAGAATTTACTGTGTAAGTATTGAATCAATGAAGGGATCCTATTCCGAAACTTGTATTACGGCGCAATAGTCTCTAAGAGTTTATTGGTTGCTCCCCAAGCCAATGAGTATAATACCTGTATAAGCACAGCTTATTCCAGGAAAATGGCAGCGTAAAATATTACAAGAGGGGTTTCTCATTTAATTTTAATTGCTAGGTGTGCCTGGGTCTATATTAAGAAAAAACATATTTCATGACCTCTTATTAGTACATTTATCTAGCTGCGCTAAAATCGATCTTCGATTATTCTAGGGCATGGGAGTCTTTCAAGTGTGGCAGCGGCTTCACTTGTAAATATAAAAAAGAGAGAGGTAAGCGGTACATAACTTGGGACTGGTGGAATAGACTGATTCGCTTGTCGAAAGGAGACATGGACATTTTAATTTCAATAGTTCTGTGATGTTAAATCGAGCCATCAGCTTTCCGAGTTATTTATTGTCGTGTCCGAAAACAGAACAGCTACTGTAACGATCTGTCGACCAACTGTGTTTCGTCAATTATACGTCAAATTAATGATAACAGAAAATTTATCAGTCCTCCTGGCGTACACTAATGTGTAAGTATGGCTGTATTGACGCCCAGGACTAGTTACACATCTGGTCTGGCCTGTAAAACCTCCTGATGTGGCCATTACTTAAAATATTTGAGACTGCCTGGACGAATGCAGCTGCTGAAAGACGAAGTCTATGTAAACGATAAGAATTGCAGTCGCCTCTCAGAGTTAGCACGACCACCAAAATGCATTAGCGTTGTCACCAAGTGTCATGTTGTCTTGTCTGACAAGGAAATTAAGGAACGTGCAAGGCTTTAGCTGATTGGTGAGCGTTCTACAGAACTGCGTGTTCACATAAGACAACGTAATAAGCACTTCACAGACTTTGAAATAGGCGCCATGGGGGTTTGCATGTAGTTAGTTGGTCTAAATGTGCAATATCCACTAGTTTAGGGCTTTGGGATGGGAACATAAGGGAACATAAGGTGAACCACATACTCTGTAAAGGTTCTAGTCAATGAAGACAGACCACAAAAGGAGTACATCGAATCCCTTCCCATATGCACATGCTATCCATACAGAAGTAATGCACTCGAAAACACTCCGTGTCATTCCAGAGTATTGCTAGGAAACTAAGAGAAGTTAGATTACTAGTTTAGTAATTACTATTATTATTTCGTGTCGCTCAACGGCCTGGTACAAGTCTTCCGATGGGACGCAACTTCGGTGGTTTGCCTTTCCCCTAAGGTACCACAGTATAACTACCAGAGAATGGGGATGTATAGTTTAATATGCAATTCGAACCACGTGTCGTTCCTGGAAAATCTTCACATCGTTGAGATGCGAAAACTGTATTAAAGGCAGACTGAAATTTCTGTGGTCCGACCGAGAGTCAAACACATAACTTTCGTTTTCCTGGCGCTCGTCTTATTATTAGATCAGCAAGCCTGAATAGCTTGGCCACTGAATCGTCACCAATTAGTAGGCTGCATTTAGCTTCATAAAGCAGACCCTCGAATATTATCATATTTAGAACGAAGGAAGAAAGATTAGGATTTAACAACCCTTTGACAACGATGTCATTAGAAACGAAGCACAAGGTCATATTGTTTTCTGAAGAATGAGGAAGAATGTCGGCCGTAAACTTTCAAAGGAATCTTCATGGCATTTGCCTGGAACAGTTTAGAGAAATCACGGAAGACCTAAATTTGAATGGTAGCATCGCATAATATACAGCGTGTAGTATTTACGATATGCCGTATAAACACAGATAGCTTTCTCTGAGCGACGGTAGGCAAGTACGATAAAAGTTACAGCTTTGAATTGTAAAGTTTACATGAACGAATGTACTAAAATTGTTTATAGTGTAATTCTTTCAGGACCCACGACCGAGATCGAGAAGGAGTGCCAGAGCTCCAGTGCTGTTCTGACAAAGTCGCAGCGGATGCACCGGGCGCTATGTGAGAGCAACCGACAGTCTGTGCGTGGCAGGCGACCCGGAAGACATTGTCGAAAGGGAATTTAATTACTAAAATTGCCTTGCCAGTAACTTAACATGCAATTGCATTCACTTATGTATCAAATATCCGACTGTGGACGTTAAACGTCGAGATATATCGGCTTCGTATGTGTTGCTGATTGGCATGTACGCATGTAGGACGTTCTGAGATGATATATTAAGAATTGGTTGGTACAGCAATCCTTAATTATGAGACTTTCTCATTGTATGAAGATTATCCCAACAGTTTCAGACGACTATTCTTGTAGCTCACTGGACGTTATCAGAAGATTAATTTGACAGTTAAATTATAGAAAGTATTCATTCGCACAGAATTGTATCGGAAGTGTAGCATGTCTCTGACAGTTAATATTGCGAATATTTAGACTGACGGGTGGCCGTGCGGTTCTAGACGCTACAGTCTGGAACCGCGCGACCGCTACGGTCACATGTGCGAATCCTGCCTCGGGCATGGATGTGTGTGATCTCCTTAGGTTAGTTAGGTGTAAGTAATTCTAAGTTCCAGGGGACTGATGACCACAGATGTTAAGTCCCATCGTGCTCAGAGCCATTTGAACCATTTAGAATGATTATTTTGCTTTTCAATATTCAACGAGTAATGAACTCTAATTAAGTTTTACGAACTGTAAATGCTTGTCGAAACAATTTAATAGTGACTTGAAGGTTAGACGAAAATTGATTAACGATATTGCTACGACTGTGAATTTAGGGCATGTGAGTTACGCAGAGTGATTCGTACAGAATTAGTGACGGCACTTAGGCGTTTTAGAATAATGTATGCGATGTAACTGTGAATTTTGGTAGATTGCTGGTGCCTTGCAAATCTGTTTGAATTAATATCAGATTGATATTTGAACACACATTATTCCAATCACCAAGAAGAATGTCTTCTCTGACAGATTATAGCTGACCTTAACATTAGCATTTAAATCGCATTGAAAAGGTGCAGTTAATGATATCAAATGGAGTGTGTTACGTAAACTCTTAAGAACTCAAGAAAAGGTATACTGTTAAATACTGCCATTGTGAAACTGAATGAAAGAGGAAACTAGCATCACATATTGTCGTGTTGTTGCAACATTAATTTTGGAGTCTACGTTTGTTCCTCCCACGAACTAATTTCATCATACTATGTCCAAATCCATGCGTCTGCTCCTTGTTATCGACACTGGTCTGCTATTGAAGAAGCGTACTTGAACAGGAGAACATTTGACTTATATAAATATTATTATGGATTCGTTTGGGTCCTAGTTACACTACGATGTGCACCTGCGGCATGGTGACACGCGGTCGCACCTGTATGAGATATAAAAGTCGGTATCAATTAAAAGTCATTATCTATTAGTCAATTTGTCACAGGCGGCTTAGACTGGAACGAAGGAAGATTGAGTTTAACGTCCCGTCGACATCGAGGTCTTTAGAGACGAAGCACTATCTCGAATTGTCTCAGCCGTGCCCTTCCACAAGACCCATTGCAGCATTGGCCTAGAGCGAAAAGTCACGGAAGATCTAAATCTGCATATCCAGGCGCGGTTGTGAACCGCCGTCCTCCGGAATGTAAGTCCAGTGTACCTCTGCTTGACGTCAAGAGAGGAGAGACAGCCCAAGCAATGAACCTCGATTCTCCGGTAATTCTAATAAGCATTGTCTGCGAATAAGGTGACGTCCTCCTTTCTTCTCTCTCATGAGACAGTACTCGTAACACCTTCCAGCAGAACAACGCTCGACATCACACTGATCATTTCTCTATGAACTGCCTGCATGGTGTTAACGAGCCGTATGTACTTGGTTAGCAAGATATCTTCATCTGTGGAACTTGGGTGGGACCAGCTCCGATGCGAAATTCATCCCAGCGTCAAAGTCAATGACACGGACGTCAGTTGCGACAGTTGTGGGTCAACATAGGCCTGAAAAGAGGTTACAAGAGCTGTTGATACATTTTTTAAACGAATGTATTATTGCTTCCAGGCCCATCGGGTCCCACATCGTCTTGACAGTGTCACAGAATTATGATTTCGCTGCCAATTTCGTTGTTCAGTTCACTTGTTTTTTTAATCATAAAATATATCCACGTAACCACTCAACGCCTGAACTTTCATTCTTCCTTGTTCCCTCAGTGTGGATTCTTGAAGTGTGCTCTTAGTGAATGTACTTATTCATCATAAAACAGTACTGCCTGACGCATCGACGTTTGTGGGGCTATGTTGAAACCAATACAACTTCACGACCATATGTGGTGTGCTCACGTTGGGGGTTACAGTTGGTTGTAGTTCTTAGCTGACTGTAGATATTTGAGCTTTCCTCGTTTATCGTGGTGTACCATGGTTTAATATACCCAAACAATTGTTCAATGAAACGTTTCGCGACAGATGGCATCGTTAATCGAAGAAATTTCTAACAGTGCATAGAAGCATTCGAGAACAGGGGTGGTTAAGCCACGGAGAGATGGACACGGTAAATATGAGATATTGTTGGCTTGCGAGCGAGAACATTCGTCAATAAGCGTCCATCAAATCACCTGCGAAATGCAGACATCGAAGAATACAATGTGGGGAATATCTGTGGAGCAAGATCTATACACCTATCACAAGAACTGTAAATGCGAGAGATGGAACCGAACGATTTTTAGCCCAGAGTGAACTCAACTGATGGTTTTGTAATGCGTGGATTAAGATTGGCATTCGCAATTCTGAACACTAGTTTTGAGCTAAAGTTGTTGCTATAAAGTGAAATCTGTTTACATTAATAATAATATAGTAAATATTAATTCCAACCATAACGCTTTGTTCCGAAACATTCAGCTTAGAACCTTCTACCATCTGTATAATTTTGACAATAACTATTTTGGAAAATTTGTTCACTAAAGTAAAATGCAACGACAAGTTGTTTGTCTAATCTTCTGTGTTAGCAGCAGAAGGTCAAACTCCATCATTCGTATTGATTGCTGTGTAAGCTGCACGTGACTGTAATACTCTCTATACCCGGAAGGTAAATTCCGTTTTCCTGTGACACTGAAAGTAGTAACGGGAGGGGGGGGGGGGGGGGGGGGAAGGAACGAAACAGTCGTTGCTCTGAATCACACAACAGGTCTGTTAGTGTTCTGATAGCTGGAGTATCAATAAAGCCTCACTGCTTCTTGTTTGCACCCACAGCAGTTTAAAATGAATGTTGTAATTGAAAATCCTGCGAAATGTAAGATCAATTCGATAAGACCGATTTTAATGGCAATATGTCTGCATTCAATGCGTGATTGTGTGTTATATATCGACAACATGTGGTGAGTGAAGATGTTATGTATGAATGGTAACAATTGTTTCAGAAAAGAAGGACGGATGTTGATAATGCTGAGAGGTGATGCAGTGTGCCTGTATTCATCAAAGGAACTGGTAGAGAAAACTGACGAAATAACTCACGGAAACCAGTGTCCAGAATATGGCAACTGTCGGAAAACCGTTCTCAGATTTCTGGGAGTCTTTTGGATGAGATCGTTAACAGCTACAAGTGTCACGGGCTCCACAAATTACATGCTCCTTAGATTCCAAAACACCTTAGGCACAACGGATGACCACATCTCTGGTTTCTGTTTCGTTACGATGTAGAACGCCTAAGAAACAGAATCATGACGTGTTTCGTATGCCAACACTGAGATAAAGCAACAACGAGTAGTGTGCGATCACACCGTGTCGTCCAACTAACGAAAAAGCACCTCGAACTCTCTCAGCCATCATGGATATGGGAAACGTTTCTTGGTGTATTAAATACGAACTGTTTGTTAATTTTATGGAATGTAGATGGAGAGTCACTTCCAGAGACTACCGTGAAAAATTAAGGGAAGTTAGGAACGTTGCTGTCCTACCGATGTCGTGTTTTTCCACTACAATAGTCGCCTACCTACAGCCACGCTAACACAAAAACCATTGCTTGCTTAAGTGTCTATAAATCCACCCTTCATTTCAGACGGCTTCAAGCGATTTTCAGTGCTTCATGAACATGAAAAACTGGTTTCGATCACAACATTCGGACTTCCGCGAATAAATTCAGGTCGGTGTTACGGGCTAGTTGCAATCTCAGTGGTAAGAATTTTAAACAGAAGGTATATGTTAACTGGTTAAGAGAACGTAACATATTCTAACAATAAATCCGATAAACCCTTAAGTCAGTCTGTCTGTCTTTGAACCTTCAGAACTACTAGACGAATATACATGGAGTTTTCGCTGGTAACCCGAGAATTGCAACACCGTATAAGCTTTAGTTCATAAAAACCGCAACACCGGAAAAAAAGAGATCTTGATTTCAAATTTTACTAAATCTTCCTTGTTTATCTGTCTGTGTGAAAACGCTACTTTCCATAAGTACTAGACATACTTTTATAGAATTATCACTGGTAACTTCAGCGTAGTTACAGGCACCGTACAGACAGTATTTAATCAAAAACGTATCACGGAAAACATAATCATACATATTATAAACATATATGTGTGTATATATGTACGTTCCAGATCTTCTACAAAAGCACTGGATCTATGTCAACCAAACTTGATACACATATCGCTTACTGTCTTGAAAGAATCACCGTGAGGTAACAGTCACGTATGTTTCAAAGGGGCAGAGATGGGGTGACAAAGAAGTGTAGGCTGCGACTCGCGAATACCACAAATTTATTCATCCAACATTCGAGAACGAGAGCACTCAGTAACCTGCAAACAAACGCTACACGTAATTTCAAACGTTTATGAAACATTTGTCGCTGACAACCCTCACATAATGATGAAAGGAAAAACGTTTATCGCTTATTACGTTTTCAATTTTCATTTTCGTATCGGGGATGACATTTTAATTTGCTATTTCTTTACTACTACTAATTGTATTCGGGACGGATTTTGCAATGTTGACATATTCCACTGAAATTACCTGTAAAATGGTACCATTGTACGACATATAGCTCAGGATATATAAAGTTATAAAAACTAAGCAGCGCTGAAAACTGCTGCATCACGCACGACGTTTAAATTTGTTATTACTAATACAATGAAATGATAGGGTTAGTAGAAGAGATTGAGAAGATCCAACGGAGAGCAGCGCGCTTCGTTACAGGATCATTTACTAATCGCGAAAGCGTTACGGAGATAAACTCGAGTGGAAGAGTTGAGTCAAGCAGTATATTGCCCCCTCCTATCTATATCACGCGAAGAGACCGTGAGGATAAAATCAGAGAGATTAGAGCCCACACAGAGGCATACCGACACTCTTTCTTTCCACGAACAATACGAGACTGGAATAGAAGGGAGAACCGATAGAGGTACTCAAGGTACCCTCCGCCACACCACATCAAAAGGACTTACTGATATATAGAGGTAAATGATAGTCGACGCAAGGGGCGTCTTGGCGTCAGCTCCCTTTCTGTGAGCTGCGTATTAATGGTCCTTGTGGTCACTAAAGGAACAATTACGCGGCGGGTGCATTATAACGATGAATGCGGGGTCCTGAGTACGTCTCTGATGACTGCTTGGCCCCCAAGTTGTTTCGTTTCTCTAGGTTGGCCACGCGGGATTAGCCGAGCGGTCGAGGGCGCTGCAGTCATGTACTATGCGGCTTGTTCCGGCGGAGGTTCGAGTCCTCCCTCGGGTATGACTGTGTGTGTTTGTCCTTAGCATAGTTTAGGTTAAGTAATGTGTAAGCTTAGGGACTGATGACCTTTGCAGTTAAGTCCCATAAGATTACACACACATTTGAATTTTTTTATTTTTTTTTCTCTAGGTCGACCGCTTCCCCTTTGACGCTGTCTTCGGCCATTCCTACTAACATCGTCGAATTGAGGCATCTATTCAGATGCGGAACGATTCATCGAACGGCTTGTTTGAGCCCAACTACACGACCTCTCTCAACTGCTGACATCTGCGTACGTTGTTTACGCACCTGTATGTGAGGCATCGTTACTGTCCAATTGAGTGCACAGAATAAAATTTGCAAAGACTTAATGCCCTGGTATCGACACGTGTCAACTGTGCGGTGCAATTGCGCAGCAGCGACTCACATTTTCTGTCGATATCTGTACGAATGTCAATTTGTGAACAATTTTCAAAAATCGTTTGTGGTGTGTCGTTGTTTTAAGTGTATTAATCACTAGAAAATCCAAACATGTAGTACACTTCATGTAATTCGACCATCAGTTGCATGCTGCTTTCGTCGTAGTGCAATTCTAATGAGTAGTAGTGTAATACGCTACCTACATTCTAAGATTTAACTACTAAATTTACTTGATATACCATGTTTGTCCAGAAAGTAAGTTCCGATGGGCTGCGAAATGGAAACCACTGGGAAAATCCGGTAAAGCTTTGCACATGTGTGTTAGGCAGTGTCTCCAGTATGCCCGTCGATCGTGTCGCTTCGCTCTTTTCAGTTTTGAGTGAACAGTGAGCACATAAAGATGCGTACGGAATAGCGTCACCAGCCAAGTATGAGGGCCTGGTTAGAGATTTCGCCTGTGTCATGAGGCCCACATAACACAACTGTCGAGCAGTTCCTCCTTCATGCCAATTCTCGGCCGCACACTGCAGGGGTAATGAAGATGCTCCTGCAACGTTTCCGTTGAGAAGTGTTTGATCACCCACAATACAGACCGAAATTGGCTCCCCCTGAGTCTCATCTCTGCTCACAAGAACCGCTGGCTATGAAGACAAAATTTTTCCACAGACAACGAGCTGCAGACCAGTGCAGATAACAGCACAGGCGACTGCTTTCTATGACGAGGATATGGGAAATTTGGTACAACACTACGACAGCACTCGAAGTTGGAGCGGCGACTATGTAGAGAAGTAGATGGAAGGTGTACATAACTGTTGCAAAAAACATGTTTCTGATTTTCACTGTGGTTTCCATTTCGCGATCTATCGGAACTTACTTTCTGGACAACCGTCGTATGTCATTCCTTTATTTATACAGGGTGGTCCATTTATAGCGACGGGGCCAAATATCCCACGAAATAAGCATAAAACTAAAAAACTACAAAGAACGAAACTCGTCCAGCTTGAAGGGGAAAACCAGATGGCTCTATGGTTTGCCCACTAGATGGCGCTGCCATAGGTCAGACGGATATCAAATGCGTTTTTTCTTTGTCTTTTTTTTTTAATAGGAGCCCTCATTTTTATTACATATTCGTGAAGTACGTAAAGAAATATGAATGTTTCTGTTGGACCACTTTTTTCGCTTTGTGATAGATGTCACTGTAATAGTCACAAATGTATACGTACGTGGTATCATGTAACATTCCGCCATTACGGACGGTATTTGATTCGTGATACATTACCCGTGTTAAAATGGACCGTTTACCAATTGCGTAGGAGGTCGACATCGTGTTGATGTATGGCTATTGTGATCAAAATGCCCAACGGGCGTGTGCTATGCATGCTGCTCGGTATACTGGGCGACATCATCCAAGTGTGCTGACCGTTCGCCGGATAGTTACGATATTTAAGAAAACAGGAAGTGTTCAGCCACATGTGAAACGTCAACCACGACCTGCAACAAATGGTGATGCCCAAGTAGGTCTTTTAGCTGCTGTCGCGGCTAATCCGCACATCAGTAGCAGACAAATCGCGCGAGAATCGGGAATCTCAAAAACTTCCGTGTTCAGAATGCTACATCAACATTGATTGCACCAGTACCATATTTCTATGCACCAGGAATTGCATAGCCACGATTTTGTACGTCGTGTACAGTTCTGCAACTGGGCACAAGAGAAATTACAGGATGATGACAGATTTTTTGCACGCGTTCTATTTAGCGACGAAGCGTCATTCACCAACAGCGGTAACGTAAACCGGCGTGATATGCCCTACTGGGCAACGAAAAATTCACAATGGCTGCGACAAGTGGAACATCAGCGACCTCGGCGGGTTAATGTATGTTGTGGCACTATGGAAGGATGGACAATAGGCCCCCATTTTACCGATGGCAATCTAAATGGTGCAATGTATGCTGATTGGTTGGTTGGTTGGGTGTGGGATTGAAGGGACCAGACTGCTAAGGTCATCGGTCCCTTGTTCCACGATAAAATCACACGAAATAAAAGCTGTCAGTCGTTAAAAACGGAGAACTGAGACAAGGGACGACACAATACAAGAAAGACAGACAAAGACCAGACAAACGGATCTAAAATCACACCGAGTGTGAAGGTGGTTGGCCGACCATGAAAATAAGGAAAAGCCAAACACCAAAGGACATTAACACCCACAGTTTAAAACCACAGGCCAAAGGCCCAAGTCAATACAGGAAATAAAAGGACAAACACTCAAATCATACGATAAAAACCCCCTGCCCGAATAAAACTCAACACGAGGTCCGCCATAGCAACGTCATCACATAAAAGGGCAGGGAGGGTATCAGGCAGCGCAAACGTCTGCCTGAGTCCTGTTAAAAGCGGGCAGTCCACCAAAATGTGGACCACCGTCAGAGCTGCCCCGCAGCGACATAGCGGTGGGTCCTCCCGGCGCAACAAATGGTCGTGCGTCAGCCACGTGTGGCCAACGCGCAGCCGGCAGAGGACGACAGAGTCCTTCCGAGAGGCCCGCATGGAGGAGCGCCACACACCGGTCGTCTCCTTCACCGCCCGAAGTTTGTTGGGCGTGGGCAGGGTGCGCCACTCGTCACCCCAGGCACCAAGCACTTTCTGGCGCAAAAGCGACAGGAGATCACACTCCATAAGGCCGAGTTCCAGAGCCGGTGAACTCACTGCCTGTTTAGCCAGCGTGTCAACCCGCTCATTGCCCGGGATGCCGACATGACCTGGGGTCCAAACAAAGACCACGGAGCGGCCACAACGGGCAAGAGCATGGAGCGACTCGTGGATGGCCATCACCAGACGGGAACGAGGAAAGCACTGGTCAAGAGCTCGTAAACCACTCAGGGAGCCACTACAGATGACAAAGGACTCACCTGAGCAGGAGCGGATATACTCTAGGGCGCGATGGATGGCAACCAACTCGACAGTGTATACACTGTTCCCGGGTGCCAGCGACCGTTGCTCACAATGATCCTGTAGAGTAAGAGCGTAACCAGTGCGACCAGAGACCATCGAACCGTCGGTATAGGCCACGGCAGATCCTGGAAACCCGGCAAGGAGAGAAACAAAGCGGCGGCGGAGGGCCGGAGGAGGGACCGAGTCTTTCGGACCCTGTGCCAAATCCAGCCGAATGCATGGTCGGCGCACACACTAAGGGGGCAGACGGAGATTGGCCCGGAAAACAGGCGGGAGAGGAAAGAACTCAATCCCACACAGTAGAGCCCGGATGCGAACCGCGATCGTACACCCTGACCGGGGCCGCCTGTCTGGAAGATGGACGATCGAGTGCGGGAACAGGAGACGGTAGTTGGGATGCCCTGGCAAACTACAAACGTGGGCAGCATAAGCGGCCAGAAGTCGGTCGCGCCGGATCCGCAATGGAGGAACACCAGCCTCCACAAGTAAGCTGTCAACAGGGCTTGTCCGAAATGCTCCTGTGGCGAGTCGGATCCCGCAGTGATGGATGGGATCCAGCAATTGCAATGCCGATGGCGATGCCGAACCATAAGCCACACACCCATAATCAAGGCGGGACTGGATCAGCGCTTGATACAGCCGTAGAAGGGTGGACCGATCGGCACCCCATCCGGTGTGGCTAAGGCAACGGAGAGCGTTTAAATGCCGCCAGCATGTTTGTTTAAGCTGCCTAATATGAGGCAGCCAAGTCAACCGGGCATCAAATACCAGTCCCAAGAACCGATGCGTCTCTACCACAGCAAGAGGTTCACCGTCAAGGTAAAGGCGTGGCTCAGGGTGAACCGTGCGACGCCGGCAGAAATGCATAACGCAGGTCTTAGCGGCCGAAAACTGGAAGCCGTGCGCTACAGCCCACGATTGCGCCTTGCGGATAGCGCCCTGCAGCTGGCGCTCAGCAACCGCAATGCCAGCGGAGCTGTAGTAGAGGCAGAAGTCGTCTGCATACAACGAAGCTGCGACGGACGATCCCACCGCCTCAGCGAGCCCATTGATCGCAATTAAAAACAGGGAGACACTGAGGACAGACCCCTGTGGGACCCCGTTCTCCTCGACCCGGGAGGAACTATGGGACGCAGTAACTTGCACGCGGAAGGAACGAGACGACAGAAAATTCTGAATAAAAATCGGGAGCGGGCCCCTAAGACCTTACCCATGAAGTGTGGCCAGGATGTGATATCGCCAAGTCGTATCGTACGCCTTCCGCATGTCGAAGAAGACGGCAACCAGATGTTGGCGGCGTGCAAAGGCTGTACGAACGGCAGACTCTAGGGAGACCAGATTATCGACGGCAGAGCGGCCTTTACGGAACCCACCCTGAGACGGAGCCAGAAGGCCTCGAGACTCGAGGAGCCAACTCAACCTCCGGCTCACCATACGTTCTAGCAACTTGCAAAGAACGTTGGTGAGGCTTATGGGGCGGTAGCTGTCCACCTCCAGCGGGTTCTTGCCAGGTTTCAACACGGGGAGGACGATGCTTTCTCGCCATTGAGACGGGAACACACCCTCAACCCAGATGCGGTTGAAAACATCTAGGAGGCGTCGCTGGCAATTCACAGAGAGGTGTTTCAGCATCTGGCTGTGGATGCGGTCTGGCCCAGGAGCCGTATCAGGGCAAGCAGATAGTGCACTCTGGAATTCCCAGTCGCTGAAAGGAGCATTGTACGACTCCGCGTGGCGCGTGTGAAAGGAAAGCCTCCAACTTTCCAACCGCTCTTTCCGGGAGCGGAAGGCCAGTGGGTAATTCGTAGATGCGGAACACTGAGCAAAATGCGCTGCTAACCGGTCCGCAATCGTGTCGGAGTCAGGACACACCACTCCATTCAGCGAAAGCCCAGGGACAGAGACAGGTGGCCGATAGCCATGGAGTCGCCTAATCTTAGCCCAAACCTGCGATGCAGAGGTACGGACGCCAATGGTGGAAACATACCGTTCCCAACACTCCCGATTCCGTTGGCGAATAAGGCGTTGGGCACGGGCACGGAGCTGTTTAAAAACGATGAGGTTCTCCAAGGACGGGTGCCGCTTATGGCGTTGAAGAGCCCGCCGGCGATCTCTAATCGCCTCTGCGATCTCGGGCGCCCACCAAGGCACAGTCCTCCGCCGAGGGGACCCGGAGGAACAGGGGATCGCAGATGCCGCCGCAGAAACGATGCCGGTGGTGACCGACTGAACCACCGCATCAATGGTGTCATGGGAAGGAGGTGCGATAGTGGCGAGAGAGGAGAACAAGCCCCAATCAGCCTTATTTAGAGCCCATCTGGAGAGGCGTCAGAAGAGTGACGCTGTGGTAGTGACAGAAAGATGGGGAAATGGTCACTACCACATAAGTCGTCATGGACACTCCAGTGGATGGATGGTGAAAGTCTGGGGCTGCAGATAGAAAGGTCGATGGCCGAAAATGTGCCATGGACTACGCTGAAATGTGTCGGCTCTCCCGTGTTTAAGAGGCAGAGGTCAAGCAGCGAGAGAAGAGTCTCGACATCTCTACCCCGGCCAGTAATCGCGGCGCTACCCCACAGGGGGTTATGGGCGTTAAAGTCGCCCAGTAACACAAAAGGAGGAGGCAGTTGTGCTATCAATGCAGCCAACACATGACGCGAGACATCACCATTTGGCGGAAGATACAAACTGCAGACAGTAATAGGCTGAGGCGTCCACATCCTTACAGCGACAGCTTCTAAAGGTGTGTGAAGAGGTACACATTCGCTGTAGACAGAGTTAAGGATGTAGACGCAGACTCCACCAGATACCCTCTCATAAGCTGCCCGGTTCTTGTAATAACCCCGATACCCACGTAGGGCAGGGGTCCGCATTGCCGGAAACATAGTTTCCTGTAGGGCAATGCAGAGGAAAGGGTGACTGCTGATGAGTTGGCGAAGCTCAGCAAGGTGGTGGAAAAAAGCGTTGCAGTTCCACTGGAGTATCGCTTTGTCCATGTCCGAAAAAGGCGTGAAGGGACCGAGGAGGCATATCACGCCACTGGGTCACCTGCTGCCACCGATGGAGGACCAGTACAATCTGCTTCCATGGTGTCTGAGGGTCCGGCGAGATCCAGGTCCTCAGCGGACGCCCGGATCTCCACCTTATCCTCGGACGCAGAGCCTGTAGGGAGCAGTGGGGTGGATGCCACCGCGTGTTCCTTGGCCTTAGAGGTCTTCTTCTTCGTCTTGTCTCTCTGGTCCTTGGGTTTCATTGGCTGGGAGGGCTCCAGCGAGTCAGTCTCCGGGACGGAGGAGGAGCGTGAAGCCCTGCGACCAGCCGCTGGTCTGCTTTTCTTCCATTGGCTGACGTCACCCTTCCCAGAGGCGGAAACCTGGGAAGGAAGGGACCCAAGGGACCCTTTCCGTGCTATTCGAGCCGGGGAAGTTTGAGGCTTCTCCAGCTTAGAAGTGGGGACTGATGTCCCCGATGGTTGGGGGGTTGCTGCTCCTGAGGCAGGTAGTGTAGGAGCAGCAGGGAGTGAAGTGCCCCCCACCATCAAGGGGGCAGGTGTAGCATTCCGGCTCTGAGAGGTGGCAGTCTGAGGGAGAGCTAATGGGGCCATAACAGTGGTAGCCGCGGCGTAAGAGGCAGTCATTCGAACAGGATGGAGGCGTTCGAACTTCCGCCTGGCCTCAGTGTATGTCAGGCGGTCCAGGGTCTTATACTCCATGATTTTGCGCTCTTTTTGGAAGATCCTGCAGTCCGGCGAGCAAGGTGAGTGGTGCTCTCCGCAGTTTACACAGATGGGAGGCGGAGCACATGGAGTATTGGGATGTGATGGGCGTCCACTATCTCGACATGTGAGGCTGGAAGTACAGCGGGAAGACATATGCCCGAACTTCCAGCACTTAAAGCACCACATCGGGGGAGGGATATATGGCTTGACGTCACAACGATAGACCATCACCTTGACCTTCTCAGGTAAAGTATCACCCTCGAAGGCCAAGATCAAGGCACCGGTGGCAACCTCCTTATCCCTCGGACCACGATGTACGCGCCGGACGAAGTGAACACCTCGCCGCTCTAAATTGGCGTGAAGCTCGTCATCGGACTGCAATAGAAGGTCCCGATGGAATATTATGCCCTGGACCATATTAAGACTCTTATGGGGCGTGATTGTAACCGGAACATCCCCCAGCTTGTTACAATCGAGTAACCGGCGGGACTGGGCGGAAGACGCCGATTTGATCAAAACCGAGCCCGAGCGCATTTTGGACAAGCCCTCCACCTCCCCGAACTTGTCCTCTAAGTGCTCGACGAAGAACTGAGGCTTCATGGATGTAAAGGATTCACCATCAGCTCTCGTACACACCAGGTAGCGGGGCGAGTTTGATTCGCTGGCATCCTTAGTCTTTCGTTCCTCCCATGGTGTAGCCAGAGAGGGGAACGATTTGGGGTCATATGTAGTTGCGTTGTATTGAGCCCTGGAACGCTTAGAGACTGCTGGCGGCTGGCCGCCAGCAAGAGATGATGTACCACGCTTAATTGCGGGTCATCCGCCCTGATGCCACCTACTCCGACCAAGGGCCCTCCCCACGGGCGCCACCCAGCCTCAGCAACGACCACCTGGCAGGATGGCCATTGCCGGGAGTCCCAATGCCCCAAGGAGATAGGCATCTACTCTTTGGCATACGTGGGGAGTTAACGGCGCTGGCATCAGCAGAGCGATCCCTGTGTAGTCAGGGAGCTACAACCAACAGGGTACATGGCGGCCCCACCACAACGGACTGGCTACCGTGCTGGATTTCAGGTGATGTAGTCCAATATCGTCATTGGCGCATAAAGCGACACAGCATAGCAGACTGCAATAAACTGCACCCAAGAACAAATCCACGCCCAAGAGATGGTAGGTGAGCGGGACTGCTAAGCGATGACGACAAACCTGGCTAGAGATGGTAATGCGTGATGGACACATCGCTCCTTGTAAGGCGCCCTTCCCCAATCGGCTCGCTCTTCGGAAAATTTAGAAGGATGGAGGTCAAACCCGTTAGGGGACCATCTCACAAGGCCAAAACGTTTGAGACTCCTTTTAGTCGCCTCTTACGACAGGCAGGAATACCGTGGGCCTATTCTTACCCCCGAACCCACAGGGGGAATGTATGCTGATTTCCTATGTAATGTTCTACCGATGTTACTACATGATGTTTCACTGCATGACAGAATAACGATGTACTTCCAACACGATGGATGTCCGGCACATAGCTCGCGTGCGTTTGAAGCGGTATTGAATATCATATTTCATGACAGGTGGATTGGTCGTGGAAGCACCATACCATGGTCCGCATGTTCACCGGATCTGACGAACCCGAATTTCTTTCTATGAAAAAGTTAAAGGATATTTGCTATCGTGAGCCACCGACAACGCCTGACAACATTCGTCAGCGCATTGTCAATGCATGTGCGAACGTTACGGAAGGCGAACTACTCGCTGTTGAGAGTAATGTCGTTATACATATTGTCAAATGCATTGAGGTTGACGGACATCATTTTGAGCATTTATTGCATTAATATGATATTTACAGGTAATCACGCTGTAACAGCATGCGTTCTCAGTAATGATAAGTTCACAAAGGTACATGCATCACATTGGATGAATCGAAATAAAATGTTCAAACGTAGCTACATTCTGTATTTTAATTTAAAATACCTACCTGTTACCAACTGTTCGTCTAAAATTCTGAGACATATGTTTTTGACTATTACAGCGCCATCTATCACAAAGCGAAAAGAGTGGTCCAAGTAAAACATTCATATTGCTTTACGTACTACACGTATATGTAATAAAAATGTGGGTTCCTATTTTTAAAAAAACGCAGTTGATATCTATTTGACCTATGGCAGCGACACCTAGCGGGCCAACCATAGCGCCAACTGGTTTGCCCCTTCAAGCTAGACGAGATTTGTTCATTGTAGTTTTTTCGTTTGATGCTTATTTCGTGAGATTTTTGGTCCGGTTACTATCAATGGACCACCCTGTAGACGTTAATTTTCCGTTAATCCTGGTAAACGCGGACAACTCATTAGCACAGACAGCAGATTTACCAGTTCCGTACGTTCGCGACACCTGGCAATTATCGTAGACCCGACCGATTCCCTTTTCATTAGAGACCCTGTTCCCGCGTGGGCTCCGTGTCGCTGATGAGCCTGGGGCGGTGTTTGCCGCACACACAAAAGGCAGTGCCGCCAGCTGCTGGTGCTTTCATTTGTAGCGTATTTGTCCTGCGGCAGCGTGTGGACAGAGACAGCAGAAGCGGCGGGAGACAGGTGTCCGCTGCCGGCCGCTGCTGTGACGCCCGGGGCGGCGGCTGGCAGCTTATGTTTGCTCAGAGCGCGGCGCAGCGGAGCCCGCGGTAATTACGTGACGGGGTGGCGGCGGCGGCACTCCACGTTGCTGGAAGGGGCACTACGGCACGGGACGGAAAGGCAACAGCGCCATCTAGGCAGTTGATGGCCGCGGCTGCTCCGGCGGTGGACGCCTCTCTCGGGGCACGTGGTCCTCGCCGGAGTTCTGCAGCTTCTTCGGGTTAACTATAGAGTAAGCCCTTAACTCACCACCGCGAAGCGGATCTGTGGTGTCACCGCCAGACACCACACTTGCTAGGTGGTAGCCTTTATATCGGCCGCGGTCCGTTAGTATACGTCGAACCCGCGTGTCGCCACTATCAGTGATTGCAGACCGAGCGCAGCCACACGGCAGGTCTAGTCTAGAGAGACACCCTAGCACTCGCCCCAGTTGTACAGCCAACTTTGCTAGCGATGGTTCACTGTCTACATACGCTCTCATTTGCAGAGACGACAATTTGGCATAGCCTTCAGCTACGTCATTTGCTGCGACCTAGCAAGGCGCCATATTCAGTTACTATAATCTGAACAGATAATATTGTGAATCATTACCATCAAGAGCGACGTTCATCATTAATGAATTAAAGTTAAGTATCAAACTATATACGTCCACTTTCTGAATTCTAATTCCTTGTCATGTTCCAGACCTCATGTCAGTACAGTCCTGCCCTCCTCACGCCAGCCTGCGTGAGCTAAAATGCGTGCATTTCGGCCTCCTCTAGTAACAAGGTGTTGGCTCTTCTGGAAACACAACAGGATCTATGATAGTAATCGACTAGAGCGGATGACGTTCCAATTGCAGGTTGCCCAAAAATGGTTCAAATGGCTCTAAGCACTATGGGACTTAACATTTGAGGTCATCAGTCCCCTAGACTTAGAACTAAAACAGAAGGACAAAACATACATACATGCCCGAGGCAGGATTCTAACCTACGATCGTAGCAGTCCCGCGGTTTCGGACTGCAGCACCTAGAACCGCTCGGCCAGTTAGTTGCCTATCTGACGATTGCAGGAACCACAAAAACTTCATTTTTAATACCTCGCGTAATTATTGATCGCATTTAAAAATTTTAAATTTCATTATAGTCTGTTCATTTAGAGGTATAATGATGCGATTTCAGTCTTTCTCGGCGTATTCCACTGATGAATTCTTCTCGAGTTATCAGCCGCGTGGTGGCGTCGGCTTGTCGCACCGTTTCAATGAGTTTCATACCCATCATCTTCTGTCGAAGTGTCGGGATGCTGTAATCTGCCTATCTATATAGCTGCTTGGCCCTCGTCCACTACTGTAGGCCGGTCAGTCACTTTCCACCGGAAGGAGGTATCGCGTCGGTGGTAGGGGTGGGCGGCGGCGTCGTGACCCGGTGGCTACCCAATCTGTCTGCGGACGCCGCTGCCTTAACGTTTCATAGCACAAGTAAAGGAAAAGTCCGACAATTCTTAATTTGTAATTACGACACGGGAAAAAGCTACTTCTTTTGACATTGGTCAGCCGACTTGAAGTTAGAACAGTCAGTAGATCTACATTCAGGCTGATGGATCGCAGATGGTAAAAGTTCAACATCAAGTAAGGAGTGATTTTATTGCTCGGATGACGCGTTTAGAAATTTATCCATCATCAGATATCTAGATGCGATTATTGCACGCAGGTATGGCGTTTTGAAGTTGTCTGTGAAATAAGCATTCGCAGACTCCGTGTAGTTATCTCTCCTGGATACCTGATGATGTATTAATTCCGAAACTAAATACATGAGCAATAAGGTCGTTCCGTGCCTCATGTTTGACTTTTACCACTGCGACCCAGTCAGCCTGGATGGAGAACAACTGATTATCGCAATAATCGCCGCATGCCTCCTGCATGACTTTATTTCACATATATAATTTGGAAATGAAAGCATTCTCGAAAATCTTGGAATCCCTCGGACCGATATCATGTCGGTACCAAAGTCAAAGTTTGTGCGAAACCCTCAGGGCACGAATCCTAGTCGTACCTGGCCAAATTTGTAATCTATTTACCGCTTACGCGATCAGCGTCAAATACTTAGCATATTAATTCATTTGCAAAGCAATCAGACTTTGAAGCTGTTTCTTATACAGGAGTTCTACTCTTTAAGGACTCGGAAGCTTACTGGTAAACATTACTGGCTTCGATGCTGCTTCTAACTTTTCATCTACAGAATCAATGCATAAACATTTTACTTGAAACTATTTTGTATTGGTCTGTGTGTCCTTCAATTAACCAATAATAAAGTTTAATATAGATATACATTTTCTGCAGCTATAATTACAGCAAGACGAAGACCACATTTTACAATGTGATCAAAAGAATGCGGGTAGAGAAAAAGCTTGAAGGTGCTCCGATGAACTCTCTGCCAGGCACTTACTAGCGAATTGCAGAGTAATCAAGTAGATGTAGATGTTGCTAGTTTAAAGGTACAGGGCGTAACAATCACTGTATCTACATCTACGACATCTCCATCGACATTAGTGATCAAAAGTATCCGGACACCCCCAAAAACATACTTTTTTCATAATAGGTGCATTGTGCTACCGCCTATTGCCAGGTACTCGTATCAGCGACCTCAGTAGTCATTAGACATCGTGAGAGAGCGGAATCGGGCGCTACGCGGAACTCACGGACTTCGTACGTGGTCAGGTGATTAGGCGTAAATAGTGTCGTACATCTGTACAATTCCACACTCCTAACCATCCCTAGGTTCATTGTTTACGATGTGATAGTGAAGTGGAAACGTGAAGAACACATACAGCAAAAAAGGATACAGACCGATTTCGTCTGTTGACTGACAGAGACCGCCGAGAGCTGAAGAGAGTCGTACTGTGTAATCGCCAGACATTCATCCAGACCATCACACAAGAATTCCAAACTGCATCAGGATCCACTGCAGGTACTATGACAGTTAGGCGGGAGGTGGTCAAGCGGCTGTTCATAAGCGACACATCACGCCGGTAAGTGCCAAGCAACGCCTCGCTTGGTGTAAGGAGCATAAACATTCGACGATTGAACAGTGGAAAACGTTGTGTGGAGTGTCGAATCACGGTACACAATGTGGCGATCCGATAGCAAGGTCTAGGTATGGAGAATGTAAAGTGAACCTCATCTGCCAGCGTGTGTAGTGCGAACAGTAAAATTCGGAGGCGCTGGTGTTATGATGTGGTCGTGTTTTTCATGGAGTGGGTGGTGGAGGGTGGGGGTTGGGGAGCTTACACCTTTGTTTTGCGTGAGAATATCGCAGCACAGGCCTCCATTGACGCTTTAAGCACCTTCTTAGTTCCCACTGTATAAGACCAATTCCGGGATGGCGATTGTATCTTTCAACACGATCGAGCACTTATTCATAATACACGGCCTGTGGCGGACTGGTTATACCACAATAGCATCCCTGTAATGGGCTGGACTGCACAGAGTCCTGACCTGAACCCTATAGAACACGTTTGGGATGTTTTGGAACACAAACTTCGTGGTGCCAGGCCTCACCGACCGACATGGATACCTGTCCTCAGTGCAGCGCTCCGTAAAGAATGGGTTTTATTCCCCAAGAAACCTTCTATTCTCTGATTAAAAGTATGCGTGCGAGAGTGGAAGCTGTCAAGAAGGCTATAGGTTGCCCCACACCATAATGATTTCCAGCATTAACGATGGAGGGTGCCACAAACTTGTAAGTCATTTTCAGCCAGATGTCCGAATACTTTTGATCACATACTGCAGATTGTAGGCGCAACGTAGTATACATTCTATATGTAAGGAAAAATTATGCATTGGTTTGTCATCCAGAAATAGTGTTTAGATTTTGTTTGTTAGTGAGCAGATTACGTTATGCCTCTTGCAAGAAGGAGATAAGTCTACCAGAACGTGTCGCAGTTCGACAAGTGCAGGATCGTGGCCTACCGAGACTGAGGTCTATCGTTAGCTTATATTGCTACTGGCATTGATCGGGATATGTTGACTGTGAAGGGATCAAAGGGTGCAGGACGGGAGCACTCAACGCCATGTAGGGTCTTAGCAGTTCCACGCAACTAGCGCTCGAGAAGACAGGCAAATTGTTTGCTCGGACTTGCAGGATCGTACAACCACGTCACGTACCTTGAGTCAGGAAATAGGTTCCTTTACAGCAAGACAAATACCCAGACTGACAGTGTGACTACGTCTCGAGCAGTACGGACTTTCAACGTGCCGACTACTGTTGTGGCTCCTCTTGACGTTGCAGCAGAGAGAGGCACGTGGACGCTGATGGTCACAACCACTTCTCTGGTGACATGAGTGCAACTACGTCGGCTTTTCAGACAAGTCCCCGGTCTAGTTATTGTACGCCAATGAACATAACAATATGCTGGGTCTCCGAGGAGACCAGGACTGCAAGATTAAGTGTCGACATAGACCTGTCGTGATGGTATGGGGTGTCGTTAGGTATAGACCATAATCACCTCTGGTTCGCATAGCAAATGATTTGGACTGCAGCCGTTAGATTTCTCAGTGGTTAAGTCCGTTGGCTTTGAGTTGTATGTGATATAATGTTTCAACCTTGCTGCTGCTGTCCTCGTCACGGAGAGTGATCGACTGTTAAAGAGCCCATTGAAAATTTTTAGTCATGAATTTCCGAGAGACTGCTACTCATCAAACCCCAAGATTCATGAAATGTCGCAAGTAGATAAAACTGCTTTGAATGACGTGCCCATGTTTGTCATCCAAATTTAGTTTGTATCTATGCCCAGCCGGGTTAGAGCCGTTGTTGCTACCAGAGGTGACAGCTCGATATACTAAATTTTGAACGCTGTCTAATCCCAGATCACCTTCAAATGTAATCATGTATTCTTCCGGTCATAGTGTGTAAGCACAATACGAAAAGTGTTCTTATTTGTTATCCTTACAGGTGTTGTAATTTTAATGTACAGCAACATGTTATTTTCTACTTGAGTCATGATTAGATTCGATTGCACATCTTCATCACACCATTACAAAGTCAAACATGTGATGTAACGTAACCCATCTTAGTTCTGTGCACACATTACTGGTGGTTACAGTCGAGATCTGGCATTTCCTCGATAGAGAACAAATGAAATAAGAGTGACATACAATAAAAAAATATTATTCAAAGAACACACTATAATAAGTCAAAACATTACGAGCTCTTGTGGGGCGGCGGGTAAAATCAGTATTTTTTTATTAATTTGCTATTTAAATTGATAACTGAAATGTTTGGTAGTCTTGTCCGACTTTTGGACTCGACAGCCTTTTAATGGGGCCTGTAACGTATTTCTATGAACAGGCAGAAAGCGATGGACACACAATTTTGGTCGCCCAAACTAAAATCAAACGTTCTTCCAATTTTTGACACGCAAATGGTTTTTATTAAATAATTCAAAAAGTAATTGATGTAGCTTCACGAAAGCTTCTGCCATATGATTTTATGATACAATGAACCTAATTCCAAAAGTAAACCTCTCTAACTTCAATATTATGCGCTTTTAAAGTTTCGAATGAAAGCAGAATATTTCAAAAATTTAAAAAATATAGTTTCCTGAAATCCTTTACGGAATATTTGTGTGACCAACTAAACCTATGGAGGAAATAGAAGGGGCTGCGAATAGATAGCGTTCGATGGGAGTGTGGCTCGCCCGTGAGGCGAGCCGAGGTAATCCGTGCAGCCGCGGTTACGCTGTCCCCCGCATGGCGCAATGGTTACTTCACTTGCCTTTGAGCAGGAGATCTGGGGTTCGAATCCCGGTCGGGTACACGTTTTCATTCGTCGCCGCCGATTCGGCGTAATGTCCTAGTGCAACTGGAAGTAGTGACCCCTTTCCTTTTCTTTCCTTTCTTCTCCTCTCCACCTTCAGTTTAAGTAAAACTTAATCTAAATGGAAAAATACGTATTACTGACGTTAATACCAGAAGTTTTAAAATCTCGTGAAGACTGGATTTTGAGTAAACTAATTATCGGGTGATGCTGAGACTCGAAACATTTAATATTGGTTTAGTCGTACATAATCTGGCCGTTCTGCAACCGTATTTAAACATTTAATTTTACATAGGATTATTGTACACTCTCTGTTTGTGGACTGCATTAGATGCATCCTTCCTGACTTTTGCCTAGCAATGGAGAAAAGCCAATAGCTCAGTTGGCACTGTACAATCCCAGATGAAGTGCCACATGATTGCGTTTCTGGCACATGAGGGAGTAAGGAAAGTATATAACCAGAGCAGTGACGAAGGTGGTATCATTCTAACAACGACACTGGCCACAGAAGCCAATGGCATAAGTGACTTTCGCAAATGGTAGATTGTATTGGCCCTGTGACTGGGAAGAAGCATCGCAGAAACGCAGTCCTTCAGTGTTCTGCTGTTGTAAGTAGCTATGGAAAGTGGCTGCAAGACATTGACAAATGAGTAAACACTCTCTAAAGGAGGATAACTAGTGATCGGTGGCAGATCCGATGATAAGGACAAGTGTTTCTGAGCGCACAATTCAGTGCACATGGGACTCCAAAGCAGACGATGCCTGTTGTGTTGCCATGTCGATTACGACTAGAGTGGACGCAGGAAAGTGCTTATTGCTCCATGGATTAGTGCAATCATGTCACCTGTGTGGCAGAATTATGTTTATTGATACAGAAGCCGGCCGAAGTGTCCGAGCGGTTCTAGGCGCTGCAGTCTCGAACAGCGCGCCCGCTACGGCCGCAGGTTCGAAACCTGCCTCGGGCATGGATGTGTGTGGCGTCCTTAGGTTGGTTACATTTAAGTAGTTCTAAGTTCTAGGGGACTGATGACCTCAGAAGTTAAGTCCCATAGTGCTCAGAGCCATTTGAAGCATTTTTGACACAGAAAGTAGATGCTAGATAGCAGTTGCTCGAAGCATGCACCGTTCCAAAGCACAGGCCAATAGGGTAGCACTAGGATATGTGTGCCGTTCATGGCGGCTTCCACGGGACATGTGGCAGTAACCGAAAGCACCATGACAGCAGTGGACTCCGTGAACGCTATTGAGAACGACCTGCTACCTACTTCAATGTGTCTACGGCGAGCGCCTACAACACCGGTCACCCGGTCACCCGCGGAATATGTCTGTAAAGCGGGCCCCAGACAGAGTAGGAGTTAGCTTTGTCGGTCCCCCCCCCCCCCCCCCCCCCCCCCCCCCCCCCCCCCGGTGAACGCAAACTCTCAGCGGCGCCCATAATGCAACCTCACGGGCGCCACCAGCGGTCACGGTATCTACGGTTCTACTTTCTTCCGCACGCCACGTGATGAGCCATAATCAGTGATGTATTCTGAATCGGGAGTGCTACATAGGCCCGCGCTGAGGCACGGGAGGTGTTCACATCGAGTGAGCCGCTCCTGGTATCATCCTAGGCGCCGTCACGTGAACCTCTCGAAGTTTTCACGTCATCGGCATCGCAGAGGGTTAAGTGGTCTCCTTTGGTGCTCATGCCGGCTTACTGGAGTAATTGTAGTGTCGATTAACTTTTACGGCAAGCTCGAACTTTCGTCTTGCGTAGTGGTATAAGATGTGTCTGAACTGGAACCACTTTCTGAAATAATTTCTTTGCTCTGGCCATCAGAAGTGACTAGTAGAACGTTTAATTTGTGTGTCTGACTTGGAACTTCTTTTCTTTTTACCATAACCAGTGGACATAGCATACTTGATGTCACAGTCCTTGTCAATAACCCATAATCGTGCGTGGAGAAGCGCAATTATTTTTGTGTCTTGACCACCAGATTTGATCTGATCTGAACTGAACTGGCCCATAATTTGCAGGACATGCGTGACCTGTGCAGAGGAATTTGAACATGTGATAATACGAAGTACAATTGTGGTAAAAATTTGTATTGGGAAGTTGATGATTCGGTTGGTAAAGATGATTCTTTTGGTCAGCCAGGATATTTGTCTTCTTTAAAGGTGGACAATAGCATTTTTAAAAGTAGACAATTCCCAACATTCTCCACTGAAAGAACAACCTGCATCCGAAAATCTTTGACAATAATTTCAAAAGAATATGTCCACGTAGCTGGTCTGAACACGACCGACCTCAATTTATAGTATCCAAAATTACCGGAGAAGCCGCATTATAAGCCGCCGAAGTAAGTGAAAGTTGCCATACTTGCGCTGAGTTTGAACAACGTTTTTGGCTAAATACTGGTCGTCGAGTAAACAAGAGAAATTAAGAAAAAGAGGTTTATCAACCTGAGCATTTTAACAGTAAAATGAGTTTTTTAAGGCAATATTTTGAAAAGTCCATAAATAAGACACGTTATTGGAGTGATCCGATTTCTCACAAGTAAGTGACCAGAATTTTGAAGGGAAGGTTGCCCATAAATATACGTGGAAAGTTAATAAATGTTCCTGACCACGACGTAGAACACTTCTTGTCGGTGATTGACTCTATAGATATGATTATGGAAGACGCAAGACAAATGAGTAGTAATCAGATGTCGACTCACACCCATAGTAATACGAATAATTATAAGAATAATTTAACTTATGATAATGATAATAATAATAATAATAATAATAATAATGAAAACCAGGGCAAACCCGCATCACGGGAGCGTGGACAATCCTCGTCCTATGGTTACAATAAAAACAATGATTATAATAAATATAGAAGAGATACTTACTGTGCTAGAGGTAATTATGGAGGTGATGTCAACCCAATAAATCAGATTAATGCTGTACAACTTAATCCTAAACGTCGATAAGGTGACGCGAATGTGCATAGTAGTGATATTAATAAGAGTAACAGGTACCCAGGTGATGAACCCAATTTTATTCGACCTTAGGAAGATAATTCGGAGCATAATGCTCATCGAGAGGATGGAACAAATGCCTCGAGTCCTCATCCAGCACAAGGAGTTATACCAATGGGCGAAGGAGCCTCCAATGTGCGACGGGGTGAATACCATAACCCGGATCATACTGTACGGATTGTGGAAGTTCATCAATTCCCACGATGACTCAACGAGATAAATTAAACTAATAGCAGTCACTAATATCAGTCACAAGATGCCTTCCTAGGATGACTGGAAGGGAAAAGGAAGGCAGGCATCAATTTGAACTGGGAGTATTAAAGTACAATAATGTTCAGGATATAAGGAATGAACTAACTGAAGAAAAACCTGAAGTTTCTAATAAATGCGGACAAATTTTGCAGGCAATAATTCCAACAAGTATAAATAATGTTGATGTTGAAATATTAATTGACAGTGGAGCGACTATTAGTGTCATGACGCTGGACTGTTTAAAACAGATAAGCCGAGGGGTAAAAATGCCCACTTTTCCTTTCACAGGATGTACCGTGTCTGGCGTGTTCAGCGCAAAACTGCAAAGAGTTCTGAAAAAGTTACGGGTCGACGTTACAATACGGGGGCTCAAATAGAAAGTACATTCCTGGTTGTTCCTAAAATTCCAATGGTAATGTTTAGACAGCCATCATGAGGAAGGGCCGAGTAATTCCAAATCAAATGTGTATGAATCTAATGGTAAAATATGTCAGTATTGATGGTGAAAATGTTTATGATATCTGCCTTATTGAATGTTCTGAAAAAATGTTGGATAAAATGTCATTACAGGAAAAGGTGTTAGAATCAGAATATTTATCTGTTATCCAAAGGCACGATTTGGTACAACGGTACCTCACGGCAACAACGACGACGCTGACGACGAAGGAAAAGATACGACCAAACTGCCTTGTTTCTTCTGTTTTATCTAACGTAACTTTGTTAAGGAGCTTTATTTCGCATTCAGCACTCATTTACACTCTGATGTGGACTCCATGCGAGTGCCTGAACCCTAACTCCCAAGTTCCGTCGAAACCCTTTGATGAAGAGTTTTGGTTGCTCGACACCAACAATCAGTGATAATGATACAGTATTTTGTAATTGACTCTTCTAGTTCAGGCACCGCCCTCCACGGATGTATGTTTGAGGTAAGACAATTACACACTTATCTCTCCGGTCCGCTATTATTTCTCCTTTCCATAAATTGGAGCCAGCTCTCCGCGATATAATAAAAAAAAGCGGTCTCAATACCGCGTCCCTCGTGAGATGCGTAGAGATTTATCCCGGAATTAACCGCCCTGCAGTTGTACTCAATTTAATGACCACACTTCACTATCCGCGATTTCGTGTAACTAAATGTCCTTTTGTTACTCTGATCGTATACCGTAGTTATTTAAATCTCGCCCCATTTTTTTAACACCCCACAATTAGCACTTCTTTACTTGTTTATCTCTAAGAGTAAACAAAAAAATGACGCCGTATCATCGTCTTCGTCGATATAAAGCAAAACACCTGAATATGCCCAATTTTACCTCTTCTTATATGATCGGCTACCTTACTCATTAATTTACTACATATTATTTCCAATAACAATAAACAGGTATCGCTGTTATATTTTAATTGTATTCAAAAGAATGTTATTATTATTATGACCGACCAAATCGTAACAAATTGCGCGGCGTGCGTTTTTAACGATAGCTTTACATTCGTACACCCTTTATTCATGCAATATTATATATAAATATACAGACAGGACCGAAAGATCGGTCTCTCTAATGTAACCAATAGAGGCAAATACGCTATTCAAGATCCGTTATATCTATCTTGTATTATTACTCTAGTTCGCTCCGTTCGGCCACGAGATCCAGAAAGCAACAAATCCTGGCGCCCACCTTGGGGCCATTTTCCTTGATCTCTGCGAGGAGTTCGACATGGTTCCGCATTGTTGACAAATGAAACAAAAATGGGTGTGTGGGGTAAGAGACCAGCTGTTTGAGTGGACTGAAGCGTTTCTAGCATAGAGAAAACAGCACGTCATTCTCTCATCGAAAAGAAATCTTCGCAAGTAAACGTACCTTCGTTACACCCTAAGGGAGCGTTATAGGACCACTACTTTTCTCAGTATATGTAAATGAACCAGTGTGTGACATCGGAAGTTCCATGAGACTTTTCGCGAGTAGTGATGTGGCATACAGGGAAGTCGCAACGCTAGAAAATTGTGACGAAATGCAGGAATACCTGCAGGGGATCGACGTTTTGTTGACGGATTTGCAACACACTGGCAACAAAAACAAATATAATGTACTCCTTATAAGTAAGCAGGTAGACCCATTATTATATGATAACACGATTTCTAACGGAATTACTGGAAGCAGCCATATACGTTACATACCTTAGCTTACGGGACGATTTAAAGTGAAGTGACTACATAATCACAGGTAAGGCAGGTGGCAGTCTGTGATTCATTGAAAGAATCTTCAGGAAATGTACTGCGCCAACGAAGGAGATACCTTAAGACACCTTCGTTCGACAAATACTTGAATGCAACTGATCTCTCTGTGATCCGTACCGGATTGATTGATAGAAGAAGATCCAAACAATAGCATTGCGCGTCATAACAGGTTCATTTAGTAAGCGCGGAAGTATCGTGGAGATAAGTCAGCCAACTCTAGTGACAGACACTGCAAGAGAGGCATTCAGTATCACAATTTGGTTTATTGTTAATGTCTCAAGGGCGTATATTCATAGAAAAATCAGCCAATTTATTGCTTCATATTACATATACGATAACACACATCCGTAGCCGATATTGCTCACCCATGCCTGTGTGGCTTTGTTCGACTTGGAGGTAGCCTGGTTCGCATCCTGATGGTAAAGGAAATTTTCACTGCCATTATTTGGCTGGCAAGGGGAAGAGAGCCGGCAGCGCCACGTTTCTGATCACCAGTTTCTGCGCGACTGTCCTGGATTAAATAAAGTGTGTGCGTGTGACAGTGGTGATCGTGATCTGTCCGTCGGAAGGGGATGTTAAGCACGGTGTCCCCCTTGGTGTTATTCTAGAGGAGCATACTGGTATCGAGCTTCACCCTCTCTCTTTCCTTCATCCGTAATGACACAAATCCAACACTACAGTGAAGAAACATTCATCGTAGTTATCCACATGACACAGATACACACTTGACACTTCATAATGGGTTGGAGAATGGCAAAAGCAAACGTCACCACTAGCACCTTGCCTAGAACGGCTATTCAGGGCCCTGCATCTGCTTTCGTACGATCATTCGCTGTATGTGGAACTACTTTGTATGTTTACCTTGCAAAAAGACTATAGAGTTAAAATTAGAGATATAGAAGTTCACTCAAAGGCTTACTAAATATGGTTCTTCCCCGATATCATTCGTATCGTGACCTAAAAAAGGGGCAGTTGACAGTGGTAACGTAGTACCTTCCGCCACACACCGCACAGTGCCCTGCGGAGAGCAGATGTAGATGTAGAAAATTTGTTTTCAGTTCAGTTCAGCTTTGTGTCCTGACTGTGGTCAAAGCCATCAATTAACATCTGGCAGGGAAGTTGTTAGTTCCATCTGTCTGTGACTCGTGTAAGCATAATTCTGTGTCCGATCATGTTTTTATTGCTTGTTTCTAGTGTCCTCTGGGGTGAAGATTGGGAACAGCCCAGAATCTGCTTAAACGAGTGTGGAAAACAGCCTGGAAAACAGCCTGGAAAACCACACACGGGCTGCCCAGTATATCACAGTAATGATCGTCAGTTCTCCTCGCAAATTCATTCCCAATCTCGCTCACCTTTCTGTCTCACGTGTTTCTGCACTGCGCGTTACGCTAGTTATGCAATACGAATAGGACACAAAGGTTTCAAATATTCAAACATTATAAAATTGTCGCTTAAGCCAGTGTATGAAAGGAAACCGAAGTCATTAGGCTGTATAAGAAGCTGAAATGTAAAACTTGAAGGTAAAGTGACTGAAAGAATTGCGTTTCTGTGTCATATAAATACCCCATCCTTGACTAAATTGGGCAATATTTTAGAGAACTAATGAGTACATTGGGTTTCAAAGAAAAGCACGATAGTTTCTCAGCTACGTCACGAAGTTTATGTTAAGATAACTAATTTTTCGAATTAAGGATGTGTAAAATAATTTGTCAAGATTTTGAAATGCACTACATCAGTCAAACTGGAAGAACCATTGCTATATGTGTAGAGCGGCTGAGTCTGTGCTATACTATATAAGTTGTTTGATACTGTGATTACTCGATGGTGGTAATTGGCAAAGCAAGCAGTTTAAAAAGAAAAGGACAGTTGTGTGCCAGTTTCAGGACACCCTCCGACCTCCTCTACCTACCTGCCCTACTCTACGTCCTTTTTCCTACCAAGTTTTCCTATTTGTTGTACAATCTGCATGGTTACCACATCTCCCCCACCCTTAGCATAGGCCACGATCAGTAATAATTAGTGTTATGTTAGTGGTGTGTGGTTTGTTGTGCACAAGTCGAATCTTTCAGATATGTACTAATTGAATTCTGACTGCTACAACATCCTTTCTCAGCACCAGAGACCTCTGGCTCATATGTGGCAGGCATATTCTTTACAGAAAATACTGGACTGTGATAGTAATAGCTTAAATATCTTAACAGTATTACTTTTCAGGGAATAATAGTGCAGATGGATTGATCTGGAACATCCGACATCACATGGCACTTGTTTGTGGATGATATTAAATTGTGTAGTACTGGCCTAAATATTGTAAGAATAGTACTCTCCAAAGAAAAAAAATGAAGATGGGTGGCTTCTTTCTTTTCTTTTACCTTGTAGAACACTGTCTACATGTATTAAATACTGATAGGGGGTCTATTGTGTCAAAGTACCTGCTCTGACACTCTGACACCTGTCTGACAGTTCTTTGATTCTCATATGTTTTGGCAGTAAAATCTTGGTTCAAACACTATAGGATTTTGTAGTAGATCACTATAACATTTGTATATTAAAAATCACCAATATATATTGCATAGAAACTATGTATCAATAGCAAATGTTAATTATTTTAAAATAAAACAATGCCACCCACTTTCTTAGAACTGATGCCATTTCTGTTTTATAGCAACGGAATTAGTGGTAGGGTGGCAATGCTGTGTAAATAAAAACTTGGGATTGCTTTACTTATATTCCTTTAATTACTGTGGAAGAAACTTTATGCAGTACACGTTTTAACTGCGCTGCATAGTCTAGGATACGTGTCTGTGACCTAAAACTCCACACAGGGCGCAGTTTGTAATGACGGCAGCCTTAGGGGACACATCACCAGTCAACGATTCATCTATGGGAGACACGCACGTAAGAGTGAAATTAGCACCCCATGGATGCACCAATCCCTCTGCACATTTGTTTAGTTCCTAACTGTTGCAAAATATATGTTATAGGAATTCTCTTGTGGCTGTGCAGTTATCATTACCATGGAACCAATTACATCTAGGTCATATGTGCTATCCTGTTATTCTGGGTGTTTTTGAGGTGTACCAACACTTCACTAAATAAGGTCTGTAATAACTCATAATTACACTTTATTTTTATAAACATTATGTATTATTGTAGAAGTATTGGTTTTGTTTTCCTAATTGTTGAAAGTTGCATGTCTGTGAGCATGTTAATTATACATAAAAATATAGGTTTATGGATATGTGATTCGAAATCTGGCATGACGGTAAATTTTGCACTGAGTTTTGTATGTTGTTTTTGTCATTTTTTCGTTGTGACTGCTGTCTTGACAGCCAGTGACAGGTTGAGACGAGACAGCTCTCTGTCTAAGGGTGTTGTGGCACTATGATAGAAACTGAATTGCATGTTTGCTACATATGTGCTGACTGATCTAACTTGCAGCTTAATGTCCATTTGTTAATGAACATAGTTTGATCTTTATACCAAAGTAAACAACATTATTCCCACATCCAAACTTCCTGCATTATTTGTCAAAACTCTCATCTTAGTTTAGCAAAACCGTTATCGAAGTCAGCTGTTTTGACCATTCCACTCTCACATAGCGAATGGAAAAAAATGAACAATGTGTACAGTGAACACCTAATTATTTTTGCAATCTGAAAGCAGCTCTGCATTGTGCTGTCAAATTGTGGGAAGTTGATGTATGAAATAATACTGGTATGCAGGTGCGATACTAATCAATGTACAATTATTACTAACTTAAACAAGGGAAATTACAAAACAATTTGCAATTGACGACAGAACACACTCTTGGAAGGAATCTGTATTACGCAGCTGATTCCATTTGGTATTTTGCCGCCGATGTCATCCAGAGAATGCAACGAAAATTACAGTATTATTACAAATGAAAAAATCTGTCTATCCATGCATAAAAAAATGCGAGATTGATATTGTGTGACCTCTTGCTATAATATCTAAGCTTGAGTGGCGATTGCGATGGGTAGACCTAATACCCACTTTATACTTCCAAGTGCACTATAAAAGGACAAGGCAACTCAGTGAATAACGCGGCAGCGCACACAGTGTGACGAGCAACGTACAGGAGGTCAATCCACCTCATATATATATATATATATATATATATATATATATATATAAGCAAAAATCTGGGTTGCAAGTTTGGAGCCAAGAGGCGTCTGTGGGTGACAGTGGCCTCAGCCGTCTGCAGTGGGCGTAGCACACGGCAACCTCGCTTGATGCTTATAAGGTACGGACAAATTGGAGACGATCCATAACAGTGGACGCGACTGTATAAAAGTGTGACAGTAAGAACTGCGATCCGCAGTGTGTTTGTAACATTCAGATGATTAAATAATTGTTACACACAATGCACCAAAATGCTTAAATAAATACTACTATGCAATATGAAACTGTTTAAAACAAGCTATCGTACTTTGATGTCTTTAATAAATTCCCACCATTTTACGTGAAACCTTGTTTACTGTGACATCATAGCGGCAAACTTCTAGAAATCTGGCAACCATGCAGATTGTCCTCATATCCTCAGCTAATAGGATAACTGTACTTAATGGCCTAGAAGAGTGGGGGAAGAGGGATTAGGGAGATTGAGTCGGGAGGGGTCGGAGGAAGAAGTCCTAAATCATTGATAAGGGCGACAGGAGGGGAGATCTGACAACAAAGCAGGATGTCCTGACACCTACAAAACCGTCACACTGACAGTAGTAGAAGAAGTAAAAGATGTCTACTATGTGAACAGAAGAATAATTGACTGGTAGTTGCAAAATGAATAGAAGTGTCACAAGGATCACAGGAAAAAAAGATTTCCTGCAAAAGAGAAATATATTGACATCATTTATATATTTGTTTATATTCCTTTTCTTAAAGTGTTTGTTTGGTGCGAAACATGAAGTATAACACTACAAAAGAATATTGAAGATGAAATGGTTAGGTAGATTATTAATCTCGGGATCCAGGTAGTTGAAGACAGTTGAAACTCTGTATATCAGTGTATTTGAAACAGCTATTTTCTGGACAGAGTGGTGAAAATGAACATAAATCAGTGTTCATCGGTTTTGTGGTTCATATAGACCCTAGTGCTCTAGGTACTTATCCGATTTTCGTTCAATCAAAATATTTAAAAATGATAGCTTTCCCTCGCTCTCTGCCTCGACAGTGAACCGTAAATTTCGGATACATGCTGTGCATGTGAGTCATGAACTGCTCCAGAACTTCGCCGTCATGTGGTTAAACCATGTAGGTGTCGCCAATGTATCGCTAGAAAGAAGACAGGTGAAACAGAGATAGCAAATCTCAGGCAGAGATTGCAATTCTCATTCAATGACTGGTGCACTTTCATCAAACTATGGAACCATTCTGTAACGACACATACAGCACCACCACGTTGCCACAGTTGGGCTATACAACTGACTTGTCACGACTATGTCCACAACCATTATAGAGCCGATTACAAATCATTATTCAAATTATAAAAGTCAAATTTTAAGTTACGTGACCAAGTTACCTTCCTTCCAATCACCTGGGGTCTAACAAATAAATCTGCACTCCGGAGGAAGAAGACTCGATAAAATCATCAGATATGCTACCTATAGTCTGAATGCTAAATGTATGTGCACTCCTCTTGTAACAACAACGACGCTGTACTATTGTAAATATAAGTAATTTTATTTCTTCTGATTTTTCGATATTGTTGTTGTTGTTGTTGTTGTTGTTGTGTTCAGTCCTGAGACTGGTTTGATGCTGCTCTCCATGCTACTCTATCCTGTGCAAGCTTCTTCATCTCCCAGTACTTACTGGAACCTACATCCTTCTGAATCTGCTTAGTGTATTCACCTCTTGGACTCCCTCTACGATTTTTAACCTCCACGCTGCCCTCCTATGCTAAATTTGTGATCCCTTGATGCCTCAGAACATGTCCTACCAAACGATCCCTTCTTCTAGTCAAGTAGGGCCACAAGCTCCTGTTCTCCCCAATTCTATTCAATACCTCCTTATTAGTTATGTGATCTACCCATCTAATCTTCAGCATTCTGTGTAGCAGATTTTTCGATAAACTTGTGTAATTGATGTTCTGATTTCAATTTTTCTGTTTCAAGTCATTATGTTAAGAAAACTGTAAATAAGTTTCAATGTGAATATTAATGTTTATGTCAAATGTCAAGCAATATTGTAATAGAATTGAAATGTAACAAATTGTTGAAACTGTTGTAAGATGTTTAAAATTTGTTACTGTGCGTCTGCTCCATACGTAGGCAATGTGTTAGGATATGTAGAATGCAAAACCTCGGGTGAATACCCTGTCTGTAAGGGAGCGGTAAAAGGTGGATGGCAGGCGAGCGCGGGAAAATGTTCGCGGGCACTGCACGGCACAACGGGCTCAGCAGCAGTAGTTGCAGTTTGGCACTCGTTTGAGTAACACCTTCTGGAGCTAGGAGACTCTCCTGGAAGACGTAGCTTCACTGAGCCTCGGGTATGCCGTTCCAACACCCATACAGCATGGCAAAATTCCATAGGCACTAAATGGGAAAGTATGCGACGCTAAGAAGAATTAAAGTGCCGACACGTCGAGAGCCATAGCTGTCGTTGTATGTGTGCTCTGTGCCTCGCCATCTGACCGCCCGCCATCCGCCGCATCGATACAAGTAGGTTGAAACTTTTAGTACTGTATTCGTATGGATCAGAGAGTCAACTGTGCAATAATAACGTAAATTTTACCAGTACTTTCCCATCATTTAATTATCCTCACAACTAACCTAGACAGGGTCTTTTCCAAATGTTGTGCAATCCGAGTGGCCCGAAATGAAAATTTAAAATTTATGTTAATAATAATTATTTGCAGACCTAGCTATGTTAGAATGGTGTTTAAAGAAATGTTTCGTTAATGAACCAGTAAATGAATAACGAAAGTCTAACGAAGTTGAAAGATAACTTTAATATTGATATAGTAATGAAGTTTAATTACTTCGAGACAGATATAAAGGTATTTAAATGAGCAGTAAATAAGATGTAAGGAGTAGCAACTTATATACTGGAAATCTTGAATGCATAATAAATTCAGAAATCTTTTTTTTATTTGATACAGTGATCATAACAGTTTCAGGATCTTCGCCCCCCCCCCCCTTCTGTTCATTTGAATTCTGAAGGGTTCTAAATTGGTTTGACCAACAAAAGTTAAAGTCAATATAAAAGTCAAAATTTATCAGTGTTTTATCTTTATCAAAATTAACATTTTGCATGTGGCACGAAAGTGCAATTTCCTAGGGTAACTTATGCCCGATTTTAATCAGATTAATAGACAGTATTAAGTTTTGTAATATACATTGTAGTGTAGTGTTATGTATTCATGGGTTTTTCATATCAGTGCAGAACGTGAAACTATCAGTTCAATAGATTTTCTGGTTCTAAAATTCTACTATATTACGCAGTGTTACTACTTGTTGTTTTGCATGAATATATACCAACTTGTACAGGGAAGAAACTCAGTTAGTGCCTAATTAGCTGGCGAGCGTATTATTATTAAATTGGTAGCATCTTTAGTGTTGCTTTTGGTCCATGCTGACGTGTAATTGCATATCGAACTTGCTTGACGGGTCATAGCTATTACAGAGTGGGTGTAAGTCTGATTTGCCACCATTCAGGTACACGCGGTCGATATCTATATGAAAATCCTTTCTCATATGGTTAACCCCGCTCACTTATCATATCACAGGCTTTAACGAGTACTGTGCCACGCGGAGGTTACGCCCTCACAGATATGACTCTTGTAGGTCGTTCATTTAATTTTTTGATGTCTCTAGCGCTAACAGGGAGGCTTATTTCATACGGGCATTAAGAAGTGAGGAGTGGCCACTCTACTGAACTTCATAGTCAATGGTAATAATTTTAAAAAACTTTCGGTATGACCTTGACAACAGCGTGCGAAGAAATCTGAATTTCTACATCACCTCCACAGTGGAAAACCCTGTGCGTTTCGCTTCGACTGTACCATGACAATCACACTCTAATAACTACCGTAATACAACCAAAATCAAGATAGTGAATGTTTCAGTATCCGCACAGGCACTTCTCTTTTCATGTGACACTACCGCCAATGGAGAATATTTGCATACTAATGTTCAATTATTATGGCACTCTAGTGCATACATTTGTACATAATGATGCATAAATCGGTGCTGAATACACTGCACAATTTTTCACATGACAAAGAACTAATTCATGGACATATTATTTCAAAGTTTTCAACCACTTTGGACATGCATTGTTCGTGGTATAAGGTGTCCAGAATGGATGGCTTGAATAGGCAATAATTAGCTGTTTCTTACTGGTTCGTTGGTTCATTTGTGGGAGAGGGACAAACAGCGAAGTTATGGTCTCGTCGGATTAGAGGAGGATGAGGAAGGAAGTCGGTCCTGCCGTTTCAAAGGAACCACCGCGGTGCTTGCCTGAAGAGGTTTAGGAAAATCACGGAAAATCTAAATCAGGATGGCCGGAGGCGAGTTTAAACCGTCGTCCTCCCAAATGCCAGTCCAGTGTGCTAACCACTGCACCACTTCGCTCGGGATGTTTCTTATTATAACGGTCGATTCTACTAAATTTTTAAATAAAAATAAAGGAAATAATAGTAGTCCTACACTATTTTCTACGACTATAAAACGAGGGATATGGCACAATGTGATTCATATGTAGCAAATAGTAATGAAATTCTTAAACAAAAATTTAGTTCTTACAATGACAAAAGCGGAGTACAAATAATTCCACTGTTTAACTTCCGAAGACTTGCTTTTATTTATTTATGGATTAATAAAAGAAACCAAGTAGCTTAAGAACTAGTGACACACATGGATCATTAAGCAAAAAGAGCAATGAGTGTTAATTAAGACTTTGCGTAGAATTCTTAGATTATGATAAAGCAGTCGCACTACGAGATGCTCCTGAGAAAAAGGCATTGATTCAACTTTTATTACTTTACAGTTATATACAGAACGTTACAGCTTGCATTATCAGTTATCATGATAATAGGAAATTTGGAATTAAAAGATGGCTTAGAGAAGAACATATCACACCGTTAAACCAATTTATAGCAGTTTTAGAAGAAAGTTTCAGATACTTAAAGTGGCGTAAAAGAGCACACCCGGAACACTTCCGATTTGCCGGAGACGTTAAAGTTTCGACAGCGAATGGAATAACATAGCCGAGGAAGATTTAGAGGTGACCTGGAAAGAATTACAGTAAGACTAAAAAGATGTATAACCAACAAACCAAAAAGTAAACAACTTAACAATTAAGACACAAAAACGGTTGGTTCGTTTCTTTGTATTTGTGGCTGTGCAACTCGGGAGGGGGGGGGAGGAGGAGGAGTGCTCTATTATGAGTAACAATATAACATCCAATACGCATTCAATAATTTTGTACAAAATGAAAATAATAAAGAGAATTTCTGGACCATGCCTGTGACTCGTAGAAAGTACCAACATATATCTGAAGTCGAATTTCTGTGCAAAGAATAAAAATACAGATGGTTTCACGTTCCAAGATGTAGCTTACATTTTGATAAAATAAGCAATTAAGATTTTGTTTAATAAAATTACACTTCACTAAACCAGAGAAAATTAAACAATTTATTTTTAGATGCAGGAGCAACGATAATAGTATTTCATGAATAAGCAGATCTGCTTTCCAATCCTCCAAACAATTTTAAAAAAACTCATACCCCGTGTTTCGAGTTGTCTGATGATGTTACTGTATTAAACCATTGCAAGTAAAGTAATTTACTTGTAATGTTATATTAGAAAAAAACTGACACGTAAGTCTCGCGTAAATAAACCATGCTGAAGTAAACTGTCAATTTCGTATTACAAAGAAGCGAGAAACGTTAGAGTTAATTCTTTAGTAGTCAACAGCGAGGTCTTTAGTGTCACAGTACATTCACGAAGTGGAAAAAAATTGAGGCAGGTAACAGTTCGTGTCTTCTGAAAGAAATTTCTCCTTAAATTAGTTCGGAACATCATCACAAAAGTTCTGGGTTGGGTACCCAAAGCAAACTCCTTTGGTACGTACGTTCAATTTTGGATCTGATGCAGCGCAAGCGTAGTGAGTAGTTCCTCACGTGAAACGTAACCAAAAAGCCACTTCAGTTGTTGTAATTGTTAGTGTTTTATGAAGTATCTGTCAACTGAAAATGCTACTGTGATACAAAATACTTTATGTATGGATCCACTGAATTTGTCTGTAACAATTCCGTAAAGTACAGTTATAGTTTCTTAAAATAAATTTCGAAGATCAGCTTAGAAACTTGTTTAGAAATCTCAAATCGCACCATTTATTTCAGTTTTTAATAGCAAAATTTTTGCCAGGTTTTCGAAAAACATTTACTTGTGTACAAAATCTTCAAAACAATGTGTGTTTGGCACCAAAAAAACTGAACGACAATCATAGTTTAAGTACAGAAATATTTTAAAGGTAATTATCTCTCAATAGTGATGCATTGCAAGCACTGAGCTTTGGTAACCTTACATGTGATGATATTCTAATGACAGTTTCTGCATATGGCTCTGGTACTGAACAGGCACAGAAGTGCTTTTTAATGGTGTCCAGTCCTCTCTCTTGCCAGAAATGTGACCGTCAGCGTTGCGTTATTTTCGTCCGGACTGCTCTTATTTTTGCTCACCTAAAAACACATTTGCGTATAAGCTGCAGTGAAACATGAGCAGTGTTTTAATGAAAATCTCCACCCAGGGCGGCTGGTAGATTTGTTCAGCTGTGCCTTTTTTATAAAAAGGAGAGAAGGAAATTACAGAGACGGGAGGAGTGCCGGTGAGGCTTTTTTTTTTTTTTTTTTTTTTTTTTTGTAAATTGAGATGGGAGTTGGGGTGGCTGAGAGCAGGAAAGGACCTCGACGCCATCTGCACAGCACGCTGCCTGTAACCGCCCTCCACGTCGCAGCTGTGACTGATGCCTCTGCGTCCACACACATGGCACAGCGCGCAGGTCTTTCTATTCTATACTACTATTGGCCACTCTTGTAACCGTTACTTTAGTATTCGAGTAGTCGCAAATAGCGTAGACTTTCATAACCTCACTGCCGCTGTTCGGATGCCAAACTGAACAGCAGACAGCTTCCATAACACATACTATTCTGTAGTTTACGTGTAAACGGAAATGACCACTCCGAACAGTCGAGACTCAGTACGGGAATAAAACGCCAGGGGCGATGCAGTAGACTGACGTGTATAAAGTAGTAAAATGAGTCAAGACAGTCGAATATGTAAAAGGGCCTTAAATCTTTGTGTATCTCATTAACGCTAGTTGTATCGCTGCAGGGGAGACTGCGCCCTATGCGTCTGCAGCTGGAATTACTCCATGACGCTGTCTTTCTTACTAAACCACACTCGTGACCAGTGATGATACTGCCTGCTGGTGGTATCAGACTGTTGAGTAAAAAACCGGTCGAACTACTGTTGTCTAAGCCACTTCATTGGTGGATGAAATACAGTATTCCGAAATTCAACGGAAAAATCTTACTTAAATGCAATTTAATAGTTAAAATATACAATTGAGAAACACAATATTAGTTTTGTTGGCATGTACTCACTATTTGACAAAATCACGGTACTAATTTATGTTCTTCTAGGTTATTTTCCTGAAAATAATTCCTTTCGCAGCGCTCTTTAGAAAGCCAGCTGCATGCTGAAATGCCTTCGATTTGTGCGCTTTGCTTCACCGTAGAGGTAACTGCAAGTCGGAAATTTGTTTTACATTACATCTGAGTTGCTGTTACTAATTTCCCCTGAAAGTGAAAACTGTCTAGACCTATTCGGTTAAATTTATAGAACGCGGTTTTGTGTATAGACCGTTCACAAGAAACAACAACCAAACTATGACTGGTAATGATAATATTGGTTCTTATTTTTGTTTCTGGGATTACTGAGCTTTAATGATAAGCGTGACTTGTAATACTTCAGCCTCTCACAATCCACCGTTCAGAGACGAACAAATGCTCTGCCGCACCATCTCCATCGAGGTGTGTCTTACAGCTCGTGGCATCCTCTCAGTGGGGAATGGGCCTACAAGAAGGGATCATGCATCACAAAAAGCTCTATTGATAATACTCCTAGAGCGGACGTTGCAAAAAGAAGAGTTTGGCAGCTTATCAGTTACACTGATTTACTTCTCGCGAAATGACCACGTTGGGGAAATCAGATAAATTAGAGTTCATACGAATGAAAACTGACAATTGTTGAATGGCACAGCAAAAGAGGAATTGGGTCGCGCAGTGACAAAAGGTGGACTCGTATTCGGGAGCACGGCAGTTCAAATTCTCGTCCGACCACCCAGATTTTGGTCTTTTGGTCTTGTATGATTTTCTTAAACTGTTAACGGCAAATTTCGGCAAGCTTCTGATTACGTGGCACGTCCGATTTCCTTATACAAACCGAGTTTATAATCAGTTTGTAATGACCTCGTAATCGACGATATGTTGAAACATGCTCTTGCTTCCCACCGTCCTTCGGGAGGAGCCACCGAGAAACATGGCAACGTGGCTCAAGGAATATAGATGTGGACGTCAATAAGTGTAAGAGTAATACAATTAGCAGACGTAGGTCGCTAGAATAGCTGTTACTCCCTTTACATTCTCTGCACTGTGTGCCATATTCATTCTTTTGACTGTGAGGTATTTTAGGGAGGTTACGACAGTGAAAAGTCGTAATGTGTTTGTATTGCCGAAAATTGAGCTATGTCAATCTAACTAGGATTGAAGGAATATTCACAACGCAATTCGATTCTTTCGGGTGTACGTGGTAAATTTCACATACCACAAATTCAGCGGACTTCCTGATCCGAGAAAACAAAACAATGATTCAGGATGACTTCCACGGCATTTTTTTTAAGTACCTGAGTCACAAAATAAAAAGAGCGAAATCATTTATCAGTGTGAAGTAGCGTCTTCGTAGCTCACAGTTCATCTAAAGTATATTGTACCGTGTTCGGTACTAGAACCTAAGTTGGCAGTAGCCGAACTTTTATTCCGTACTCCCGATTGACACAGCAAAAGAGGCAAGAGTTTACCCGCGTGACCGCAGCGCGGAAAACGTGATGCAACAGCGACGCAAAGTTAGAAACAGTACTGCGAATAACCAGAAAGTTGTCGCTGACTGTGAACGAACGTTCAACACTGATAAAGTGTGTTTACCTGGTTGTGCCCAGCCAGAAGGGACCGTGGTGTGTCGCACGATGGACTGTCATTGTGTATGCTTGGGACGAACGCACTGTGCACTTACGGAATGTCATTGAGCCGGGCGCATGGAAATTGTATTTTGTCACTGTGTTGGACATTCAGTTCCTTCAGGTACTGTGCACTGATGGTTTTGTCCTCAACTCACGACTTTTCCATTCTCATGGTGTGCTGTTATTTGCTCACTAAACAGTTCGCAAGAATTTGTGTGCTACGCGACCTTTAGAGATTATACACTTTCGTGTACACAATATATTACAAAGGCATATGCTCGATTTAAACTGTTCAGTTCCATCCGCTTTCTGTGTATGGTACGACAGACATTTAATTAACACTTGTGCAGTGTATGCGTGCTTATTTCTTATTTCATAACAAGGTTGTGCACGAGGTACGTGTCAGTGAAACTTTATAATAGTGCTTCTTTTTATTACCGGCCTGTTTCAGGTACCCTGTGAGATATTGCATTCTACTTGACGTATAATAGAGCTCGAAGGTTATGATATAAATACTGCATGTAACGGCCAGCACCTCGAACCTAAGCAAGCTACGCAGAAAAGAAATCAATCGTTCCAAATTTTACTTCTATTCTGTATTCACTAGTGGAGGCTATACCAAGGCATTTCGAATGTTTCTATGCGAGTTGAGTGGAGTCATAAGAGCTATGTACAACCTGTTGTCATCCTTGTAGTGTTTTAACTGAGAGTAAAACTTTGCATAATTGTCTCGAACTTGCATATTAACTTGTAGTATTAGCTAATTGTGTATTTCTGTTTTTCTTCTACAATAAGGTTAATCTGCACAGAGAAAACTGCCAAAAAAAGTTTTATCAGTAATTTGTGCTTACTGTCGTGCAACGGTTTTGTTGGCAAGCACATAACCTGTTGAATATTTTCTATGCACCTTAAAGTGATTTTAATTTATGTACACCTGTAAGGTCCAAGGATATGAAATTGTCAGGTTTGGTTATTTGAACAATATTGAAAGTTTTCTCACTTTTGGATTCCTGTACTGAATAATTATCATAGTTCAGCTTTGTTAATTTGTTAATTCTTTGAGTTTTTGGTCAAACTGCGAGAATTTTAATAACTATGTGATGCGTTAATGAGGCTATGATTCAATCGATCGTTTCGACCTTTTGTAATTTGTTCTGTTGACCCAGTCTGCGGGGCCATGGCACGCTTTCTTAAACTGTTAAAGAAAAATGGGCGTTAGTAAATGTCTTACGTCAAGTCGTGTGTCAGTTAAAAGCCGAGGCTGACTTGCGTTTTATACACTGCCAAGAACCATTGCCAATGAAAACTGAAAAGTTGCTACCGACTTTCAAAAACATAATGAATGTGGCTATTATTCATTTTAGGACGTACAAACGTTTCGGCTGCAATGGGATAAAATACGTAAATTAAGCGATTCATTTATTCACATGAAACAGGAAAAAAGTTCCTTTACGCAAAGCGCAACCGATATTTTAATTGGTTGGCTATCGTATCGGATTAAAATTTATCGTTGTTTGAGCTACTCTGTGCAACTATTTGTCGGAGTTATTTTTGTTGCCACCGAACATAAAGTTAACGGCGATTTGTTATTCCCAACAACAGTTCTCTGTTAACTCGCTAACCATCATAGCGAAGTGCTTTTAATGATTTTTGTTGGCGTAGGAAGAATAGAAATATCCATAGGTCGCTGGTTACAGGTTCAGTTTTCTCTCCACTTTCGAATTTTCAACGTTTAGCAGTCTAATAAGCCACTAATATGAGGAACTAAATTCTAAACAGTCTTCAATATTCGTTTTTTGTTATCACCCAGAAGCAAACGGAGGATTAGTTATACATTCTAGAACAAATAGTAAGGTCTAAAGTAACTTTCGCATAATGTTTCACTGTTAACTAAACAAACAATGTTTTTTGCCTTATTTCACACATTTTATTATGGTTACTGCACAATCCAGGTTGGGGGTTATAAGTCCATTTGCAAGTACATTACAGGTTCCAAAGATGATAAAGCATAGATAAACAAGATGATAAGACAAATTACTTCAATGACGATTTAAAAAACAAAAATTCATGTGTTATTACACTATTCACCACTTACAATAACATGACTAAAGATACATAGGAATATTGTTATACATAAGCCTATAACTTTTTATCTACTAACGGATTGAGGCCCAAAGCTTTATTTCAATCTAGGATTTGTGATATCATCTAAATAAGGTGGATACGTTAATGGGATTTTGTCATTTGATAAAAAATGTGGGAATATAGATATGTTTTTTTTTAACTTCTAGAATTTCTAATTACCTAAATGTTTCCCCTTTTGTCTCTATTTTTAAGATTTCTATATCAATACATATTTGTGGTTTTTGTTAAGGCAATGTTCCGTAAAGGCTGAATCAAGCTTTTATCCAATGTAGCAAGATCGACGCTTCCGGCATTTGATCTTATAAATCCCACTCTTTGCGATAGCTGGTTGTTTGTCTTTTGCACTGTACAAGCAATGACCTATTTTCTGAGGGACATATAAAACCACAAAAACCACTTGCCCCCAAAATGTTACTTATCGGGCGTGGATGTATGTGATGTCCTTCGGTTATTTAGGTTTAAGTAGTTCTAAGTTCTAGGGGACTGATGACCTTAGATGTTAAGCCCCATAGTGCTCAGAGACATTTGAACCATTTGTTACTTATCCTGTTTGAAGTTTTCCCTATCAGGGAATATGTTGTGTCATGTTAGCTTAATTGCTGAATTATATAATCCCAAACGTAATTTGTCAAAAAAATGGTTATTGAAGTGATTTTACATTGAGCCAAATATCGATACGTTAAGAAGTTAAGATGTTTACCTTTACCTTATCGTCATGTTTATCTTTCCTTTATCGTCTTTGGAATCCGTAATGTGTTTGAAATCAGCTTATAACCCGAGAGCTAGGTTTTGGAGAACCACAATAATATTTGTTAAACAAGGCAAAAAAAACAGTGTTTGTTTATTTACTTTACAAAGGTTTCGCCATGAACCCATGTTTGATTCAACTGAAATGATTTCACTATTAAGTAACATAATTAGATAAACATGGACCGCATATAGAAGAACGCACCAGCTGTGTTTCGAAATGCGCGCATATTTACGCCTGGATAATCCGAATAGCATCTGGCACTTACTGTTCCTGAACTTACGTCTGCGCCCAATACAAGATTTAAAGAATTAAAGATCTGTGTTCTGTTCAGTGCCTTATAATTATGGGCGTCTGCTAAGATTATGTTTGCCGTACGGCTGGTGAATAATCACACGCATTTTCCCAGACAGCTGACAATCTCGGGTCAGATACGTAACTTGAATGACTTGGCATACTTTCCTGAATGTGATAGACTGTCATTAATTTTAAAGTAGCTCCCAGAGGCGTTCAGAAAACAAATACAGCAAACAGTAAAGAGGTAGTATCACTCTATCGTGGCGAAAGCTTTAGAGAGAGTGGGCTCATGTGTAGGCTGTTTCGTATCATGAAGTTGTCAAGCGTTGGTGATACGTTACCATTTGACAGTGCCACGTCTCATCGAAGTGGTGGCGTGCTTGGGAGAAAAATGAGTGGGAGGACACGGGAGGTAATTCTGCACTCGCACAGATGAACGGGAGAGGGTAAGAAACGTAACACCGAAGTAGACCACTCCCTTAAAAGCCACTTCAAACACTGTGCCGAGCTACTGCCTCGTTCCTGTTCCTCCCAATGTGATATATCTATAATATTGTTGCTGTTATTATGTATGGCCATATTAACTAGATAAATAAAGTACACCAGCGGAAAGCATATTTTGCAACTCCCACTTACCAACACTTCCACACTTCTCATTTTCCTGTGCTCTATATGCCCAATGAGAAACTGTCGTCATTCACTTACCACTGAATTTTCGTCTTTGTTTTCACCTAGTATGGAAGCAGGGGATTACTTAGCAGGTTAATTAATAGTGTTTTAACTGCATTTATAATATGCAGGACGTCTAAAACACAGTCTCATGATTATACAGTATTCATGGGATGTGCGTCCCTCTGACGTACGCGTATTGTCGTTGGATGTAGCATACACCAACGTCTTTAACGTCAAACTACGGAAAAAGCGAAAAGTAAAAAGCTGTTGAACAGAGACTTATTTTATTTGGCATCCTCGAAAAATCTGTAGGTCACTGAAGTGTCCCGAGGCGCAGGAAATGGGACGTTGGCCACTCTAACATAAACATCTCCTGTCTTTCTTCAGGTCTAATGCTCTCCAACAGTGTGGGTAATTCCTAGCGCAGAAACCAAAATGATTAACAACATATTATGCCTTGCATGTTACCGACTTACGAGCCGGTCAGAAGCAGCTACTTCACACACAATGATACTAGAGCGAACATGATACTTTACATTCATGAACGCTTAAGCACTTGCGCCTGACCACACCTAGTTTTGTAGTAATTTATCATTCCACTCTGTGATTATTCTGCCTTATCTATAAACGAACTTCAAGCAGTACACTGTGAATATTTAAAGCTTAGGTAGTATAGGAACTACAGTCTTGCCATAACTGGCCAGTCAATGATGTAAATACAGAGATAAACACAAATATAAAGGAGTGAGTAATGAACTTTAACTTAAAGAAAACATACATTACTGAGAACTGAACAATCTAGACACTAATAAAATGGTCCCTTACCTCGACAGCCTTTTGCTTCCAAAGATTCTCCTGTTTTACTAGTTTTGAAAAATAAAGCAGAAGCTCAAAATTTAGCACGGAATTCAAAACGAGAATAAAATAAATTCCACGCGAAACTTTGTCTCGCAAATTGGCAAAAAATCTAAAGAGATTCTAATCGTACGTAAAGTATGTGCGATAGCAACATAAATATTATCGATGACAGTGCTGCTAAAGCAGCCTTCCGAAATTCCTTCACCAACGAAGACAAATAATCAAAATTAGAATCAAGAACAACTGCCGACATGAGTAACTTAGACGCAGATATTCTCAGAGTGGTGAAGCAACTTCAATCACTTAATAAAAGCAAATCTTCCAGTCCAGTCTGTACACCAATTAGGTTCCTTTCAGAGTATGCTGATGCATTAGCTCCATACTTGACAGTCATATACAACTTCTCGCTCGACGATAGAACAGTACCTAAATACTGGAAAGTTGCAAAGGTCAAACAAATATTTAAGGAAGGCAGTAGGAGTAATCCACTGAATTACAGGTCCATATCATTAAGGTCACTTGCTAGTGAATCTGCTTAAAAAAATTCCAATTTTTTCCTTTTTAAATCAATATCTACAGTTTTGTGAACAAAATGGTAGTTAAATGAATCGATTCGGACATCGGGAACATTTTTCAAAAGTGGTTCAAATGGCTCTGAGCACTATGGGACTTAACATCTGTAGTCATCAGTCCCCTAGAACTTAGAATTACTTAAACCTAACTAATTAAGGACATCACACACATACATGCCCGAGGGAGGATTCGAACCTGCGACTGCAGCAGTCGCGCGGTTCCGGACGGAGCGTCTAGAACCGGGGAACATTTTCAAAAACAAATTTAAATATATGTCGGTCTACGGCAACGACCGTGTTTCCGCTGCGGTCGGATGTCAAATGACGTCATTATTATTTTGCCACTTCGAAAAAATACACTGCGTAATCGTGTTTTTTGAGTTGTTTGAGTTAAAACTACTGTACATTGTTGAGTTGTTGGTGCTGTGTCATTCTCGAAAGCAGTTATGCCCCCAAAAAAAGTGTTTTGGAACCGGAAAACGTAAGTTTTATGGTAATCGGTTTACTTCGTTGGAACGTAGAGACTGTGTAATTACATCCACAAACCAGCTGGATGTTATGTCGACTCCGCCATGTGCCTCAAGACATAAGCCAGAATATTTGAGTACCCAGAGTGAAATTCCTGTAAAATATGATAAAAACAGCGTAATGGAATGTGTTTCCATAATTGCTGAATTGAGTGCTTTATGTTCGCTTCTGAAGAATGCTGCTGTGTGTGCGCTATGTGAAAAAAGTGGTATTAAAAATCGTCCAAGATTTTGAAGGCAGGAAAGGTGTGGCTAGTAAGTTACAAGTGTTTTGTGATTTCTGTGGGGTAACTAAACCTGGGTATTCTTGTGGATTGTACAAAGGAAGAGTTAACACAAATATAAGACTTGCATATGGAATGAGGTGTATTGGGAAGAGTAGAAAGGCAGCTCAAACATTTTGCGCTATCGTGGACTCCATGTACAAGATTTGAGAACTACACACAGTTACTTTTTGAAAGTCTTGGTCAAGTGAGTGCTGTGTCAATGAAGAAAGCAGTAGAATAAACTGTGTTGTACAATGAAGGCCACACTCATATAGCTGCACCCTTTGATGAGACATGGCAGAAGCGTGGTCACCTATCAGTGAATGGTGTTGTCACTGCAACATCCCTAGAAAATGGAAAGGTGACTGACAAGACTGTATGAACAAATACTGCCATGGTTCCAAAGTAAATAATCAGGATCATGTTCAGAATTTTTCTGGGTACAGTGGTGGAATGGACTCAGAGGAAGTTCTCAGAATATTTCAAAGGTCAGAAGAGAATTATGGTGCACAATAGCTGAAGTACCTTGAAGACGGAGACTCCAAAGGGTACGCAAATGTTTTGGAAAATATGCCTCATGGAAGAACTGTAAAAATTGAAAAGTTAGAGTGTGTTGGTCAGGTCCGAAAGAGGGTGGGCAAACATTTACATAAGCTAATAAAAGATATTAAGGGGAAAAAGCTCAGTGAGTGGACAAACTGCAGCTCTGTTATGGTTTAGCCATAAGAAGGAATCGGGACAATATTGAGGCCATGAAGAAAGCAGTATGGGCTACCTTTTTTCCATATAGCTTCTATGTATGACCATCCACAGCATGCTCTCTGCGACATTGGTGTAGACACATGTTGTGGATTCAAAAAATCAATATCAAATGGTGAGACTCATGCACACTATCACTCCCTGCCATTTGAGGTATTAGAAGCAATTAAGCCCATATTCAGGGACCTAAGTGACACTAAACTATTGTCACAGTGCTTACATGCAAAGACACAAAATGTTAATGAATGTTTTAACCATGTGATATGGGAACGACTGCCTAAAACTGTGTTTGTTCGTTTCAGTACCACCAGATTAGGTGTATTGGATCCAGTTATTTGCTTCAATGATGGAGCAGTTAGCAGATGTGACATTATAGAGTTGTTGGGACTAGCTCCTGGTTTCAATATGAGACAAGCACTGATGGCAATTGATTCCTTGAGAGTGGCCGAAGGCGAAAAATGGGTTCTTGAGGCAACGAAAGAGGCCAGAATAACAAAGAGGAGCAAGAAAAGGAAGAGAGAAGATAAGGAACACACAAACCAAGACTTTATCAACCGGAGGGTTTTAAGAACAACAGAGGTGAATAACAGATGATATGTACCTTTAAACTGAATTTCTCCAAGAATCAAATTTTCTGGTATGTTTATTTTATGCAAAAACTTTTTGAGCTAGAGGTCTGAAATTTTTTGTGGTATTTCAGGCTATCATTTCGAGAAAAGTAGACTACAGACACCAGTTTACTATCACCAGGAGGAAAAATATACCCTTATTAAACATAAAAAATTAACTTAATTTTGATTGCCTAATTTATAATATTATAGTATACAACTATTCGATGAAATCCTTTGACTGTAGTCTACCTTTTAGATAACAGTGTCATAAATGTGTACACTAAGTTTTAAGCATCTAAGAAAAGTAGTTATTAAGTCTATAGACTACAATCATAGACTGGCAGGAAAAAATTTTAAATTACTGACTGACATAAATGTTTACATAATAAACTTAATATCAAAGCTAACCTGATTATTCTTATACCAAAATCTTCATTCTTAAAACACTTTGATTATTGTAAAATTTCTTTGTATTCAAAGTGTATTATGTACTTGGACACTCATAAATTTTATGAAAATTCTTGCTGTTTTTCCAGCCGTTCACTGGCAAGTTACCTTAACATCTATATGCAGCAGAATACACAAATACTGCTTTCAAACATTTGGAATTACTTCGAAAAGAATGAGGCTATTGACACACAGTCAACATGGATTTAGAAAACATCGCTATTGTGAAAAACAATTAGCCTTTTAACCACACGAAATGTTGAGTGTTGTTGACAAGAGATTTCAGATTGATTCCGTATTTCTAGATTTCCAGAATGCTTTCGACACAGTACCTCACTAGCAGCTTGTAATCAAATTGCTTGCTTATTGGAATAACATTTCAGTTATGTGACTATATTCACGATTTCCTGTCAGAGAAGTCACAGTAGAAGGGGAGATCAGTGCATTTTGTTAGTGCAGGTTGTATATATTCAGGGGGAAGCATACATTCAGGGGAAAACTTGACAGATTTACAACCCTCTCCCCTTTCCTTATTGTTCTGTTAAGTGATTTATGATCCCCTTGGGGTAGATTTACGACCCTGGGGATAGTCTGTCGTCCTGAGAAACCTCCAACATTCCCTTTTCCCCTCCTTTTTCCTCACCCACACCTCACCCCCTCCTCCTCGCCGATACTAACACACTTTCGATCTGAAGTTAATTGATTAGTTTATTAACAGACATATTAGATAACCTGTCCACCTCTGGGAAATCCCTCAGCACTCCCCACCTACACTCTACCACCCTCCCCTCCCCTACCTGGAAACTGGTGGGGAGAGCTCTCAGTATGTGCTGGAGTGGAAGGATCTCACGACAGGAAATGTAATTACATAGCAAAGGATGTACTGTTTATTTACAAAATTCAATTCTCAGGGGTTGGAACTCTTGTTCATCATTCTCTGCTGGTTCTGAAGATGAAGATTTTGTGAAATACATCGTAAAGAAGTAATTAAATAGGTAGTTTTTTACGATCGCGTAAGAAATACTGTCACGAAATTAGCGTCGATAGGTTCGGAATATGATCCGAGTGCCCCAAATGAAACTGATATAGGGACACAGACATGCAGGAAAATAGAGCAGTCGCGCTTGTTGTTGTTAAGTGTACTCCTTCATTTACAAGTAATTTAACGATACGTGGCAAGAAGTGATGTCATGATCACATTAGCAGAACTATCGGTAAAACTACACAAAATTGACGGAAAATACATATAAAATGAGGGAGAATACCCAAGAACGCGGGGAAATTGATGGAGTACTTACATGTCTTCTTGGCGGAGGAAAATGTTTGTACATGGGAACGAGTATGTGAGATTAAGAGAAATAAAGTACAAAGTTGACATGGAAGCACCGAGAACCAGGGAAACAGACATTTTTCGTGAACAGTGATAAGATGGCTGGAAGACTGCTTAATGTGGATGACCAACAAATGTAGGGTAATAAATTTTCACGTGTTGGATCAAACGACCAGGTGTGACCCCGCAGTTATTGGCAGCCACATTACATAATTTCATAAAGTGTCCTAAGCTAAAGAGCGTTATATTCCAAGCTTTTGAGGGTGCAATGTACAACTACAAAATAGATCCCACGTCTGACCCTGTACAAGATTGTTTACGTTTTTTGAACTCTAACAAACAGTATTTGCAATGTGCTCCTCTGTTCTCTCTACCAATCACAACCATCTAGTGGCAACTACCAAATACCTTAAGAACAGTCACTACGTGTGTCTCTTGACGTAATAGCGACATATACAAGTTGATTGCTGTATCTGATGCTTTCCTCGAGAAGAAAACCGTCTGCTCCTAAATTGACAAAAATCTGTGTTAAAGGATGATAGGAAGTAGATGAAGTAATCAGTTGAAAGGAGCTGTAAAGAGTTATGATTGTATGGTAGACTGACGATGCATTCTAATGCATTCTAGAGAGAGGGAGATGTGGCAGGTCGTTATCACTGATTTGTATCAGCTGTGCGGTGTAATCTGCATTCGACTCATATACTATTGCGTGTTCTGTGTGTGACTCAGAACGCTATCTACCGGCAACTGTTAACTGGAAACCTTCTCATAACGCAGTCAGCAGATGTGTGATGAATCATGTCTACCAAACCGGCTGAAAACGTATTTTGGCACCCTCCTCTAGACAATCCAAGATGTATGTGCGATAACCCATTCCCATGCCACATCTTGGCCATACAACTAGTCTTTGGTTTCATAACTGCCGTGATTCTAAGTTAGTGACAGGGATTTGTGAGATAGTGAAATACCTGTGGATACATTTGCTTGACAGATGCCTAGTGTGGGAGATACTGTGTTCTGCTCACGGAGTTGGAGCAGGATGGAGTGCAATTTCACATGCTAAACATTGTTGCTATGCACTTGTCTGTTTCCTCATAAGATATCGCTGTTTAATGCATTTTCCATTGCTGACGATCGTTTATAGGACTGATGCAAGCGCAGCACAATTTCCAAACTGTTATCAGATGTGAAGACGGTGCGCTATATACCTCCAGAAAGATATATAGTACATGGGTCACAGAGAATATATGTTTCTTCTCCTTTTCGTTAGAGGGTTGAAGTTTTATCATCTTAAAGTTTCCCACCATAGTGAGTAATGAGAAATAAAGCTTTTATGGTGAGTGTGTGTTATGTGTTGAAAATATATTTTCTGCATTGAAGCATTAACAGCGTTTTACTCCACGTGACTAATATATCTTAAACAACACTGCTTTAGCATATAGCATGCTTTAGTGCAGTAACATGTAGCCTTAGGAGTGTGTGCTTATGTTCCGCGATCATTTCTCTCTTCCCTGTACCTTCTTCGTATGGACTCCAAACACTACAATAATTTTATAGAATTGCTAGCACAGGTGGTTTATTTAAAATGTTTCGAACTCCCTCCGCCTGGAACTCCGTTATGCATCTTACGTTAGATCTTACGTTTGTTCTTAGTCTTAATCGACTGTTGTATCACCACCATACTCTCAAATATATCAGTCTCTTATCTGCTATATACTAATAAGGAGTTCACGATAAAGGCTGACAGCTACAACAGTTGCAGGATATACATTTATTAAAATTCTTGACCAGGGTTTCGGTATATACAAATATACCTTCATCAGAAGTAAAAAATCCTGAACAGGAAGACACTTTCATTAGAAAAACCTTAGCATCGGAAGTGAGAAACACAAAAGCTTAAGTAATAGTGAAATTACCAGAGTAATACAGGCACAAAATCTTTTAGTTAGTTACTAAAATTACATCATGCAATGGAGATTAATAAAACAATTGTGCCAAAGGCGTCGTCAATAATTAAGTCATCATCTCCATTTCTGCAACTGTTTTGGCTATCATCCTTTACCGTGAAGAATTTCAACAGTTGCTGTTGCACCCATGCTTAAAATCTTCCAATAAGGAGTTCTAAAATCCTCAGAATGTCTGCATCTAGAGAGATAATGCATAATTTGATGGATAATGTAAGCCTGGTATTGAACAGTCTTTGCAGAACCCTTTTACAGTACCAGTGTATAACACTAGCATCGGTCAGTAGAAGTTTCGAACACATGTTATACTTTCTGCAATAGTAAAATACAGATGTGTATTGACTACATGGAACTCTTGTCCTTCTGTCCTTCACGAAATGTAGAATTTAGCGGCTATAGTACCCTCCTTTTTCCTATCAGTTCCAAATTAAGTCAGACAATGTCGTGGAGAGGATTTGATAAAGGCAGGAGAAAAGTTACAAGATGCTTAGAGAGAGGCCATCTAGTGGAGAGGATTTGATAAAGGCAGGAGAAAAGTTACAAGATGCTTAGAGAGAGGCCATCTAGAGTTTTGTTCACGGTCCTTAGCCAACAGGTTCAACGTAGGGGTAGCTGGTTTCAAAATAGAGGGAAGAATGTCTGACTTTATCCTACGAATGTGGGAATACCTTTTGACTCCCACCCACACACGAGGAGAGACAAATCGTAATAAAATCTTAGCAACTTTGTAAAGTTTTTCAGCTAAGGAACGTAGTTTTTTCTCCTCCTCTCTACTGATGGCTGCTTCCTTCACTAAGAAACAGTGATTTAGGTAGTGTAGCATGGGTTCGCAGTATGTACACATGTACATGTCAATACTTTCAGCATTTCACGGCCCTGTCAGCAACTGTATAAATATTATACACGTCCCTCGCAAAGTATAAAGAAATTGAGAACTGTGCTGCAGTGTCAGTGGCTGATAGCATCACAAGTCGAGGCGATGAGACGTTTTGTTCACGTGACAATTGGCAACTGGTGCACACTATCCATGTTCTATGGGTTTAAGTTCTGCAGAATTCGCCCTTGTTCATATGGAGCTATGCATTGTAAGTCTTAAAGAAAGAAGATGCAGTGTCCAAAGATTTGTTGGTCAGGGTGACTACCGCATAGGGCACCAAAACAGCGATCACATACTTGGGTGCAATATGCACCACGAATATGAGGAATCAATTGTCTGGGTCTCTTCGAAAACATAACCGAGACATTTGCTACACTGTTAGTGCGGAAGATGAGATCAAATTTAGTAGTCATCACCTTCGGATAGCTGTTTGGAAACGCTCCACAATGCCACAAACTCTTCCTGTTTCCATACACCGCGATATCTTCCACATTTTTGTCAATAAGAAACATGGCATCTGTCTTTTATTTCAACCATACTGTGTGTTGCGAGAGCAGCATAGTTTACACCCAATGATGTCCAGTTGTCTTTGAGGGCCAGTGGATCGAAATGTGTTAATGTGAATTTAGCACCTGACACAGACGGTGAAGTCATGGTATAAAAAGAAAATGTATGGCTATGTAGACAACTGTAGCCATACAATGCTTCGATGTTTTGCAGCAAATAACAGTGTATCAAAATGCATATGAAACAACAAGACAAGAACCCTCTTCTTGTGACTGACAGTCGATATGGTCCTTGTCCAGAATAGGCGACGAAACTGCACACAGGTCCGTGGGAGCGACCTCTATCACTCGCTACCTGCTCCAGTGGACCAATACATGTATAATTAATGGGATTATCACGTATGATCGATGTCAGAGAGATAGATAGATAGATAGATAGATAGATAGATAGATAGAGAGTGAGTGAGTGAGTGAGTGAGTGAGTGAGAGAGAGAGAGAGAGAGAGAGAAAGAGTGTGTGTGTGCTGTGAACGAAGACACGGACACCATTACACTGTCGTATTTCTGGCATGGTATTCATAGAAAAACGATTAAGGAGATTATGACATGTACATAGTGATATTTGAAGGAGGTCATTCAGTATCGAAGAATCGAAGGTATTATGCTTCTGAATTTCTTTCTGCAGTCCGCATTTGCTCTGTATGATTGTGAGTTTCCTCCTGTACGTTTGTGTGCTACTTTCGTCGTTGTGATAGCTCTCTGTTTAGTCAGCCTACTAAGAAACGGAGCAGTGCTCTTGAAACGTGATGGGATTGCGAGAGAAGGGTCTTTGACTTGTCTGGGGGAATCAGTTCTACCCGTTCTGACAAACGCCAGTTGTCTGGACAGAACGTACATAACATAAATAAAAGAAGTGACGGCTTTTTAATGTAATTAAGCCCTTTATCCTTTGACAAATGGGTGATAACGACGATGAGGCGCAAGGGTTTTGATACTGGGAAGCGGAACGACACCCAGCTGTTGTGAGTGTGGACATAGCATAATTTTTCGGAGGCTGTACACCTCTAAATGATAGTCACGCCAGTGTCACGAATGTTATGTTTTTGCAACGTAACGTTACTGTCGGCAGTATTCTTCCACGTATGGAGAAAATGACTATTCCTGTTAGTAAGGGAGGTATAGACCAGTCTGGCGAAATTCCGATTTCATTTCGTGGATACCCGTAAGGAGTATGTGGAAAATTATGTCCAGTCAGAAGGAGATACAGATTTACATGGAGTGGATCGTCAGTAGGAGGTATTTCCTATACTTTGCTAACTGTGGAATGTCATCAGATTGGTACTGCGATCGTAATATTTAATTATTATCAAACTGATAAATATGTGGGTGATTTCCTGGGACATGCCCTCTTGACATGTGGGGCGCTTGGCAAAGGTCTGTGTGTCATCGCAGTATATGTATGATTGTCTGGTGGTCGACAGCTATATGCAGAATGCAAAAGTGATAGTTTTGTATGGTGAAGTATACAAATTATGTCTACCACAACTATATCGTATAGTGGTACAATCGTTTGTGGTGATATAGGTTGGTTGGAGCTCGGTTTCACACCGAAAAATTCAGGCTTTCCACCATAGTAGCAGACAGTGTAATTGGCGGTAGTGTCTGTATTTCATGATCTGCAGACCACTTTTTCAGGCTTTAAATGTCTGTGAAATATGACTGCTATATACTTTTCGTCCTGTAAAAATTAATTTTCCGCTGAAATACTCGTAATTTGGCAGTCTGCATAAATTGGCAGACAGTGTTTCCACACCAGCAGGAGCAATTTGGAGGAATCTAATCAGATTGCAGTATTTGGGATACCTCGGTTGACAGGTAGAATGTAGGTGGTTTTACAGGTATCAAATATAAATAAAAAACGCCGTCTTCTGGTCTGGGGTCGCTGGACTGTCCAGGTGGTAGCGCTCCCTGGGTGGGTGAATAGTGAACTACTGCTCAATATGAGTTTCGCTGCCATCGTGGCCACATGGTTTATGGGCATTGCATGAAGAAGTGTACCTTCATTCTCAAACGTCTCTCCATACAAGACCCCGATATATGGCAAATCTTTTTGAAATTTAATTACTTAATTTCGCTTTCATCTGTCTAGAAACGTGGAGATGTTGCAATATGACTGCTATATTTTTTTAGATGTGTTAAAAATAGTTTTCTACAAAAATTCTCGTAATTTGTACGTATGTGGAAAGTGGCGGACAATGCTCTCACTCCAGATCTGCTCACCTATCAGTAGTTCCCACCGATGTCACTTGGGGACTCTTGGATCGATTATTAGTTGTCCATCGGCCTTCCAGACACCGTGGGAAGTTGGTGTGTAGTCGTGATGGTCCCAGCAAAGCGCAGTAAAGGTGTTACTTCTTCACAGCACAATGCATCTGCTTGGAGCTGTTAGTAGGTGCACCTTTTATAGTGTCTATTTGTGGTATACCTGTTAGGTTGGGGTTTTTTCGCACTACGTTGTCAATCTGTAGCACTGTGATCAGAGCAGGACATAATGTCATGTTTGTGGCAGCAGAAAACTAGTGCTTTCTACCACTTGTCACCTGTCGGCAAAGCCACACGAAGGGCTTCCATCGCCTAATGCTTTGTCCAGATATTAGTGCGACTCCCAGAATATGTGCCACACGTTCTGACACTGGAGGCAAAGCAGCTGGTGGTGCGGCAACTAACAGCGGTCGTGGGGCCTGAGCAGGCGTAGTGGGGCCTTTCCCCCAACCCCAACCCCAACCTGCGCCCATGGGAGTGCAGGAAGCGGCTGGCACGTCAACCCTGTGGTTGGTGCAAAGACGAGATCGACTGATTTTTAACAATACAATTACGTGTGGTGAGTTACACTGACGTCTAATTCGTGATGGTATTCCTTGCATGATCGGAAACAAGTGACCTATTTAATTACTTATTTCTGACGTATTTCTTAAGATCTCCATCATTCGAAACTACAGAGAAAGATGATCAACAGCTATCCAGCCCTTGAAAATTGAATTTTATAAATAAATAGTATAGCCTTCGCTATGTAACTGAAGTTCCTGTCGTGAGACCCTGTCTCTCCAGCACACACCGAGTCACTTCACCTGTAATTTGCAAAGGGAGGAAGGTAGGGGAGGTGGGTTGGAAGGGCTGGAGTTTTCCCAGATAGGGAGGAGTTAATTATTCTAGCAATTTAATTAATTAGTCAGTTAATTTGATATGAAAAATCTGTTTGCATGGGCAAGGGGAAGGGGAGAGTGGTGAAGTAGGAAGAGTGGGAAGTTAAGGAGGTTTCTCAGGACAGACTATCCCCAGAGTGTCATAAATTAATAAACAGAACAATAGGTTAGGGTGGGAGGAGGTAATAACTCTATCAAGTTTGCTCCTGAACGTATGCTTGCCCCTGAATATATGTAACATGCATTAACAAAATGTCCTGATACCCACTTCTCCCAGGTAATCACACTTCACAGTAATTGACAGAAAATCATTGAGTAAAACAGAACTGATTTCTGAGGTTCCCCAAGGTAGTGTGTAGACCTTTAGTTGCTCCTTATCTAAACGATTTAGGAGACAATGTGGGCAGCCATCTTAGATTGTCATACAGATCTACACTCCTGGAAATTGAAATAAGAACACCGTGAATTCATTGTCCCAGGAAGGGGAAACTTTATTGACACATTCCTGGGGTCAGATACATCACATTATCACACTGACAGAACCACAGGCACATAGACACAGGCAACAGAGCATGCACAATGTCGGCACTAGTACAGTGTATATCCACCTTTCGCAGCAATGCAGGCTGCTATTCTCACATGGAGACGATCGTAGAGATGCTGGATGTAGTCCTGTGGAACAGCTTGCCATGCCATTTCCACCTGGCGCCTCAGTTGGACCAGCGTTCGTGCTGGACGTGCAGACCGCGTGAGACGACGCTTCATCCAGTCCCAAACATGCTCAATGGGGGACAGATCCGGAGATCATGCTGGCCAGGGTAGTTGACTTACACCTTCTAGAGCACGTTGCGTGGCACGGGATACATGCGGACGTGCATTGTCCTGTTGGAACAGCAAGTTCCCTTGCCGGTCTAGGAATGGTAGAACGATGGGTTCCATGACGGTTTGGATGTACCGTGCACTATTCAGTGTCCCCTCGACGATCACCAGAGGTGTACGGCCAGTGTAGGAGATCGCTCCCCACACCATGATGCCGGTTGTTGGCCCTGTGTGCCTCGGTCGTATGCAGTCCTGATTGTGGCGCTCACCTGCACGGCGCCAAACACGCATACGACCAGCATTGGCAACAAGGCAGAAGCGACTCTCATCGCTGAAGACGACACGTCTCCATTCGTCCCTCCATTCACGCCTGTCGCGACACCACTGGAGGCGGGCTGCACGATGTTGGGGCGTGAGCGGAAGACGGCGTAACGGTGTGCGGGACCGTAGCCCAGCTTCATGGAGACGGTTGCGAATGGTCCTCGCCGATACCGCAGGAGCAACAGTGTCCCTAATTTGCTGGGAAGTGGCGGTGCGGTCCCCTACGGCACTGTGTAGGATCCTACGGTCTTGGCGTGCATCCGTGCGTCGCTGCGGTCCGGTCCCAGGTCGACGGGCACGTGCACCTTCCGCCGACCACTGCCGACAACATCGATGTACTGTGGAGACCTCACGCCCCACGTGTTGAGCAATTCGGCGGTACGTCCACCCGGCCTCCCGCATGCCCACTATACGCCCTCGCTCAAAGTCCGCCAACTGCACATACGGTTCACGTCCACGCTGTCGCGGCATGCTACCAGTGTTAAAGACTGCGATGGAGCTCCGTATGCCACGGCAAACTGGCTGACACTGACGGCGGCGGTGCACAAATGCTGCGCAGCTAGCGCCATTCGACGGCCAACACCGCGGTTCCTGGTGTGTCCGCTGTGCCGTGCTTGTGATCATTGCTTGTACAGCCCTCTCGCAGTGTCCGGAGCAAGTATGGTGGGTCTGACACACCGGTGTCAATGTGTTCTTTGTTCCGTTTCCAGGAGTGTAAAATAAGGTGTACAATGGGCCACATCGTCCATACAGTGATTATTGCAATAATCACTGTATGGACGATGTGGCCTATTCTGCACCTTATTTTAGATCTATATGACGATGCTGTGCTGATTATATTTATATGTTTTGAAGATGCCGTTATGTTTCAAATGGCTCTGAGCATTATGCGACTTAACTTCTGAGGTCATCCGTCCCCTAGAACTTAGAACTACTTAAAGCTAACTAACCTAAGGACATCACACACACCCATGCCCGAAGCAGGATTCGAACCTGCGGCTGTAGCGGTCACTCGGTTCCAGACTGTAGCGCCTAGAACCGCTCGGCCACTCAGACCGGCTCAGCATTATGCACTGAAGAATTACCAGATAAATTCTCTAAGAGACGGTAGAGATGCGGTTCTTAAAAACAGATAGTCAGTTACATCTGTAGGTTTCAGTTTCTTAGAAAGTCAGTCATAGTTTTCCTAAGCTGTTTTTCCTACACATTATATCCCACGACTTTGGTGATTGAGTTACTGCGGGGCACTATGTTCCTGAAGCATTTTTCTCGTCTGTTAATAACAGCGGCATTATAAAATGTAAAATGCTCGTCACGACCTGGTCCAGCGTTGCAGCGGGGCTTGCGCGATACGGAATTAATTCCGGCGCGCTCGGTGTCAGATAAAGTTCATTTACATGTTTATCCGGAAGAACTCGGTAATTAGGCGGAAACAAACCTGGGACAGGCGGCTGTTACGGCGGCGGCATTTAGCTGCGATTCGCGACCCCGGCTGCGGGCGGCGGTGGGGGCGGCGGGTTGCAGACCGCGCGCGTGACGCCGCCACCGCGAGCCATGCGGCGCCGCTGCGGGGGCGGGAGCGCGCGCACACACACACACACACACACACACACACACACACACACACACAACGCGCTGCCCTGGCACACCAGGGCGGTAGCGGCGGCGCTGCCAGCACTCCCGCTGCACTGTGGGCCTGCTCGTTTGTGGCCAACCGACGCTCCATGATTGTAGAATATCACACTGTATCTGACCACAATTGACAATTCGACCGGTCGTTTGGACGCAATCGATGACGAGTAGAACGCGTCTGCTGCACCACACGTACAGATTAAAATGTGCGATTACTTCCCGCCGGAAAACCACCGAAGATTATGTTACAGCAGGATATGTATGTATGTTACAGCGTGATATGTATAAAATCGTAACCTCTGTCGATATGGTTGCACTCTACTCCAGCATAGCCATTCCTAAAGCTACCACTAAACCTTCAACCCCAATTCTTTAAACACTCCATCTCCCACTTTAAAAAAATATCGTATATCTTAATCTATGACCCGTACAGTTATACACCGAAGCACTAAATAAACTGGTATAGGCCTGTGTATTCAAATACAGACAATTGTAAACAGGCAGGATACGGTGCTGCGGTCTACAACGTCTATATAAAGCAAAAAGTGTCTGGCGCAGTTGTTAGATCGATTACTGCTGCTGCAATGGCAGGTCATCAAGATTTAAATGAGTTTGAACGTGGTGTTATAGTAGGAACACGAACGACAGGATACAGCATCTCCGAGGTAGCAATGAAGTTGGGTTTCCCCGTATGACCATTTCAAAAGTGTACCGTGACTATCAGGAATGCGGCAAAACATCAAATCTCCGACATCGCTGCGGCCGGAAAATGATCCTGAGAGCACGGGACCAATGACGACTGAAGAAAAGCTTTCAACGTGACAGAAATGCAACTCTTCCGCAAGGGGCTTCAGATTTCAATGCTGGACCATCATCAAGTGTCAGCATGAAACTTCCTGGCAGATTAAAACAGTGAGCCGGACAGAGACTCGAACTTGGGAGGACGGGTCGTGAATGGTGCTTGGGTAACTCTGGCAGTAGAGCATTTGAGCGCGAAAGGCAATGATCCAGAGTTCGAATCTTGGTCCGGCACACAGTTTTAATCAGCCTGGAAGTTTCATATCAGCTCACACTCCCCTGCAGAGTGTTAATCTCATTCTGGTAAGTGTCAGCATGCGAAGCATTCAACGAAACTTTATCAGTATTGGTTTTCGGAGCTGAAGGCCCACTAGTGTACCCTTGACGACTGCACGAGGCAAAGCTTTACGCCTCACCTGGGCAACACCAACATTGGACTGTTGATGACTGAAAACATGTTGCCTGGTTGGACGAGTCTCATTTCAAATTGTATCCATCAGGTGGACGTGTACGGGTATGGAGACAACCTCATGAATCCGTGGAAACTGCTTGTCAGCAGGGGACTGTTCAAGCTGGTGGAGGCTGTGCAACAGTGTGGGGCGTGTGCAGTTGGAGGGATATGGAACCCCTGATACGTCTACACGAACCTCTGACAGATGACACGTACGTAATCCCGTCTGATCACCTGCACCCATTCCTGTCTATTGTGCCTTCCGACAGATTTGGGCAATTACAGCAGGACAATGCGACACCCCACACGTCCGGAATTGCTACACAGTGGCTCTAGGACCACTATTCTGAATTTAAACGCTTCCGCTGGCCACCAAACTCCCCAAAAATGAACGTTTTTGGGCATATCTGGGATGCCTTGCAACTTTCTGTTCAGAAGAGACCTCCACCCCTTCTTACTCTTATAGATTTATGGAGAACCTTGCAAGATTCATGGTGTCAATTCCCTCCAGCACTGCTTCGGACATTAGTCGAGTCCAAGCCACGCCGTGTTGCGGCACTTCTGCGTGCTCGTGAAGGCCCCACATGAGATTAAGCAGGCCCTTGAGTATACAATTATGTAGATGCTTGCAGTGATATTTGTGGACATTGTCACCAAAATGTGTTGCAAATACAGTTAGTAATAAGGAACTATTAGATTGGTGCATAAGTTGATAGCGCTTTTGTTTTGCATGTCCGTATTCTGCTTGTTGCAGGTTTATTTATCAATTATCATTTTTCATCTGTAGTTAAATGCTGGTACTTCGGTTTACATGCTGTCATTTGGAGATATTGAGTGGCGCTGTGTACGCTGGAAAATGAAGTGTCATGTGGAGAAGTCGGAACATTTCCGGCATATTCTACCGTTTGAGTTCAATATAGGGGCGACAGTAGCGGAGGCAGCCATAAACATTTGTGCCGTGTATTTGGGATAACGTTGCTGAACAGGGCGAGCCAATAAAATGGTTTTCTCGTTTTAAGGAACATCATTTTGACACTAGTGTTTGACACTAGTGATTCTCAACGTTCAGGAAGACTTTCAAGTTTCGATGAAGATCGTTTAAACGCATTAATCCATTATGATCCAAAACAGTGATCTCGAGAACAGGTAAGCGCGTTGAAACGAGATCATTCCACGATCATGTGACATCTATACACAATGGGAAATTTCCAATATCGGATTTATGAGTACGGCATGCTCTAAGCCAAAATCACTAAAATCAGATGGTTGCCATGTGCGCATCTCTATTGCTTGTCATCAACAGCACCGAACAGTCCCATCCTGCATCATTACTGGTGATGAGAAATGGTATGTTTTTGGGAACATAAGTAATAGAAAGGAATGGTTGAGCCCAGGCAAACCAGCAACTAGCTGTACAAAGAGACCTGCACGCATCCACTGAAGATAATCTGGTGAAACAGTGGCAGTGTGGTGTACTACGAATTACTTCTCTGAGATGTAATCGTCACTTCCAACCTCTGAGACGTCCTGCAGACGCAATTAGAGAAAAACGACCAGTAAGACTGCGAGAAGTGATAACGACAGCCTGCATTCTGCTAGAATGACAAGAACACTGTTCTGATCTTGTGCCCTCACATATACATCTTTTAGGCTCTCTACCAAATAGCATTCAGGTAACTACCTTTCTGGATGAAAATGTGCTCCGAAGATGGCTCGACGGGTTATTCATCTCCAAACCATGCGATTTCTACAGTTACGGAATCTAAAACTTACTCCAGCGTTGACAGGTTGTTGTAAACAGTGAAGGAAAATGAATTAATAATGACTAAAGACTGAAGTCTCCGTTATGTGTATCTTTCGTATGTGTAGTGTTTATTAAATTTACGGAAAAACGCTATGAACTTGTGAACCAACCGAAAAATAAAATAAAACCTTATGTCTGATGCTGAAGTTTTACTGCACAAACAGTAAAATGTAGCAATCAGTATACATTTTTGCATCATTTTGTGGGAGGAGGAAGGAGAGCCAGCGAGAAAAATGTTTGTAAGTATTTCAAATTATGTGCATGTCTATTGGAAGTCATTAATTGTTCTCATTCACAAATGCTGGGCGAATACAGTATCGATAATTTGTGAGCCCTGAGTTATGCTGCCTCGAGAAAGAACGGAAGAAAGATCAAAGTCTAACGTCCCGTTCACATCGAGGGTATTACAGCTAGAGCACAAGCTCAGAGTAATTCAAGGATGTGCCCTTTCAAAGGAACCAACCCATCAGTTGCCTGTAGCGATATAGGGAAATCACGGAAAACCCAAATCTGGATGACTGGACGTGGATGTGAACCGTTGCCCTACCTAATCCGAGCCTACTGCGTTCCTCGCTCGCTTCTACTTTAAGACATACACGCCGTTTCTAGCTGTTATACTTGTTTGATTGCTGTGAACAGTTAACTTGAGATTATAAATGTCCATGAGTAGATTTGACTACATTTCACATTTTTACTGGTATATTCGGTCAGTACTATATGAAATAGTGGAAATCAATTTTTTGCTGCCCCTTTAAGCCGTTAGATAGGCAGTCTGCTACTGGTACTGTGTCTCGTCTTAGGCGTTTAATAATACAGATTTCTAAACGCTTACTAATTAGCTTCAAAAAGTTGTTCAGCTATCGGCATATTTCTGTGGCACGTTGAGAGAAGACAGCGCTGATCGTAAAAATGCACATCGAAAGTCTATGACTGCGAAAAAGAATTATTTTGTTGGTTATAAAATAACATTTAATGCTACCAATCCAGGTTTTTCTTTATTTTTCATTGCATTACCACCCCAGCCGTAATTTGTCCCGAGGGCAAGAAGCTTTACTGTACGATTAAATGATGATGGTGTCCTCTTGGGTAAAATATTCCGGAGGTAAAATAGTCCCCCATTCGGATCTCCGAGCGGGGACTACTCGAGAGGACATAGTTATCAGGAGAAAGAACGCTAGCGTTCTACGGACCGGAGCGTGGAACGTCAGATCCCTTAATCGGGCAGGTGGTTAGAAAATTTAACCAATCCATTTCCCTTTTTAAAGTTAAATATAGTGGGAATTAGTGAAGTTCGGTGGCAGGAGGAACAAGACATTTGGTCAGGTGAATACAGGGTTATAAATACAAAATCAAATAGAGGTAATGCAGGAGTCGGTTTCATAACGAAAAAACAATAGGAGTGCGGGTAAGCTACTGCAAACAGCATAATGAACGCAATATTGTGGCCAAGATAGATACGAAGCCCACGCCTACTACAGTAGTAAAAGTTTATATGCCAACTAGCTCTGCGGATGACGAAGAAATTGATGACATGTATGATGAGATAAAAGAAATTATTCAGGTAGGGAAGGGAGATGAAAATTTAATAGTCATGGGTGACTGGAATTCATCAGTAGGAAAAGGGAGAGCAGGAAACATAGTAGATGAATATGGAATGGGGATAAGAAATGAAAGAGGAAGCCGTCTGGTAGAATTCTGCACAGAGCATAACTTAATCATAGCTAACACTTGGTTCAAGATTCATAAAAAAAGGTTGTGTACATGGAAGAACCCTGAAGATACTAAAAGGTATCAGATAGATTATTAAATGGTAAGACAGAGATTTAGGAATCAGGTTTTAAATTGTAAAACATTTCCTAGGGCAGAGGTGGACTCTGACCACAATCTATTGGTTATGAACTGTAAATTAAAACTGAAGAAACTGCAAAAAGGTGGGAAATTAAGGAGATGGGACCTGGATAAACTGAAAGAACCAGGGGTTGTACAGAGTTTCAGGGAGAGCATAAGGGAACAATTGACAGGAATGGGGGAAAGAAATACAGTAGAAGAAGAATAGGTACCTTTGAGGGATGAAATAGTGAAGGCAGCAGAGGATCAAATAGGTAAAAAGACGAGGGCTAGTAGAAACCCTTGGGTAACAGAAGAAATATTGAATTTGAGTGATGAATGGAGAAAATATAAAAATGCAGTAAATGAGGCAGGCAAAAAGGAATACAGACGTGTCAAAAATGATATGGACAGGAAGTGCAAAATGGCTAAGCAGGGATGGCTAGAGGACAAATGTAAGGATGTAGAGGCGTATCTAACAAGGGGTAAGATAGATGCTGCCTACAGGAAAATTAAATAGACCTTTGGAGAAAGGAGAACCACTTGTATGAATATCAAGAGCTCATATGGAAACCCAGTTCTAAGCAAAGAAGGGAAAGCAGAATGGTGGAAGGAGTATATAGAGGGTCTATACAAGGGTGATGTACTTGACGACAATATTATGGAAATGGAAGAGGATGTAGATGAAGATGAAATGGGAGATACAATACTGCGTGAAGAGTTTGACAGAGCACTGAAAGACCTAAGTCGAAACAAAGCCTCAGGAGTAGACAACATTTCATTGGAACTACTGACAGCCTTGGGGGAGCAAGTCCTGACAAAACTTTACCACCTGGTGAGCAAAATGTATGAGACAGGCGAAATACCCTCAGAATTTAAGAAGAATATAATAATCCCAATCCCAAAGAAAGCAGGTGTTGACGTGTGTGAAAATTACCGAACTATTAGTTTAATAAGTCACAGCTGCAAAATACTCACTCGAATTCTTTACAGACGAATAGAAAAACTGGTAGAAGCCGACCTCGGGGAAGATCAGTTTGGATTCCGTAGAAATGTTGGAACACGTGAGGCAATACTGACCTTACGACTTATCTCAGAAGAAAGATTAAGGAAAGGCAAACCTAAGTTTCTAGCATTTGTAGGCTTAGAGAAAGCTTCTGACAATGTAGATTGGAATACTCTCTTTCAAATTCTGAGGATGGCAGGGATAAAATACAGGGAGCGAAAGGCTATTTACAATTTGTACAGAAAGCAGGTGGCAGTCATACGAATCGAGGGGTATGAAAGGGAAGCAGTGGTTGGGAAGGGAGTGAGACAGGGTTGTAGCCTATCCCGGATGTTATTCAATCTGTATATTGAGCAAGCAATAAAGGAAACAAAAGAAAAGTTCTGAGTAGGTGTTAAAATCCATGGAGAAGTAACAGCAAAGGACTTGAAAGAGCAGTTGAATGGAATGGACAGTGTCTTGAAAGGAGGATATAAGATGAACATCAACAAAAGCAAAACGAGGTTAATGGAATGTAGTCGAATTAAGTCGGGTGATGCTGAGGGAATTACATTAGGAAATGAGACACATGAAGTAGTAAAGTAGTTTTGCTATTTGGGGAGCAAAATAACTGATGATGGTCGAAGTAGAGAGGATATAAAATGTAGACTGGTAATGGCAAGGAAAGCGTTTCTGAAGAAGAGAAATTTGTTAACATCGAATATAGATGTAAGTGTCAGGAAGTCGTTTGTGAAAGTATTTGTATGGAGTGTAACCATGAATGGAAGTAAAACGTGGACGATAAATAGCTTAGACAAGAAGAGAATAGAAGCTTTTGAAAAGTGGTTCTACAGAAGAATGCTGAAGATCAGGTGGGTAGATCACATAACTAATAAGGAGGTATTGAATAGAATTGGGGAGAAGCGGAGCTTGTGGCACAACTTGACTAGAAGAAGAGATCGGTTGGTAGGACATGTTTTGAGGCATCAAGGGATCACAAATTTAGCATTGGAGGGCAACGTGTAGGGTAAAAATCTTAGAGGGAGACCAAGAGGTGAATACACTAAGCAGATTCAGAAGGATGTAGCTTGCAGCAGGTACTGGGAGATGATGAAGCTTGCACAGGATAGAGTAGCATGGAGAGCTGCATCAAACCAGTCTCAGGACTGAAGACCACAACAACAACAACCACCCCACTGTCAAAGATGTTACTTACTGTATGTTTCTACTTCAGTCTAGAAGCGTTACTTCTCTTCCAATGTTGATGGCAAATATTGCAGCTTCTTTGGTGATAATACTCAATAAATGTCTGAAGATAGCCTTGTAAAATGGCTCTGAGCACTATGGGAGTTAACATCTGAGGTCATCAGTCCCCTAGAACTTAGAACTACTTAAACCGAACTAACCTAAGGACATCACACACATCCATGCCCGAGGCAGGATTGCGACCGCAGTGGTCGCGCGGTTCCAGACTAGCGGCTAGAACCACTCGGCCACTCTGGCCGTCGATAGCCTTGTAAGCCGAAAACTGGTTAACAATAAAAGTAATATTGTAGAACAAAAGCAAACTGGTGCTTTTTATTTATTATGTCTTAGCACTTTGATTGACTTCAATCACCTTAACATCTCTCTGGAAATACACTCCTGGAAATGGAAAAAAGAACACATTGACACCGGTGTGTCAGACCCACCATACTTGCTCCGGACACTGCGAGAGGGCTGTACAAGCAATGATCACACGCACGGCACAGCGGACACACCAGGAACCGCGGTGTTGGCCGTCGAATGGCGCTAGCTGCGCAGCATTTGTGCACCGCCGCCGTCAGTGTCAGTCAGTTTGCCTTGGCATACGGAGCTCCATCGCAGTCTTTAACACTGATAGCATGCCGCGACAGCGTGCACGTGAACCGTATGTGCAGTTGACGGACTTTGAGCGAGGGCGTATAGTGGCCATGCGGGAGGCCGGGTGGACGTACCGCCGAATTGCTCAACACGTGGGGCGTGAGGTCTCCACAGTACATCGATGTTGTCGGCAGTGGTCGGCGGAAGGTGCACGTGCCCGTCGACCTGGGACCGGACCGCAGCGACGTACGGATGCACGCCAAGACCGTAGGATCCTACGCAGTGCCGTAGGGGACCGCACCGCCACTTCCCAGCAAATTTGGGACACTGTTGCTCCTGGGGTATCGGCGAGGACCATTCGCAACCGTCTCCATGAAGCTGGGCTACGGTCCCGCACACCGTTAGGCCGTCTTCCGCTCACGCCCCAACATCGTGCAGCCCGCCTCCAGTGGTGTCGCGACAGGCGTGAATGGAGGGACGAATGCAGACGTGTCGTCCTCAGCGATGAGAGTCGCTTCTGCCTTGGTGCCAATGATGGTCGTATGCGTTTTTGGCGCTGTGCAGGTGAGCGCCACAATCAGGACTGCATACGACCGAGGCACACAGGGCCAACACCCGGCATCATGGTGTGGGGAGCGATCTCCTACACTGGCCGTACACCTCTGGTGATCGTCAAGGGGACACTGAATAGTGCACGGTATATCCAAACCGTCATCGAACCCATCGTTCTACCATTCTTAGACCGGCAAGGGAACTTGCTGTTCCAACAGGACAATGCACGTCCGCATGTATCCCGTGCCACGCAACGTGCTCTAGAAGGTGTAAGTCAACTACCCTGGCCAGCAAGATCTCCGGATTTGTCCCCCATTGAGCATGTTTGGGACTGGATGAAGCGTCGTCTCACGGGGCCTGCACGTCCAGCACGAACGCTGGTCCAACTGAGGCGCCAGGTGGAAATGGCATGGCAAGCCGTTCCACAGGACTACATCCAGCATCTCTACGATCGTCTCCATGTGAGAATAGCAGCCTGCATTGCTGCGAAAGGTGGATATACACAGTACTAGTGCCGACATTGTGCATGCTCTGTTGCCTGTGTCTATGTGCCTGTGGTTCTGTCAGTGTGATCATGTGATGTATCTGACCCCAGGAATGTGTCAATAAAGTTTCCCCTTCCTGGGACAATGAATTCCCGGTGTTCTTATTTCAATTTCCAGCAGTGTATAATCTGAAGGTACTGCATCAACAGGTCGGAATTTTGAGGGCCGCCATTAGCAAAATATCTATAGACCAGGAAGAGATTAATATCAAGAATATCAAGTCGCGGCAACTTAAAATAGGGAAACTGATAACATACACCTACGTGATTACTCTGAAATTTACAGTTAAGTGCCTGGCAGAAGCTTCAGGGAACCAATTTGAAGGTATTTCTCCTCCGTTCCACTCACGAATAGCACACTGGGAATACGAACACACATATCTTTCCGTGCGAGATCTGATTTCTCTATTTTATTATGATGATGGTTCCTCTATATGTAGGTATGTACCAAGAATTATTTTCGCACTCTGAAGAGAAGGTTGGTGTTTGAAATATCGTAAGAAGATACTGCAGCAACGAAAAATGTCTTTGTTGTAATGATTGACGCCCCTATTTCGCATATCATACCCGTGAAACTCTCTCCCCAACTTAGCGATAGTACAGAACAAGCTGTCCTTCCCTTAACTTTTTCGATGTCTTCCGTCGATCCTTTCTGGTACGGATCCCACACCGCACAGCAGTGTTCCAGAAGAGGACGGACAAGCGTAGTGTAAACAATGTCTGTGGTAGCTCTGTTGCATTTTCTAGGTGTCCTGCCAATAAATACCAGTGCTTGGTTTCTTTACGAACAACATTATCTGTGTGATCTTCCAGCGGTAGTTCTTCGTAATTCTAATCCCTAACTATTTAGCTGAATTTACAGCCTTTATATTTGCGCGATTTATTATATACCTGAAATTTAGCGAATTCCTTTTTGTACTCATGTGGATGACTTTGCATTTTTTATTACTTACAGACAGATTCCACTTCCTGGACCATACAAATAGCTTGTCTAAATCGTATGTCAATTTGTGATGATCGCCTGATGACTCTATATGACGCTAAATTAAAGCATCATTTGCAAACAACCCAAGAGGCTTGATCATATTGCCGCCTAAATTGTTTATGTAGAGCAGGAATAGCAGCGGCCTTATAACAAAAATTTTGGAAACGCCACATAATTACTCCCGTTTTACTCTTTCCGACAGAAAATCAAATTATGAATCCAGCCGCACAACTTAGACGATATGCCATAGGCAAGCAATTTGATTAGAAGAAAGTTGAGAGGAACAGTATCAATACCCTTCTGGAAATCTAGAAATATGGAATCAATTTGACATTCCCTGTCAATAGAACTAATTACTTTCCGAGAATAAAGAGCTAGTTGTGTTAGGCAAGAACGATATTTTCTGAATATGTGTAGTTTGTTCTTAACAGACTCTGGAACATGAAACTTCGAAAATCAAAATGGTGAGCCAGAATCGACGCTGGGCTCGCGTATTTGCTGTGTATAAAGTCAAAAAAGAAGTTTTGCATACTCACTTTACTTGTACGTTTAAAACTTTGGAGAACAAGGTAAATCGATTACTAAAAAAAATTAATACCGTAATCAAACTGGTACTACCTATTACATGTTAGAAAGGTGTCCAGTTTCACATTTTTCGTTTTTTGTATTTAACTATACACACAATGAGACACGCACGAGGCAGTTTGGCATTTTGCGCAGCACACCTTCAGCAGCTGCCTGATCGGTGCTCTCTTATCAAGAGGACATCTGTGCCTCATGTGATTTCCGATATAGTCGCAACGTGCTGGTATCGTGCACCTTCTTTACGCTTCGAACTCACAATGGCGGAGTTAAGGCATGCTTTCTAATGTCTGAGACATGTGACACGAGCAGAAGCATATGCGTCGGCTTATGGCTTCTGTGCCCCATAGCGAGGACATGGTTCTGCACTGTTTGGCCACACTTACGTTTTTTGTGTCCAACAATAAATTTGCTCCACTGTGGCCATCTAGTCGATCAGCCCAGGATTTTACCGCGATCAGTCTCCATGATATGTCGCTTGTTAATCATCCTGTGCTGAATTACAGTTTATGGTCAAAATATCGTGAGAAAATACTTCAATTAGGTAAGATCGAACATTCTCCAACCGAAATTCTGTCTCGTACATATTTATTCATCACTGTATTTTCTCCAACTTTCAGTTACACCGTCCTCCATACCCTAGGAATAGAGTCGCTGACTCGTTAAGGGGAGGCCGTGGGATCGACTTCAATGCATACAGCACAATATCCACAAAAAACAGCGGATTCTGTATATTTGCAGTGTCGTTTAGTATATATTAGGACTAGAAAATGTGACGTAATTTCAAATATAACTGGCTTTTTGTAAGATAAAGTTGTCACGAGAAAATTTAAAAAGACTCTTGTAGTTTGTATCACACTGATACCGCTTGTTTATGAAGTTTGCCCGTTTAATCTATTAGTCATCTGATATTCCTTATCGTATTCTGCGCACGAGCGTGTGTGTGTGTGTGTGTGTGTGTGTGTGTGTGTGTGTGTGTGTGTCAGAGAGAGAGAGAGAGAGAGAGAGAGAGAGAGAGAGAGAGAGAGAGAGAGATGTTCGTGTTTACTGGAGTGATTAATGTTTACTGCACCTGTTGCTACCAGCGTGGCGAACTTCTACGGAGTCACTGTGTTGGTAACAAAAGCAATGTAAGAAAATGTAAACGTGGGTAATTCAGTGGCTGTATTACGTCACTCCTTTCCACATCGGAACGACATTTCTCAGCAACGGATGATGGAGTTTTTTTCCGCTGCGAAATTGTCTCATTTGAAGTGAAATTCTTTTTGTTCGTGTTTTCTTTCTCTAAAGCGGAGGTACTTCTACAGCCACGGCGCAGCGCCGCAAGGCTGTGTCGAGAAATTACCTGCAGCTTATAGAAGGCTCTCTTTTGCTTGGCGCCAGTGAATGAGTAATTCATCTCCAGGCTTTTAATAAGAGGAACGCTCGTTTACAGCAACCAAAATGTTTGTGTTTATCGCAAAACGATCCTCAGTCATTGTGGCGTTAAGCCAGAGGAAGCTCTGTAACCGCAGAGGGACATGTGGATGTATCTCTCCTGTGCTAAAAAAATTCAAAGTCCTCTCTCTCTCTCTCTCTCTCTCTCTCTCTCTCTCTCTCTCTCTCCCTCTCTCTCTCTTGCTGGAAACACAGTTACCAAAGTCCTTCACGGCTTTTGGTGAAACGACTAGACTCTGTTAGTACAAAAAAGGAAAAAACGTTCAAGGATTACTTTTGATCAGTACTGTCGAAAAAACAATATGGACTGTGAAAAGGCAGATCGAGAAGTCATATCTTTTAACAGTTTTCAGTTGTTCCCTACAAAAATCAGAGATCAACTGTTCCATACCAATGCACAACAAGATACTGTGCCAAGTAGATCTATTTGAGCTGTTATCAGTATCCCATCAGTTTATTTTTTTTAAACGATTGTTCTATCAATTGTTCAGTTAATAGTTAATTCATCACGTTCTTCATCAGCCACTTTTTCCAGAACGGAAATCACCCGAGGCAGTGAACCGTCAAGACACCGAAGCAGTGTTACAGAGGAATGGAGCTTAAATTCTCACTCAGCTTTCCTGATACAGGTTTTGCTTCGTTTTCTTTCATCATGTGCGTCGAACGTCAGAGGTATTTCTTCTTGTGGTCCGTTGCTTATTTCCTTCCGCATAATTGCCCTGTAGGACACTGTGCAATGTGCTCATGATTTCTGTGATTATGGGATATTACCTTCTGTTATCTTCCTTTCGGATAAAGTTCTATGGCATTCACTTGAACATATCCAAAGTTATTCCGTTTCGAAATGTGACGTACACATCTTCCGTAGAGTGAAGACTTTCTTTAGCCCTTCTTCCGTCAGTTGTTCTACTCATGACTGTCGTTATGGTATCATCGAATTCCGTTTTTTTGCATTCCCACCTTATCATCTTCCTATCTTGTTCGCAGTTCCAAACATATTTCTTACTTTCATACTCGTTACGTTTTATTCATTTAAGCTTTAAGTCTGAAAGAAGCAGTCCATAAAATTCTTTTTCACAGTTATTTGGAGTTTTTAATCGAAAACAGCAATCAGTTTTCCAAGTAATTTCTGAGGTCTTTCAAATGAGACAGTCTTGGTTGCAAATTGTTTTATCTATTTATTACGAATAAACATCTCTGAGGAGGTATTGCCATTTTGCTGTTGTTCTGTGTCCATCCATTCATCGTTATGTTATCTAATTTGATGGCATTATTGACTGGTTCAATAATGGTCTAACAGTATTATTAATCTTCACAGTATTCTATTGAGTATAGGTATTGCACACCACTTTGATCTTACTGTTATAAATTTCTTACGCTAAACATGTATCTCCAATACCGATCTCCTACAATCTTTGTTGAAACTGTTATATCTTAGAAGCACTCAAAACAATATTGTTCGCAAATCGGGAGTTCTGCAGCTACACTCACTGCTGGCCAGTCGTCTATCAAAACCAGTTCAGCAAAAAACATATTAATAATTTTAATGAAACGGAGTCTCAGCTCTACTGCCTTTCGGTCCTGTAAAATTCACTTTAATGAAGCAATCAGATTCTAAGTGTAACTTCGCCGTGCATAAAATCTCGGTGTTACTGATCTTGTAAAAAACATTGTACTCCATTTAACAAATCTACATTACGGGATCGTTAGAAACAATGTCAGAAAGAAATAAAACCATATCTCGAAATCAGTTACTGTGAGACATTTTGTTGGTTGCCTATCGTGGTTTATACATATTTATATTTCGAATTGTGATTGTGGTGTTAAGATCTTTTTAATTTGTGTGTAGTTCTACTTTAAACTTTCCTGTCCCATGATAAGTGGATATTCTTAACAGATTAATGACATCCAGTACAGAGTCTGTAGTTCATAGATTATATTATTGTCATCACAATAAAAGGTAGCATCAGCATGTACTACCCTGGCTACTTTGACTTTTGCATTTGGCTTACACATATACGAGGGCATGCCTGTTGAAAAAATGTGTGTGAATTCGTAAGAGAACAAACTGCTGAGGTCATCGGTCCCTAGACTTACACACTACTTAAACTAACTTACAATAAGAATAAAACACACACACTATATATACTGCCCGAGGGAACACTCGAACCTCCGGCGGGGGAGGGGCCGTGCAATCCGTGACGTGGCGCCTCAAACCGCGCGGCCACTTCGCACGGCGAGTGTATGCATGGTCACTGAAGTTGTACACATGATGTCACCAAGCCAAGCAAAATACCCCCTCCCCTCCAACTCCTTACCCCTTCCCTCCATCCCCCTAAATCTCCTCACCCTCTTGTTCCGTCCCCATCACCCTATTTCCAACCAATGAAAAATCTAAGATAGCGGAAAGAGTGTAACTGCATTAGTCGAAAAAATTAAAAAATCCTTTCCCTCCCCCCAGAGCCAATCAGTTCTAATCTCCAACCAATCATAATGCGTTATTAAAAATCCAAGTTGATGAAAACAGATGAATTGTGTGCTTTATACGCCACAATCCCTCCTTTTTCCAACCAGTCATACTGTAGAAGTATAAATAGTGTCAAATAGGCAGTAAAAATTACAGAACCCTAAGATTAAAGACAAGGATATCGATTATTTCCGAAAGCCATTTACCTCTTGCGTAAAAATAGTGACACATTCAGATTATGTGTGTCCACATATATACCTCTGATGTAACATTAAAATGACTAAAAAATCAAAGATATGGATTATATCCATATAGCATAGTGATCCCCCTCCTTCCCCTCTCCTCCAATCAGAGATTGACCCCAACAGGGCTACACTTAAAGTTGTTCAAAATAATTATCAAACACTATGTCAAATTATCTGCATTACTTAAAATACAGAAAATGTTGTTAAATGTGTACGCATTCCTAATTTATAAAAGATTGTTTATGGACTAGGTGACCACTCACATCAATAAATTTCATTCGCAGCTGTATAATTCAGGATGGAATATTGGAATGAATATGTAACATAGTTCCTCTACAAATAATTAAGAACATTTGCTTACAAAATATAAATAACGAATCAGGAATACATAGCTGTCGAATACAGGTTTTTACCTTAAACACTATTCTGTAAACCCTGAAAACGTAAAATAAAATCAACTGCAGTTTCACATCCCAGTTGCTTACTGCCCCCACCAGATGGCTCCACTGTTACAAAGCGACACCAGTTCGATCTCTGTACCACGAGTTGTTCTACTGTTACCAACAGATGTCTGTACTGGTTCAAACTTTCAATCAACCACACTTGGCTTAAGACATACAATCTTAAATTATTTTCCACATCTATGATCTCACAATACTGCAATGCAAAAAGTGGGATTCTTACATTGACTATCCGGAAGTGCAAGTGAGATTAAGTAAAATATAAACGTTCTAAGGCAGAAATTAATTATTTTACCACATCTATGATGCCACAGTATTCCAAAATTCGTCATAAAGTGTAATGTTTATATTGCAACAGAATCTAAATATGTGAAGCGTTGACAGTCGGTTAATGTGTGCACTGTCACCAGCTAACGTTTGTTTTACATCACCAGTTTAGGAGAAAACGAAATTCACAAGTAAAATTACAATCGACGACAAGTATTACAAACAAATTGCTGCTGCTGTATTTGGAACTCTGGCTGTCTAAACGACGTGTAACCAGCTACACCAACATCTAATAAAATTACTACCACACACACAGGAACAACACGATTTTTTAAGCAAGAAAGAAATAAAGTATTCGAGTGTGGGAAGGCATGTGGAGCTACAATACGATGTATCACTTAAACTGCGGAACTACATCAATTATTTATGCACGAGAGACGACGAAAAACGGTAACAGCGGGAGATGTGACGTCTTTAAAGACAATGTCAGAGTAGATACCTCGAAAAAATAAAGAACCAAATTATTTACCATTTAATGTGAGATTTCCCACTCTTTATAAGTGTAGTGGAGCTTCAAATTAAATATTTCAGTTTCTAAATTGTCTGTATTACTTATTAAAGAACACACAGCTCGCCTGTTTATCGTAATATACACAAGATCTCTATGAAAATTCGAACAAAAAAATTCATTTTATGTAAGATTTATCACACGTTGCAAGCACAATGAAACATCAAATTAAGTGCTGGTCGTATGTTTTTATTTTACGAGAAATAATTATCAAATGTTGCGGTGAAAGGCCATTCACACGCATCAGTTGTATGTCCTCCTCGAGATTTTTCGATTCTTGATGACGGGTTTAGCTACATAAAGGATCTATTCGCATCTGTTGTTAGTTTACAAGCAGAAACGTGACTAGCCATTGAAGAAAATAGCCGCTGACTTGCTATCCGGTGAAAATGGTGTTGTTCCCCAATGCCGAGGCTCCCCTCTATTATGATCGGTCAGTACACGTGGTCGCCTTTCACTCATATGACTTACTATAAGAGCAAAATACTACATCGTGGACAGACCGTAGTTGAAATGGAATCGCTACGACCGAGTTCTTAAAAGTAATGTCTCTGAATTTTTTTCCTGTTCTCAATATCGGTCGGGATGTTACATATCATGCATATTACTCGAACGACTTTCCCGCTTCGCTGAGGCAAGTTACATCTCCCTGCCGCAAGAGGACTCCGAACTGTAGCTTGTAGCATCGCCGTGTCTCAAATTGCTATGCCGGTGCGTGAGAAACTGCGTGCTCTAAGCACGTTTCTGACGTCAAAAAAGTTTGTCCACCCATGGAACACCTCTTCTTTCAGCATTTTCCTTTGTCATTTATTGCAGATCTAACACACTATCAAAACGGTAATTGACTATGAGAAGCTGCACTGTCTCATTTTGTGTGTAGTATCAAAGCCTGCGACAATGGTCCTGCAGAATCACCGACACCAGTGTGGGAGTAACCATCGGCAGACACAAGCATAATGAGGCAGTTTAAAACCTTAAGATCTCTCTCGTAATGGCCCCAACGCTCTCGCGATAACATGCCATTAAACTTTTTTTGTGGAGTTACATCAAGGGTTGCGGGTATCCGACGTCAATGTCATTGCTACCCCGTCGTGTACAAATCAATAAAGTAATCAGGAACAAGTGCTGCTACGATACCCGCCCGTACAGGTACAGCACTCGAATATCGCTTTGATGTTCTTTGAGCGGCAAGCGGGGCACACACTGAAAATGTGGCACAACAGCAACAAACTTTCAGAACTGTTAAACGTTTTTAGCATACATGTTGATCTACATGTAATTATTTCCAATTTATGGCTTTCTGAAATTATAGCAAGGCTTCAGGGACTTTTTGTGCAATCCAGCTTCAGCACGTCGCATCTAACAGCTTACTGTACGCTCGTACATGATTCAGCACGTTACATGTTACAGTTTACTGTACACACATACCTGCTTCAGTGCGTTACCTGTTACAATGTAATGTATGCTCGTAACTGCTTAAGCGTTTTACATGTTACAGTTTACTGCATGCTAATACCAGCTTCAGCAAGTTACGTTTTAGAGTTTGCTCTATGCTTGTACCGGCTTCGTCATGTTATGCGATGCAGTTTACTGTGTGCTTGTACCAATGTAGCATTACATGTTCACTGTGTGTGCTCACACTTACTTCAGCACATTACATGGTACAGTTTGCTGTATACTCGTACCTCAATCAGCACGATACATGTTACAGTTTATTGTACTCTCATACCTGCTTCAGCACTTCACTTGTTACAGTTCACTGCACTCTTGTACCTTCCTCAACACATTACATGTTAAAGTTTACTGTATGCTCGTACCTACTTCACATGTTGCAGTTTGCTGTTGGCTTGTACCTATTAAAGGAGGTGTTCAGCATATCTACATCTACATCCATACTCCGCAAGCCACGTGACGGTGTGTGGCGGAGGGTACTTCGATTACCTCTATCGGTTCTCCGTTCTATTCCAATCTCGTATAGTTCGGGGAAAGATAGATTGTCGGTGTGCCTCGGTGTGGGCTCTAATCTCCCTGATTTTATCCTCATGGCCTCTTCGCGAGATATACGAAGGAGGGAGCAATATACTGCTTGACTCCTCGGTGAAGGTATGTTCTCGAAACTTCAGCAAGAGCCCGTAGCGAGCTACTGAGCGTCTCTCCTGCAGAGTCTTCCACTGGGGTTCATCTATCATTTTGGTTACGCTTTCGCGATTACTAAATTATCCTGTAACGAAGTGCGCGGAACCGTTGGATCTTCTCTATCTCTTCTATCAACCCTATCTGGTACGGATCCCACACTGGTGAACAATATTCAAGCAGTGGGCTAACAAGTGTACTGTAACCTACTTCATTTGTTTTCGGATTGCCTTACCTTAGGAGTCTTCCAATGAATCTCAGTCTGGCACCTGCTCTACCGACAATCGATTTTATATGGTCATTCCACTTTAAATCACTCCTAATGCCTATTCCCAGATAATTTATGGAATTAACTGCTTCCAGTTGCTGACCTGCTATACTGTAGCTAAATGACAAACAATCTTTCTTTCTATGTATTCTCAGCACACTACACTTGTCTACTTTGAGATTCAATTGCCATTCCCTGCACCATGCGTCAATTCGTTGCAGATCCTCCTGCATTTCAGTACAATTTTCCATTGTTACTACCTCTCGATATACCACAGCATCATCCGGCAAAAGCCTCAGTGAACTTACGATGTTATCCACAAGGTCATTTATGCATATTGTGAACAGCAACGGTCCTACGACACTCCACTGCGGCGCACCTGAATTCACTCTTACTTCGGAAGACTACTCTCCATTGAGAATGACACGCTTCCTTCTGTTATCTAGAAACTCTTCAATCCAATCACACAATTGGTCTGATAGTCCATATGCTCTTACTTTGTTCATTAAACGGCTGTGGGGAACTGTATCGAACGCCTTGCGGAAGTCAAGAAATACGGCGTCTACCTGGGAACCCGTGTGTATCGCCCTCTGAGTCTCGTGGACGAATAGCGCGAGCTGGATTTCACAAGATCGTCTTTTTCGAAACCCATACTGATTCCTACAGAGTAGATTTTAGTCTCCAGAAAAGTGATTATGCTCGAACATAATACGTGTTCCAAAATTCTGTAATTGATCGACGTTAGAGGCATAGGTCTATAGTTCTGCACATCTGTTCGACGTCCGTTCTCGAAAACTGGGATGACTTGTGCCCCTTTCCAATCCTATGGAACGCTTCGCTCTTCTGGAGACCTACGGTAAACCGCTGCAAGAAGGGGGGCAAGTTCCTTCGCACACTCTGTGTAAAATCGAACTGGTATCCCATCAGGTCCAGCAGCCTTTCCTCTTTTGAGCAATTTTAATTGTTTCTCTATCCCTCTGTCTTCCATTTCGGTATCTACCATTTTGTCATCTGTGCGACAATCTAGAGAAGGAACTTCCTCTGTGTAACAGCTTTGGAAAAAGACATTTAGTATTTCGGCCTTTAGTCTGTCATCCTCTGTTTCAGTACCATTTTGGTCACAGAGTGTCTGGACATTTTGTTTGATCCCCACCTACCGCTTTGACATCTAGATGCGACACTGCGCTCGTCTCTGCTGTGAGCTGCGAGTTATTTCTATCGTCACTGGATTAGATGGTAAATCTCGAGAAGACTGTTCGCTGCTGTAATTCTTCGACTGTATCAACAGGATTTCTACACATTCCACTTTCTCAGTGACACCACATAGACTGTTCGAGATCAGGTGGTCTTGGAGGCCAAAGTACAGGCTGTAATGACACAGTTAGTTCCTGATATTAACCCTCCTTTACTCGCACGATAATTCCTCACACGGTAATTCGCACAGATGTCAGGGTAAACTCTATGCTTGGACGCTCTAAAAGGTGTGTGTCAATGGTTTTAGGAGTGCTTTATTACATTTAAAACACATACACAATAAGTCATACATTGGATGAGAAATATTTTCGTAAATAGCTGCAGTACCTCTCTGACAGCCAGCAACTTGTCAGTCTCTGTGCGAATACATCTATCAAGGATATTATCAAACCTCAGACACCTGAAGGGTAACCTGAATCGGTTTTCAATAATGCGTAAGTAATGTTATTAAAGCATGTCGCCCTGTGAGTCATCTCACAACTTTGATAAAATATTTATACATCTCAGAGATGCACACTGATATTGCAGACCAGTGGAAGCTCTGATCTATAAAATAACTGTTGGTTTAGCAATCCTATTCCTAGAAAAGCTACCTGCTGGGATGCGAACTCCGACCTCTCACGTGGAATTCTGCTACGCTGGCCACTCAGCTACAGAGGTGGATTCATTGATGTAAAAATTAGTACATGTTGCAATAATGCGTCTCACATTTTCATCTGAGAATAACTTCGGAATATTTCGTTCGTTCGTTATACTAGCGCCGTTCTCAGGTCTAGGTAAATGCGTAGTAATATCAAAAGACCTTGCTCCAACGTTTGCTTTTCCACGATTTCATTACTCCAGCTTTCCCTAAAAGAAACACATTCTCTTGAATCAATTCTTCCTGTGGTTCAAATTCGTCATTTTCTGACACTTCTTGCAACGCTCCTGTATGATAGACGCTTTCATGTACACACTCCTCGTTCTATAAGCCAGCAGTATCAAAGTCCGAGATCTTCATCACCCAGCTCATGGAACCATTCTAACGATACATCAGGATCTCTGTTGAACCCTGTCCTACGTTTTTTTCTTTATCTTTGATATTTGTTCCATAAACTAAAAATGAAGAGAATAGGTACGTATTGTAGGCAAAAAGGAAATTAACTGTAATTAGTTTAGATACGCCTGAAATTACGCACATGGAAGCCAGACAATCTAGAAAAGCAATTAAGTAACATATGCTTACATCGTTTACAACTGTAGGAGTAGAGGTCGCGCGGCTGACTAGTGTTCTCCAAGCTATAAAAATGTTACGTGAACAATGCAACTAGTGTAACTGAAAGCCAACAGTGGCTGAAGCTAACGGATGGAGAGTTAACGGACAAGTACTTGAAAGGGTGTGAAGTCATTCTAACCCTGCCAGAATAAATAGATCGGAAAAGTCATGTGGATGACGAGTGTCATCCGCGGAAGCAATGAAGATTTCGTACACGCACTTTTAAAACATAAAAGTACACCATCATTTTCGTTCATATATTTGTGGATATAAATTGATAATTCTGTTTGTGGTTATTTGATGTATTCATCACAATTCTGTAAATCTAACAAGTACTAACACTTGGTTAGGAGCATATGGAACTGATTGCGTACATTTCATCGTTTTATTGGCTGAGAAAACTATTATTGTCGTGATCCATTGTCTCAAAAGTTAAACAACTCTGTAACAGTGTAACATTACGAGTCAAGATAGCTGTAACAGAACTTCAATAGCGTAAAGTTATCGTTAAAAACGCACGCCGCGCGATTTGTTCGGTCATAATAGTAGTAACATGCTTTTGAATACAATTAAAATATGACGGCGATACCTGCTTAGTGTTATTGGAAATAATATGTAGTAAATTAATGAGTAAGGTAGCCGATCCTATAAGAAGAGGTAAAATTGGGCATATTAAGGTGTTTTGCTTTATACTGACGAAGCCGATGATACGGCGTCTTTTTTTCCATTTACTCATAGATAGAAAAAAAAACAAGTAAAGAAGTGCTAATTGTGCGTTGTGAAAATATAGGGGCAAATTTTAAATATCTACAGTGTATAATCAGACTAACAAATGGACATTCAGTTACGAGAAATAGCGGATAACGAAGTGTGGTCATTAAACTGAGTACACCTACAGGCGGTAAATTCTGGGATAAGTCTATTCGCATCTCACGAGGGACGCGGTATTGATACCTTTTTTTAAAATTATATCGCGGAGCGCGGGCTTCAGTTTATAAAAAGGAGAAAAGCGGTATCATTGTCATTGACTGTTGGTGTCAAGCAACCAAAACTGTTCATCAAAGGGTTTCGGTGAATGAGTGGTGAATGCGAAATGAAACTGTGAACGAAGTTATGTAAAATAAAGCAGAAGAGGCAAGACAGTTTGGTCGTATCTGTTATTATTCAATAAACTGTAACATTTCTTCTCGTTGTACGAAGCCTTTATAGACGATCGTTATGCCAATTTGGTTTGAAGGGATCTCGTTACGAGTGAAGTTTTGGGGACATGGTCTAGAGGGGATAGTTCGTAGATCCTAACTAATGTAGCTATTCTGGAATCAGGTGCTACCGTGACCGTTGTGTGTTGTCAATGGCTGAAGGTCATCATATCTCATGCTCTAAGATCGACGCGCCTTTCCTCTTGGTATAACGGTGTCTCACGGTAACAACTACAACGCCGACGACGAAGGGAGATACGGTACAACAGTACAACGTGTAACAAAAATAACCTCAAGTTATTGAATTACACTCCTGGAAATTGAAATTAGAACACCGTGAATTCATTGCCCCAGGAAGGGGAAACTTTATTGACACATTCCTGGGGTCAGATACATCACATGATCACACTGACAGAACCACAGGCACTTAGACACAGGCAACAGAGCATGCACAATGTCGGCACTAGTACAGTGTATATCCACCTTTCGCAGCAATGCATGCTGCTATTCTCCCATGGAGACGATCGTAGAGATGCTGGATGTAGTCCTGTGGAACGGCTTGTCATGCCATTTCCACCTGGCGCCTCAGTTGGACCAGCGTTGGTGCTGGACGTGCAGACCGCGTGAGACGACGCTTCATCCAGTCCCAAACATGCTCAATGGGGGACAGATCCGGAGATCTTGCTGGCCACGGTAGTTGACTTACACCTTCTAGAGCACGTTGGGTGGCACGGGATACATGCGGACGTGCATTGTCGTGTTGGAACAGCAAGTTCCCTTGCTGGTCTAGGAATGGTAGAACGATGGGTTCGATGACGGTTTGGATGTACCGTGCACTATTCAGTGTCCCCTCGACGATCACCAGAGGTGTACGGCCAGTGTAGGAGATCGCTCCCCACACCATGATGCCGGGTGTTGGCCCTGTGTGCCTTGGTCGTATGCAGTCCTGATTGTGGCGCTCACCTGCACGGCGCGAAACACGCATACGACCATCATTGGCACCAAGGCAGAAGTGACTCTCATCGCTGAAGACGACACGTCTCCATTCGTCCCTCCATTCACGCCTGTCGCGACACCACTCTCGGAGGCGGGCTGCACGATGTTGGGGCGTGAGCGGAAGACAGCCTAACGGTGTGCGGGACCGTAGCCCAGATTCATGGAGACGGTTGCGAATGGTCCTCGCCGATACCCCAGGAGCAACAGTGTCCCTAATTTGCTGGGAAGTGGCGGTGCGGTCCCCTACGGCACTGCGTAGGATCCTACGGTCTTGGCGTGCAGCCGTGCGTCGCTGCGGTGCGGTCCCAGGTCGACGGGCACGTGCACCTTCCGCCGACCACTGAAGACAACATCGATGTACTGTGGAGACCTCACGCCCCACGTGTTGAGCAATTCGGCGGTACGTCCACCCGGCCTCCCGCATGCCCACTATACGCCCTCGCTCAAAGTCCGTCAACTGCACATACGGTTCACGTCCACGCTGTCGCGGCATGCTACCAGTGTTAAAGACTGCGGTGGAGCTCCGTATGCCACGGCAAACTGGCTGACACTGACGGCGGCGGTGCACAAATGCTGCGCAGTTAGCGCCATTCGACGGCCAACACCGCGGTTCCTGGTGTGTCCGCTGTGCCGTGCGTGTGATCATTGCTTGTACAGCCCTCTCGCAGTGTCCGGAGCAAGTATGGTGGGTCTGACTCACCGGTGTCAATGTGTTCTTTTTTCCATTTCCAGGAGTGTATTTTAGTATGTCTGAAAGAGAACTGCACTTGTTAGAGATTTTGTTTGTTGTAACAGCATCGAGCAGAAGTCTGTTGCTGTCTGGCAATGTGTATATGTATGTTGTTTGGAGTGGATCAGAATAAAAACTAATTACGTGGCAATGAGGCGGTGCATATCACAATGTAAGAGGAGATACATTAATGAAGAAGAAACAAATTTATCGCCGTGAGTGATAAGATGCAGATTTACCACAGGGTTGCCAACAAAATACGAAGTGCATGGCAACAATCCACTTAATTTTGAGATTCTTTCATAAACAGAACTTTCTTGATTGCTCTTTTCGCTCACGTCTAGGAATTTGGAATTAAATGAGAAGCAGAAGAGTTGATTTCTGATTGACTATTCTACAGCCAATAAACTTAATGGTCGCAGAATTTTGGCAAAAAATTTGAAGTCACTTTAAAGACGTCATTTCCTAATCATTCCAGTATGCTATTAGCTGAGCGTTACCATTGGTATTAATAAGAGTATTGATTAGTGAATGATTAGTGGTGTAATTTGCGTGAATGATTGTGTGGATAATTACTATATTTATTGATATGTCGGGTTATTGTTTGATTCAGTTCTACAGTACATTACATCGTTAACACTACCTATTTCAACTTTCCAATGATCGTCAATTGATTTTTCTTTATTATTTCAAGTAATGAGTTCGTGCATGTAAACGTAAAATAACTATACCACCTTTACTTAAAATTTGTTATAGCACTTCGTTGGACAGTTCGATGCATTCATAGACACATTTCTTAATGAATCAGGAAAATTAAATACTAAAATACCGAAATCCGCGCTGTAAGTCCCGCCTGTCTTGGACCCCTTTGTGACCATATGGTAATTTGATTCTTGTAAATTTTGTATTCATGGTATGAGAATTTCAGGACTAAAATATCAATGACCGAAAACTCACCTCGATGTAATTTTCAAAAAATCTCTAGAAAATCGTGTATGAAATCTCACTAAAGAAATATATTTTTTCTCTTTTTTTTCAAGCAGAATTGTTCTTTGGTTGAGTTATTGCCCACCACAGGGGCGGCTAGGTTTCGATTCGTAACTGACAATTTTTTAAACAATGGTGCATGTTCTACGACCATTTCCATGCAACGTAAAGTACGTAAAGATGGGAGTTGTAATCGCTTGATCACTCGTTCGAGTCGCGTTTAGGTTGGTTGGTTGGGTGTGGGATTGAAGGGACCAGACTGCTAAGGTCATCGGTCCCTTGTTCCACGATAAAATCACACGAAATAAAAACTGTCAGTCGTTAAAAACGGAGAACTGAGACAAGGGACGACACAATACAAGAAAGACAGACAAAGACCAGACAAACGGAACTAAAATCACACCGAGTGTGAAGGTGGTTGGCCGACCATGAAAATAAGGAAAAGCCAACCGCCAAATGACATTAAAACCCACAGTTTAAAACCACAGGCCAAAGGCCCAAGTCAATACAGGAAATAAAAGGACAAACACTCAAATCATATGATAAAAACCCCCTGCCCGAATAAAACTCAACACGAGGTCCGCCATAGCAACGTCATCACATAAAAGAGCAGGGAGGGTATCAGGCAGCGCAAACGTCTGCCTGAGTCCCGTTAAAAGCGGGCAGTCCACCAAAATGTGGACCACCGTCAGAGCTGCCCCGCAGCGACATAGCGGTGGGTCCTCCCGGCGCAACAAATTGCCGTGCGTCAGCCACGTGTGGCCAACGCGCAGCCGGCAGCGGACGACAGAGTCCTTCCGAGAGGCCCGCATGGAGGAGCGCCACACAGCGGTCGTCTCCTTCACCGCCCGAAGTTTGTTGGGCGTGGGCAGCGTGCGTCACTCGTCACCCCAGGCACCAAGCACTTTCTGGCGCAAAAGCGACAGGAGATCACACTCCATAAGACCGACTTCCAGAGCCGGTGAACTCACTGCCTGTTTAGCCAGCGTGTCAACCCGCTCATTGCCCGGGATGCCGACATGACCTGGGGTCCAAACAAAGACCACGGAGCGGCCGCAACGGGCAAGAGCATGGAGCGACTCGTGGATGTCCATCACCAGACGGGAACGAGGAAAGCACTGGTCAAGAGCTCGTAAACCACTCAGGGAGTCACTACAGATGACAAAGGTCTCACCTGAGCGGGAGCGGACATACTATAGGGCGCGATAGATGGCAACCAACTCGGCAGTGTATACACTGTTCCCGGGTGCCAGAGACCGTTGCTCACAATGATCCTCTAGAGTAAGAGCGTAACCAGTGCGACCAGAGACCATCGAACCGTCGGTATAGGCCACGGCAGATCCGGGGAACTCGGCAAAGAGAGAAACAAAGCGGCGACGGAGGGCCGGAGGAGGGACCGAGTCTTTCGGACCCTGTGCCAAATCCAGCCGAATGCATGGTCGGCGCACACACCAAGGAGGGAGACGGAGATTGCCCCGGAAAACAGGCGGGAGAGGAAAACACTCAATCCCACACAGTAGAGCCCAGATGCGAACCGCGATCGTACACCCTGACCGGGGGCCGCCTGTCGGGAAGATGGACGATCGAGTGCGGGAACAGGAGACGGTAGTTGGGATGCCCTGGCAAGCTACAAACGTGGGCAGCATAAGCGGCCAGAAGTCGGTCGCGCCGAATCCGCAATGGAGGAACACCAGCCTCCACAAGTAAGCTGTCAACAGGGCTTGTCCGAAATGCTCCTGTGGCGAGTCGGATCCCGCAGTGATGGATGGGATCCAGCAATCGCAATGCTGATGGCGATGCCGAACCATAAGCCACACACCCATAATCAAGGCGGGACTGGATCAGCGCTTGATACAGCCGGAGAAGGGTGGACCGATCGGCACCCCATCCGGTGTGGCTAAGGCAACGGAGAGCGTTTAAATGCCGCCAGCATGTTTGTTTAAGCTGCCTAACATGAGGCAGCCAAGTCAACCGGGCATCAAATACCAGTCCCAAGAACCGATGCGTCTCTACCACAGCAAGAGGTTCACCGTCAAGGTAAAGGCGTGGCTCAGGGTGAACCGTGCGACGCCGGCAGAAATGCATAACGCAATTTTCCAACCGCTCTTTCCGGGAGCGGTAGGCCAGTGGGTAATTCGTAGATGCGCAACACTGAGAAAAATGCGCTGCTAACCGGTCCGCAATCGTGTCGGAGTCAGGACACACCACTCCATTCAGCGAAAGCCCAGGGACAGAGACAGGTGGCCGATAGCCATGGAGTCGCCTAATCTTAGCCCAAACCTGCGATGCAGAGGTACGGACGCCAATGGTGGAAACATACCGTTCCCAGTACTCCTGCTTCCGTTGGCGAATAAGGCGTCGGGCACGGGCACGGAGCTGTTTAAAAACGATGAGGTTCTCCAAGGACGGGTGCCGCTTATGGCGTTGAAGAGCCCGCCGGCGATCTCTAATCGCCTCTGCGATCTCGGGCGCCCAACAAGGCACCGTCCTCCGCCGAGGGGACCCGGATGGACAGGGAATCGCAGATGCCGCCGCAGAAACGATGCCGGTGGTGACCGACTGAACCACCGCATCAATGGTGTCAGGGGAAGGAGGTGCGATAGTGGCGAGAGAGGAGAACAAGCCCCAATCAGCCTTATTCAGAGCCCATCTGGAGGGGCGTTCAGAGGAGTGACGCTGTGGTAGTGACAGAAAGATGGGGAAATGGTCACTACCACATAAGTCGTCATGGACACTCCAATGGATGGATGGTGAAAGTCCGGGGCTGCAGATAGAAAGGTCGATGGCCGAAAATGTGCCATGGACTACGCTGAAATGTGTCGGCTCTCCCGTGTTTAAGAGGCAGAGGTCAAGCTGCGAGAGAAGAGTCTCGACATCTCTACCCCGGCCAGTAATCGCGGCGCTACCCCACAGGGGGTTATGGGCGTTAAGGTCGCCCAGTAACACAAAAGGAGAAGGCAGTTGTGCTATCAATGCAGCCAACACATGACGCGAGACATCACCATCTGGCGGAAGATACAAACTGCACACAGTAATAGGCTGAGGCGTCCACATCCTTACAGCGACAGCCTCTAAAGGTGTGTGAAGAGGTACACATTCGCTGTAGACAGAGTTAAGGATGTAGACGCAGACTCCACCAGATACCCTCCCATAAGCTGCCCGGTTCTTGTGATAACCCCGATACCCACGTAGGGCAGGGGTCCACATTGCCGGAAGCCAAGTTTCCTGTAGGGCAATGCAGAGGAAAGGGTGACTGCTGATGAGTTGGCGAAGCTCAGCAAGGTGGTGGAAAAAAGCGCTGCGGTTCCACTGGAGTATCGCTTTGTCCATGTCCGAAAAAGTCGTGAAGGGACCGAGGAGGCAGATCACGCCACTGGGTCACCTGCTGCCACCGATGGAGGACCAGTACAATCTGCTTCCATGGTGTCTGAGGGTCCGGCGAGATCCAGGTCCTCAGCGGACGCCCGGATCTCCACCTTATCCTCGGACGCAGGGCCTGTAGGGAGCAGTGGGGTGGCTGCCACCGCGCGTTCCTTGGCCTTAGAGGTCTTCTTCTTCGTCCTTTCTCTCTGGTTCTTCGGTTTCATTGGCTGGGAGGGCTCCAGTTAGTCAGTCTCCGGGACGGAGGAGGAGTAGGAAGCCCTGCGACCAGCCGCTGGTCTGCTTTTTTTTTTTCATTGGCTGACGTCACCCTTCCCAGAGGCGGAAACCTGGAAAGGAAGGGACCCAAGGGACCCTTTCCGTGCTATTCGACCGGGGAAGTTTGAGGCTTCCCCAGCTTAGAAGTGGGGACTGATGTCCCCGATGGTTGGGGGGTTGCTGCTCCTGAGGCAGGTAGTGCAGGAGCAGCAGGTAGTGAAGTGCCCCCCACCATCAAGGGGGCAGGTGTAGCATTCCGGCTCTGAGAGGTGGCAGTCTGAGGGAGAGCTAATGGGGACATAATAGTAGCCGCGGCGTAAGAGGCAGTCATTCGAACAGGATGGAGGCGTTCGAACTTCTGCCTGGCCTCAGTGTACGTCAGGCGGTCCAGGGTCTTATACTCCATGATTTTGCGCTCTTTTTGGAAGATCCTGCAGTCCGGCGAGCAAGGCGAGTGGTGCTCTCCGCAGTTTACACAGATGGGAGGCGGAGCACATGGAGTATTGGGATGTGATGGGCGTCCACAATCTCGACATGTGAGGCTGGAAGTACAGCGGGAAGACATATGCCCGAACTTCCAGCACTTAAAGCACCGCATCGGGGGAGGGATATATGGCTTGACGTCACAACGATAGACCATCACCTTGACCTTCTCAGGTAAAGTATCACCCTCGAAGGCCAAGATGAAGGCACCGGTGGCAACCTGCTTATCCCTTGGACCACGATGTACGCGCCGGACGAAGTGAACACCTCGCCGCTCTAAATTGGCGCGAAGCTCGACATCGGACTGCAATAGAAGGTCCCGATGGAATATTATGCCCTGGACCATATTAAGACTCTTATGGGGCGTGATTGTAACCGGAACATCCCCCAGCTTGTTACAATCGAGTAACCGGCGGGACTGGGCGGAAGACGTCGATTTGATCAAAACCGAGCCCGAGCGCATTTTGGACAAGCCCTCCACCTCCCCGAACTTGTCCTCTAAGTGCTCGACGAAGAACTGAGGCTTCATAGACGTAAAGGATTCACCATCAGCTCTCGTACACACCAGGTAGCGGGGCGAGTATGTTTCGCTGGCATCCTTAGTCTTTCGTTCCTCCCATGGTGTAGTCAGGGAGGGGAACGATTTGGGGTCATATGTAGTTGTGTTGTATTGAGCCCTGGAACGCTTAGAGACTGCTGGCGGCTGGCCGCCAGCAAGAGATGATGTACCACGCTTCATTGCGGGTCATCCGCCGTGATGCCATCTACTCCGACCAAGGGCCCTCCCCACGGGCGCCACCCAGCCTCAGCAACGACCACCTGGCAGGATGGCCATTGCCGGGAGTCCCAATGCCCCAAGGAGATAGGCATCTACTCCTCGGCATACGTGGGGAGTTAACGGCGCTGGCATCAGCAGAGCGATCCCTGTGTAGTCAGGGGGCTACAACCAACAGGGTACATGGCGGCCCCACCACAACGGACTGGATACCGTGCTGGATTTCAGGTGATGTAGTCCAATATCGTCTTGGCGCATAGAGCGACACAGCATAGCAGACTGCGATAAACTGCACCCAAGAACAAATCCACGCCCAAGAGATGGTAGGTGAGCGGGACTGCTAAGCGATGACGACAAACCTGGCTAGAGATGGTAATGCATGATGGACACATCGCTCCTTGTAAGGCGCCCTTCCCCAATCGGCTCGCTCTTCGGAAAATTTAGAAGGATGGAGGTCAAACCCGTTAGGGGACCATCTCACAAGGCCAAAACGTTTGAGACTCCTTTTAGTCGCCTCTTACATGCAGGAATACCGTGGGCCTATTCTTACCCCCGAACCCACAGGGGGAGAGTCGCGTTTAGGTCGCTATTTTTTCGTATTTTTTGGTTCAGTCATTTAAATATAAAAGTTATCAAATATATGATAATTAACTCATACACTGATAAGCCAAAACATTATTCCCACTGCAGACCGCGACGTTGTATGTCACCTGATGGCGTTGCGGTCACGGGACGCGGTAAAAGAAGTATGTAAGCAGAGCAGACAAGACGAGGGATCACCCTAGCGAAGATAATGGGCTACTACTGAGCAAATGAGGAATCCCGCTGATATAAGCGACTGTGACAAAGAGCAGATTATTGTTGCGCGGGAATGTGAACGAGTATCTCGAAAACGCCCACGACTCTTCACAAAACATGAGGTTCGCAGACTTGTCTAATATACAAGGTAACAGCGGCACCTTTGCCGAAGGAGTACAAAGTGTTTCGGAACACATCGTTCATCGCACTTTGTTGAACATGGAACTCCGCAGCACAGTACCCCAATGCGTTCACAAGATGACCCAACGACATTGTCAATTACGATTGCAGTGGGCATGAGACCATCGGGATTCGACCGTCGCTAGTAGAAATGTGTAGGCTCTTCTGGTGAATTACATTTTTGCTTCAAGAGGTAGACAGTCGTCTCCGTAAATGCAATCAGCGAGGTGAACGGTGGCTCGGATGCATGGTTGTGGGAGCAGTATTGTGCTGTGAGCGACATTCTTCTGCGCTTGCATGGAGGCTGTGGTAGTAATCCAAGAGATGCTGATAACTGCATCCGTTCATGCTTGATGCCTGCCCTGACGGCGATGTCATCTTTCAGCAGTATAATTGTCCGTGTCTCGGAGTTAAAACCATGCTACAGTGGTTTGAGGAACATTATAGTGAACTCACGTTGATGTCTCGATGACCAAATCTTCCTGACGTACATCCTATGGAACCTGTCTTGGTTTGGTAACGGGTACCACCATCGTGTACGCAAGTCAGCGGCCCGTTATTTACGCGAATTACATGACCTTTTCGTAGATATCTAATGCCAAATACCTCCACAAACCTAACAATAAACTTTCGAGATCCGGATATGGAGAATCAGTGATGTATTTCGTTCCAAAAATGGATACACAAGCTATTAAGCAGGTGGTCATATGTTTTTGCTCACTATTATATACAGTCAGTTAAGTAAGAGCGCGCTCGACACTACACACAGATGGTAAAAGATATCACCTCAGTTTTTTCATAGCACAACTTTGTGCTTCGTGCAGTGTCCATACAACGTTAGTGTACTTCAAGATCTTGACTGAGATAACAAGAAGAGACATGGCTGCAGCACACTGTCAAAGTGATCAACGTTTTTAACCAAGTTATAGCACGTTACCCACTTTTGTACAAATGACTTTGATCTCCCCATATATTTAGACGCGGCAGCATAACTCACTATCGGACCTTTGGGGTGGCTACGGAGAAAAGCAGCCGCAAAACAAGAAACGTAAGCTGCAGTCATGTCTCTTCTTGTGTATCTCAATCAAGAATTCAAAGTAAAGTAATGCTTTATGGACACTGCATGAAGAACGAAGTTCCCCCTGTTGGGCTTTGTGTAATTCCGACGATGCTCTTACTCCAGAGACTGTATAGTTGCTATTTTTATGAAAAACTCACGTCTTCTTATTCCAATAACTTATCGCACAAGAAATCCAGTTTTCATTACAAATATATTTGAACTTCTTAATTACTGAACCGTTATAAAATATTGTTAATAATGATCGATTAAATTAAATTAAACATTATAAATTTAATTTTTCATCTTTATATGCTTTACGGAAATTCTCATAGAATAAGCACCTTGTTTAAGAAACGTTCCAAAACCACCACTCATCCGGCAAATGAGCATTCTACGACAAAGCCAAGAGGCCAGTCGCAAAAAAAAGCTTTCTTTTAAGGTAGTAAAGATGCTCAGAAAACTTCTATGTCATTTTTCTCTCGAATTTTTTAGAGTTGCTTCGAATTGTCTTGTGGCTATTATATACTTCATGTACCATTAACATGAAGAACTGCAAAAACCCTACTGCTGCCGTGTGGTCTTAGATGCAGTCTTTTGTAAACGCCAAACTGTGCCGGTGCCCCTTCTCGCATATACCACATTCCGAAACTTACGGCCATCAATGATATTTAGGCCCAACTGGAGAGCGATTTAATGGAAAAGTTTACAGTTCAAGTTTGTACTAGCCAAGATAGCATTTCATACTGCAATAGGTGACAGCTCATAACGATACATTCTCAAATGGCTCGTTTGCGGACACAATTATACTGAAACGTTTTTATTTATATTCTCGTGTGCTTCCAGCTACACCTGTTTCCGCTATTAATTGTGATATATACCGTACATGCTTGTAGATTTAAATGTAGATGTAGGGTTTCGTGGGAAAGTATGAGATTCTGCTGCATCGAGTCATTTTTCGACTCTCAAGTTCATGGCTACGACTAACAAGGGAACCTCCCCATCGCAGCCCTTTGAGATTTAGTGGTGAGACGATCCAGTGAATATCCCGTCAAAAAGTGAACACTGGTCGAGCATAAAAACAGGAAGAAGGTGTACCAAACTATGAGAAAGTAGAATAGAAACAGTGAACGGTCTAAGCTCAACAAAAATTAAACACTGTAAGTGTAAGGGAAATGGCGTCCTGGTTAAGTGATCACGGTAATGGAATGCGAAGCGCGTGAGCTGGGTTCGAGACCTCATCGTGCCTTTTTTTTTCAGAACTTTATAAACTGTCCGTCCAGTAATTGAAATGTTTGTCTTTTGTACTCTTGGCAGTTGTCATACTATACATTAGTTACAGAGTGTAAGTCACATGGGAAGAATACATTACCATCGCAAGTACAGTAAATATGATTAACAGTGAGAGCAGGCGAGATACCACATAGACGATTAAAAGAAATGAGAACAGCAAATAAACGCATTCTAAAACGTTATAGGAAAGGAACTCAAGTCAAAACTTCAAAAACGAAACGCAACTTCAAAAACGAAACGCAACTTCAAAAACGAAACGCAACTTCAAAAACGAAACGCAACTTCAAAAACGAAACGCAACTTCAAAAACGAAACGCAACTTCAAAACCGTTAAAAGTATATGTTTTGCCAGAGCACAGAGAAATTATGTGACTGTGAACATGTTGGATTCATCTGTTGCAGCTTATGTGAAAAACTATCATGTTTCCACCATTTCCTTGGAAGTGATCAGATTCACATTGCTACGAACACCTAAATCGCTAGAAGGTGTATCTTTCTCAATTACCAGGCGTGCAATTTAGGTCATATCATATGAGATATATACTGACACTAACATCGTGTATGACACACCTAACGTGTTTTCTGGTGGAGAATTCGGGTGACTTGTCGCCTCGTCATCAGTGGTTTTCGGTTCGCATTCGAAAGCCACTTCCTTTCTGTTGCTAGTAGAGCGGTTGACAGAATATTCCTTGCACCTCGCTATTGCAAACGGACGTTGCACCACGACACAGACACAGATTTGAATACTGCAAACAGCGAAATAAAAGTTTATAAAAAGAAGTAGAAGGCACGAGGGAACTTTGGCCACGGCTCATCTGGTTTGCAGTCTGACACCGTGACCACATAACCACGACGCCGTCGCTTGTCTCCTTTGAACAATACTGTACTTGTTAAGCTTGGACCGTTCACTGTCTCTATTTTGCTTTTTTTCACAGTTCAGTACACCTTCTTGTTTTCGTACTTTGTGTTCAGTTTTTGGCGTGGTGTCCACTGGTCCTTCTTACCACCCCATCCGTAGCGTAGCGGGGAGCGGTGTGTGAGCTGGGGAGTTTTCTTTGTGAGTAAACGATAAAACGATCTAGTTAGGAAGACAGTCGAAAGAGAAGCAAATTTTCAGTGCCGCATCTTTACTTTTGTCAAAAAGAACCGACTTCTCATTTTACTGTCTCCCATGAACAGAAAACACGAGCCCCGTCTGCGGACTAAACCTTCGCGTGAGACGGGGAGGCTGTGATGCCGCAGTGCGGCCCGCGGCTCGCCGGCTCTCCACAGGCGGGCCTCCGCTTTGGCTCTCGTTTACAGCGAGACACTGACTCGGCGCAGACAGCTGAATTCTTGTCGCCGAGTCCCCAATTCTCATTAGGCGTGAAGGAGAGCCCCGCTGCAGAGAAACCGATAATGGGACTCGCGAGAAGCAGTTAGCGGCCTTGTCCGTGTGAAAGACTGGGAAGCTGCTTAGGCCAAACAGAGCTTCCTCCTCCTTCTTATTCTGCAGGAGAGACTCCGGTCTCACGATAACGAGCGAATTCGCGAAGCCGCAATTCTTTTGTAGAACATCACGTTTGTTACTTCACTTTTAATTGAGTTTGCCCTCCGTGGCACTGAAACTTCTGTCGCCATCAAATGCAAATGTGAATAAATAGATAGACGATCGTTGCAAACCAAACTGAAAGGGTTATCGACTGGGTTTGTTCATATTCGTCTCTTTCATATTTTGACGAACTAGTGACACCTTGTTCTTCGCCATATTATGAACGAATCAAGTGCTTTGATGAAGTTCTGTTCCATGTGTAAATAGAGAAATAACTTCAGTGTACTGACCATTAGACAGCAAAAAGTACATGTCGTCGTCTTTGTTTTTCTGTCTCTTTTTCCTGCAGCCGCACATATACAAGTTGTATAGTTTGGATAGCATATTTTGCAACTTGAAAGTCTCATTAAGGCCAAACGCTTCTGTCTTTATTCTAAAGCATCTTCTGTGGTCACTGTAACAATATGGTGTTTTCCTCTTTCAATTTTGTTTGTTCCTCAATCTGCAAGAGAATTTCCAAATTCAAAGCAATAATAGAGAATACACAGATAATGCATAACCAGACAAACGGTATTTAAACTAATAAAAGATATTGTAGAGAAAGAACAATCCCCCAGGATCACAAGCCCCACCTCAGATCAACCACCACTGTATTATAGTAAATTATTAAAGCAATACTTTGCACAAAAAATAAATAAGTAAATGAAATTTCAAAATGTGCGCACGCCCGCGAGAGCACGCACGCACGCACACACACACACACACACACACACACACACACACACACACACACACACACAGAGAGAGAGAGAGAGAGAGAGAGAGAGAGAGAGAGAGAGAGAGAGAGCAACAGCAGACGCTCCTACCACTACTAAAACAAAAGACGAACACATCTCGCAATAGCAAACTAAAACATACGAAATGGCGACATGACAGTGGGTCCTTACAACTGACAAAACTTGGATATGTTTAATGTTAGTGAAAGTACAATGTGTTAAAATATAAAACATATACACTGAAGAACCGGAAGAATGATCAACGAAAAACATTGGGTATTGATAAGAGTTAATACCGTTTATGTTAATAAGTTAAAGCATGCGAACTCTTCATGATGATTGTAAGATAAAAAGACCATATTGTTACATTGACCACTGACGATGCTTCGGGGAAAAAACCAAAAAGCGTTTCTTGTTAATAAGTCTCTTATTACAGTTGCAAAAAAACTGTGTTTAACTATACAACGATAAATACTCTACAAAACATTTATTTTACTGTATGTGTCTGTACCTTCTATCTGAACTCCCACAAACACGTCCTTTTTGCACATACAGCGTGCAGAGAAATAACTTGGTAATAAGATCAGAGCAGGATAGGACATTCGAATATAACAAAATTTTCCAGATATACGTTGGTGGGAAGTGCACAGTTGTGGACTACTGCCATAAAATGACAGCCACTCAGCGAAAGGCTCGTGGATGTTTGCGCATTCAGACTGACTTGTCCTAACTAATACCTACTACCCTAAAGGGCACAGTTATGAATTATATTAGATGAATATAAGAGTTTCAACTAAAAAGTCAGCGGAGGCAAACTTTAATTTTGGTTGCGTTACATGCTACTTTTTCTTTGATGCTTATTTGGTCTAGATTCACTACTAAATAACTACGTGTAAAAGGACTGTAACTCGATTAAAATTTTAAGATAAGACTCTGTATTGAGGGCCAATACTGCAGTAAGATGTGTGTCGACATGTGGTAATGTTTTTAATAACGAAATCTCAAGGTCACCCATTTCAATTGTTGCTGTTTTACAGTGAGTATGAATGAACTTTTAGTTCGAGAGTTACAGTAGATCAGTAAGTGTGATCGAAAATAACGAAGAAAAAGAAAACAGATTTTAAGCAGTTTTTTCTCAAACAACGATTTTAAAGTAAAGACTCTAAGTTCCCGACTCCGCCACCGCTACATCTTCGAAGAAACGATTGAGGTACCGTCTCAAAAATTCCTGGAATATTTCGAATGACTGTGGCGGCCTCAAAAATTCTTGTGACCTGCATGTGGTCTCTCATAAAACGAGACGCAAGTCAAGTGGGGGTAAATTTTTGAGTCCGCGAGGTAACTTTCGCGAACCACCCAGCGCTTTATTCATTTGTCGCCTGACTGCCGGAGTGGAATGCAGCGGAGCACCCGTCCTCTTGGAACATCAACCTACGGCTTCTGTGGAGATGAACGTCTCCAAAATATATTGGCAATTCCACTTCTACAAATTGTAAGTAATTTAAATAAGTGTGTCCATTTAATTGAGTTAGTTAGACGGAAAGGTCTAGTCAAGTTACACTAACAATCACTGCCCAGACATACAAGGAAAATTTTTCCTGGTGATCATGTTCTACATTATAATGAGCAATTAAATATGCTCAACCGTATTCGACGTGGACGTTAAATACAGCTGTCACAGTGCAAATAGCCTCATCTATAAACAGGATAAACTAGAGAAAATTTACTTTATTGAGGCCCTACTGCTGCCTCCATGCCCAGCCAAGAAGTTTTCTTCCCCTTGGATACTCTTCTATTTCCAAATCTTGGATCTTTCATGGTAAGGATGCAAGCCGTTCCCCTTCGTAACATACGAAAGAAGCCGATCAATAATTACAATGATAATACTACACTACAGGCCATTATAATTGCTACACCACGAAGATGACGGGCTACAGACGCGAAATTTAATCGACAGGAAGAAGATGCTGTGATATGCAAATGATTAGCTTTTCAGAGCATTCACACTAGGCTGGCGCAGGTAATGACACCTACAACGTGCTGACATGAGGAAAGTTTCCAACCGATTTCTCATACGCAAACAGCAGTTGACCGGCGTCGCCTGGTGAAACGTTGTTGTGATGCCTCGTGTAAGGAGGAGAAATGTGTACCATCACGTTTCCGACTTTGATAAAGGTCGGATTGTAGCCTATCGCGATTGCGGTTTATCGTATCGCGACATTGCTGCTCGTGTTGGTCGAGATCCAATGACTGTTAGCAGAATATGGAATCGGTGGGTTCACGAGGGTAAGACGGAACGCTGTGCTGGATCCCAACGGCCTCGCATCACCAGCAGTCGAGATGACAGGCATCTTATCCGCATGGCTGTCACGGATCGTGCAGCCACGTCTCGATCCTTGAGTCAACAGATGGGGACGTTTGCAAGACAACAAACACCTGCAGTGCAGTTCGACGACGTTTGCAGTAACATGGACTATCAGCTCGGATACCATGGCTGCGGTTACACTTGACGCTGCATAACAGATAGGAGCGCCTGCGATGCGATGGTGTACTCAACGACTAACCTGGCTGCACGAATGTCAAAACGTCATTTTTCCGGATGAATCCAGGTTCTGTTTACAGCACCATGATGGATGCATCCGTGTTTAGCGACATCGCGATGAACGCACATTGGAACGGTGTATTCGCCTTCGCCATACTGGCGCATCATCTGGCGAGATGGTATGGGGTTCCACTGGTTATACGTCTCGGTCACCTCTTGTTCGCATTGACGGGACTTGGAACAGTGGAAGTTACATTTCAAATGTGTTACGACCAGTGGCTCTATGCTTCATTCGATCCGTGCGAAACCCTACAATTCAGCAGGATAATGCACGACCGCATGTTGCAGGTGCTGTACGGGCCTTTCTGGATACAGAAGATGTTCGACTGCTGCCCTGGCCAGCACATTCTCCAGATCTCTTACGAATTGAAAACGTCTGGTCAATGGTGGCCGAGCGACTGGCTCGTCACAATACGACAGTCACTACTCTTGATGAACTGTGGTATCGTGTTGAAGCTCCATGGGCAGTTGTACCGGTACACGCCATCCAAGCTCTGTTTGACTCAATGTCCAGGCGTATCAAGGCCATTAGTATGGCCAGAGGTGGTACTGATGTCTCAGGATCTATGCACCCAAATTGCGTGAAAATGTAATTACATGTCAATTCTAGAACAATATATTTGTCCAATGAATACCCGTTTATTATCTGCATTTCTTCTTGGTGTAGTGATTTTAATGTCCAGTAGTGTAATAACAATTTCGTGTGGTTCAACGGCCTGGCCCAAGTCCTACAATTGGACGGCATTTCATTAATTTACGTGTCCCTTATCTATCTCAATCATCCTACTGGGGCAAGGGCACTTACAACTTACCGTGAAATCTGGATCAGGTACCGTTCATGCTGAATCTTCACACTACTGTGAAAGCCCGACACCCGATAAGTGACATCCGGCTCTTACGCTGTTGCTCTAGAGCTGGTTGAAGGCACTGTTTTGAAGTACTGGGGCACTTGTTCGATTTCCAGTGTTTTCCCTATTTTTCGGCACCATACATCGTCTTTTTGAGTTCTAACATTCCTACATCTCTTAAACGATGATCCACAGGTCTTGTGTTTGGGAAATGTTCAGTAGCTCGTCTTGTCGCACTTACAGCACTGCATCCCACGGCTCCGCAAGGAATGTCCGTGTCATCTAGCTCGGTGTTTCTATGTGAATTAAAGTTGGCTATGGCGTGGTACAATAAACTGCAGTAAGTCAAGTGGAACACAAAAACAGCTGCAGCTGAGTCGAATAAAACTGTACAGCTTACTGAATAAACTTCGAGTTCGTAGCTGACTGGCTACCATTTTACGGTCGCACCTCTACAACATTGAATTTCCGATCTACGCGTAACTGGAAAATTTTATTCGATTGCACGCCCTCTTTCCTTGTCTAACATTGTTATTGGGAATTTCTCTCCAACTGAAAACTCTTTGCTTTGCATATTTTGAGGGTTGGTAGTATGGACGAAAACATGAAAAAAAGTCGAGTAAATGTGGCCTCTAAAGTGCATATCCCAAGAGCTACGAGCTCTTGTTCATCTTCGCTAATGTGTTACACATTTCTTCTACTGAACAAGTGCTCATAGCTCTTCAAATATTTATTTTAGAGCCCATGTTTACTGCAAATTTTTGCTTCGAATGATCGTTCTTGGTACATTCCTGAATATTGAACATTTCTCCTCACACACCATGTATATACAGGAAGTAAACGATAAACGTTTACAACGTACCACAATGGGTAGGCCAAGTGGAGAGATCTATCACACCGGGAAACAACTTCAAATCGGCCTACGAAAGCCGTCTAAATTATGGCACACACGTGTCGCGTGATATTTTGAATACCATCCCGCCCTCTTACGTTCTGGAAATAAGCCCAAAGACATAGCCGCACAGTGTGGTCATCAGAAACTTTGTGTCACCCGTAGGGAAATAAATAATGAAGACACTTTCCTCCACCACCTAAATTCGAGTCGGTTCCATTCGAGATGAAAGTCATTGCACTATCATTTTGTTAGTCAGCTCAGCAATGAAGGCGAGTTGTATTATTAATTTTCCTTGCAATGTGTTAGTAATCACTTAGTTAAGGTTAAGTACGTACATACAGTTCAATTTGTTCGACTACTCAAAAACGGTAGAGATGTCGTTGTGGCTAGAGATGGGTGTAAGCCCAGAATCATGGGTCTTCGAGTTACTACTGATAACTGTATAACATTAATGTGTAATGCACAACATCAATGTATACTTTAATATACTTGCTATATGACGATCTAACGGGTAAGGTATCACTTTCAGATAGCCTGTCGTCTTTACGCTTATTCAATATTGAACTCGTCATTACATTCCACACGCTCTTATAGTTAGGGATACAGAATTTTAAAAATTGCGTCTCATCCCTGCAATCAATATAAACTTTAGTATTCCCAAAGGGACTAATGGGATTAAAGCCAGGTGTGGAGGGAAAGCCGCAAAATTAAATTTGTGTATGCCGCGCTGCCGAATGAATCCGTTCTCGTGACTGTGGACTGAGCACTCCCCGTCTACCCACACGTATTCACCCTGCACTCAGCACACTCTTACTGACTACTCAAGTTAAAACATACCTTGTACGAAACTGTGTCTTTACATATTATGTCATATAATTATTCAAGTAATAACTGAGTATCATTAAACATGTTGTCTTCTCCTAGTTGATCTGTGTCTACACAAAAAATGTCACTTTGGTACCGCCCTGATGCTAAAACGTGGTTTGCTTTCCCTGACAAAGTATAGGTCATAATTCACCATAAACCGTAGGTTCCTTTTTTAACTCTAAGACATTTAAATATTCATTATGCGACAGTGACATCACTTTAATTCTAATGTGTTATGACGATGATTTTCATGCGTTATTCGATATAGTACACTTTCCCTACTCCCCACTTGTCGCAGTTCTAAGTCATGCTCTGCTTACTCAAGTATCATGTTATCTGCCTTTGCCATTAGAACTTACGATGGAGTTGTTCAGAAAGCTACTTGTTGTTGCTGTGGTCTTCAGTCCTGAGACTGGTTTGATGCAGCTCTCCATGCTACTCTATCCTGTGCAAGCTTCTTCATCTCCCAGTACCTACTACAACCTACATCCTTCTGAATCTGCTTAGTGTATTCATCTCTTGGTCTCCCTCTACGATTTTTACCCTCCACGCTGCCCTCCAATGCTAAATTTGTGATCCCTTGATGCCTCAGAACATGTCCTACCAACCGGTCCCTTCTTCTTGTCAAGTTGTGCCACAAATTTCTCTTCTCCCAATTCTATTCAGTACCACATCATTAGTTATGTGATCTACCCATCTAATCTTCAGCATTCTTTTGTAGCACCACATTTCGAAAGCTTCTATTCTCTTCTTGTCCAAACTATTTATCGACCATGTTTCACTTCCATACATGGCTACACTCCATACAAATACTTTCAGAAATGACTTCCCGACATTTAAATCTATACTCGATGTTAACAAATTCTTCTTCTTCAGAAGCGCTTTCCTTGCCACTGCCAGTCTACATTTTATATCCTCTCTACTTCGACCATCATCAGTTATTTTGCTTCCCAAATAGCAAAACTCCTTTACTACTTTAAGTGTTTCATTTCCTAATCTAATTCCTTCAGCATCACCCGAATTTATTCGACTACATTCCATTACCCTCGTTTTGCTTTTGTTGATGTTCATTTTATATCCTCCTTTCAAGACATTATCCATTCCGTTCAACTGCTCTTCCAAGTCCTTTGCTGTATCTGACAGAATTACGATGTCATCGGCGAACCTCAAAGTTTTTATTTCTTCTCCATGAATTTTAATACCTACTCCGAATTTTTCTTTTGTGTCCTTTACTGCTTGCTCAATATACAGATAGAATAACATCGGGGAGAGATTGCAACCCTGTCTCACTCCCTTCCCAACCACTGCTTCCCTTTCATGTCCCTCGACTCTTATGATTGCCATCTGGTTTATGTACAAATTGTAAATAGCCTTTCGCTTTCTTTATTTTACCCCTGCCACCTTCAGAATTTGAAAGAATTCCAGTCAACATTGTCAAAAGCTTTCTCTACGTCTACAAATGCTAGAAACGTAGGTTTGCCCTTCCTTAATCTAGCTTCTAATATAAGTCGTAGGGTCAGTATTGCCTCACGTGTTCCAACATTTCTACGGAAGCCAAACTGATCTTCCCCGAGGTCGGCTTCTACTAGTTTTTCCATTCGTCTGTAAAGAATTCACGTTAGTATTTTGCAGCTTTGACTTATTAAACTGATAGTTCGGTAATTTTTACATCTGTCAGTACCTGCTTTCTTTGGGATTGGAATTACTATATTCTTCTTGATGTCTGAGGGTATTTCGCCTGTCTCATACATCTTGCTCACCAGATGGTAGAGTTTTATGAGGACTGGCTCTTCCGAGGCCGTCAGTAGTTCTAATGGAATGTTGTCTACTCCCGGGTCCTTGTTTCGACTCAGGTCTTTCAGTGCTCTGTCAAACTCTTCACGCAGTATCGTATCTCCCATTTCATCTTCATCTACATCCTCTTCCATTTCCATAATATTGTACTCAAGTACATCATCCTTGTATAGACCCTCTATATACTCCTTCCACCTTTCTGCTTTCCCTTCTTTGCTTAGAACTGGGTTTCCATATGACCTCTTGATGTTCATACAAGTGGTTCTCTTATCTCCAAAGCTCTCTTTAGTTTCCCTGTAGGCAGTATCTATCTTACCCCTAGTGAGATAAGCCTCTACATCCTTATATTTGTCCTCTAGCCAACACTGCTTAGCCATTTTGCACTTCCTGTCGATCTCATTTTTGAGACGTCTGTATTCGTTTTTGCCTGCTTCATTTACTGCATTTTTATACTTTCTCCTTTCATCAATTAAATTCAACATTTCTTCTGTTACCCCATGATTTCTACTAGCCCTTGTCTTTTTACCTACTTGATCCTCTGCTGCCTTCACTACTTTATCCCTCAAAGCTACCCATTCTTCTTCTACTGTATTTCTTTCCCTTATTCCTGTCAATTGCTCCCTTATGCTCTGCCTGAAACTCTGTACAAGCTCTGGTTCTTTTAGTTTATCCATCTCCCATCTCCTTAAATGTCCACCTTTTTGCAGTTTCTTCAGTTTTAATCTACAGGTCATAACCAATAGATTGTTTCTTGCCGTGGTATACAGTGTTTGAGCCGCAATGGAACAACACATTTTTGGAAACGTCTTAGAAGGTATATATGTGTATTAAAGAAAACGCATCACACATGCAAATGCCAGCTCTACTCAAGACTTAATGCAAATATATGAGTGTTCATGGTGGTGTACGCAAAGTATGCCAATATATGTTATAAATGATAGCGTGTGGAGATCAGCGAAAATTATCTATCACGGTATCTCAGATTACTTTTGACCCAGATTTTTAATCTGTTTGTACCTAGATCAACAGTGGAAATTCGTTTAGAAAACAAATAGTAATGCGTTCTGGAATCTTCATTTATAATCGAAATACGAGCAACAACATTTTCTAATGGAACTATATTTTATAGTAGGTCTCAATGAGACACATTCATAGATGTAACTATTTTATAGATGTAGGAAGAAATTACAGAGAAAAATACCTTGAATGTAATGAGGAGGTCGGTGACCCACTGTAGATGTCACCGTGGGTCTCGGTAACTGGATGTGGTTGGAATGATGCCTGGCGGCGTCAGAGACACAGTAACTACTCATTGCTCTTTATTATTTCATATTGCCGCAGCCCAGTACAGGATAACTGCTGTTTGGCCGAGGAATTCCGCTGCCTCCGGTATAGTCGAATTCCAGGATATCTGACTAAATGCAGCGTCGGCCGGGCGTGCCCTTCTTGACGCAGTCTCCTCCGCCAGCGGCAAATCTCCGTGCTCAGTGGCCTCGTGCTGTGGCCTCACTCCACCTATCAGTGTTCTGGGGAGGTGGCAGAGCTGTGACAGTCGGCGAGGGCTACCCGAGCAGGCGTTGGCCCGCTGTAGCGGCGGCTCCAGGACCGAATAGCCTCACGGCGGTCTGCCCCGGCTCAGGTGTGAACTGTGGTCTCGATTAACGTGCCATACAGCCCCTGTGGTGACGCGGCTCTGGCGCTGCCAGAAGAGATTTTAGTACAAATGACTTGGATGTGTATACCCTTCTGAGCTGCTCACTTTTGACCTGTGTTACGTCATTTCCCATACAGTGGAAACACTTTCGTGGTCACCAGTATAGAAACGGTTCTGAAACCTTGCTGCCTGAGTACTCTTACATTAATCATTTCCACACAATACCAAGCTGCCCCGACGCACAACATTGTTATGGCTGTGTTCCATTTCGTGAAGCAAAAGACCCGCGCTTATCTGCGGCTGGAGGGGCCACATTCCGCTTTATAACTTCACACAGTTAAGAACAAATATGACTGGTGTGCTATAGTGTTGATGTGCTTCTGATGAGGCCACTGAATGGCCAAACACATGAAAGTATACTCCAGTCTCTGAGGAAACTTGCGATGCCGAAGCAACACGTTTGTGTTTTTACTCTCGACGGAAACCTCTATCATCCAGACAAGAGATACATCGTCAGTTGCTTCTTGCCCTTCAGGGAAGTTGACTGAAATATAGTAGAATCCAAGGTCGACGAGAAAGGCCACGGCGCGTACGTCACGAAGGTAGGCCTCGCTCTTTCAACTTAGCGAACAAAATGCGTTTCTAAACTCGCAGCTGGGTATGTACCTACTAAGGAGAATTGTATCTTCTACTGGAATCATCTATTATGAAGTCTTCTTGATTACTAGTCGTACAACAAAAGTCATGATCAATTCTCGACGTAAATGGTATAACGGCTTGTTTATAGCATTTAGTATCTTCTGCACAACAGTCCTCATTTCATACAAGACGTCGTGCCGTATGAAAGTGATAATCATTTTGGCAGTACAGCCGCAATAAGTTATTAGCAGGTCTATGGGCTTCCTATCATTGTAGGACCAATAAAAGTAAGACTCCGTAACAGTGGATTCCAATACAAGATGGAATTCTCGTTTGTCCATACATACCCGTTAAGAGTTAAAAGGCGTAGGAACGCAGTTTGTCCACTGAGCTGGGCGTGCGAGCGAGCTCGGCCTACATTCGTGCAGTACGCGCCGCGGCCTGTCTTTCTCGTAGGTCTCGATAGAATCACTGTCTATGTAATCAGGTATGTTACAATGAATGCTTCGTTTCATTTACGGCATTTTGCTTGTAAAATTTCAAGATAGTTAATTATTAGTACAACATAAACCAGCTCCCTAAGTACAAAGCCATGTACTAATGAACAACTGGTCGAAACGCTCTTAATGTATGACGAATGTCACCAAAATATGCATTAGGAGCAGAAGAATTGTATTGAGAACGGTTCGCAGGTAGACACTGCCACCTTCGTTAATACCATCATAAAGCCGGCCGGAGTGGCCGAGCGGTTCTAGGCGCTTCAGTCTGGATCCGCGCGACCGCTACGGTTGCAGGTTCGAATCCTGCCTCGGGCGTGGATGTGTCTGATGTCCTTAGGTTAGTTAGGTTTAAGTAGTTATAAGTTCTAGGGGACTGATGACCTCAGAAGTTAAGTCCCATACTGCTCAGAGCCATTTTGTTGACTGATGCTTTTGGCGATGTGAAAGCTAACAACAAAATTAAAATAAACTGCCGGTACACAAAGATAAAAACAGATGTAGGACGAACCGTAGGAATCATACGAGGGTATTCGTCTACCTTAACCAGAAGCATAGACGGTGTCTCCAACGTTAAGCACGCAATCAGCGAATGTCCATGATGAATAGCAGCATCCTATTTCAGCGGAGAGAGAACTCATGATACTTTTGTTGGCATCTGTCAACACAGATGTGAAGAAGTATTGAGAACCAGATATATCCTTATTAGTAAGATATTTATAGCACTCCGAGCTCTGTATTTTGAATGCTCAGACTCGCTGTTCCCCGTCCAGTATTGCTCAGCCGTGAAAATTTTTTGAACTCTTATTGAAACCATGAGGTGCACATTTAGGAGAATGTTACTTTTCAACTTTGCAGCTGCAATTACATCTACATCTGCATAGATACTGCGCAGGCCACAGTGCGGTGAAGGCGGAGGGTACTCTGGACTACTGCTCGTCATTCCCCGCTCGCAAATAGAGCGAAGGAAATACAACTCTCTATCTGCCTTTGTATGAGCCCTAATTTCTTGTATCTTATCTTAGTGGTGCTTACGCGCAATGCATGTTGGTGGCAGTAGAAACGTTCGGCAGTCAAATTGGCTCTGAGCACTATGGGACGTAACTTCTGAGGCCATCAGTCCCCTAGAGCTACTTAAACCTAACTAACCTAAAGACATCACAAACATCCATGCCCGAGACAGGATTCAAACCTGCGACCTTAGCAGTCGAGCGCTTCCAGACTGTAGCGCCTAGAACCGCTCGGCCACTCCGGCCGGCCCGACGTACAGGGTTCTACTAAAGTATTCGAGCCACTCACATATCTTAGAACTTATCCCATGTGTACATACTTTCGTTAATATCCTACAATGGAAGACTGTGTCAAATGCTTTCCGGAAATCTAAAAATGTGGAATCTGCCTGTTGCCCTTCATCCGTAGTTCTCAGTATATCATGTGAGGAAACGGCAAGCTGAGTTTCCAATGAGCGATGCTTTCTAAACCATGCTGATTCCTGGATTCCTGGAGTCTCAGCCCAAGAAACTTTATTATTTTCTAACTGAGAATATGTTGAAGGACCTTTGGAAACCGAATTGGGATTACATCTGAATCTGGTGACTTACATATTATCAACTCTTTCGGTTGTTTCTCTACGCCAGGACGCCTATTACTGTGTCCTCCATGCAGGAGTGTGTGATGGTCAAACGATGGTACGTTTGTGCGAGTTTCCTGCGTGAACGATTGCTTTAACGATAAATTGAAAAAAAATCGGCTTTCGTTTTACGACCCTAAACTGCCACGCCAAACTGGTCAACAAGTGTGTGGATGGACCTTTAGACACGATTAGTGATTTTACATAAGATCGGAATTTTTTAGGGTTCTCTCTCGGATATTTTGCCAAGGTATGACGGTGGTAGTTATATACTTCGCACAAAGATCTTTTCACAGACGCAGGAAGCTCTACTACCTTTGCTTGCCGTCATTTGTATATTCTTTTTGGAACCAAGAGTGCAGCAGTCCTTGCTTCCTCAGCATCTCCCGAATTTCATTATCACATTGTTAAACCATGGTGGGTCTTTTCCATCCCTTATTCATTTACTAGGCACATAAGTCTCCAAACCGCGAGTTCAATCTGCTAGAACTTCTCCCATAACTCCTCTACGTCCATCTTACTGGAACTAAGTGATGTTAGTTCACTATCTAAGTGAGATTTTAACATCTGCTTATCTGCTCTATTTAGCAGAAACACTGTCCTAGCCCTCTTGATTGATTTATTAAATTTCGTAACCATAGTTGTTAAAATGACATCGTGATCCCTAATCCCCGTTTGTATGCTGACACTGTCGCTAAGGTTTGGCCTGTTTGTAGCTACAGGGTCTAAGATATTTCCAGTCTATGTGGGCTGCAGAGCTAGTTGTTGAAGACAATTTTCAGAAAACTTGTTCAAAAGTGTTTCGCATGACTGTCTACCCCCGCAATCTATCCACAGACATCCCAGTGTATACTCGATAGCTTAAAGACGTCTCCAACTAGTATTTCATGATCTGTGTGTTTAGGCTTTCTTTGAATGACCCTAGAACGTTCACAGCGATATCGGGTGGCTGGTAAAAACATCAAGTAACTAACTCGTTTTCAACTCTCCTGTTATACATGACCAGATAACTTCAGTGTTACACTCAACTTCGACCACAGAAAAAACCATATTTTTGCCAGTTCCAATGAACACTCCCCTTCCTGTGTCCTCTAATCTGTGTTTATGATGTATGTTCCACGACTCGCTAAATATCTCAGAGCTTTCCACTTCGGGATTCCTCCAATTCTCGGTCCTCAGAATAATCTGAGCGCGAGAACTTTCCTCGAAGGCAATAAATTTGGGAAGTTTAGGACGAATACTTCGACAATTTACTGATAAAAACTGTAAGTTTTTCCCATATGTATGACGAAGAACTTCAGATAAAACAACTTGCAACACTTCACTTACACCCTAATTTTGTGTCTTATTTGTTCATAGATTTGTGTAAGAAATTGTCACGAACTTCCGGCGTCCCTTGGCATAGGGCACTTTGACAGAACTGTAGAAAACCTAAGTTTGCAAATTATGATTTAACTTAGCTACAACTGAAGGCTGAATTTAGTTACCATTCGCTAATGCAAATGTCAGACTGTGATAAATGACTAAATTATTCCCAGTGGTTATGTCCTAGTTAGTTTAGTACGACTCTTTTCTATTCTATAATGCGTCGCCTTATTGCTACAGGAAAACTTTATAAATGTGTCGCAATACCACGAAAATGTTGCGTCTGTAATACTTTGATTGCTTAATACTTGGATCTGAAGCATAAAACATTTTTCTTTTCTTTTATCTATTAAGTAAACAGCCGTCAAAATTGGTAAGAATGTTGGTATCAATAAGCTGTTCCCACCACACATAATATGACATACGCTCAGAACGGAAAATTGAAGACGTTTGTATGTCACGAATGTGAGAGCTCCAAAGCAGAGTTTGTAGTCAACCAGAGGAAAGTTTCAGATTCGCTTCGTTTGCCTTTGTTTTCCTCGTATTACTCGGCGCCTGCAAAGTTCTCAAACAAGCCAGCGGCAATTCTGGTTTGTCTAATCTGAGCGCTTGTTCCATCCTTAATTACCCCTTTGACCGCGAGACTACTTACTCTTATTCAAGAAACCAGGTTATGCAAATTATTCAAAATCTCTCTTCTTTAAACGGTTCGTTTGTTTCGGACAGTTTGTCACCCATAGCCTCAATAAGGTAATATACGAAAAGAGACTTCCTCAATGGCGCCGGGAATGCTATCATTTCACTGCAGAGTTGCTGTAACTCTCTCAGACCTGGGGACGAGTCTGCCTGTCTCGTGAAGCTCTGCGCTGCTCCTGCAAACTTAAAACTGGAAACAAGAGCGAGCAGAAAGCAACTACACGGAAAAGGAGCTACTGTCACCACCTTTACCAACGGAAATATATTACTGCTTTTCCTACATAACAATATAAGGAAAATAAGCCATACGTAAATGTACATAAATCAGAAGTAGTTTGAAGAAATACATTGTTCCACCAGTCTCTCTTTTTTAAATACTGCTTTATTAAGCACTATTACACATATTTAAAAAAGTTTTGCATCACCCCAGTTCCAAATCACCCCAAGACAGATGATAACTGTGGATATTGTATCCTGTGATACAATATCCACAGTCCCTTTGACTGTCCAGAGATGTCACTACACCCGCGCAAAGATGTAAAAACCATGCATGAGCAGCGCCTATTAGACGAAGGGGGTACGACAGCCGATCAGGTCCAGTCATTCCATCAGGAAGGAGGTAAACGGTTCGTGTTGTCTGTGTTTCAACTATGCCTAGACGGTCGATACCGCGGTTCGATCGCGTCCGCATTGTTACTTTGTGCGAGGAAGGGCTCTGAACAAGGAAAGTGTCCAGGCGTCTCGGAATGAACCAAAGCGATGTTGTTTGGACATGGAGGAGATACAGAGACAGAAAATGTCGATGAAATGCCTCGCTCGGGCCGCCCAAAGGCTACTACCGCAGTGCGCAGTGGATGACCGACACCTAGGGTTTAGACTCGGCGAAACCCTGACAGCCACAGGACGTCGTGTTACGACTCAAACTGTGCGCAACTTCACTCCGGAATTCCATGGCGATGTCCATCTCTGCAACCACAACACCATGCAGTGCGGTACAGATGGGCCCAAGAACATGCCGAATGAACCGCTCAGGATTGGCATCACATTCTCTTCACCGATGAGTGTCGCATATGTCTCGAACCATACAGTCGTCGGAGACGTCTCTGGAGGCAACGTGGTCAGACTGAACGCCTTAGACACACTGTACAGCGACTGCAGCAAGGTGGAGGTTCCCTGCTGTTTTGGGGTGACATTATGTGGGGCCGACGTACGCCGCTGATGTTCATGGAATGCGCCGTAACGGCTGTACGATTCGTAAATCCATCCTCCGACCGATAGTGCAACCATATCGGCAGCACACTGGCGAGGCATTCGTCTTCATGGACGACAGTTGCACATGTTGTGAATGACGTCTTCAAGATAACGACATCGCTCGACTAGAGTGGCCAGCATGTTCTCCCGACATGAAGCCTATCGAACATGCCTGGGATAGACTGAAAAGGGCCGTTTATTGACGAGGTGAGCCACCAATCACTCTGAGGGGTCTACGCTGAATCGCAGTTGAGGAGTGGAACAATATGGACCAACAGAGCCTTGATGAACTTGTGGATAGTATGCCACGACGAATACACACATGCATCTATGCAGGAGGACGTGCTACTGGGTATTAGAGGTAACGGTGTGTACAGCTATCTGGATCACCACCTCTGAAGGTCTCGCTTTATGGTGGTTCACATGCAATGTGTGGTTTTCATGAGCAATAAAAAGGGCAGAAAGAAATAATGTTTATGTTGGTCCCTATTCCAATTTTCTGTACAGGTTCCGTAACACTCCGAACCGACGTGATGCAGAACTTTTTTTGATGTATGTAGTTTCGAGCGTCGCCCATTCTCAGATCATCTAAAAACATAAAAGCTCACCATAATTGAACGAGAATCAAAATATAATAGCTTGTCCAACGGCTCTGGTTGTAGTGTTTTCTCAAAAACAGTGATTGCCTACAGCGTGTGTGGATATATTATCCACGTCCAATAGAAATCGTGTGCCATACTTAGATGTGCACACCATCAGTGTGCACGATCCAAAAGTAAAATATATGGAGTGCCAGTGGTAGCGAGAATCTTAGCAATAATACACAATTAAAAACCGTACGTAATCAGTAACAATTGGAAGACATACCTCGTAACGCATAGGCGGAAAGTACACCTGCACACAGCTGTTAACAGTACAGCAAATGCGCGTGTGAAAATTGCGACTGTCCGGCAAAGAATATGTAGACAAATGATTTTAAAGTACGAACGACGTACCAACTGGTATTATTTGCCGTGTACAGATAGTTACGTGAAAGACAGGAGAGCAAGTATATTAATATTTGCGGAAAGTGTCGCAGCAGTACCGCTACTGCATAAAATTTACTATTTCCTCCATGATACAAAAATATTGCTGATAATATTCTTAATGAGGTCACTGAATTCAGAAACATAAAATTCTCCGATAGCCTTAAATCAGTACCAGTTCAACAGATTTAAGCTGTGCTAGTGTGAAACTAACGACTATGAGAATGACACTATCGCGAACATCGCTAGGAAGATATAATAGTCGATACTCACCCAGACGCTACAGTGTCGCCGTATTGTATTTAAGATACACTGTTATGAACATTTGTGCAGTGGAAAATACTTCAAAAAAGCGTTACATTAAGCATTACAATAGCGTAATGTTGAACAACTGCACTTCTCGTGTATCAATAACGTAGGTGAAACTTTTGCATGTCTAAATCCATGTGAACAACCTACAAATATAAAATGTCAGTCCACGTATTCAATTTTCCAACTTTCTATTAGAAACGAAAACAAGAAAATGGACTGTGTTTGTAGTGTAATATGGAAAAAAGAATTCATTTTCATGTTTTATTGAAAATGTCATTGAAATTATGAAACAGTCGTACAAAGAAATATTAATTATGGACAAATATAAAAGTATATATCGCAACGTCTCTTCATAGCTCCATAGACGGCTACTGATTGCGCCTGTAACCGTTTGCTCTTCGCAGGTGAAAGCTGTCGAAACGGCTGCCAGGTGTCACGGATTTCGTTAAGCAGAATCGACTGCACGAGTATCTTAGTAGTAAAGAATATATGTATTAATACTCCTTGAATTATGTGGCTTGTTTCCACGCATCTCCGTGTTTATGACATCATGTCTCTTGAACTTTGTGTAGTACGATGACATATTTGCCTAGTTGATAGAAAGGCAGGAGGTGTTATGCCCACAGGGATTGTTGCCTAGCAGTAACGGACATGTGCAGCAAGTTTGGTTGAAATCGATCCACTGGTTTATGAGGAGATGTGGAACATACACACATTTACACACAGCCATTTTTATAATATGTACGGATATCACCCAATTGTGTAACACAATAACTAACGCAAAACTGTCTGCATACAGTACATACTGTGGTATCAGTCGCAACAACGAAATTCAGCTCCACACCACTGGATGTTGTAATGGTTCTTTATTTACGTGACCATTACTGCACTCCAACCGCAGTTCTCGAGACCAGTAATATCGTACTACTTTTCTGCGAAGTAATAGACATTTTTGAGACAATATTCACATTTGGTTTTATTAATGTATAGGTACTCCGATGTATCGATATATTACAGCGGTAAGGTTCTGGTGTGTATTCATTTCTGTGAGACTGTCATAATCTTTGACTTATTTTTTGATGCGAATGCGCACAGAGCAGTCTTTGTTTCACTTTGCAGAAGTTAAGTTGTTATTTCCCTTTGTAAAAGAACAATCAAGTATTGTGTTTGGTTAAAGTGGAAATTAAATATATGAAGATTGATACAAAACTGTTTTCATGATTATATGGCAATTAAGAAGAAGTATATGAGAATTTACAAGAAGTTTAATAAAAATGTGTATCGTGAACACCAAGTCAAAAATTGTTTCCACCATACCATTGTTCTAATCTGGAATTGTTTGATCATTAAGAATTTCCTGAAAAACGCATTTGTTAGGGCTTCCAATGTTGCTAAAATACAGATATGGAAGCAGTCAAAGTGGAATCACCCTAGAATCAACAAGATGAGCCATAACAACTTCGACGAAATCTACGTGGGAATCCATTCAAGATAAGTGCCAAAATTAACGACTTTTTTACAGTGACTTCATTATTTCCATTCTGACGATACCATCCACAGTGAATAACTTTGTTGTTGCCCGATAAAACGAACATATGCTGCGTGAGCAACATTATTGATTGATTTCTAACCTAATTTGCAAGTGGTGGTATTGTTAGAATGTCATGACTGATTCACCCATTGCCCGCCCCTTCACCCCAAAAAAAACCCAATAGACACTCTAGCAGCAGAACAACTGCTAAAAATAGTTATCTTTAAGTAACGTCTGTGTGCATAAACGCCTGATGATGAACAAAACATCCTTGAAACGCATTGCAGTGTGTTAAACATACAACAGATAAATGTAACTGGCAGCAGAAAAATACAAATAAGTATTCCACACAGTGACATATCCTAAATTTACCCCAAAAATGCCCACAATTAATTACGATTCAAGTGTTAAACAAGACTCATCCGACCAAATGACGTTTCTCTGTTGCTGCACAGTCCAGGTTTATGGCTTCTGCACCATGTTTTCTTGTTACGGTCATTTACATCACTAATGAGTCATTTTTGGAATTCCAGCTCGCCCTGTGATTCCCTTTTATGGAGCTCCCTTCGTGTTGTTTTCGGTCTATAGGAATCTTGAGTGCGACATACAGGTCTGCAGTGATTTTTGCAGCTGTCGTCCTCTTCTTCCTCGTCACAATTATCTTTAATGGCCATGTGCCACGATCACTCGACACACACTTTCGTCAGCGGACGATGATTTTCCGTTTTCCTCGTATGCGGTCTAAATCTCTGACACCGTACCACCTGAAACACCAAACACTTGAAGAAGCACCCTCAATAAGAACTTTAACAATTTCCCCAAGTGTGAATGCACTGAGCTCCGACATAATGCACTCAACTACACCGAACACAGCTCTGGCCATGAGTGGGCCTTGCAAATTATTGAGGTTATTGCACAAGCACCGTTCTTGGTCAAATATAACAGCGCAAGCTGAAGCCTGCACCAGCATCTGCATTTCTGTCCGCGGGTGTTCCATATTTTTGTACTCGCCCTATATATGCGAGGGTCATTCAATAATTAAAGAGACGAATTGGTCTAGAGGTAAAAGCGTTCATTTTTGCAAAACAATGTTTTTTCTACTTTTCAGCATAATCCTCTTAGGCATTTATGCACTTATTCCAAGTGGCTACAAGCTTTTTTTATTCATTATCTTGATGTTATAACAAATTTCCCACAAATCTTTTCACGTCATCGTTGTTCTGGAACCTCTTACCAAGTAATGCCTCCTTCAGGGCACCAAACAAATCACTATGTGCTAAATAAGGACTGTAAGGGAGATGAGGCAGTATTTCCCAGACCATCTTGTCGATGGTTTCACAGATTAGTTGAGTAATATAAGGACGTGCATTATCTTTCTGGAGAATCACACCTCTCCTCTGAGAACCAAGACGTCTCCCTCTCACGGGCCCCTTCTCCTTGTTTAAAAGCTAATCCTAGTAGTATTGACTGTTCATTGTACGCTGCTCTTCGAGAGTCACAAAAATCTGGACATTCAGCATCCCAAAATACCGTCAATATGACTTTTCCTGCTGATGCTTGGCTTTTGAATTTTTTCTTGACAGGTGCGTTGGTGTGCTTGCACTCAGTGCTTTGCCTTTTTGATTCTGGCTCATAATAGTGAACCCAAGTTTCGTCACAAGTTAAAATTTTGTTGAGGAAGTGCTCACCTTCTCTTTCATAACGTTCCTTTAGCTCTGTGCACACTCTCACCCTTGTTTCCTTGTTTGGCCCGAAACTCCTTTGGGATCCATCCTGCGGAGCCTCATCTTGTTACAGATAATGTTATCAACAGTACCGGTGCTAACTTGAACCTTATCAACTATCATTGCCACAGTCACACAGCGGCCAGCACGAATAGTGCCATCAATTAAACTTTCACGTCAGGCAGCTGGAACTGCAACTGGTCTGCCACAACGGTGTTCGTCAGTCACTGAGTCACGATCATTTTTGAACTGCTCAACCCACTTGTAAAAATTTGCACGGTTCTTACACCCTTCACCACAAACGTCACACATTCTACAGTATATATTCACTGGTTTCTCGTCTTCATCAAGTAAAAACGAATAACAGAACGTTGTTCTACTGACGTGGACGTTTCAAGCGGACTCGCCATCTTGAAATATGTTTTTGAAGTTGCAAACAAAGCAATGTTGACACATCAGCTAATAACGGCTCATCCCAGTGATGCCAACTTAAAGCCATAAAAGTACCATACTTGCCCTACTAACAGTTTTTTTCTCCGACCAATTTGTCTCTTTAATTATTGATTGACCTTCGTATATATACATATATCGTCTTGACAACTCGTTTATAAATTACCACCACCCCTTCCATGCTATATATATGCGTGAGAGAGGTGGTGGTGATGTATAAGAAAACTGCTAAGGCGATGTCTCTAAACAATTTTTTCTTTTGTAATAGCTTAAGCAAACGGGTCTAGGACTGTCTAATTTTTTAAGATGTGATGCAGTTTCTACAGTAGTTTATTATTTATGAAAAAAGCTATTTGCAGTTAGTATTTCTCGTTTTTGGGAACCTTAGCCACAAAAGAAGTACTTCCCAGAGCTCTAGAAATGTGGGGGTTCGAATTTTTTTGGGGAGTGGTGGTTGCTCAACACCGATGTCAGAAATTTTGTACATAACAAAAAGTCACCAGAAAAAAATCGTTAACGACATGTAAGACAGTGGATCGATTTTTTTAAAATGATGCTCTTGCATAAAAAAAGTATAATAAATTCGTAATTATGTTAGATTTTTCACATACCTTTCTCTCATTTAACAAACAGAGGCACAGAGTGGGAAAGGAAATAATAGTGAAGGAAATAGGATGAAAAGCATAAATGTTATTGAAAAAAGTGATTGTGCCAATGATAGCAGCTATAACTGAAATTTTAATATGAATACAGGTATAATCCACTGAAATAGAACAGCTTTGACTTTATCCAGATCTTTGGTAAGCAGTACTATTACACTACCTTTCTATTATGCTGTGATAAACAAACACTGTGAATGATGTGTTGCATGTATGTCAATATCTGGGTGATAGAACAGCCACAACAGTTGCACGTAGATAAAAGCAACATATTCGTAATCCACTTTTTCAAATTGCTTTGAGAACGTACAAAGACGACTCCACGGAAAGAGCACATCCAGCATCTGTTAACTCTAAGTCTCTACCCTTAGAATAACTTCCTGAAAATCGTCATGATAAAACCTAAATATTGCAGCCCTTCGTTCTTCAAATCATTATTGATAGAACTGTAGCTAAGAAAATCGTTTGTCGAAAAAACTGCATTATGATGAAAAATGCTGTATAATATATACCTTCATTTTTCTAGGTACAAATTTAGTTAGTTACAACAATAGGTAAATGGTCTGAAATCTAGGAAATTTTGTTCAATTTGTATAAATGTATTGTAAATTTTTGGACTAAGTCTGACATTATGGTTTGTCGCATGCCTCTTTTTTAGGATTCCGTGCCCCAGTCGGTAAAAACAGAACGCTCATAGGATCAATTTGTTGTCCGCCTGACTATCAGACCGACTGCTACAAATCCCTTTTCTCAAACAGGTACACGTATCAAGCTGAAATATGTATCACATACTAGGGTCTATGGTGCCTTGGCGGTGCAACAGATTTAAGCTTCTAAGACGATTCCATCACCTAAAGATACGTCCAGTTGTGTCACAGATTAGAGATTAGATTAATACTTGTTCCATAGATCATGAATACGACACTTCGTAATGATGTGGAACGTGTCATATTTTACTACTATCAAATTCACTCATCAAAACTTACAGTATGCTTTCCGTCGACCTAGATCCAGTGAAGTTTGCGATAATCAAGTTTTTACGGTCGAAGTGCGGGGAAAAGTCCGAAAATTGTTAATCTGGCCGGCCGGGGTGGCCGTGCGGTTCTAGCCGCTACAGTCTGGAGCCGAACGACCTCTGCGATCGAAGCTTCGAATCCTGCCTCGGGCATGGATGTGTGTGATGTCCTTATGTTAGTTAGGTTTAATCAGCTGTAAGTTCTAGGCGACTGATAACCTCAGAAGTTAAGTCGCATAGTGCTCAGAGCCATTTTGTTAATTTGTATTTCTATCAAACGAAATAATATATATATATATATATATATATATATATATATATATATATATATATATATATATATATATCTGTCTGTCCGACCGTCTGTTAATGTTGTTGTTGTTGTTGTTGTGGTGGTGGTCTTCAGTCCGAAGAGTGGTTTGATGCAGCTCTGCGTGCTACTCTATCCTGTGCGAGCTTCTTAGTCTCCAGATAATTACTACTACTTACTTCCTTCTGAATCTGCTTACTGTATTCATTTCTTGGTCTCCCTCTACGGTTTTACCCCATACTTTTCCCTCCAATACTGGTGATCCCTTGCTGATTCAGAATGTGTCCTATCAACTAATCCCTTCTTTTGGTCAAGTTATGACACAAATTTCTCGTCTCCCCAATACTATTCATCACCTCCCCATTACGTATGTGATATACTGATCTAATCTTCAGCATTCTTCTATAGCACCACATTTCGGAAGCTTCTGGTCTCTTTCTGTCTAAACTGTTTACTGTCGATGTTTCAGTTCCATACATGGCTGCACTCCACACAAATACTATGAGAATAGCCTCCCAAGCACTGACATCTATTTTCTATATTAATAAATATCTCTTCTTCAGAAATGCTTTTCTTGCCATTATCAGTCAACATTTTATATCCTCTCTACTTCGGCCATATTCTCTTTCAAGACAAATTCCATTATACGTTGAACTGTTTTTCCAAGTCCTTTGCTGTCTGAGAATTTCAATGTCATCGGCAAACAACAAGGTTTTTATTTTCTTCCCTTCAACTTATGTTCCTACTTCATATTGCCACACTGGACGTGGTGAGTTGATGTTAAGCGAGGATGCGTTTATCAGCATGTTGGGTTGAGTAATCGGGCTACGAGAAGCTGCGATATTGCAGGAACAGTTGGCAGGAATGTAGCCACTGTACATCATTGCTGACGGCTGTGGCCACGCGAATGTACGGTCACTGGAAGACCGGGCTCCAGAGTGCGACACGTCACTACCAAGACCATCGAGTTCGGCAATGGCTCCACCACAACGCACATCTGCAGTACCAACCTGAGCCGCAGTTGGCACCACAGTGAAACAACGAACTGTTGCAAATTGGTTACTTTAAGGACAGGTCCGAGCCAGACGCCCTACAGTGTGTACTCCACTGATCCCAAACTATCGCCAATTTGTGACTTTACTTGTGTCCGGCGAGAGCTCATTAGACGGGAAGATGTTTACTGATGAAAGCTGGTTCTGGTTCGGTACAGTGATGGTTGTGTGTTGGTTAGAAGGAGGCCAGTAGAGGGCCTGCAACCAACCTCTCTGTCTGCTAGACACGCTTGACCTACACTTAATATTATTGCCTGAGGTGCGATTTCGTGTCACAGCAGCAGCACTCTGCAAATTTGCACGTCAGTCTGGTGATTCGATACGTTGTGTTGGCATTCGTGAACAGAATTCCAGGGAGTGTCTTCCAACAGGATGTTGTTGTCGTCTTCGTCAGTTCTGAGACTGGTTTGATGCAGCTTTCCATGCTACTTTATCCTGTGCAAGTTTCTTCATCTCCCAGTACCTACTGCAACCTACATCCTTCTGAATCTTTTGTGTATTTATCTCTTGGTCTCTCTCTCTCTCTCTCTCTCTCTCTCTCTCTCTCTCTCTCTCTCTCTCTCTCTCTCTCTCTCTCTCTACTATTTTTACCCTCCATGCTGCCCCCTCCCCCAATACTAAATTGGTGATCGCTTGGTGGTTCGAAACATGTCCTACCAACCGACCTTCTAGTCAAATTATGCCACAAACTTCTCTTCTCCCCAGTCCTCTTAAGTGATCTACCCATCTAATCTTCAGCATTCTTCTGTAGCACCACATTTCGAAAGCTTCTATTCTCTTCTTGTCCAAACAATTTATCGTCCATGTTTCACTTCCATTCAAGGCCACACTCCATACAAATACTTTCAGAAATGACTTCCTGACACTTAAATCTATATTCGATATTAACAAATTTCTCTTCTTCAGAAACGCTTTCCTTGCCATTGCCCGTCTACATTTTATATCCTTTGTACTTCGACCATCATTAGTTATTTTGCTCCCCAAATAGCAAAACTCCTTTACTGCTTTAAGTGTCTCATTTCCTAGTTTAAGTCCCTCAGCATGACCCGACTTAATTCGACTACATTTCATTATCCTCGGTTTGCTTTTGTTGATGTTCATTTGATATCCTCCTTTCAAGACATTATCCATTCCGTTCAACTGCCCTTCGAAGTCCTTTGCTGTCTCTGACAGAATAAGAACGCCATCGGTGAACCTCAAAGTTTTTATTTCTTCTCCATGGATTTTAATACCTACTCCGAATTTTTCTTTTGTTTCCTTTACTGCTTGCTCAATGTACAGATTGAATAACATCGGGGAGAGGCTACAACCCTGTCTCACTCGCTTCCCAACCACTGCTTCCCTTTCATGCCCCTCAACTCGTGTAACTGCCATCTGGTTTATGTACAAATTGTAAATAGCCTTTCGCTCCCTGTATTTTACCCCTGCTACCTTCAGAATTTGAAACAGTGTATTCCAGTCAACGTTGTCAGAAACTATCTCTAAGTCTACAAATGCTAAAAACGTAGGTTTTCCCTTCCTTAAGTCGTAAGGTCAGTATTGCCTCTAGTGTTCCAACATTTCTACGGAATCCAAACTGATCTTCTCCGAGGTCGGCTTCTACCAGTTTTTCCATTCGTCTGTAAAGAATTCGCGTTAGTGTTTTGCACTTGTGTCTTATTAAACTGATAGTTAGGTAATTTTCACATCTGTCAACACCAGCTTTCTTTGGGATTGGAATTACTATATTCTTCTTGAAGTCTGAGGGTATTTCGCCTGTCTCATACATTTTGCTCACCAGATGGTAAAGTTTCATCAGGACTGGCTCTCCCAAGGCTGTCAGTAATTCTAATGGAATGTTGTCTACTCCTGGGGCCTTGTTTCGACTCAGGTCTTTCAGTGCTCTGTCAAACTCTTCACGCAGTATTGTATCTCCCATTTCATCTTCATTTACATCCTCTTCCATTTCCATAATATTGTCCTCAATTACATCGCGCTTGTATTGACCGTCTATATTATCTTTCCATCTTCCTGCTTTCGCTTCTTTGCTTAGAACTGGGTTTCCATCGGACCTCTTGATAAAAACGCTCGCAAACATAGCGCTGTTATGCCCAACATGCTCTACATAGCGTCGACATTTTGGCTTTGCCTACTCGATCTCCAGATATCTCTCCAATCGAACATATATAGAACATCATCGGACTACAGCGCCATCCACAACAAGCATTAATCGTTTGAGAGTTGACGGACCAGTTGCTAGAGGCACAGAACTTTATCGCGCTAACTGACGTGCGGCACCTGTACAACACAATGCATGCACGTTAGCATGCTTGCATTGAACATTCTGGCGGTTAAACTGATTATTAATGTACCACCACTTCACTTTTTTAATGGCTTAATTCGCGCTTACATCAGCCTACGATCTTGGCATGTTAATCATTTTAATATCTTACCTAGACAAATGCTTTCATGAAATTTCATTATTGCACATTAATCATTTTCCGATTTAGCGATTTTTTACAGTCAGTGAATATTGAAGTGGTATTCGTGCCCCACACACCCTGTCAGTTTTAATCAAATAGGCGAGTCGAAGATCGTACGGTCTGCTCGTGAGAACCGTAGCCGATGGGATGACAGAGAGGCTAGTGCATCAGCGTCTACATCTACAACTACAGCCATACTCCGCAAGCCACCTTACGGTGTGTGGCGGAGGTTACTTTGAATACCTCTATTGGTTCTCCTTTCTATTCCAGTCTCGCAGTGTTGGTGGAAAGTAAGATTGTCGGTATGCCTCTGTGTGCGATCTAATCTCTCTGGTTTTATACTCATGGTCTCTTCGCGAGATATACGTAGGAGGGAGCAATATACTGCTTGACTCCTCGGTGAAGGTATGTTCTCGAAACTTGAACAAAAGCCCACATCCGACCTACTCAGCGTCTCTCTTGCAGAGTCTTCCACTGGAGTTTATCATCTCCATAACGCTTTCGTGATTACTACATGATCCTCTAATGAAAGTGCGCTGCTCTCCGTTGGTTCTTCTCTGTCTCTTCTATCAACGCTATCTGGTACGGAACCAACACTGCTGAGCAGTATTCAAGCAGTGGGCGAATAAGTGTACTATAACTTACGTCCTTTGTTTTCGGACTGCATTTCCTTAGGATTCTTCCAATGAATCTCAATCTGGCATCTGCTTTACCGACGATTAATTGTATATGGTCATTCCATTTTAAATCACTGCTAATGCCTACTCCCAGATAATTTATGAAACTAACTGCTACCAGTTGCTGACCTTCTATATTGTAGCTAAATGATCAAGGATATTTCTTTCTACCTATTCCCAGCACACTATTCTTACATCACGTGTGATCTCTCCGCCGTTCACCTTTGGTTCGGTCCTGAGAGGGCTGCAGCCCGGCGGGCAGGGGCCGAGCAATGGCTCCCGGCGACCGCGCCGTATCTGCTTCCTGTCGGCTGTCGCCTGCCGGCGGCGTCGGCGGACGTCGGAAGCGCGTCACGCCGCGCACGTAATAGCGCCGCTGCCCGTATCGACGGATTTCCAACGCCAGTCCCAAATATCCGTATCGCGTCAATGCCTCGGAAAGAAATATCTCCCGAACGGAGGAAGATCACTGTGAGGTAGACTGACGTACCGCCGGTTTCTGTTGCATAGGAGTAGGATTTGGAGAGGTGCTCCCACAACATTGCTTTATTATATTGTACTTCTTTGTTTCCAGTTAGTGTAGGTAATGTTTGCATTGTGCTACGAAACAGCGTATGCGATGGATAGTCATCAGGATTATTGATTTATTTCTCTTTTACCATCAGTCCTATGAATCGCTTGATTTGATGCTTCTTCAGCTGTGCCAACCTCATCATCTCACGTGTGTGTGTAGTCTTCAGTCCAGAGACTGGTTTGATGCAGCTCTCCATGCTACTATATCCTGTTAAAGTTTCTTATCGCACAGTACCTACTGCAACCAACATCGTTATGAATCTGTTTAGTGTATTCATCTCTTGGTCTCCCTCTACGATTTTTACCCTCCACGCTGCCCTCCAATACTAAATTGGTGATCACTAGATGCCTCAGAATATACCCTATCAACCGATCCCTTCTTCTAGTCAAGTTGAGCCACAAATTTCTCTTCTCCCCAATTCTATTGAATACCTCCTCATTAGTTATGTGATCTACCCATATAATCTTCAGCATTCTTCTGTAGCACCACATTTCGAAAGCTTCTGTTCTCTTCTTGCCTAAACTATTTATTATCCATGTTTCACTCGATAAATGGCTACACTTCATACAAATACTTTCAGAAATGACTTCCTGACACTTAAATCTATAGTCGATGTTAACACATTTCTCTTCTTCAGAAACGCTTTCCTTGCCATTGTTAGTCTACATTTAATATCCTGTCTACTTCGACCATCATCAGTTACTTTGTTCCCCAAATACCAAACTCATTTACTACTTTAAGCGTCTCATTTCCTAATCTAATTCCTGCAGCATCACCCGATTTAATTCGACTGCATTCCATTATCCTCTCATGGTGGTGCTTAAAACCAATATCCTCATTATTTGTTGGATGCACGCTCACGAAAAATATCCGGAGACCCCTCTGTAATTCAGGTTTGGCCACAACACTTCACAAAAAGAGGACCTACCAGTATAAATGGAGACGGAGGGTACTGTGTTGATAGTAGCAAAGCAGTAATAGTAGATTTGGTGTCTCAGGAGACCTCATCTACTTGTAAAGTGAATTGGCCACTGGATTGCACCTGAGTAACAGACCCATCATAAACATTTCAACCTTTCTAAAGCTGACCAAGTCACCCGTTTGGTAACGTGATTGTGAAGTGGAAACACGAAGTAACAACTATAACTAAGCCAAGACCAGGCAGGCTCATGTACTAACACATAGGGACCGTCGAACATTTGCAGAGAATGGTTGTAAAAAACCGCACGAAGTCCGCGAAAGGAATCACTCGTGGGTTCCAAATTGCTATCAGCAATCCAACTAGCACAATGACTGTGCCTAGAGAGTTAAAAACAATGAGATACCATGTTTGATCGACACATTTCCTCAGTAATTGCTAAGCGGCACTTGAGGTGGTGTAAAGAGCGACACCGGAGGAAGGTGGACGACTGGAAATGAGAAATTTCGACTGAAGAATCACACTATACCCTGTGGTAATTCGACGATTTGGCGAATGCCTGGAGAACGTTACTTGCCATTATGTTTAAAACCAACAGTGAGGTACAGAGAGGTGGTCTTGCGGTATGGGCATATTTTCCGTGGTTAGGGTGCGTTTCCTTATTGTGCCTAAGAAAATAATGTGGAAGTGTATAGACACATTTGACAGCATTCTGTTCTGCATACATTAGAAGAACAGTGCTTCTATCAGTATCACAGTGCACTCTGCCATTATCTGAAAGGCAATGATTTGTGGACAATAACTCCTGCAATGGCCTGCTCAGGCCAGAGTCCCGATCTGAGCCCAATCTAACAACTTCTGGATGAGTTGAAACATAGACGTAGTTCAACGGTCCAGAGTCCAACGTCATTACGTTCTCTGCTTTTGGCTCCTGAGTAAGAAATGGCAACCACTCCTCCACAGATATTCAGACACCACACTTAAAAACATCCCCAGCGAAGTTTGACTAGTCACGGCAAGTTCCGTATTAATGTGTACTAAAAGGTGTCCGACCATTTTTTATCAGATAATGAATTCCAGTCTGCTTCTTCCCCTGCAGTTCTTACCCTCTGCTGCTCGTTACACTACCATCGATGTTATTTCCACATTTCTTAACACGTGTCCCATGAACTTGTCCTTTCTTCCTGTCAGTAATTTGCACGTATCTCATTCCTCGCCGATTCTGCTGAGAACATTTTTTTTTTATTCTTTCACCTAACATTCAATATCTTTCTACAGCACCACATCTCAAACACTTTTTTTTTTCTTTTCTGCCTTTTTCACGGTCCAAGATTCACTTCGTTATAATACTGAGCTTGAGATGTACATTCTCATAATTCTTGTCTCAAGCCACGGCTGACATCTGATACTAGTAGCCTTCCTTTGACCAGAAATGCCCTCTCTGCCTGAGCTAATCTTGCTAATTTTGTCCTGCTTGCTTCTTCTGTAATACGTTATTTTGCTGTCAGGTAGAAGAAGGCCCTCACTTTGTCAGTTTTGTACTCCCTAATTTTGATGCTAAGTTTATCACTAATTCTGCTACTACTAATTACTTTCGTGATTATTCCGTTTACTCTCAGTCCCTATTATATGCTCAGGAGACCGTTCATTCCATTCGGTGTGTCCTGTAATCCTTTCTCTATTTCACTTAGGACAGCAGTATCATCAGAGAATATCGTTGATATCCTTTCACCTTGAATTTTAATCCGATCCTTAAACCTATCTTTTTCTTCCGTCACTTCTTCTTCGATGTATAATGTAAACATTAGGGTATTCGATGTATAGATTGAATATTGGGGTAGAAAAACCCCATCCCTGTCTTACATGTGATTTCATCCGAAAATTTCATTCTTGGCCTGTTACTCGTTTTTCCTTCTTGGTTCTTGTACATATTCTATATTTAATGCCTTTCCTATGGCTTACAGCTGTTTGCCTGAAAATTTCGACATTCTTGCTCCAATTTACGTTGTCGAATGCTTTTTCTTTGTCTAAAAAGGCTATGAAGGTGTCTTGATTTTTTCTTTGCCTTGCTTCTATTATCAATCGCAATGTCAGAATTGGCTCTCTGGTGCCCTTACCTTTCCTAATGCCGAACTGATTGTCACCTAATATACCCTGAACTTTCTTTTCCATTCTTTTGTGTACATTCTAGTCAGCAAATTGAACGCATGAGCTGTTAGGCGGTCTGTGCTATAATTCTCCTACTTATCTGATTTTCCTATCTTCGGAACTGTGGGTATTATATTTTCCTCGATGGTTGATGTTATGCTCCCAGTCTTATAGATTCTGTACATCACCCTGAATAGTCACTTACTTGGAACTCCCAGCAGTGGTTTTAGGAATTCTGAAGGAATATTATCTATGAATGTTCCCTATGCCTTCTTCCAAAGCTCTGCCGAACTCTGACCATAATACTGGAAGATCTTCGTCTTCCAAATCTACTTCCATTTCTTTTTCAGTCACGTCAGCAGACATCTGCTGTCACCAGCAGAGTCCCTTTATGTGTTGTTTCCAGCTATCTGCTTTCTTTTTTTATTTTTAGCAGTGGAATTTCTTCTGCAATCCTAATTTTGACAAGCTTCACTGAAGGTTGACTTTTCTCGATGCTGAACCTTCCCTTCCCACTACAATCTCTTTTTCTATTTCTTCATACGTTTCTTGTAGCCATTTCGCTTTAACTTTCCCAAATTTACTATTTATTTCATTCCTAAGTAACTTATGCTGCTGCACTCCTGTCCTGTTTTCGTCGATCAATTGCCGACTCTCTTCGGTTATCTAAAGTTCTTCTGTGGTTACATTTCTTGAAACGTTTGTCAGTTTTTACGCATTTCCAGTTTTCTTTCACTGAACCATGTAATGTAGTATTCATAATCACAGTAACTAATGTCTCAGAGAACATCAATCATATCTCATCGTTCTTCAGTATTTAAGTATCCCTCTTCTTTCCACGTTGATTCTTCCCGGCGATATCTTTATACTTCAGCCTGTTAATCAGGACTTCTAGATTATGGTCTGAGTATTTATGTGCTTCTGGGTACGCCTTGCAATCCAGTATCTGATTTCACAATTTCTTTCTCACCATGACGTAATCCAGCTGGGCCGGCGTGGGTGGCCGAGCGGTTCTAGGCCCTACAGTCTGGAACCGGGTGACCGCTACTGTGCCAGGTTCGAATCGTGCCTTGGTCATGGTTGTGTGTGATGTCCTTAGGTTAGTTAGGTTTAAGTAGTTCCACGTTCTTGGGGACTGATGACCTCAAAGTTAAGTCCCATAGTGCTCAGAGCCATTTGAACCTAACCCAGCTGGTATATTCATGTGTATACATGCCATTTCCATGTATATCTTCTCCTGTTGTGACTTCTGAACAGTGTATTCGCTATTACCAGCCCAATTTTACTGTACAACTCTGTTAGTACCTCTCTCTTTCATTCCTAGTACTGAGTCCATATTGACCTATAACAATACAGACTTCTGCTCCTTTCCCAACCACATCAACCCAGTCTCCTACAGTTATTAGAGCATCTTCTTCCTTGTCCGTTTAATGTCCTCATATACTTTGTTATTTACTCATAATCTGTTCATGACGTAAACATATATTTTCGGATTATTGTTGTTTGTGTTGGTTACTATCCATTCTGAAAAGACTAAACCTATGTGTGTGAATGGTTCACATAATTCACTTCCAGACATGCTTTTATGTTCATAACACATCTTACTCCCTGTATACCATTTTCTGCTAGTGTTGATATTATCCTGTATTCGTCTGGAAACTACACTGTCTCCCACTACATCTAAATTGAGCCTTTGCGTTACCCTTTCAGATTTTCTACTCCCTACTACGTTCAAACTCACCCTTTCGTTCGTTAATGCATCTTTTTATTTTGGTTCCATCACCCTTGGCAGTCCACTTCCGGAGACCCGAATTGGGAACGGATACGAAATGTTTTGCCAATGGAGAGACCTTCATAGCACTATTTTCAACTACAAGCCACTTGTTTTGTGGATACACATAGTGTGTGTTAAATGCAGTGGTTTCCAGTGTCTTCTACATCCTCATACTGTTTATCGTTCGTAACGGTATTGGTTTTACCGATTCTCACACGAACTGCTTTTAAACAATGTATTCAAGTATTTGCTCGTATGGCATTCAGTATCAATTCACAAGTTCAAGCTTCGAAAGCTCTTCGCTTAACGGTACTTAAACATGATCTCTTCACGGAACCTGACACCTGTTTTCCTGGTAACTTTTTCTCCTTGAGGAATGCAAACGTAGCAGAGCAGTATTCAGTTCCACTACTTCGTTTCCATCCATTGCGCAGCCTCACTGCGGATAATGTTGCCGTACATATACCTGCAATTCGTGTAGCCGCAGTATTGCCGGACAAGAACGTCGCGATGCGATATATTCTCAGCAATATGCAATTGTTATAGCCTTTGTAAACGCACCTTAAATTTATTTACAGGATTTGAGGGGCTGCTGTGAGCTGTAATTATTGCCAAATTTGATATTTATGTTCGTCTGTATTCAGGATAACAAACTATGTTACGCAGATAATGAAAATGGAGAATTGCACTTTCAGTCTTTGAATGTGTACTGTTGATTAATGTTCAGTTAAACTAACTTCGCTTGCACCAGTTCGTGTATTCTATGCTCTGCTCTCACTGCAAGCGTTAATTATTGTTTCCATTGGAATCCGCTATTTATGTGAGGCCGCCGTTCACACAGGTGTGAACATTATTTGGTAAAGATTTATTTGGTAAAAATACAACCCTCTGGTGTCAGTATAATTAATCCTACGGGATCTTTTTTCAGTAATTTTGCTTTTTTATACGTATTATTCGCTGATCTGTCCATTAACTTCAAAGGTTTAAGGATTAATTTCGTATTAAATGTGTGGGCTTTGAAGCGACAGTGCGCGATTTAACCCTCTGATAATAACGAGTGAAACTAATAACGTAGGTCGTGCGTTGCCAACACCGATAGCGACCAGTATAAAGGCGTCTGTGCGCTGGTAGAATGACCGCTCGATACTCCGTTTCATCAATGGGCTGCGCTATTTTGTTTTGGGTCCTCTAGTGGCATGTCGCAATGCTGTGGCGTTGGGATTTCAGTGTGCACCACTACTGTAGGTATGTAACTGCAGAAGAACAAAACATTAATTACGTAACTTCAATTTTTCGCCACGATAATTTTAATTTTATTAGTGCCCCTTGCAAGCCCAAGGAGATGCTTCCCACGCTACGGCACGCATGCTGCGATACCTGCTGCGGAGCCCGTGTTCAGCTGCTCATAAACGGTGGTGCTGTATCCCAGGGCTGCATTGGGTTTTGCCCGCGTAGCAGACAGAAAATTGTAAAGGCCAAAAGTAAGTAATGGACTAAGCGGTGCGGTTCACGTTGTTCAAAATGGTTGAATTACTGAACATTATGGGACTTAACTTCTGAGGTCATCAGTCCCCTAGAACTTAGAACTACTTAAACCTAACCAACCTAAGGACATCACACATATCTATGCTCGAGGCAGGATTCGAACCTGCGACCGAGGCGGCCGCGCGGTTCCAGACTGAAGCGCCCAGAACCGCTCGGCCACCCCGGCCGGCTCACGTTGTTAAGTAGTTATGTTTCCTGAAACTAATGAACAATATCTGGTTTTAGGATGGTGGTCAGAGACGCAGTATTACTGACAAAGATGCCAGTAGGG